>NC_091800.1:13685000-14310000 GCF_041296235.1 Equus asinus | reverse complement strand
GGACTGAGGCCGGTGGGAACAGGATGGGTCCTAAGACAGGGCTGGAGAGAACGTAGGGGAAGAGACAGAAGCAGGAATCAGGCACAGTAACTGCCCAGTACGCGCCGGGGGCTGTGAAAACCACTGTATCCATCTCAGCTCCCCAGCAGTCTCCTGGAATAAACTGTATAATCTCTAATTCACAGACGAGAAAACTAAAATGCATGGAGGTTAAGAACAGTCGACGACCCTTCTTCTCTACGGCTCCGTGTGTAAGAATTCACCTGCTCGCTAACGCCTATTTATATCCCAAGGTCAAAACTTGCAACACTTGCATGGTCCTTTGTGGACACATGCAGAGCAGTGAATATTTGAGTCACCTGACATGTATGTTCCAGCTGAGGTGGAACAAGGCAACGCTCTGTCTTTTTGTTTTAGATTTCATGACGTTGTGTCCTTTTCCCAGTCTATTTATTACCATGTTTTTTGCATTTTTGTGCTTTTTGTTGATAATTTCACTGTTTGAAATTGCCCTCAACTGCAGTGCTGAGGTGCTGTCTACCGTTCCCACGTGGAGGAGGGGTACAATGTGCTCTACAGTAATATGTGTTAGCTGTGCTTCCTTCAGGCACCAGGTACAGTGCTGTTGGCTGTAAGTTCAATGTTAATTAACCAACTATATCTATTAAGTAAGGTGTCTTTAAGCAGAAACACACATAAAACAAGGGTATGTCCTGATCAGTTGGCAAAAATCTTGTGACCAGCAGCTCTCAGGAGACTAACCCTGTATTTTCCCCAGGAGCAATGGTTCTGTAGTCGCTAATTCAGTGTTCACAGCAACTGTACAGAGCAAAACTACTGTGAAAAACAAGAATCAACTGGAATTTGCACAAGATCACAGAGCTGAGATTACAAATCTGTGCTTTCTGATTCAACACCTTTCCCACCTGTTTTGGAAGCTAGGGCCCCTTGCAGGTCGTTCCAAAGTAAATATGTTACTGTCCACTTATACATATGCTGGAGAACCATTTTCCAGAGAGGGCCATTTTCAAACATCTGGCCAAAAAATCATTACTCCTATTTAAAATCAAAAGAATAAAAAAACTGCTCCATAGGCAGGAGCTGGTTCTTTTTTCCTCTGTCTTTCCACATCATCCGCACAATGTGCTCAGAATCCACAGGTCTCAGAGGGGCTTTCCAGGGAGTTCAGAGAAGTTTCCTCCACTTCAGAGAGCAATCGTGCTTGGCATTTGCAGCACCGGAGAGTCCTTTGCAAACAAATCGACATTGCAGTTGGGTTTAAGTGGAGTGACATGGTTGTCTGTGTGATATTGGGCCATCTAGCCTGACCCTGATCCTCTGGACGTAAGAATGTGGGTTTCACACAGAACCAGAAAACTGAGACAGGCAAGGGCCACAGGGTCACGGAGGTTGTCAGTCCACAAGAAATAGCTGAGCTCCCTTTGGAGGCAGAACAGAGAGCCAGGAATCCAGAGGAAAGGCAATCTTTAAAGTATCCTTCACTCCTGGACCAGCCCAAACTATTCTGGGCATTTCTTTTCTTTCTTTTTTTTTTCTTTTTAGCAAACAGCACAGCTTTGCAATGCAACCCTCAGTGGTGCAAAAGCATAACTGTGTGTTGTTGAGCCTGAGTGACATATATGGAAAAACCTCCGGTACGAAGAGGATATTAATCCATGCACACCCTCAGATGCAATTTCATGCTTTTATAAATTTAATGTTTTTACAATTAGGTCCAACTTTTGCTGTAATTCTTTTCTCAGAAGGGGCATTATAATGTGCTATGTAGGAGGCCATTTTCTCCCTTCAGTCATTATAAGCTAATTTAACTACATTAAGATCCTGCTGGGAATGTATCTGGAAGTATAAAAGAAAAGCAAGACAAGTAGCAGAAAATGTTGTCATCTCCAGATACTGAAGTTACCATTAGATACATTGCCACCTCCCTCAGGGCGTGCGCACACACATGCACGCACATTGCAAAGAACTTGTACTTTTATTTAATAAATAAATTGAATAATAAATTCAATGTTTCCAATAAATTGAAAGATGAGTTATAATGAAGGTGGCAATGGGTTCCCAAAAGGGTTGTGAGTACTGTTTTCATTACGATTAATATTTTATTTAAATCTACATCAGAAAAAATGTTTAATTTAATCTCTCTCACCCTCAATTTAACAGGTTATACCTACTCATACACTGGAATGAAGAGCTCTTCATATGGCATTTTGTCCCAAATGAAGCCAAAATTCAAAAGAAAAAAAGAAGAAAAAATTCCACGGAGAGATCTTGTCCCATGAGATATAAATTATAAGCTAATATAGGACAGTCAAGACAATTTAAAAATAATTTTTTGGATTATAATGACGTGTATTGATTGGCCTTGTCTACAAAACAATGATAACAAAAATTAAATAATATGGAAAGCATTTTTATTAAGTTCCTTATTTTTTGTGACGAAATTACCTATTTTATAAATTAAAAAAATAATAATCAAAGAAATTGATATATCTTATTCCCCTCTGGAGGGAATTACTACTTATGACTGTGTCTTTTTCTTACCAGAATATAATTGAATATTGTCTATGCCAAAAATTCCATTTAATTAGATGTGATAAGCCCACGGAAGGAACAAAGACTAAGTTTTACATGAGGGAATGACACCTGCGAAGTCTTCCTAGGAAAACCCATCTGCTCTATGACTTACGACGTGCCAGCCTCTCAGATAAGAAAGAATTTCATTTCCTGGCAGGCCAGAAATATTAACAAATATGAGACTCTTAAAGAAAATAATGCTGATAACAATGGTAAAAATCCTCTAACTCAGAAAAGTAATTTACAACTCTAGAGGCTTTACAAAGCCTCCAGACAGAAGTTCATTCTAAAGCTTTAATATCACGTGGCTCTAACTTTGCTACCTACAGAAAGAAGGTATTTACGTATTCTTCACCACCTCTTGTTGTGCCTATATAAATAAACTGGTCAAATAAAACGATATCCATTAACTAAAAATCACAATAGTTTTATTCCTCTTACCAAGTAATCGGTGAAGTCATGGGTATTGATAGATTCTAGTCAATGACATACTAGCAAAAATCTGGCAGGTAGGAGGGAGGCAGTACAGAAAAGATATCTTTGCTAACGAAGATACAGAAAAATCCCCTTTCTTCTGCTGACACCATCACAGCTACACGTGATGACTAGCACCACCGCCGCTATTGTGCAACCATGAGGACAAGCCAAGATGCTGAGCAGTGTGAACCTGGGTCCTTCACCCCTACGTGGGTTCCTGAGCCAGACTTCTTGTTATATGTAATACATGTTCTTTGTTAACTCAATTGAATTAAAGATTTTCTCTTTCTTGCAGCCCAAATCAGACTTGCTATTAAAGACCCCAATTAATTCTCCTATTATCATCAAGATTCTGGTGCTCAGAGTAATCAAGCCAGGTAAACACTACCAACAATGTAAAGCGTCCTGGACATTATACTTGCTCTTGGAGATTTTACGTTAGGAGATGTGCATACAAACAGAAAGAGAGAGTGTTTCAGGGCAAACATATGACATTAAAGTAGTGGAGGCCAAAAGGTAGCCAGACAGAAAAGATCCCAACATCCCCAAGAAACAGAATAGAGGTGAGGGGAGCTAACACATGACCCTGAGGGTTATGGTTGGATGCAAAGGTCTTCTGATGAGAAAAGTCATGATGCAGAGAATCATGCTTTAACCTGTGCCAAGGTCCTGAGTGACAAGAAACAGCACCTCTGGAACTCACCACCACAGCGTGGGAAAGTCCAAAGCCTGAGCTTCCTGCAGAGTATGGAAATAATTGTGCTGCTCAAGATGGCTGACTGCATGTTGGGTGCCCGATGGCGAGAATGTGAATTCTGGAGGTGTACAGCAATTCCTGGAGCTATCCACACATATCATTTCTCATCCATTGAGTTGAAGAGCAGTGAATGATGCAGAGGGACAAAAGTCTCGTCCACTGCTGTCCGAGGGCTCACGTGTCAACACACATATGATCTTGTTTTATATGATGTGGTCATTTCAGCTTCCATCAGGAATCCTAGCAATTCTGTACGTGTAAGTAATGAATACTTTCTCAGTTTTGTTTCAGAGGAATAATGTTTTCTACTCGAAAAATATATTAAGGATTATTGGGTATAATCAACCATTTCACACATAAGGAATTTCTAAGGCTGAGAAAGGTCTTGTGACTTTTCAGGATCTCTAGCCAGCACTAAGAGGTAGATATTTTCACTTACCTGACATACTCTTGTTTCCAATAAACATAATTTTACTTATTATGCCAATAATTCATCCTGTCAATATTATTTTGAATTTGAATTTTATATTCTAAGATGCTAACAACTCTACCTCCAACCCACTAGGAACTGACTTGGTTTCCAGATTCTTTTTTTTCTTTTCTTTTCGTTCAGTGGTGGAGCAGAGAATAAAAACCTTGAAAAATAATCACAAAGAAGCTAAACCTAACAAAAGGTAAAACTATAATGAGATGTGTATTCTCTTTGCTGACCTCTCACAATGCCAGAATCTTCAACACAGATTTTAAAAGATTCAAAATTTCAATATTGGATATGTTCACAGCAATTATTCTTACTAACATTAGAGTTGTTCTTACCACACATGTATTATTTATGATTAGAGCATTAATTCTTTAGATCCACAGAGATTAGACAGCAATCAATGTTTATATAATGTTGACATAAACCTAATCATATTCTGATAAGTAGCCCAACAGAGTTCAAGTAATTAATGAAGCTGTTGCTTTCTGCTAACATCTAAGGACGTCTACAGACTTCACACTCTAAAAACTATTACAAAATGCAAGTTCTATACAGCCTGCTATAAGTGCTGGTCGTCTCATTTCAAGTTGAACTAAGAAAAATAAACTGCAAAGTTATGTTGCCTGTTGGAGACAGTCGTGAATCCTTACATTACAGGACAACTCAACTGCAACAATCTTTAAGAAATGTTCTAAAAGCTTCATATTTAGACTACTGCTTGACCTGAGTGACTATTGTTTGGGCTTGACAACTGCTAGCTATGCAGAGATTTGCATTGTTGAATCAGATTGGATCAGTATAATTTGAATGGAATGATACACTTAAGCTTTTGCCATAAGAATCAATTAATATGTGCTCAGTATCTCTTGAGTTCCAGCATCGCATTATATTCTCTTTATGTGTAAATATATTTAGGAGCAAATAAAATGACACTTCTCAGTTTTTAATTAAATTTCTCAGAGCAGTTTGTCAACCTTGGCATTTACACATAAAACATTGATAATTATGTGAAAATTCTTAAGAGATTTGTTTAGAGTGTTTCGAGTTAAGAACAATGCCAGAGAAAGAGCAAAATTAAAACACGAACGAGTCTTACTCACATCAGGGCACTGGAAACAAAAGCACTACAGCAGAGCATCCCCCCACAGACGTGAATCATGCTTGCTCAGACCAAGGGAGAGTGAGGGAGCCACCGGGGAGAGACGTCACGTTGAAACCAAGGACATCCATATTTGCGTCTTTCCTGGGAAACTGTACTGTTTATTTCTGGAAAAATATTTAGGAACTCCTCTAAGGACAAATAGTATCAACTAGAGACCTGTTCTCAGAGCTAACACCATATTCCTATTAGGATGGATGGAGATGGGAAGGAAAGGAAGCAGAGACAGGGAGAGCGAAAGAAGGCCACAGGGAGAGAAGCAAGCAGAGAGACAGAGAGAAGAGGACAGAGAGGTAAGACTAATGCTGACACTATGTTCCAATAAACAAAAATATCGCATTTATAATTCCCATTCACTTAAACAGAAATACCATCCGGGTTGTGGCTACAGATGAGATCAGAGAAAAATAACTGCCACCAAGTATCACAAGGCATTTCCAAGGGTCTCTAACTTGCTCTTGTGGACACACAGGTCCCCTCTCATGAAGCTTCCCTGGGCAGCAGGTTCTGCTGGCACCTCAAGCATCCAAAGGGCACTGCCTCATGGAAGAGGCACAAGGGCCACCTCCTAGGACCTGAGCTGTTCTGTTTGCCATTGCCTCCTCCTGGGAGCCCTCACAGTGCACTCCAAGCTCTGCAAAGAAGGGGAAATGGCTCCCTTCCCTTCCTAAGCAACTTACAGACCTCTCTCTCTTTAGCAGGCAGACTTGGGCCAAGAGCTCATTAAGTGAGAGAAACTACCAGCTCTACTCAGAATGCCTCTTTCCTTCTGGAAACCAAGGCTGTAGTGGAGGGACTGGCTCCTTCTTCCTTAGGTTGAAGGGCCTCGGGCCCTAAAGCCCTGGGTTCTTATATGCTGACCCTCCCCACACACACACACAAAACCACTAGATATATACAGATACACAGAGTCCAAAATTAGGACAAGCATTTTTCATGTGTTTCTCCTCTATATCTTATTTCAGTTGAAGCTAATACATAAACAAGAATATATGTAATGTGTCACATAACATCATAATAAATGAAATGCCCATTATTAAATCACGACTTAAGAAGTAGAACAGAAACACTCCCCTTGGATCTATGTGTTCCTTTCCTATCCCAACCTTGCGCCCCCAGCAGGTGTAACCTCTGTCTTGAATGTCAGGTTTATTGTTTCCTTGCTTTCTTACATATACATATATAGTTTTATCACATATATATGTATCACTAACAGCACAGGGCTTAGTTTTTCTTGTTGAGTTTTATAAAAATGTCTCATCACATGTGTGGTCTTCTGAGACTAGCTTTTCTCACACAACCTTCTGGTACTAAGATTCATTTGTGCTCACTCATTTTCACTGTTTTGTGAACAGAGCTGCATTGAACATTCTATTACCTTATGATGCTCATGTATAAGAGTTTCTCTAGAGTATATTTTAGGAGTGGAATTGGGCTGTTGTGGGATATGCAAAACTTTACATTTACACTCTTACTGACAATGTGTGAGCAAACTCCTTTGATCTACATCCTTTCCAAAACTCAGCATAAGCAAACTTCTTAAGGTTTCCAATCTAGTGGGTGTGAAATAATTTCTAGTTGAGGTCTTAATTTGCCTTGCCTTGATGACTCCTGGGTCACGCACGTTCATTCACCATTTGTGTCTCCTCTTGTGTGAAATACCTGTTCAAGGTTTTTGCCCATTCTTCTATTGGGTCATCTCTTTCTTACTGATGAACAGGAGTTCTTCCTATATCCCAGCTGTTAGTCTTTTGCCAGTTATATGTGTTGTGGTTACCACATCCCGGATGGTGGCTTGACTCTTCACTTTCTTTATGATGTCCTTTAATTACCAGAAGTTCTTAACATTAATGCAGTCAAACTTAATCTTTTCCTTTATGGTTAGAGCATACTCTGTCTTGATTAAGAAACCTTTCCCCATCCCAAGGTCATAAAGATATTGTCCTACATTTTCTGTTAGAAGTTTTTAAGCCCTTAACATCAGGGATTTCTATTATCGTAGCTTCACAGGTCTTGATATCTAGAGCAAATTTTCCCATCTTATTCCTATTCTCCTTCAAGAGTGTTTTTGTTGTTCTATCTCTGTTCTTCTACTTAAATCTTAGAATTGATGTGTCAGCTTCCCTGAAAAAATAAATAAGATCAGAGTTGTTTTGAATTTGGGGACAACTGACTTTTTATTATATTGATTCTTCCTACCCATTAATATGGCATATTTGTTATATATCTTTTAAATGTCTCTATGGATTTGTCTATTCTGGACACCTTATATAAATGGAATCATATGATATGTGGCTCCTTTGTGACTGGCTTTTTTCATTTAGCATAATGTTTTCAAGGTTCATCCAGGTTGTAGCATGTTTCAGTACTTTATTTCTTTTTATTTGCCAATTAATATTCCATTGTATGGCTGCACCACATTTTATTTATCCATTCATCACTTGATGGACATTTAGTCTGTTTCTACTTTTTTGGATATTATGAATAATGCTGCTATGATCATTCATGTAACAGTTTTTGTGTGGACATATGTTTTCATTTCTTTTGGGTATATACCTAGGAGAGGAATTGCTGAATCATATGGTAACTCTATGTTTAACCATTTGAGAAGCTGCCAGTCTGTTTTTCAAAGAAGCTGCACCATTTTATAATACCCCCAGCAATGTGTAAAGGTTCCAATTTTTCCACATCCTCACCAACACTTACTACTGTCTATCTTTATGATCACAGCCATCCTAGTGGGTGTGAACTGGTATCTCATTGTGGTTTTGATTTGCATTTCTCTGATGTCTAATGACGTTGAGCATCTTTTCATGTGCTTATTGGCCATTTTTGTATCTTCTTTGGAGATCTATCCATTCAGATCTTTTGCCCATGTTTAATCATATTTATTGAATTGTAATAATTATTCTTCTAGACACAAGTTTTTTATCAGATAAATGATTTGCAAAAATTTTCTTCCATTCTGTGTGTTGTCTTTTCACTTTCTTGAGGATGGATGCATTTTTTGTTATGACTTTATTTTCTAACCATTTGCTGCGGATGTATAAACAAGCTATTGATTTTTTTACATTGATCTTTAATCAGTCATCTAACTAGATTCTTTGGAGTTTTCTATGTAAACAATCATCATCTACAAATAATGATGTTTTGTGCCTTCCATTTCAAATCTTATACTTTTACTTTCATTTTATTGTCTTACTTTGCTAGCTTGGAGGTCCAGAACAATGTTGAATAAAGCAGTAATAGTAACCATCCTTGTCTTATTCTGACTTTAAAGGGACTACTCCTAACAATTCTCTATGGAAAATCGTATTTGCTATTGATAGATACTCTTTATCAGATTAAGGTAGTTCTCTTCTATTTCTGTTTCACTAAGAGTTTTTATTTAGAATTGGTGTTGAACTTTACCAAATGCTTTTTCTGCGTCTATTGAGATGATCACATGGTTTTTTTCTTTTAATCTAGTAAAGTGGTAACATTCATCTGACTTGCATTCCTGGAATAAACCCAATTTCTAAAACTCATTAGTTTTTTTTTCCTTTTTCTTCTTTTTAAAAATAAACAGCTAGATTTGGTAGTTAATATTTGTTTAGAATTTTTTATCTATGTTAATGAATGTAATTGGAGTGAAATTCTTTCCACACTATCTTTGTCTTGTTTTGATATCCAACTTATGACAGTGTCACAGCTTATGTCGTGATTTCGGGAGTATCCTTTTTTTTCTGTTCTCTAGAGAGACTCTTATAACACTTATCAAACTTGCCTGTAAAATAACTGGTGTAACTGAAGGCCCTCTAGGGCCAGTTCAAACCGACCCCATCTTATCAACCACAGGTTTTTCAGGGGCAAGCCAAAAATTTACAAGTCAGGTAGCTAGAGCACGTGCAGAGGAGAAAACCTTGACCTGAAATGACACTAGAACCAAAGATTCTCCCCCAACGGAACCAAAGGACTAGGACACGACCAGAACTTGAAAGCTGGACTCTCACCAGAAGCGAACGGTCTGTTGTCTAGGATGACTGTGTGTTACAGCCCCTTCCACACCTCACCATAAATGGTTGGCGCCCTCCAAAGGAAACCTGCCCCACCAGCGCCTCCGAGCACCAGTGTGTTCTCACTAACCTTCTAAATTCCTCCTCAAACCCTAAATCAGGGAGACAGATTCATGAGCTTTGCCTCCTGTCTCCTTGCAGGTGACCTCACAATAAAGTTTTTTCCTTTCCTCAAAAGCTGATGCCATAATTATTGGCTCTTTAAGTGCACTGGGCAGAGAACCCCATCTTTGTGCAGTAACTCTGGGGCCTGGTTGTTTCTTTTTAGGAATATCTTTAACTACTGATTCTGAGAAAGATAATTCAAGCTTTACTTTCTTCTTCCCTCAGTTTTGATAAGGTTTTTTTTTAAAGAAATTTGTCAATTTCCTCTAAATTTTCAAATTAGTTGGCATAAAGTTGTTCATAGTATTCTCTTATTATCTTTTTAATCTTTTCTGTATCCATACATATGTTCCCCTTTTCATTCCTAACCTTATCTGTGCCTTCTCCTTAGATGTATCTAATAAAATCAATAGATTCTTTTTAAAGAATCAATTGTTGGCTTTGTTGTCTATTATATCTTTGTTTTCCATTTCTTTGATTTCTACTCTAACCTCCTTCCCTCTACCTTTTTTTTTGTTTGTTTGCTGAGGAAGATTCGCCCTAAGCTAACATCTGTGCCAATCTTCCTCTATTTTTTTGTATGTGGGACACCTCCACAGCATGGCTAGTGAGTAGAGTAGGTCCATGCCCAAGACCCAAACCTGTGAACCTGGGCCCCCAAAGCAGAGCATGCAGAAATTTAACCAGTCAGCCACAGGCCCAGGCCACCTTTTACTTTTTAAAGAATTCTTTTTTTATTGTCTAATAAGTTAGGTGCTGAAGTTATTAATTTTCAGCCTTCTTTTCGAATATAAGCATTTAATGGTATAATTCTCTCTCCAAGTATCACCTTTTCTCGATCTCATGATCATTGATATGTATTACTATCATGGTTCAATTCTAACATTTTAAAATTTCCCCTATGATATATTCTCTCAGTCTTCAGATGTATGGAAAATTTTAACTTATCTTTATGGGATAGCAGTCAGAAAAGAAAACATGGTCCACATAATATCATTTCTTTGAAATTTACTAAGAATTGCTTTATAGGCTAATACATGGTCAATTTTTGTAAAGAATCCATGTGTGCTTCAGAAAAATGTGTATTATCTAAGTTTATTGCCCATCACATTAATTGCCCACCACATTAATGTTTTTTTCAAGAATTCTGTATCTTTACTAATTTTTTGTTTAACTTAATAATTGAGAGAGACAATGAATTCACCCATTATGATAATGGATTTGTCCATTAGTCTTTCCTTTTATTTTCATATACTTTGTGGCTATTTTATTAGTGCACAAATTTAGAATGATTATATATTCCCCGTAAAATGATCCTTTTATCACTACACAGTGACAATGCGTTTATCTTAGGTATCTGCTCTTCACATACCATTCTTGGCTTTCATTTTGTTACTATTTGCCAGGTGTATTTTCCCACCCTTTAAGTTTCAACCTATCCAGGATGCAGTCTTTTTTTTGTTTGTTTGTTTAAGATTGATACCTGAGCTAACAACTGTTGCCAATCTTCTTTTTCCTGCTTTTGCTCCCCAAATCCTTCCAGTACATAATTGTATATTTTAGTTATGGGTCCTTCTAGTTGTGGCATGTGGGACCTCAGCGTGGCCTGATGAGCGGTGGTGTCCATGCCCAGCATCCAAACCGGTGAAACCCTGGGCCGCGGAAGCAGAGCTAGCAAACTCAACCACTCGGCCACGGGGAAGCAGTCTTTTTTAAAGCATGGGTTTCACTCCAATATCAGGAAAGAAATGAACTGTTTTAGTGTTTAAACCAACAATAAAATTTTAAGTTTGATTTTTTTTTAAAGAAAACTATTCAAATTGTTCTTCTCCTTATCTAACATAAACAAGTACATTATGGTTTTATATGTCAAATGAGGTCAAAGTAACAGAAATTGATCCAGGACACCAGGTCTATAGCCCATCTAGCATAACACTCAGTCTGAAGACGCCTGACGTCATCTCCCACGTCAGATATTCCCACTTTGACCTTTGCTTTAACCATTTTCCATAGACCTGCCGTGTACCAATTTTATCACTTAAAAACATTTATGGCTTCTTTTCTGCTTAACAGACTATTTTTAAAACCATTAGTAATAGTACCTACCACCCAGAGTTAACCACTGTTAAGATTTTGATGAGTTTCCTCTTCACCTTTATTCCATGCAAATGCATTATATGCACACACACAATATGTCTCTCTCTGTAGAAAGAGAGACAGACCCGATTAAGGACCCAGAGAGACCTAAATTTAGATGCAGCCTTGCCATTTCTGTGTGGCCCTCGCAAGATTAAGGGGTTGTTAAATGCGTCTCTTCTAGCCGTCCTGAGGTTTTGTCTACGGCTCTGCAGCAGAACAAAACCTCCGTGCTAGCCATCCGGAGCGGAAGGCAACCAGCACCCAGCACCCGCTCAGGCCGCCCGCGCTCCTGCACCCCCGCTCTGCGGACAGACGAGTCGAGTCGGGAGAGGGACGGGGAGGGGAGGCCAGAGGACCACGGTGTAACTCGGCCTGCAAGGCACCCAGGGACTGGCGCTCTGAAGACTAGAAGGAGCCTGCCTGTAGTCACTCTCAAAGGGATCCCTCTCAAAGGGCCTTTGGGGGCGAGGAGTGCAGGCTGGCACCGAGGGTGTCCAGCGGCCTTTGTCCACGGCCCGGCGCCCCCATGTTCCAGGGCGCCAACCCCAGGGGAAATCCAAACCAGGCCATAACATTTCTTATGCAGAAGCCACTGAGAGTCAGTTTCCTCATCTGTAAAATGGAGATAATAATAGCAGCTGTCCCATAAGGTTTCTGAGAGGATTCAGAGAGAGAATAACGAAGTACTTAGCACACAGAAGGCACTCAGTAAGTATTTCTATTTAGTTTCTTCCCCCCAAAATTGGGATCAACGTGTATAAACAGTTTATATACTGAGGACTTTTTCCCATTTATTAAGCTAAACCATATGAAATTGCTGATATTCGACCATTTTGTTGTAGAGAAACAGGAATTTTATGTTTCAATGTAAGATATCAGGTGTGTTTCTTCATATTATCAAATATTCTTTGAAAATAATTTTAATGACTGTATATTGTTCTATCATATGAATAAACTCTGATTTACTCAGTTCTACTCCCTAACATATTTAGACTGTTTCTAATTTTCCATTATTTTCTATTGGTTTCTAACTAGAATATATGCCATTTAAAATCTATCAATGAGATTAAGATAAATTTGTGTGTTGTGATAATAGTTTATGCATCATAAACTTTTCTACGGATGCTAATAGACTCTTCCTCTGTAACCCACAAGCCTGGATTGCCCACCTCGCAGAAGTGCTCCTCCCCTCGTCCGCCCAGCCCACCACCACACAGATCATTGGACTGGCCCTTCTCTCTGCTTCTTTCCAGTCTCATTGTCTTTACTAAGAACCATAGTGAGGAGAAAAGCCCAGTACTCTGGGTGTAAGGGAGGAATAATCTTCCCAAAGCACTTGTTACCAGTGCCTCGATCTGGCCTGATTAGTGAAGTGCACTCAAAATGCAACTTTATATTATTATTTTGTCTCCCGCTCTACCATATAACTTAGGACAATGGACAGAGTACTGTCCTTGCCTCTGAGTGGAAATTAGGGCAAGCTCACGGCCTCCGTGATCACTGTTAAGTAGACAAAACTCTATGGTTACTTTAAGTTATACATCTCAAATTTAAACTTGGAAAGCTTAGTCCAATACATTAACGCTTCAAGTACCTCCCTTCCCTCTCCTCTCCCCCGCCAAGCTAAGGCTGGTCACAGGTGGGTACCCTGCTTTGGAAGGGGATGAGCCCAGC
Source organism: Equus asinus (assembly GCF_041296235.1). Taxonomy (NCBI): domain Eukaryota; kingdom Metazoa; phylum Chordata; class Mammalia; order Perissodactyla; family Equidae; genus Equus; species Equus asinus. The sequence goes on along the minus strand of NC_091800.1, from coordinate 14,296,558 downwards.
TTCCTCTCCTTTCCAGCCCAGCATCTCCACCACCTGCTGACGGCAGTTTCTGAGGCTCCGTGGTGAATCCGGAGGGCAGGGTAAGGATGGGGGAGAGAATAGGGAGAGAAAGCTCTTACTTGTGACATGAAGGTAGGCAAGCTCTCAGGGCTTGGCAGATGCTTCTAGGGGATTCTTTCCTTCATGGAAACTTCTGTGGGTTCTTCAGTCTCTCCTCCTGAGCCGTCCCCCACTTCAGGATGCCTCCCCTTCATCCAGCCACTCCCGACTCCCCTTCTCAACTTCAGCCCTCGGGATCTCCCACAACTCTTACGCTGAGCCGTCCTTAGGCTGGCAGGCCACTTTCTTGAACAAGATTTCTTCTAAATGACCTCACGCCGTTCCCTTACCCAGGTTCCACATTTGGCATCCAGGATTCCCTGCTGAGGGGAGGGTATCACTTCTGAGGCACTGCGCAGGCAAAGCCTCCCTCTGGCTGCCCGGGGCCTCTTCAGCTCTCTCTAGCCCAGGCCAGGCGCCAGCGCCAGGACCCCAGGAGAACACCAAGCAAGCCCCTCACGATTTGTGTGCTGTGGGGAGAGAGAGGAGGAGGGAGGGATGGACGCCTCACAGCTTTTTTTCCAAGAAATCTTCTCTTCCTCTCCACACGTTCAGCTATCTTATATTTTCCCTTATATGTAAGATCCCTTATATCTTTTCTAACTAATTCTCAAACTACACTTTCCCATTCACAATAATACCGTATTCGGGTGGTCTGTCTTTCATTTTGTCTTCTACTGGTTCTGGCTCCACATCCTTGAGCTCTAAACAGCTCTGGCGCTTAGTCACTGATCTCTAAACACATCAATCTAGGAAGGAAGCTCCAAATATGAAAGGACTCTTCTGCCAAGAAAATAAACCTCTTCAAATGCAAACCATTTTCTTTTAAATTTGTTGCTCTACGCGTTTGAATTCTGCAGTCTTAGGGTTTTTTGCAGCAGGAAAAACTGTATACTGGAGTAGGGGAAAGAGGGAATAGAAAACTTTACAGGCAAAGATGGATTCATTACTTCTGTTTCACTTGTCTTTTAGATTAGATTACTGTAATTGCAAGCGCTATTTCTCCTTCATACAATCTGCAATCATATTAATCAAAGTGTCAATGCCACGTGAACCCAGGGTAGCAGTGAAGTACAAAAAAGAAAGGCAAAGGGAAGAAAGCTGACACTGGCATGGGATAGGAGCCAAGGGTCAGGGGTCAGACAGGTCAACATTTCCAAAGGCTGTAGAGGAGCTCACAGGAAAAATGCAGTTAGGGATCAGGGGCCAGGTAAGGAGGGAGGAACCAGATACTAAGAGGCAAGCACACCTGTCGCTAAGTCACTCACTCCAGCAGACTGAATTTTCCAGAGCCATACCAGTATACATCCCTCTCCCAGTGCTCGTCTTATAATGCCGCTGACGCTCCTCCATCGAGAGGTGGGGTCTGTGTTCTGGCCAAATGACAATCAAGTGTGAAGGTAGAATAAATATATTTTTAGACATTCAAGTACTCACAAAGTTCACTTCCCATAACCCTTTCTTAAGAATTTACTTGAAGATGAATTCCAGCAAAGTAAGGAAATAATCTAAGAGGAAAACATGAGATCTAGGACACAGATTCTACCCAAGAGAAGGAAAGTCTCAGATTGAGGGCTGCACAGAAAGTTCTGAGAGAGAGGGTTAGGGGAAAGCATGTGGGTGGGGGTGCAATTCAAGAGCTGTATTATCCTGAGAGTCTGGGCATTTTATTGCAGGCCTTCCCATAATATTTGATTTTTCCAACCATGTCTGTGTTTTACTTTATAAAAATTAAAAATTATCAATATAAAATAGTATTGGTATAATTAATGGTCCAGATTCAGCCACTGAGTCGACTGAGAGTTTGTGTCTGGGGGCCATGCTAATGGTACTTGCTACAGGTTAGGCTTAGACGAATTTGATTGACATTGCAATGACCTACATCGGCTATTCAAATACAAATAACTCTGGTGATGCCTGTGCTGCAGTGAGGCCACCCTTTGACTAGAAAGGTCATAGATGGCAGGCAAGTAGAAAGGTGTGAACAAGGCATCAGAGTGTGAGGTACAGTGTGTTGGGGTGACAGGTACTACTCAGTTTGGCTGGAGTAAAGTTACCATTAGGAAAGGGCAGGGAGAATTTTGGGAAGGTAGGATGAGGCCCCGTCCTGGCAGGCTATGAAGGGTTCACTGACTGGATGCTTTATTGTGTAGGACTCCATCAGTTACTTGGTGAAGACAGTGCTTGCGGATTCTCACTCTGGTATTTATCTGTTCAACACATCAGAGCAGGGAGGGGCTGTGGAGGCCCAAGGAAGATTGCTCCAGTCAGGGTCCTTTCATCCGGAAGAAACTGAAATCCCTTCAAAGAACTTTGAGTTCCAGGAAATGGAGAGGGGGTTACTGGAAGTCCACAGAGTTCAAACAGGGCTGATTCTGTGTGGAGACCAGCCTCTGAGGGCTTTGCTTCCTCTTGCACTGGGCCCAGAGTGGCCCATGCGTTTGGTATTTATCATCCACAGCGCACTGGAAACTATTGTCTTTTAATTCAGATTCCTAGAGGTGAATTCAAGGGCTTGGCTCATCTGAGACAGGTCACATGGTGCACCGCACAGGTTGCTTGGTGCACAGGTCGCTGTGACTAGGCTACCCCCTCCCACTCAGGTAGAGTCAGAGGGAAGACAGGATCATGTGACTCAGTAGGGGCTGTAGGCCAGGGCAGAGTCCTTAAAAAGGCGGGGGGGCAGGTACCCCAAAATACATATATCTAATGAAGGAAAAAGGCTCGTTTAATTTATCCTTAAAAAAAAAAGAGGCCTCTCCTCCCTCTCCTCTTCCTCATCCAAACTCTCCAAATCAGTCTCCACTGTCACCATTTCCCCTCTTCCCACCCGCTCAACCCAGCCTGGTTTCGGCCTCCCTTTCCCCGGCTCAACGGTGCCCTGGCACTGCTCTATGAAACGGCACTCGTGATGTTCCAAGTTACCAAATCCGAAAACAGTAACCCCAGTGTCTCTAATTCTGCCTTGTGTCAGTTAATACAGGGAACTCAGTTCCTTCACCAGTGTGCCCAGACAAATCCACTCTCACCAAGTAACTAAATTTTAAGGAGGCAGTAATAAGATGACACAGTAAACATCATTTCCTCTGATAAATTTCTCCTTCACACAGTTCCCCTTTCTCAATTTGTTCCTCTCCACACTCACTGACTCCACCTTCAGAGCTTGGGGCCAGCTGACTCCCAGAGTCTGGAGAGTCTCAGCGTTCTCCAAACTTGAATGGCTGTCTCACCAGAGGGACTTCTCATCCCACACCCTTACCACAGGAGAAGATGTCACACCTTGGTTTCTTCCAACATCTTCTGCCAGGTACCTGTCACTGTCCTCTGTCCAATCACTGCAGGCTTCTGAGGGAAAGCGGCTCTAGTTCTGTAAGCAAGGTGAATGTGGGTCCCCGTGTCAGCTCAGGCTCCCCCCACTGGGATCTGGGGGCAGGCTCATGCCCATAAAGGTCAGCTGTGAATTCAGCACAGCTCATAATCCTTGGAGAATTCAGAGTCCAATCTCATATTCAGAAAATATTTATTCTCATTATTGTTTAGCCTTGTTCTTCAGTAATAAACATCTCTCATTTAATGGCAACTCCAACTCTCCAGTGTTTGGGCCAGGTTCATTTTCAATACATCAGCAAATTCTGTTGGCTCTACTTTCAATATTTATGGAGATTTCACCACATCCATTACTATCTAGTAATCCACCAGTACTACCCAGTAATCCCAGTCCATCATAGCCATTCCAGTCATATATCACCCAGATTAATGCAACTAGTCTTAACTAGTCTCCCTGCCTTAACTAGTCTTCCTGTCTTGGCTCTCCTCCCTCAATCTGTTCTCAGGATGTTAGCCAGAGGATCCTTTTAAAATAGAAGTCAGAGTATATGACTCCTCTGTTCAAAATCTCAAATGGCTTCCCATCTCACTCAAGAGTAAAAGGCATAGCACTTGAACAGCTTACAAGGCCCTGCATCTCTGCTCCCTAAGATTCTGACTTCACTCAGCACATAGCTCTCCTTCCCTTATTCTAGCCACACTGGCCATCCTAGAAAACAATAACAATAGCTAATATTTTTTGAGCACTTACTAAGTGTCAGGTACTTCTTTACATTCATTTAATCCATTGAAACTGAAAGCTTGAAAGGTCATACAACTTGCTGAAGGTTATACACCCGATATGCAGCAAAACTGGAAACAAAACCCAAGCAGGGTCTGGCTGTAGAGCCCACATTCTCAACCATATAGTAGAGATATTGCCTTTGATACATGGTATATTTTCATTATAGCTATTTTCTAGATATTCCTTTTTTTCCCTTGACCTGAGAATATTAAAAGAAAAACTCTCCAGGTAATTAAATATTTCTTTGGTTTAACTTTTAATTTTGGAATTTGAGATTCTTTGTGGCATAATGGCCAATTTCTGACTCAAGGTTACTTGAAAAGGTATATTCTATTTCAAGGACACAGGATTTAACATGTATCTATTAGGTCTATCTTATTTGATCCCTGATATACTTTGATCTATAACTATTTGCAGACTAGTTTTCATCTCCTCAATCTCAACACTTCTTTGAGCTCTGAGTTCAAGTTCTCTCATTTCTTTTAGAGTTTAGGGAATGTCTGGTATCTTCTTTCCTAGCATATTCTCTTGATATACATTCTTTACCACTTTTCCCTTATTCTGTTCCTTTGGGGTAGGGGCACAATGACGGCAGAAAGGGTACAGTTGGGTTGTGGTGACTATTCAGTTGCTCTGCCGGTTCCTTTCTGCCCATTACTCATCTTCTCAAGATGGCAATTTTATCCAGGCCCTCTATTTACAATATCCAGAACATTATAAGGGAAACTGGCTATCTGAAGCAGCCGGCAGTTTCAATTTGGGTTTCAGAATACACTCTCACCAACAGGCGGCGGGGAGGGAACATACCCACACTCAGTTTTTGCATCACCTCCTACAGAGCAAGAGGTCAGTATGGCTCACAGTGAAGTCTTGGTCACAGATTCTCTGGAGATCCATCTGGCGTTTCTCTTAGCTGAATTCAGTGACCAATCGCAGGTGTGTTGTGCAGCTGTGTTTCCCCTTTGCTACTTCTCACTTCCAGATCATTTCTCTCTCCATCTGGAGGCTGGAATGGAGAAACTGGAGTGATTCCATGAAATTTCTCATCAATCCCATGTCTTTTGTTATTTAGGATGTGAACTGTGTTCCTGCAGGGATGTCCAAAACTTGTCACGGGCCCAGCCAGGTCCCTTGATTGTCTCATCACTCCCACCCAGGTCTAGGGAGGTGACACTCTCTTTTAGAGAATTCTTTCTTGAGGCCTTCTTTTACGATGCTCTTGGAATTCACCTTGCTTTAGTGCAAAAATATTTGGCAGCTATTCTTCATAATTTGTGGTATAGACTTATGGCTGTTTCTCTGTTCAACTGAATATGAAGTTTTCTATTTATTTCAATCTGTTTGTTTACAGTGCATGAAGGAAAAAGTTTTCTGATTTTAAAAGGTGGGATAAATAAGATTCCATGAAGGTTTATATCCTAGGTATTCAGAAGGACAATGGAATCTTTACAGTATTATCAAGTTAGACCATTTAGAAAGATAAAGCTAAAATTTAAGCCAAAATTATAGCTGAAGGTAAGGCAAGAGGGCACAGGATTTAGTCTCAGATTCAGGTTTGAGTAGGATTACAGACTGAGACATAATACAGAGGAATCTAAGCAGGATCAGGTATGGAGAAATCGAACCCCTTGAGCACTGCTGGTGGGAATGTAAAATGGCACAGCCACTGTGGAACATATGGAGTTTCCTCAATATTTCAAAAACAGAATTAAAAAAACAGAATAGAATTACCAGCAATTCTACTTCTAGGTATGTACCCCAAAGAATTGAAAACAGGGTCATGAAGAGACATTTGCAACACACACGTCCACAGGAGCATTATTCACAATAACTAAGATGTGGAAGCAACCCAAGTGTCCATCGAGAGATGAATGGATAAGCAAAATGTGGTATATATATATATACAATTGAATGTTATTCAGCCTTGAAAAAGAAGGAAATTCTGACATATGCTACAACCTGTATGAATCTTGACATTAGGCTAAGGGAAAAAAGCTAGTCACAAAAAGACAAATACTGTATGAGTGCACTTACATGAGGTACTTAGTCAAATCGTAGAGATAAAGTAGAATGGTGGTTGCCAGGGCTGGGAGGAGGGGGAAATGGGGAATTATTGTCTAATGGGTATAGAGTTTCAGTTTTGCAAGAAAAGAGTATGGAGATGGATGGTGGTAATGGTTGCACACATTATGAATATATTTAATACCACTGAACCGTGCACTTAAAAATGGTTAAGATGATAAATTTTGTGTGTATTTTACCACAACAGAAAAAAAAAAAGAAAGGAAAAAACCCCGACAGGATCAGTGGGCAAGATGCACAATAATTTGGGCAATGGGCAGTGCTCAGGGATTTGAGAAACCACCAAAGGTGGGTGCTAGAAGAGAGTGGCAACGTAGTTTGGATATTCCCTATCTCTGCCCCAAAGCAGTAAATATAATATATACACCCTAACACGTACACACATCTACACACACATAACTCTCAGTTCCTCATGTCTGTATCTTGATTTTTCAGTTAAACATATTTTCTTTAAGGACAAACTATTACCCTCTTGTGCAAAAGTGAGTAGTGATCCCAGTAACTGAATTCTTGACAACTAAGGGTTTTATCACCTACAGATTCTTTTTTAACACACACTATATTTTATTTGATTGACCATACCTGGAGTTTTTTTAAAAGCTATTTACTCCCATTTTACAGATGAGGAAACTTCGGCACAGACATATAAATGAATTGCCTAAGATCACACAACTATTACATCTGTACAGTCAGTAAAATGAAGGTTCTTTTAACTATTTGTCTACACTTTCCTTTACACCTGGAGTTAACACAAGGAGCGAGCAGGTCTACCTCGACATAAAGTTTCAATAAATGTCTTTTCCATAGATGTAGTAATATCATTCAAATGTATGCAGAGGGAGAGGAATAAAAACTTATGGAGCATGGCAAATCTAAAGTTGCCACAAATTCAGGTATAGTCAAAAGTATCCTTGAAAATCCCTTATGTCTCCCATGGTTTTATAAACATAAGTCAAAGCAGTGATTTCTAAAATTTGAGAATCAATGGCCTAAATCTATGAAAGGCACAAAAGGATGTTTATTTAGATGTTCGGGTATTTAAACAATTCTGCCTTTAAGATACTATGAAAACACTGGTGAATGGAGAATTAGGTAGATAGATATTGCTTCTTGCAATATTTACTTCATTTTGCTTAAATATTTGCCTTTTATATACTTATTAAGTCTTATACTACATGCTGTTGTGGGGATTAAAGAAGACAGCAGAGTAGAATCTTTCAAAGGCAATAGGTTTTAAAATCAGTGTATAAGTTAAATATATTTATGATGTGGCTCTCCTTAAGTATGACTACATCTATATGTATAAATATATATTTTCTCAATCAATAGATACAAGTACAATTTCTACTGTGCAGAAGCTGGTAAAATTGTTTTGTGCCTTTAGAAGGAGGACAAAAAGTTGGCTAACTCTTATAAGTTACAATGCCCAATTAAGGAGTGAGTGAAAGAAAAACCACCAGTGAAAATAACAAACGTTCAGAAGGGTCGGAAGGAAACCCTATTCAAACAGTTATCACAAGGGCCAGTCAAAAAAGAAAGTGATATATAGAAGTCATGGAGATAAAGGACTGAAAAGAAAGGAGTGGATTTGGTCATTGGTGATCTCCAGTAACAATTACATAAAATGAGTTGCTCTGAACTGGGTTGGATAGAAGCTCTGAGGAACTGAAGTAACTCCAACTTTTAGGGATGAGCAGTAGTAGCGTAATTAGACATGATAAAGATAATTAGGTTTTCGTTTTTTTTTTTTTTTTTAAGTAGTTCAGGAAGGCTCAAAGATGATGGATTAAGTACAAGCTCATGAAACTTTCATTCCCCAAACAAACAAAAAGAAAAATGGGTAAGAATACAATGTTAGTCCTGGAATCAAGAAGGGCCCCCAATGGATCAAGACAGAAGATTGAGTACTGGCAATTCCCTTCCTCATAAAATGAAAGCAGATAATATAAGAACACTCACACACAAACTCCAGATAAATCCATAACAGGACGAGAAAAAGAAATGTAGAAAGTTTAACAAATTCTGGAAAGAAAAATAAATCTTCAGAAAGAAACATAGCCCAAAACACATGCTGGAGAAAAGTGTTACAAGGGTAAAGTTGTGATGTGGAAGACAACTCAAAAAGCTCTAAAAATCTAAAAAGAATTCCAGAAACAGAACAGAGAAAACAGAGGAAAAGAAATAATAAAGATAGCTAAATGCTATTTTAAAATCAGATGTAAAATAAAATGACACAGGAAAGTTGGAAAAAAGGGGTATCAAATACTAACAAAAAGTGTAGCAAGATCAAATAGAATTCAAGCAAAAGCACTAAAGAAGGAAAACAGATACTCCATACTGTTGAAATGGCACAATCTGTCAAGAATATATATCAGTATTAGTCATAGAACTTCTAACATCACAACTTTGAAATTTATAGTGTAAAAACTGATATAAGGAGAAACAGACATAGTCACAATCTTTATGGGGGACATCAACAGAACTATCTCCTAAACCAATAGGTCTGATAGGCAATAAAAACAAGATATAAAAATTTAACCCAATAAACAAGCTCAATCTAAATCACACATACATACACACAATTTGGTCCTAAAACACTGTGAATAAACCTTCTTTTCAGACACATAGAGCAGCACACACACAAAAAACCTGTCAATACAGACCAACAAGCAAAATCACACAAGTGACATTCTTGGCCCACATTTAAACTAGAAATTAATCACAAATAGATAACCAAGTAAAAACACTTCCCCCATCCCTTCAAACTTAGATATTCAGATTTTTTTTTAAGTCCTCTGGGAGAAAAAACCCTGCTAAGTTTAAGAATCAAAACCATTATATTATAAGCTATTCAGAAATGAGTAATAAGGGGAACACTACAAAACAAACACCTGTGGAATGTAATCAAGCAGTGCTTAGAAGAGAAAGGCATCTATGAGAAAACAAGACCAAAGGTAAATGAACTACGAATACAATCCAAGAGACTAAAGGAAGAACTAATAAATTCAAATAAAGTTGAAAGAAGGAATGAAGATCATGGCAGAAATTACAGCAATAACAAGAAACAACAAAAAATGCTCAATCAATAAAACCAAAAACTGGTTCTCAGATAATTTCAATAAAATCAGTGATAGAAGATAAAAAAGGCAACAAAAATATTTTGAATCAAGAAAAACCAAATATATAGAGATGCTCCAGAGGAGATTTATAAAACAAAACAGCCTATGTAAAACTTTTACCAACAAATATTAAAATCTAGACATGCACAATTTCCAAGGAAAACATGAGTGACCAAAATTTCACTTCAAGAAGAAGTAAAAAACTTGGATTAACTAACCATATAAGCTAAAAAGGTAATAAAAGCTTCAGCTCCTAAAAAAAAAGCTTTTAGGCCCCAAAGGAGTAAGAGTAGACACAGCTAGTGTTCCTATCCACCAGCAACAATAAGAAAAAGTAATTTTAAAGATACAATTTGCAGGACTATTACGAAGGAAAGTGTAAAACTTTACTGATGTATATAGAAGACAGACACCAACTGACTGACCATATTTAAGGATGGGAAGAGTCAATATCATAAAGATAAGCATTCTCTCCAAAAAATTTTTCTTAATGCAATGCAATTCCAATAAAAATCCTAAAGATTTTTCCCAGAATTTGGCAACCTGATTTTAAAATTCCTGCGGAGGTGTAAAAAGACAAGAAGAGACAAGACAATTTTGAAGATGAGCAAGGGAGAAGCCTTACTATAAACTATAGTAATAAAAATACAGTCATGCGCTGCATAACAATTTTTTGGTCAATGACAGACTGCATATTCAATGGTGGTCCCCTAAGATTAGCACCATATAGCCTAGGTGTGTAGTAGGCTATATATCTAGGTTTGTGTAAGTATACTCTATGATGTTCACACAATGACGAAATCACCTAACAACGCATTTCTCAGAACTTATCCCTGTTGTTACGCGATGCACGACTATATACTGGTTGCAAGAGTACATATATAAACTAATGGAGCACAAAAGAGAGCCTAGAAACATTGTAAATATTATAAAAATAAATATTGGTATATGACAGATATGGCATTTAAATCAAAGTAGAAAGAATAAGCTACTTAGTAATAATGCTGAGGTGAATGGTTATACATTTGAAAAAGATACATGAAGTTAATTTCAAATGGATACAAGTCTAAAAATAAAAAGCAAACAAAAGCTCTTATACATTGCAGGTGGGAGTATAAAGTAATACAACTACTTTGGAATGCAACTGACAATACCTAGAAAGCAGAACACCTATATTCACTAAATTCAACATTTCCCTTCAGAATAATTGTTTATGAGACAGGAAGGATGTTCACTTTGGCACTGGTTTGTAACAGGGAATGTGCCAACAATCTGATTAGCCATCAATAAGTAAGATGATTAACTGTTATAAAAACTGTTAAAAGAATGGATTAAGTGTGGTATAGTCAAACAATAGAATGCTTTACAAAAGCAATTAAGAGAAATTAACTACAGGATTTAATCAAATCTAAGATGACATCAATTATAAGATGCATCATTACTTTTTCATTAAGAAAGAAAAATGTCAATTTTAAGCCGTCAGTGATTTAAGAAGCATCTCAATCTCAGAGATGTTATATAATGGAGAGATTGACATGTATCAATATGGCTACATCTAAAAGACACAGTATTGGGTGAAAAACAGTAGGTTTCAAAATTAGATACGATGGATCTTTCTTCCATAAAATTTAAAAACACACGAAATAGTCCTATACATTTTTTTAAAATACACATATGTTAAATGAGGATGAAAACATGCATGGGAATGACACACATTAATAACAGATAATTATCTCTCAGTAAAAAGGGGAAAGGAATGGGAAGAGGTGATAAGGTTTAGCAAAACCTTTTAATATTTTCTTATTAAAAACAAAAAAGCGATACAGCTTTTGCATAGCATATATATACTAAAAGTGAGCTCAGCCTCCCCATGAACGGACAGACGCATATTCAATCACTCCACAGTATTTGTGATACAACTGTGGAATGTTTATTCTTAAAACACAATAAAGAAACACTGCTTATTAAACATTCCTGAGAGATTCTACTGCTCACTCAATAGAGAGAGGTGAGAGAGGAGAGAGAGAAGTGTGTGTGTGTGTGGGGGGGCAGTTAGAACTGACACAAATACGGTGAAGTGTTAACATCTTTTAAGGTTGGAGAGTGAGATCATGATGATCTACTCTATTATTTCCTGGATGTCTGAAATACTTTTTACTTTATAATTTTTAAAAATAAAATTTAAAAAGGCACCATGTACAATTTAAAATGTGAGCTCTATCAAGATTTCACCAAGTAAATATAAACTGTTTCATAGAAAAATACAGACAGCTTTCCAACTCATTCCAGAAGGCTAGCAAAACCCCTTATACCAATAACAATAACACAACAAATTATAAACCAATCTCACTACTCAACATGAATATAAGGACACTGAGTAAAATGTCAGCACACTGAATCTAACAGCATGACCAAGCTGGGTTAATCCTGCACCAAAGCAAGGATGATTCTACATACAAAACCTTTTAATATAATTCATTACATTAGCAATTATATATATTTTAAAAACATAAACTGCCATGCAAATATGGAATTCAACACAAATTCCAGATTTTATTTTTTAATAATCCTTATTAGACAGAAATAGAAACCTTCTTAAACTGGAAAAAGACAGGATGCTTTCTATTTAACAATGCTCTGGAGGTACCAACCAACACATAGACCAGAAAAAAACATGATATATAAGTATCAGAACAATTTGAAATAGTATGGACAAAACTATTTGCAGAGAATGTTATCTAACAAATCCAAGAAAATTAACTAAAAACTATTACAACTAATAAAACTTTAGCAAAGTGGCCAAAAATACAACATGGCGGCCATTACCAATTAGAAAATAATGGAATGGTAACAGTAACAATGTTAGTAGTAATAATAAAATCCATAAAATATTTTTTAAAAGATGCAAAGCCTATTCTTATGAAGAAAATAATAAAACTATATTAAAGGGAAGGCCTTTAAAAAAATCTCTCTCAGTTAGACTCAACATTGTAAAGGCGTTGATATTTTGAGTAAGAGAAAATAAGAATAGCCAAGAATAACTAGATATTGTTAAAATTAAAACTTAGGGAAACTTCTCCGACCAGTATTAAAAAAATAGGTATAGTAATTTATTATATTAGATGTTGGTACAGGCATAGACAAAGCGATCAACGAAATATGAGTCCAAAGTCAGATGCAAGGAGATAAAGATACTCAGTTTATGATACCTGTGGCATTTCAAACCAGTGGAGGTAAGAGAAGCTACACAATAAACTGTGTTAAGAAAAGTAACTATCTACTTAGGAGAAAATTAAGTTAGACCACAATCATACACAATATACAAAAATAACCCCCAGATGGATTAAAGGATTTAATGTAAAAAACAAAAAAAAGTATAAGCACTAGAAGAAAACAGGAAAATATTTTCAAAATCTTGTAGCAAGCACAAAACCCAGAAGCCACAATGAAAAATACTGACAAATTTGAGCTTGTAGAGGAAAAACTTCTGTTTTATATGACAGAAGATATCATTTAAAAAAGCTTAGAGATAAGTGACTTATACTAGAAGATATCTTTCACGTACATAACAAGCAACAGAATGTGGGAAGAGCTTGTAGAAAGATGGTAAACCCACTTTTAGTATACACACTAACCCAAAACTGCAGGACATACTTGTTAAGAAATAAAATGCAACACGGTGTGGCTAAAGTCCGTAACGCATCCCTCTCTCCCTTTTTACCCAGACATAACAACGATAAAAAGACAAACAACTAAACAGAAAAACGGGCAAAGAATATGAACAAGTAATGCAGAGACTAGAAATAGCCAATCAAAATGAAAACATACGTAACAATGCTGTTTCATTTGTAATTGGAGAAATGCAAATGAAAACAAAGTAATTCTGTAACCACTGGATTGACAAAAATTGCAAAGTTTTAATTGGTAGACTTTCTGGAAAGCAATTTGACAGAGTTTATAATTTAAAGGAACTCCACAACTCTCCGCATAGGAATCTATCTCTTACAGGAAATCTGGCACTTCATTTTTTTATTATTATTATTTTTATTTTTTTGGAGGAAGATTAGCCCTGAGCTAACTACTGCCAATCCTCCTCTTTTTGCTGAGGAAGACTGGTCCTGAGCTAACATCCATGCCCATCTTCCTCTACTTTATACAGGGGATGCCTACCGTAGGTGCCATGTCCGCACACGGGATCCAAACCAGCGAACCCTGGGCTGCCGAGAAGCAGAACATGCGCACTTAACCGCTGCGCCACTGGGCCAGCCCCAAAACCTCAGCACACACATATACAGGGATGATCATTTACTGTATTGTCTGTAATAAGGTAAAAAGTAAGTAAGCCAAATGCCTATCAACAGTGATTAAATTAACTACAGCATACCCATACAATGGGTACTACGCAGTTGTTAAAAGCCTTAGATAAACTCCTATGTGCCAACAGCTTTACAAGATTAAGGAAAAAGTTGTAGAAAGGTGTACTATGATCCCACTTACATAAAAACAAAAGATACTTAGGTATATATGAGTGACAAAGTGAGACAGACTGAAATACTGATCTAGTGAACTGATGGGTGGTTTTCATATTTTGCTCTGAATGTCTGTGTTGTTTCTACCTCCTTTCTATGGGAAAGTATTTAGGAAGTACCTGTGTAAACTTTCAGATAAAAAAAAGATGTTTAACTGGCTGTTACTTAATGTGAACATTGTCTGCTTATCTGAATAATGGAACTACAGAACTCAGTTCTAACAATTTCCAGTTATGAACAGTTTGAGGCTTGAAAGACACTCCAGAAATAGTCTTCTTGAAATCTCTTCCCTCCGTGTGTAATACTTTTTTCCCAGGGATTCATATGGCTTGATCCCTTACTTAATGGAAGTCCATGCTCAGATGTGACCTTCTCAAAGAGCCTTCTTTGATGCCTTCCTGCTGAAGAGGCTGGGCTAGAAAGGCTGAACAAAATCTCCCGCAGTCTTGCCATGCTAAAGGGAAAGGCCTGTCACATAATACAAGTCTTACCCTCCAGACTCTGGAAACAAGTGGACTGAGTCTAACTAAAGCTGCCACCCAAGCCCAACTCCATGGACTGAGGTGACCAATTCCTATCACACCTAACAGAAAATAAGGCAAATCCTCTCTTGGGGGAAAATCCCATCAACTTCAATCATTCAGTTCTCTTATACACACTATCCTGGAGAAAAGAAAAAAAAATTATGAGCCCTACAAAGAGGAAGAAAGACATATGACCAGGAGAAATGTGACTGATAATCAAGGAAAAGAAGAATTAGGCAACAGAATCACATCCGCAGATGATTCAGATGTTTAAGTTACCTAATACTAATTTTTGCCAGCTATGTTTTAAAAAAAAAGAGGAAAAGAATAAAAAGAGACTTTCAACAAAGAAATGAAATCTATAAAATATAATTAACTGGATATTCTAAAACTGAAAAATACAATATTTGAAATGAACTAACTGGATAGGTTAAATGGAAGATCGGACATGGCAGAAGACAGGATTGGTAAATTTAAAGATGGGTCAATATAAAGGATTCCAGCTCAAGCACAGACCGAAAAAACAGTGGAAAGAACAGAGAAGAAAATAAAAGCACAAGGGACACAAACAGTATAAAATATTTATAATTGAAGTGTCAGAAAGAGAGAAGCAATAATAGAGAGGTAATATGTGAAGGGATAATGGCCAAAAATTTTTCAAAACTGATGAAATACATCAACTCATAGATTCAAGAGCTCAGTAAACCCCAAGCAGAATAAATAAAATGAAAACTATAAGTAGTCTCATCATAATCAAACTGCTGAAAAAAAAGATAAAGAGAAAATCCTAAAATCAGCCAGAAAAAAAGACACATTCCCTACAAAGAGCAAAAAGCTTTCATCTGACTTCTCAACAGAAAATATGAAAACCAGAAGACAATGAATGCCAACTTTTAAACTGTCAAATACATGAAACTGCCAATCTAGAATTCCATATCCAATGAAAAATATCCTTCAAAGATGAAAATGTGATAAAGACTTTTGA
Source organism: Equus asinus (assembly GCF_041296235.1). NCBI lineage: Eukaryota > Metazoa > Chordata > Mammalia > Perissodactyla > Equidae > Equus > Equus asinus. The sequence continues at coordinate 14,281,109 of NC_091800.1, read as the reverse complement.
AACAAACGAAAGCTGACTGAGTTAACTGCCACAAGATCTGCACTATAAGCAATACTAAAAGTTGTTCTTCAGGTTGAAGGAAAATGAAGTAAGATGGAAGCACAAAATTATCAAAAAACCCCACAAAAACAAAAAGCAAACAAAAAAGATGTATGAGTAAACAAAAAAAGAACACTATTTAAGCAACAATATTGTGACATTTATAACCACAATAAAAACAATAGCACAAAGAATAGAGAGGCAGTGAAAGGAGCTGAACTGTTTTAAACTCCTTGCATTGTTCAGAAGGTGGTAAAAGCATTAATATAAACACAGACTATAATAAGCCAAACACAGATTTTGTGATCTGTAGGGTAACTACTAAAAGAATAATACAATCAGGTATAACTAAAAAGCTAACAGAAGAGATAGAATAGTAAGAAGTACTTTACTGAATCAAAAGAAGGTAGGAAAAGGAGAAAATAAAGGGCTAAAGGGGGCTGGCCCACTGGCATGGTAGTTAAGTTGGTGCACTCCACTTCACGTGCCTGGGGTTCACAGGTTCAGATCCCGGGTGTGGACCTAGCACCACTCATCAAGTCACACTGTGATGGCATCCCACATAAAATAGAGGAAGACTGGCACAGATGTTGGCTCAGAGCCAATGTTCCTCCTCCCCAGCCCCCGCTAAAAAAAGAAAGAAAGAAAGAAAAAAGGAATAAAGAAAAGGTTGGCAGAAAAGAAAATAAACAGCAAGATGGTAGACTTAAAACCTACCATATTGGTAATTACAGCAAAAGTAAATAGTCTAAACACTCTAATTAAAGAACAAAGATTCTAAGACTGGATTAAAGAACAAACCCAAATTATAAACTGTTTACACAACAAATACTTTAAACATAAGGACATAAATAGGTTGAGAATAAAAGGACAGAAAAAGTTTTGTCACGCAAACAATAGCTAAAACAAAATTGGTATGGCTATATTAATAGCAAACAAAGCAGGCATGAAGTATTCATACAGATATCAAGTGACATTTTATAATTATAAAAGTGTCACTTCATCATAAAGATGTAACAATTTTATGTACCAAATAACACAGCTTCGAAGTATATAAAATAGCTTCTCCTCCAATCATTTCTACTCTCTATCCTCCTTTTCCTTTTCTGTTCACCGCACTTTTCACAATCTGACATCATAGTATATATGTAATTATCATTTCCTCACTCCTCCACCCACTGTGGAGAATGTAAGCTCCATGAGGGCAGAGACTATCTTGACCATACTTTATCTTCTGTAACTAGCCAAGCACACAGTAGGCACTCAACAAATATCTGTTGAACAAATTAATAAAACTGCCACTAGCAACTTATTTTCTTAGTGATTACTTTTAAAGTTTATATTAAATAGTAATTAGTAAATCTGTCAGCAAAGATTTTGCATAAAAAGCTTAAACAAAAAGTTTGAAAAATGTTACTGGGAAATGTATTTTCCTCTTCATGAAGCAAAGACTCCAAAATTAAAAATCATCAAAATGTGTCTTCCTACATTTAGTAAACATATTTAAATACATACATTGATTCACATAAATAAAATAATACAATCATATATTAGCTTTCATGTTTATTCAACTTCACAGAAAATCCGAAAATGTGTCTGAAAATTGGTTATCTATCTAAATACCAATTGTTCATTATGGTGACATAATACTATGTGGTAGGGGAGAAATGCCTAAGTTAAACAAATTCTTAAATTCCTGACATTCGTCGTGGGCAAAAGGAAATCTTAAAAATCAAACTTACAAGTTGTAAGAAGATACAGAAAGCAATTTAACCTTTAATACCTAGAACAAGTTGTACAGCCACATTTGTAATTTACATATACAGTGGAGATCACTGAAAAAGCTTCCTGTTGCACTGCAGCAAGAAATTTTATTATAATGTAGATTAAATGGATTTGCTACAGAGTGCAGCAAGATAACCTCACTGAAGAATCATAAGATTTTCATAATGGAATTTGTTACAGTGAGTTACACATTTTCTTAATTTTATACAGTACATATTTTCAAAATGAACATTATCACTGAAAAGTTTGCTAACCATTGTTAGCAATTAATGTTTTATACATACTTAATTTTACTTTAATTATAGCATGTGGCTCTCCAAATGTTAGTACGTGAAATGTTAAGTTTAAACATAATAATAAAATAATTCCCTAAGATGAAGACTCAAGACATCGAAACTTTGATAATTATTGCACCTATTTTTCTACAGAAGAATGGAAAATTTACAACATAATCCTCCCGAAAAGTGACCAGACAAGTTGTAAAATCACAGACTCATTGGCATTGAACAAAATCTACAATGAACATTTTTTATGAACTGATGTACAGAATTAATGTGCAATGAAATTTGGTTAACTATGATCATGCAAATAAAAATCCTCCACAACTATTTTTTTGTTATGTTTTATAAAATGGTCTTAAAGATATACTTCCATAAACATTTCTGGTGCAATTTAGTCAACAACAAAAATACAAAGCTATCCCTTATTCTTTATTTTATAGATTTAAAAACATGCCTTTGTACTCCTGAAATAGAAATAGTGTGTTTGGGAGAAGTGAGCTAATGAAATGTTTAAAAAACAGTGTATCTTGGTCCAACATTAGCTGCCTTGATATACAGCAGCCTCCCATACTCACTGGTGTCACTACTGTTGCAAATGAAGGGCAGTTAAATATTGAGAGAGTAAGACACAATTCAAAACCTTTTTAAAAAAATAAAAGGCCGTTTGATAAACATGAAGAAATCTTTAAAGGAAAAATAATCACATCAATTTTGCTATACATTGGAAAAGAGTAAAACATCATTTTCCAAAATAGTTTCTTTATTATATCCCCCATCTATTATAACCAATCTTGGAAATATACCTTAAACATAATGGTGTATCATATGAAAATGCTCCACTATTCAATGTGATAAATTTAATAAGTTAGAATATGATTTTATTTTCTGATGTTAACCATGAAGAAAAAGAAATAACAGCACCTGAAATACTAAAAAGAATTTAAGTAAGCATTAAGTAGTAACCTCTATGTTTTGGTTCAAAATACAGTTTAAAAAACTGTGTAAAGGATACTGCCTTAAGTAATTTGTTTCTATATTTTTGCAGATTACAACAAAGAAAAAAAAAAGATCTGCTCTAAATCCAAATAAATTTCCACTTTTCCCAATCTTGACAAAGTGGAATTTCATTTAAAGTTGATAAGATTGTGATACCTACAGTAGCTCATATAGTTGGATATATCACTCCCACCCTGCCCCTCCCTCCCAAAACAATTTTTTGGCTCCAAAATAAAGTACAATAATAAACTCTTGATGAAAAACTATGTTATGGGGCAATCTATCTTATACTATGGCTAAATATGAATTTACAGAAAAGAGCACATCCCATTTTCAGCACTTTTTTTTTCATAAACATGCAACTCACTATAAAATACAAAACACTTGCTTTCAAGAACAGCTTTATAAAGACACACTGCATCAATAAAATTTTTTTCGTTCTGATTAACTTTACACTGTTATGGAGAACTGGAACTTTTCTAATGTGTATATATCAGATTTTATATTATAGTGTAATAATTTGTATTTTATGAACATAATGTTCAAGAGGAAATATCTATACACAATAACATTCTAGACTATTAAAAACTAATTCAAATTACAGAATTTTATTGATACAGTAGATTAATAAAAACTGAAAAGGGATGATAAAATGGGATAAACAATTCAGTACATTATTTTATAACACACTCTTTAAAATTAAAATATTTTAAATCTCTCTCTTCTTAAAATTTTCATTGCCATGAAAGGCCAGAAAATTCTGGGACCAATACTGAGGTGTAAAATAATCAAACAACTTCGGGACTGTTTCACAATTGCGTGGTGCCCTCCCGTCAGAGGCATCGTTCAGGTGTGATGGCAGACAATTCAGCACCTCTGAAGATTAAGGGTGCCCAGGAGTAAACACTAGGTCAGATACACAAGGGAAAGAGATCATTTAACTCTCCAACAAACAATGACATCAAGAAAATGACACCATTTGTTGGAAAATTTCTTTTCACAGTAAAATTGCAGAGAATACAAATACAAACACTGACAGATTACTGCTTAAGATCTATCCTAACAAACTCTTTCCAAATCAATAGATCCAATAAACAGTTGGGTACTGTCAGTTTAAAGCCGCAGATAAAAGCTATACAAGCACTTTAGAAGTCAGAAACATTAAAAAAAAAAAGAAAGAAAAAACATATTTACAAGTTTCTTCTTTAGCTTGTGTCTACATAGCCAACGCACATTACACTTCCACAAGACTCCATAGTCAATGTTATCACCATGCGTATGGCTAAAGCATTCGACCACAAATACACGAGGTCATCAAAGTAAGGTCCAACTGTCCATTCTTCAGCAGTCCCATTTTGTGCATCAAAGGCTTTATTCAGCCTCAAGCTTGACAAAAAATCATTTTTTTCAAAGTTTTCACAGAGAAAGTTACTAATTATATTTGTTCATCGTCTTTCTCTTTTAGAACTTCGCCGCCGTACCTTAAAGAAACATCACCAGATGCTTAATTAAAATGGGCACACATTTATTAGAAAAGCAGTAACTATTATTTATTATTTTTTAACCAATTAACATTACCCCTACTTGTTACTGATTTTCTTTGCTTTTCTTTCCTTGAAACCTTTCTCCTATTTTAACTTTCTGTCTTGGCATCACATATTTAGACCTGTATAATACGTGAATGCCCATAAATAGTTTTCCCAGAATAGCAAAAGAAAAAACTATTTTACTTTTCTGTTTAATAATCTTAAAGAGAAATGAACAGAAGTCAATGTCAACAGTAAGAAAAACTATTGCAAATATTTTTTTTTCCTATATTTCTGTGGTAAAAGAAAACATTTGATACTTATGAACTTAGGCTTACAGCTGTCTTTCTGGGAAACTAGTTATTGTTTTTGGATCCTAATGACTATCAAATACATAAAAATAACCTGACATTCACACGTACTGCCGTTTATTGGTAAGCATTAATGAAAGCATAAAACTTTAGTTCAAAAAAGATCAGTATTAAGAAGAGGAATATAAACAGAATGGGATTTTAATTTAATTAATTTATGGTGTACTTTTTCTTTGACAAAGATGTCAACCACTATGGACTCTTCAGCCTTATTTTTATGTCCCAAAAATATCCTTTAAGAAACAAGCCTAACTAGTTTGAGACCACTATTCAGCCTATCTTTATGTGGTATTAATCCATTCACATAAATGAATCCTGGAGCAGGGAGAAGCGTGGACTACATTAAATAGAACAGATGGGCAGTTGTCAACTCTGGGATCTGATCACAGGACACAGGTTTCTCAAAAAAGATGGCTGGCTGAGCTGATCCAAAGAGTCAGCATTAATATTATCAACAGAATAGTTCTTACTTAAATGTGTCAATTATATTTCTTCCAAAAAGAAATAGCTGAGAGATGTTAACTGGCAAAGCCATTCATTACTTTAAAACAAAAAAGAAAAAGGAAAAAATGTCATGCTCAGGAAGCATCACATTTCTATTTTTATAAAAGAAGAATCCATTGCCAATTTTATGAATTCCAAAGGCTGATTCTACTTAAAGACATGATTTTATTCTATGATTGACTAACTTCTAGTTTCTACTGTGAAACTCAAACAAAAAGTTCTAAGACATAAACAGGATATTTAACAGATATCAGAGCTCTAAAATCAAGGCACAACTTAAATATGCTTGAAGTGTCAATATCAGACTGCTACTTGTTCTTCCCTATATTGTTTTAACTCCACATTTACACTTTCACTAGGCTATATCTATTATTCTCATTAAGTTTCAGGTTTCCATAAAGGATTTGTTCTCCATTATCCAAACCAATAGATGAAACAATACTACAAACTAATGAAGAAAAATATATAAATACTTAGAATTACAAGTGCTAAATAGATCTGACCAAATATTTACCAACTCTATTTCCATATTCCATAGTATCACATTACGGCATTTTAATAAACACATACATTTACTGTAGAAACTTCCTCTTCCTCTGTTTCTTCCTGTGGAATATCATCATTGACAGGAGAGCTACCCTGAAACACATCTACTTCTTCGCTTGAATCATTTTCTTTAGTCGCTGCTTGTTTGGAGCGTCCTACACGGCTAGAGTAAAACACAGGTAAAATAAAATGAATGATCTTTAAGCAGTAGATTACCTCATTAGAAGAAATGCTTTAAATATTTCATGAACTCGCATTATCTCTCTCTCTCTCTCTCTCTTTTTTGGTGAGGAAGCCTGTCCCTGAGTTAACTGTTGCCAATCTTCCTCTATTTTGTATGTGGGATGCTGCCACAGCATGGCCTGATAAGTGGTGTGTAGGTCCACACTTGGGATCCAAACCTGCGAACTCCAGGCTGCCAAAGTGGAATGCCCAAACTTAACCACTACACCACCTGGCCAGGCCCTCATTATCATTTTTATCCTCAATTGCCTTTTAAGAAATAGTTTCCTTATATTCTGAACCCTAAACCAGTGTTTAATCTAGAATCCTACATACAAAGATCTAGCAAAATAAGTGGACTGAACAAAAGTAAGTTTGAGACCAATACCATAAAAGATTCTAAAACATAAAAGGAACCCAACTCAGTAAAGGTATTTATATCTACTAAGCTCCTCAAAGCAAAAAATTTGGAGTCTTTCTTAACAGTGTACCACTCTTTATCTGGCCCTACAGTTTCGATTTACAAAGAAATCTCGAATCCATTCACTTCTCTCCACCTCCACTGTTAGTACATATTTCCAAACCTTTACAAAGTAATCTTTCAAAAATGTAAAAACAGTGATGTCATTCTCCCTAGACAGCTTCCTACTGCACTGAGAGTAATGTTATAAACCTCCTTAACATAGCATATAAGGCCCTGAAAACTCCCTGCCTAACTGTCCATTCTCATCTTTCCACTCAACTTCCCGCAACTACAATCCAGCAAACCCTTGCCTTCCTTCAGCTCTGTGAATTTGCCAAGATTTTTCCCACTTCAGAACCTTCAAATACAGTGTTCCCTTCACTGGAAATGTTCCTTTCCCTACTCTCTCTCAGTCTAGTTTCTTCTATTCTCAAAGAATCAACTTGTCACTTTCCAAAGAGAAAACTTCCCCATTTCCCCAGTCTTCTCATTACGTTCTTTGACAGCACCCTAAAATTTTCCTTCAGGACACTCGTTACAATTTATAATCCCACATTTATGTGATTATGTAATGGCTACACGCCCATTTAGATGACAGGTCCCATGAGGACAGAATCATGTCTGTTGTGTGCCACTGTATTCCCTAGCACCTCGTACTCACTGAAACGTAAGAGACAATCAAAAATATGTGATACCACCATTTAATCAAATGTATCCCTCATGATAAATATTTTTTAAAATTAAGGATATAGCTTACCACTTCTATAAGCAATCTAAAACATGTATTGTTTAAACCCATGCTCAAACCAAGTAATTTTTTATTTGATTCAGTGTTTCATAATTAACAGAAGACAATCAAGTCCACTGAGGTCAGAACAAGAAAACCAGGCAAATCATAACACACGTTATTATACTAGCTCTAAAAAAGAGCCTCTCATTGAAGATAGACTGTTATGATAGACTATGGAATCTCTACAGCGGTTTTTTAAAAGAAACACTTGTTTGGTTTAGAACATTCATGAAAGGATTTATGTAATTTTAGGAGAAAACAGGATAATCAATTAAGCCCTTAATTTTATTGTGCCCAAATATAAACAAATTCAAGTTATGAGCCTGAAAGATATTTACCCATTATTTCCTTGTTATAAAATTAATCATGGGAATTTAATATTCCTTAAGAATTCTTTTTTAAAAAACAGTGATTTTCCATGGTTGAACCCCAACACGTTTATGAAGCTGCCACAAAAATGTACTTACCTTTTATTTTTACCTGAGGGAAAAATTAAATGGAAGAAGGCATGAAATACTGGCTAGACACTCGGGCAACTTTTCCTCTTCCTGTGGAATACACAGGAACAGGAAAAATTTCTAAGATAACTAAGCATTTAGTATTTAAGGTGTGCTGGCAACTCTGAAAAGTCAAGCCACTGATGGCACTATGTAATGGGATTACTCTCAGAAAAACCGTAGAATGTCTGACTAATAGAAGACATGTTATTCTGTTTCTACTTAAATAACTGAGGAGAAAAAAGTGCCAAATTTATAAATTACAGCATTGGTGCTCCTGTCACTTTAATAATTTTGGATACAGATTTGTTATTGTAACTCTCTTACAAACACGTGTTTGTGTGAACAACCAAAACTATCTATACATAGATACAGATGTATTAGTTTGATTAGAAAACAAACAAAATCAAGACATCAAAATTTGAGATTAGCATGTGATAATTTCTATGGGTGTAATTTAAGAAAAGTGATGCCTGTTACTTTCCTACACACTCCAGAGAATAAAAGCAAAAGCGTAAAAGCTATTTTTCTAAAGTTGCTGAGGAGAGACATGAACAAAAATTGTGGTGTGGAATGAGAAGTTAATCTGGTCAATATTCTGTGATCATTTAAAAATACCTTATCATCTCTTCAGGTACCATAAAGTTTATAATAGAAATAATAAACTATCTGGTATTCATTCAGAAAGATTGCCCTAAAACCTATAAAAATGTTACCAGAGTGTTAACTGGGATATCAATCACCTAGGTAAGTTTATAAAAATTTTTTCTTACCTAGTGTAATGGGGATAAATATATGGCATTTAAATACAGCCCTATGTATATTTAAAAATTTATGAACTTTTGCAAAATAATTTGAAATTGGTTTGAAATTTAATATTATTTACAACTTACACATTTTTTTTTGGTTGTGATGGTGATGGCGTTTTTGATGGTCTTCCTCGTCCTTTCTGTGGTGTGGATTGTGTGGATTCAACTGCACTAGTTTCAGGAGATTCTGCTCTGCTTTGGGGAAGACCCAAATGTGGATAGCATCAAATTATGATTTATAAAATAGCAACTAAATATATGCAGTTTAGAGTTACACATAGAATTACACAGTTCCTCTTACCTCTGTTGTGCTCTCCTTGACGTTCGGTGCTGTTTGCTTTTCGACTTCTGTTCAGTATTTCCACTTTGTTTTTCTTCTTCTTCCTCTTCTTCTGCTGCTGAAGGTCCAGATTTTTTTTTGCTTCCTTTTTTAGAAGTTTTGATTGTTGGTTCTTCTTTTGGTGTACCTCCACCAAGAGGTTTTGGTGGTCGGCCTCTTTTACCTTTTTTTGGTGGACTATTCTGTTCATCCTCATTTTCTAATATATCTTCTTTGAGCCTCTTTTCCTCAGACCACTGCTGTTCATCAGATTCAGAAGCCGTATGGCCTCTCTTCCGTCCACGCTGACTGCCCTTAGGTTTCTGTTCCTGTACCAACTTAGTCAGGTCATCCATACCTAATTTCTCTTCTGAATCTGTGACAGGTGTTTTTTTCCGGCTTCTAGGTTTGTCCAATTCAGACTAGGAATAAAAAGTATAATTTCAAATTAAAAATTGATAGCATGCATATTTTGATGGCCTTGAATGAAAGAAATCTGTTACCCACTTCTGCCATAAGAATGTACCTAAATAAAGTATAGAGTTCTTAAATACATCAGAACCATAACTACTTACTTGCCTTTATTAACAGTTTTTTAACTTAAAAAAACTATTTGAGGTAAGAGGATAAATTTCTGTTCCTACTTAAGCTAGAGAGCCTAAGATAGAAACCTCTCAAAATCAGTACTTTTTTAAATTATAAATTTTAGTGAAGAATTATTTCACAAAAAAGAACATCCTAAACTCACTGTTTGAAAAATGGACAACTATACTAAAGTATAATGGACGTTTTTATAGTCAGTTTGAGTATTTCTCATTTTACCACACAGTGTATAATAAGACATAAAATATAAACTACGTTATGTAACATGCTTACATATCATAAAAGAACCATTTTTATTTTATAAATGGAGGTTATAAGACAAAAGTTAAACAACTCATCATTTCTTAAAAATTCTGAAAACACTTCTGAATCAAAAATACTGTGCTTCTCCCCAGGCACAACTAATTAACAACAAAAATAATTTAAAAGTCAGTGACTTTCAAATTTAAAATAAAACTCTATAGTCTACATACAGAGAATTTATGCATTGATCAGCAGATAGAGACTGAGGAAACTCTCCAAATAAACCAGTAACAGTGTGTATGAACACTTATAATGCTCTCCACATAGACACAAGCATACATAAAACACATGAATACCTCCATTTGTAGTACTAAGTTAATTTACAAAAAGTTTGTACCAGTTTACATTCTTAAAAATCAATGAAAAGAAAACAACAAAAATTATCGATTATCTGTCATTTTTTAATATGTTTAATTAGTCATTTGCATTTCCTGTCTGTGACCTGCCTAATTATGTTCTTGGTATTATGCCCTTTGTCCATACCTTTACTGGAGTCTTAGCGTTTTAATCTACATTTTTCTACACTTTCGTGTATGTTTAAATTTTATTTTCTGTTTGCTAGAGACTGAACTGTGTCCCCACAAAATTCCTATTTGAAACCACAATCCCTAATGGGATAGTATTTGGAGATGGGGCCTTGGGGAGGTAGTTCGGCTGGGAGGAGGTCACGAGGGTGGGGCCCTCAGGATGGGATTAGTGCCCTTATGAGAAGAGACACCAGAGAGATCTCTCTCCCTCAACCATGTGAGGACACAGGGAGAAGGTGGCCATCTGCAAACCAGAAAGAGAGCTCTCACCAGGAACTGAATGGCCAGCACTTGCATCTTGAACTTCCCAACCTCCAGAACCGTGAGAAAATTAATTTTGGTTTTTTAAGCCATCCAGCCTATGATATTTTGTTATAGCAACCCAAGCCAACTAAGACATTATTGTATCTTGTTTTAGAATAGGAAGTGAGATGAGGTTCTATTGTTTTTCCTACTCCAACCCCCAAAGAACATCCAATCATTTCAAAAGCACTGATATGTAATGCTTCCTTTATTCTGTATTGTGTTTTAAAAAATATTTCTGGGCTATTGTAACAGCAGCACAATATTTTACTCATTATAACTAAGTATGTTTGTGTCTGGTTGGTCTGATCTTATCATTATTACTCTTCTTTTTTGTATCTATTTATTCTTCCGCATGGACTTAAAATCACACTGGAATTTTGTGTGTGTGTGAGGAAGATTGCCCTGAGCTAACATCCATTGCCAATCCTCCTTTTTGTTTTGCTTGAGGAAGATTAGCCCTGAGCTAACCACCATGCCAATCTTCTTCCACTTTGTATGTGGGATGCCTCCACAGATGGCTGATGAGTGGAGTAGGTCCACACCTGGGATCTGAACCTGCAAACCCAGGCTGCCAAAGTGAGCTTGCAGAACTTGAACCACTCGGCTACGGGGCCAGCTGCCACACTGGAATTTTACAATTATATATTCACCTAGAAAGAACTGTCACCTTTCTTTATTCATCTTTCCCTTGAAGGAAAATAGCATGTCTTCTCTCTCTTCAAGTCTTCTGTGTTTCTCAGTTTTGATATTTTCTCCACATGGGTTCTCCCCACTTAATGTAAGGTTCTGTTTAGAACGATTGATCTAATTTTGTTGTAGTGGTTAGTGAGGTGAAGTACACCCCCTTTCCCCAAAGTGTATACCTGATACAAACTAAAACTACCAGAGTAAAGTTAGCCACATATACATACATATATATATACGACTACCATACTAAATTAAATTCTTAAGTTTTTCAATTGGCTATTTTCCTAAAGTACAAAAATAAAAGTAAATTTGTCTCTTCTTTTTTATTGTCCTACTTCTGATCCTATCTGAATTGGTTAAACATCCTACAACAATTTTAAATAATAGTGGTAACAGTAGGATGCTTGTTCTGTCCCTAATTTTTATAAGAATGCTTCAAATATTTTGCCTTTAAGAAAAATAACTTTGACTAAATCAGTGTCTACTGATTTAAACATATAAAACTTACAGCATATTAAGGAAGTATTCTTCTGGTATTAGTTTATTAAGAGTTCATATTTGTCAAGAAGGGATTTTAAATTTTATTCATGTCTTGGCATGGTCTGAGATTATCCTGTATTTTCTTATTTGGTACATTGATTTGTTATATTATATTAAAAGATTTTTTAGCATTAACTTATCCTTACATTTCAGGGGAAAAAAGACCTATAAACGATTGGTTTTAATTTGTTAGTATTTACTTAGAGCTTTGTACATAAATTAAAAATTAACTATCAATACTCAGAGATGGGAAGAAAAAAGAAATATTAAATTTAAACTAAATAAAGCGTCATCTCTAATTTTAAATGCTACCATTCACTTTGATGTCCAAAGATCTGAAAAGGTATTTCTTTATGCTCTGGAAAAGGTTGGTGATAAACAGGAAATTCAATGTCTGCTTTCTTGAGAATACCACAATATAATCTAGTTTCCTAAAGCACTAGGATTGTCTAATTTCTTTTTCATTTTGCACTGCATTGTTTTAAGAACACAGGGAGTATGAAACTGAAGTAAGAGCAGGAAATGGGGGAAATATGTTGTTTGTAAAACTAAATATTTGAATATAAACGTATATGAAGAAGAAATCCTTTGCATTGAAATTTCAATGTGAAGCTGGTAGTATGCAAAGGACACAGGACTCTTTCACTGTAAGCTATTGGGCTTTAAACTGAGGTTCTGCCTCATAAGGCTCACCTCTTGGAGAATATTTCAGTTGAAACTAGCTTATTAATAAGGTTCTTTTAGTACTTCTGAAAATGGATGCAATACTACACAAAAGATAGCCATAGGCCTCCACTATAATGACACAAATAAATCTCAAAAGCTCAGAAATTCAAAACTGTTCCATGAAAAATAGGGACTCTGCTCTACACTGCCCCCAAAAGTAAAACTAGATATAGAATTTATAGGATCACAAAATATTAAAAATTCATCAAAACCATGTTTCTCAAATTTTAGGGGGAAGTAGGGAGGGAGTGGGGGAAAGTATGTGGGTATGGGTGACTTAGTCGATGTTTCCAACAAACGAGAGAAATTACAAACTCTCCCCTAAGGCATTTTCAAGCACGTGGTGACCAACTCTCATAAATGATAAAGGAATTTCTCCACTGAGAAGTAGGACTAGAAGACAAATACCTTTTCCAATTCAAGAATTCTCTTCTATAAATCCAGTAACAGGATTTCTTTCTGGCTAAGCGATCAATTTTTAATTCTGCTTAGGTAAAATTTTTAAACAGCTAATAAAAATCAGAATTTACAGCATCCATAGTAAGGATTTTGTAAGAATTTTACAATTCTAAATTTTTAAGTGGAAAGAGAAACAATCTGGAAAAATAAATTACTCAGGAAATTTAAAAACAATTGAAAATAAATTAAACTTCTTGGGATATATAATGTTGGGCCAGTGAAAGACAAGAAGGGCAGTAATATTTCAGAGAAAGCAGAAGTATTTTATTAATAACTTTCTACTTTTATTAACTGAGTAGATACAAATATACTAACTTTTATGATTATGGTCATTAATCAAAATATAGCAGCAGCAACAATCCACTTGGGCCAATTCATTTGTTCTGATAAACCCTACTAGCTAAGTATCCACATTTTACAGAGAGAGGAACTGATTTGGAAAGCCTAATCAGTTATTCAAGACATGTTTAAAGGTAACCTAGAAAGTCAAAATGTGCCCAATTATCAAGGCCATCAGGTTGTGTTGGAACACATAACTCGTATTCTATTATCTGCACTAAAACTACCAAATTTGTCTTCAAATAACATTTACAAATTGCGTCTATCATACAAGTTATCACTGCTATTAATAACATTTACAAATTGCGTCTATCATACAAGTTATCACTGCTATTAAGACTTAAAAACTAAACACAGACTTTACGAAAACTGTAGTATTTCCTACCTTTACTAGAAGTTTATTTAGTGATTAAAGGCTCAAGAAGTCAACTAAAACGGAGGAGCCTTTAAGGACTCTCATTCTATTCCACTTCTCTTAGGCTAAGTCTAAACTCACTGTGTTATAAAAAAAAAAAAAAAAAAAATACAAAACCAAAAAGAAATCAAGCAGTTCTGAGTATGGAACTTGCATGTTTAATTCACAATGTAAAGAACAAAGATTACTTATTAGAATGACAAAAAACACAAGAGATTTAGTATACTTAAATTACATTGTAGAGGATAATTATAAACTCAAATTCGTGATTAAAACCATTAAAACAAAAGTTAAATGTCAAATCTGAGGGTAGTGTTAACTAGTTTCAGTGTAAAAATTATTATTTATACAGTAAAAGTAATTAAAATTAGTATAAAATCAAACCAAATATCTCACCCTTACAAGATCAGAGTCGTCTCTCTTGTCACTTTTTTTCCCCGGCAAAGGTGAAGACATTGTGTAATCTTCATTTTCACTGTGATCCATTTCAGAGCTATCAAGCCTTTAATATAGACATTTGTAATTGTTATTACAATCAAATAACCTTACAAAAGCTTTTTCTGTTCCCTAGAGTAGCTTTATAGCTTTATGAGGCAAAGTTTCATTCTTTTCAAAAAAGTATCAGTTTTATTCTACCATATTTAGCACCACCACAAGCAATGAAGCGCATTTAACATAATAGAGAAATAAAAATCGCAAATTTAGGTTTTTTCGTAAGTCTTTTTAAAACCTAAATTCCATTTTTGGGTGGGAACATAAAGCAAATTAAAACTTTTCTTGTTAGTAAGTTGGACTGGCCTACATTACAATCTGCCCTGTCCCCTGCCTCTTCCTTATCCTCATTCTACTTCTGTCTGTACTCTGAACACCCTCTAACACATTAAAGTTATTATGTTTATTACCTATTGAATACCTTCGCCTGTTAGAATGTAAGCATGGATCTTCTGTCAATTTTACTTAACAAAGTATAAAACGCACTTGGATCAGTGCGTGGCATACAGTAGGCACTCAATAAACACTTGTTAAATGAATTAACAGCACGTGCTCTTATACAGTGGTAGAAAGGCTCAGTCGTCTGTCCTGGGTAATCTCATTTTTATTTGATTTTAAAAACCATTTAAACACTGTTGAACCTTAAATTTCATTCTGTGGCCCAGAAGCTACCGCTACCCTGAGGTCTAGACTCACATATCCAATTGCCCAGTGACTTGAATTTCTAATAGGCATCTCCACTTTAACACAGCCAAAACAGATATGTGGACACTCCTCTTTTCCCTACACCTCCCCCCCAAAGCACATACAACACACACACAGCCTGTTCCTCCTCAAGGCTTCTACATTTCAATAAAAGGCACCACCATCTATAGAGGTATTCAGACAAAAATCCCGGATACATCCTTAAATCCTCCCTATCCCTAACTGTTCACACCTAATCCACTAGGAAGACCATTCAGATCTACCATCAAAAAACCCCCCTAAATTTGACTATTTACCATCTTCCTCCTTCTTCATCCCTTCCCTAGATTACTATTAAGCTAACTCCTAACCAGTTTTTCTACCTCAATCCTAGCTCCTCTATTCTCCACAAATAATCAGGGCAAACTTTTAAAAGCACAATTTAGATCACTAGACTTTACGACAATATCTTCCAGTTGTACTTAAGGTCAAATTCAAATTCTTTACATTATCTACCAAGTCCAAATATAATCTGGCTACCTCTCAATTTCATCTCCTACCATTATTCTCTCATTCCAACTCTCCAACCAAACTGATCTCTCCAACACACCTAGTTCATTCCCTTAGAAAGAGTCCTAGTGAACAGAAGGGATTTCAATAAAAAAGTGACAAAATAGATTAGTCAAAGGCTGAAAGAAAGTTTAACTAAAAGTGTATTTAAAAAGTATAGTAGGGAAACTAGGAGTTATTTGTTTGGAATAACGACAGGAGATGAGGACAGGGTAAAACTATAATTGTCTTGAAAGCAAACACAGGGAGCAAATTAAGATTTCTGAGCAAAAGAATAACCTGAAAACAGCAGCATTTAAAAAAGGATTATCTAGCAGTGACATGATAAACATAGCCAGAGGAATAAGAGAGGGAAACAGCCAAGTATTACAATAATTAAAGAAAGAGAAGGAATAAAATGATGGTAGCAAAAAGAGAAGGATAAAACATTGTAGAGAAAAATAATTGGCAAAACTTAGTATGGGGGAAGAATCAAAGGCAATTTTGAGGTCTTCAGCCTAAATGATTGGGTGAATTAGACCAACTTTGATTATAACCAGGAATTCAAGAAGAAAAATCAATAATTTAGGAAATGAGTTGCTGGAAATGTTTTTGGTCATGTTAGGTATGAGGCCATCCACTACGTCCAAATAAAATAGGTGAATGGTCCCTTAGGTATCGTATCAGCCACTAATATGCATCAATAGAAGAAGAGAGAACAAACAAGAGCTATGGATATAATTTTTGTTCTATTTCTATTGTACTATGTATCATTTAACAATTTATGCATTACAAGGAAACTGATAAGACATTTTTTAATGTCTCCTCCCTTCTTTACTGATTGGTTATGAATAATGCAAAAGATAACACACTCTTTCATAATAACTTAGAAAAATCAATAAATAATGGCAGTTTACCCCTGTACAAGGTTCTACTGCTAACAAATGAAGTACTAAGCACCATGCACTATGTGAGAAAGTGTGAATTATTTTTCCTTTTCTTCTTTCTTAAAAAGAAAAAGAAAATCTCCTGCAAAGCATGATTTGAAAATACACTGTTCAAACTATTTAACAAACAAGTTTATACATACATATGGTAAAAAAAAATTCAAACCATACCAAAGAGTATAAAATGATCTCCCTCCTACACTAAATTACTATAAACGCTATTAAGATGTATACTCTTCCAAAAACTTTCTATGCATAGTCAAGCAAATGTGAACACAAATCCTTTTTAAAAACTCAAAAATATTACAACAGTGTTCTATTCTTTGCCCTTTTCACTCAATAATGTATTGTGGAAACTCTTTATATTAGCTCAGGCCTCATCATTTTCAATGACTATGTATTCTATTATATGGATGTACCATAATTTAACAGTTTCACAACTGCTAGACATTTAGATTGAAAACTAGCTTATGTCTAACACACAGATAACCCCAACAAGCTAAAATGTGAAAGGCTAAGATGGAGTACCTATCTAAAATGAGCAAGCAAATATGAACTTGTAAATGGTTACCAAAGTTAAATGGGAATGTTCAGGTATACACTGATTTCTATTCACTGTTATTAAATGTTTTGGGTTACATTACTTTAGATCTCATAGCCTTGTTGGAATCCTTAAATGTAAAGTATGATATTTCTTAGGTACTTACCTCCCTTTTATTCTTCCAGGGGAGCTGGGATTTGAGCTGCTGCTTGCATTGCTTACAGTTTCCATTCGTGATGATTTTGTCTGCGATTGTTTGCCTGCTGATGAAAGCGGCTTATTAACAGCTCCTAGAACATTGGTTGTTTTAGGCTGAAACAAAAAAATGCATATCTCTTTCTATTTGATTAAAGCCAAAAGAAGTTCACATGTAAAGAACCATAAATCACATCTCTGTCAAAGTATTTACATGTATGTCATGAAAAGTGTGCCTATTCTTAAACAAAATAAGGATTATAAATTAAGTATCACCTGAACAAATAAAATACTACATAGACAGCATAACAGTTAAGTTTCTTAGTTACCTGGAGGAAAACACTTACATAGAAAGTGAAAACAAATGAAATATACAGTCAACAATGAAAACACATAATTAAGACTCTTGCCATGAAAGGAAATAAGATGCTCTTTTCAAGATTTTTGTCTTCATATTATAGGATAAGATAAAGAATAAAGGTTTCCAAGGCTTTATTAAAAGCTAAAAAATAAGTTCATTTATCTCAGCTTCCATATACAGTAAATGTAACTATTTCTTACTAGTAAACGGAAGATATCTAATAATTATATTTTCTATCTTAAGACAAACCAATTTTTAAAGAAAGACAAAATAACATAATTATACCAATAATCACACTAAAATAAAATACCACATAAAAACTAGAACAATTCTCAGAACTTACTTTTCCAGGAGTGAAAAACGATTTCATTTCTGGGGGCAGATAATTTTTGGTGTTACTGAAGTTCTACAAGCAAGGGAAAAAGATGGAGTCAGTGAATATTGAAACACTGTATCTATGAGGTAGTTCAAAAGCCAACAAAGCATCAAGCAACTTTTGTTTTAAAGTACATACTAAAATACATATTTATTAAACTAATCAGTTGAAATAAATAATTTCAGTCCCTGATTTTAAATAGGGTAATAAGCTTGAACTAAGCTCGTACCAACTCCAATATTAACAAAATATATTTGAGCTCTAACATAACAGAGCTCTAAGAGCACATCAGGAAATACACGCCACTGTAATAGTGGTTTGGGAACGTTCTCATAGTGTTCCCAGGGTCTTGGGCTGTTTCAGCATCTGTCCTCTGCCCGTTTCCTCTTATCAGTTATAAATCTCAATAAGGGCTTATAACTTCAAACTATATCTCTATCAGCATTCTCCTGCCTACGTCGGATCAATGGCCATTAACTCACAGATCCAAATGCTTTGATCACATTTGTGCCTGTGCTCTTGGACTGGCACAAAACTCTGAACACAAACTCTAGATCATTCTAACTCATCTCTGAATCCTATTTGTGTCCTCCATTTTGGCCCATATTCTGGTCTTGAACCATATTATTAAGACTCACAGTGACCTTTCCATGACATTAGTAGTGAGTCAGCTGTTAATACCAATCCTTCCTGATCTTCCCACAACCTAGTGCTAAGAAAATGTTTTATTTTAACTTACACAAACAAATTCTAAAATAACTACCTTGTCAGGCTGGGTGAAAAAACGAGCTGGTAGTACTGGGTCTTTAGGAGATTCCAAACTATAAGTGGTACTCTTTGACATGATGATATTCATGGCAACATCACACACAGTGTACAATTTCTGCAATGGTATTAAAAAAAAAATAGTTATTTAAGTTGGCATCCAAGACACTGAATTAAGACTAACTCTAGAAGATGCATGTACTATGTAGTTTTTAGTACAACAGTGTAAGTTAAAACACACTATTGTCTTCATTAGTTTACTAGTAACATGATTATTACTAATCCTATATTAGTAAGTCTAATTACTACTAATTATTTACTACTAATAGAAAAGACTGTTTGATGTAGTCTACAAATACTACAGAAGTTTCATATCCTACGCTCAAATGCTTAAATTGACATAGAATCATAATTATTTACAAAGAATTACATACTTCATTCATTTTTGCATCATCTGGTCCTTGGGCATCTTTTGTTTGTTTAATATTTTCTACCATCTTTCTGATAAATGCATGACTGTTATTTTCATTTTTAGCCATTAATATTTCCAGAACAAACCAAAGACATCTAAAAAAACAAGAAAAAAAAGAATAAAGAAGAAAAAATTGGTTGTTAAATACAGATACAATAATTGTAAATATAAATACGATGTCCAGGAGTGGAAAACATTAAGAAGAAAGAAACAGCTATAAATCAACACAGGAAAAAAAAGACATGTGACACATTCATATCACAACATATCAGCAATGGAGATATGAGTTCATAAGACTCCTCCTCAAAGACTCACTAATTTTCCCAGGGAGGCAGGTTAAAAAAGAACATAAATGGTGGAAAGAATGAAGTGACCTTAAACTCCTAGCTATGACAGGGCGGGCAGACTGCCTAAAGGAATAACTGGCCCACGGAGAAAGGGAAGCCTCAAATACTCAAGACTGACTGTAGTCCTGACTGCAAGTGTTCAAGATAATATAACTACCTCACTCAATAGTTAAGAATCTTCATTAATAAATTAGAAAGGAAAAACTCATGGGTGACAACTACATCTTCATCTTTGCTTAAAGAGAGAAAAATTAAGAAAGTTTCAGTAGCTTCGTTTTAAAGTTAATTACATAAAATTCTATTCAAGAAAAAACAAAAAATGCCTTGTCTTTGTATTATACAGACAGAATGGGACAGTTATAGCACAGAGGAGAAAAGTAATGGGAGAAGAAGAGAGAAATGTGAAGTAGGTATCATTCTAGAAGGGAACAAAATAACCTTCAGGATGTCAAGTATAAGATAAATTCTTCCGGAGTGGCTTTCCTGATGGAATGGAGATTACTCATGGCTGTACTGGGGCAATTTAGAAATACAGCAAAAAATGTCTAGTATTCCAAAGAATATTTTATCTATTTCAAATACAAATGTTCTTTGAGAAAGAGGGATGGCTACAAGTTTTCAATAGTTATAATCACTCTAACACAGAATTCATTTTGGGAGAACTAATTGCTTAATTTTAAAAAACAGAAACTGTGGCAAAAAGAGGGTAACAGATATTTCCCTTGCCAGGAGAAAGTTATCAGTAATTTTATTCTCTTGAGGCATCTCAAATATTTAACCATAAAATATTTCTATGAATTAAGAAACCAAGAGTTGTTTTCCTTTAATAGGAAGCTAAAGGCATAATAAATTAATTTATTCAAAACCACAAAGGTCATCTTTTGTTATAACAGAAAGAGGAGCAGGGTCTCAAGCTTATTTAAAGAACTACGCTGGTCTTATAAAGACTTCTCTAAATACCATTACATGCCCCCATTCTACATGCAGGCATATATAGTCTTTCAACTTCTCAACAATAATCTTTGAAAAATTACGACTGTCATAAACTTTGACTAGAGAATGACCAATGAAGTATAGTAAGTGGGAACAGTTCCCCTGGTTATCAGCTTGGCCCATTATCAAATTAGATCATTCTCTCTTCCTTATGGAGAAATATAGTTACTGCAAAGAAAATGTGCTTATTATTTGCATAAAGGAGAGTATTAATTTACCCTGCATGAGAATCTATATAGAGTTTCAGAAGAAAGTTGGAAAAGATAAGAACTCGAATGGAAACTTTTAATGGATTATTTCAATAGAAAAGAAATGTCAGGCTTAGTAGAGAAATAGAAAAAAACAGTAATCATGCTAAGTCAAGTGTTGGGAAATTATAAGAAATGAAATAGAAAGAGATGGTATGAAAAAAGAAAAATAAGAGAATAAGGGAAAGAATCTTAAACTTCCAAGAAATAAAATAAATCTAATTAATTATAATTGAGATTCCATTATTGGCAGGAAAGGGAAAAAACTTTCAGAAATATGAAAATGGGATGGAAAAAGTCTTACTCTTTAACATCTTTAAGTTGTTCAATATCCTGTACTTTGACATAATCTGGGTCATGTGCCAAAAGATGAATTGTATATGGAACAACATACTCTGGTAGAAGAGACAATAATTTTTCTGAAAAAGAAAAAAAAAAAAGAGAAGAAAACAAAAAACATCCAGGTTAGAAAACCAAATCTTTGTCTCTCTCTCTCTCCTCTCTCTCTGACTCTAAATTTCCTGCATACCAATAGTCTACCACAATATGGCTAGAAGAAAAATATACTGAAATATCCAGTGTTGAGGTAAATCACATTAAACAGTTCATTCATTCATCCATCATGTCCAATACTGAAATGCCTTCTAAATGCACCACGTGCTAAGGCTACGAAGACAAATATTTCACTTTTCAAATGCACACAAAGGTGACCCAAATAAACTATATCCAAGACTTAAGAAACATAAGATCTATTTTTCTTGTTATTATGAGCAAGTCTATGTTCAACACTCCCTTGTAAGCTGCTGTGCAAGATGAAAAACTAGTAATCTTTCAGAGTTAGTATGGTACAAAAATAGGAAGTAAAGGTTGATACTATCTGAAACAGAAGAAGAGATATAAGGGAAAGGACTTAAAAGCTTCTAGGACATTTTAAATAACAAAGAAACATCTTTTTAGTTTAAATTCAAATATTTTTATATTTTTACTGAGATCAGCATATTCCATTAGGTCGGAATGGTAATCCTAATCAGCTTTAATAGAGGTTATTCAAGAAGACCAGGATTCCTATGCTGAATAATTACTTTAAAATAAAATTTTAAATCAGATGTTCAACTTAGAGTATAATAAAATACCAAGTTTCCTTTATTTCTACTGCTGAACTCAAAGAGAACAGTTTGTGTGTAGTATCATTCATTTTAAGGCAGATATAGAAGGAAAAAAGTAACAAGGTTCAAAATTCAGTAAAATTCAAATTAAAGTCTATCAAATATTTATTGAATACTTACTATTTTCCAGGCTTATATTTTTATTTGGGCTTACCTTTTTAAATATAAAGGTGAGTAAGACTAGATAAAGACCTCACCTAAAGCATAAACAGAGACAGCAGCTACACTTCAATGTGGAAGATGTCCTAAAATAAGAATAGCTAACAACTACTGAGTACCTCTTTGGACCATGCATTATGCCAAGGGCTTTATATACATAACTTTTTAATCCTCCTAACAACCATAAGAAATGGGTATAATGATACCAGTTTTACAAATAAGGAAACTAAGGCTCAGATTGCTCTAGTAACCTGCCCAAACACGATCAGTAAATGGCAGAGGTCAAATTCAACTCCAGAGTCCTCATTTTTCCCAAGGTAAGGAAGGAAGAGAAAGAAAGAGGGTCCCAGAGATGTGGTTAACACCAAAACTATATTTTAAAGGATTCAAAAAGTGCAAAGCATGCTCCCTGGTTTTTTTTGTTTGTTTGTCTAGAAGGAGGAGACAATTTCCAGGTAGAGCTGACAATAGAGGAAAAAGATGGCTGCACAAATTTCAAATAATCCAGAGTAAAAGGAGCACAGAATTGACAGTAGGCAGTGGCTAGAGAGAAAGCTTGAAACTCAGGCTGAGAGTAAACTATAAAAGGCCATGCTAATGAGTTTCAACTTGATCCTATGAGCAATGAAGAATCAACATGGATTTCAAGCAAGGAAGTGATATGATCCAATCTGCTTTAAAAAGATAATTTTGATAGTAGTGTGGCACAGCTGGAGATGGGTGGGAGGCCAGGGGACTTTTATAACAAGGAAGTAGTTAGAAGTGTACAGAATAAGCAAAATGAAATATAACAGGGTAGGAGAGGTGTTCAAGATAGCCAGAGGAAGAATTAAGAGACTTTGGCGACCAATGAGAGGAAAAAAGAAGGTATGAAGAATGCCTCTCGTGTATGACTTGGATAACAGGATGGATTTTAACACTGTTAAACAAGTCACAGAAGTCAAAGAGGCACAAAAACTGATAATGCAGATAGAATAAAGTGAGTAGATTAAAAATAGGCACACAAGCACCTGATACTGATATTAGCCGGGTAAGAACAATCAACCAAGATCAAGGACCTCTGCTCTTTAAAAAATAAATGACAGTACTTAGACAATCTGTATAAATGTACACATTTTACAGTTCTACTAATAGTACATCCAATCCCACTGCTTATTTCCCTTGGCCAATTAGTCAGTTACATAAAGAGATATGGATTGATATTTAAATATCCATGCATTTATATTTTAAAAATGACCTTTTTAAGGGAAAAGTTGTTATTGAAAAGTAGTAACAACTTATTTAATGAGTGTCAATTAGAATATAATAAATAACAGTAACATCATTTTGTGTTCTATAAAACTGAAACTGGCAGGCTGAAAAAGCATACTTTTCATTTTTATATATGCTTACCACTAACAGCTGCATGCTGCTTCAGATACTCGCGTCTCACATTTATATTTTTTACCAGACACTGCCTGGCATGAGCTCTTCTCTCTTTTACAGGATCTTTTGCACAAAGTGCACAGATTGCCATATACTCAAGTGGAAGCCGTAATCGGGAAAGGCCTTTATGAAGTTTCTGAGCAAACACTTGTCTTACTTGATAGCATTCATCCTGTGAAGACATAATTATTGCACATATTATCCACACGGCAGCAAAGAGTAAGTAACAACTTCCAATAGGAAACTTGCTACATCATGTAACCAGAGGGTAAACAGCACCAAGTTTATCCACAACCATTGCTTCTACTCACAAAGACTGAGATTTTGTGACAAGTTAATTTCAAGGCTGCAGTGTTCATCTGGACCCTAATAACTACCAGTTACATGTGGTAGAAAATACTGAATGTACTTCCAAACAGATAAAACTAGTAAATACAAATCCATCCTAACTTAAATAAGATATAAAAAAATAAAGTTTATTAGCTTTTTCACTTACTGAGCAAGATAAAACTCTGTCCAATTTATATATTTTAGTTCTATTATTTAAAAAACTAATGAGACTAAAATGTACAACTCTAAAAGCAAGAGTTACTAATCAATTTCAGAAATGCCAAATTACTTTTAGTTCTACAAATGAACCAATCTGTTCATTACTGCTGTGCCTGCTTTCCTCACCCTACTCCCTCTCCTAAACCACCCACCTCAACTGTAGCTAACTACTCCTCATCTTTTTTTTGGTGAGGAAGATTGGCCCTCAGCTAACATCTATTGCCAATCCTCCTCTTTTTGCTTGAGGAAGAGAGTCACTGAGCTAACATCTGTGCCAGTCTTCCTCTATTCTGTATATGGGACACCGCCACAGCATGGCTTGATGAGTGGTGTGCAGGTCTGCACCTGGAATGCGAACCCACAAACCTTGGGTCGAAGAGGTGGAGCACACAAACTTAACCACTACGTCACTGGACCAGCCCCCCTCCTCACCTTTAATGACAGCTCCTACATCTTCCAGAAATCACTGTGCAATCTTTATCCTGCAGTCACCTCCGTGCCCTGTTAGCACTGCGTGCGTAACTCTATTATAGCATTTAGTGTCATTACTAAAATGATTGGTTTATACATCTGTCTTACCCATTGCTGCTTATTCCTGGAAGATAAGACTATGTCTCTATTCATCTTTGTGCCTCCAAATCTAGCACAATATCTGGTACACAGATTACCAGAATTTTTTCTAAACTATAGGGAAAAAAAGCTCATACGACTTTTGAGTCATATATGAGACATACAAAGACCTTCATAATTACATCTTACCCTCAACAATTAACACAAGGTGTGGTGTGTTTCACATTACTACAACTTTACATATACTATTTCTTCCACCTAGAATGTTCATTTTGTTTTTCTTCAAAACCTAGGTCATAACATCTTGCCCTTCTTTAAATTCTTATTTTGCTTATCTTCTTTCATTTAATTTAAACTTCAGATTATAACACCAAATACCTACTTTTAAAAAAGTAGTCTAGCTTTCACAGAAATATTGCCTATTATCTACCCTCATATGCAACAAAAAGTTAAAAGTTAACTAACTCCTTCCTCAGTATTACTCCTATGGGAAAGAGGAATCTTCATCACTCAATTATTTATTAAGAAAATACCCAATTACAAACTGTATAAGCAAAAGTCAGCATACCACAAACATATTCACAAATGAATAGATCTTTCAGTAAAAAATTAATCTCCAAACATCTCTCCCCTCTACTTAGATACACTCCCAACCAAGACCATTGTTTCTGTCACTCTCTCATTGATCATTCAAGGATCCAACAATACAATGCAAATTAATTAAAAAGTCAATTTGAGAATCATGGCAAAACCAGTAGGATTCCAAAAGTCATTAAAGTGATGTTAGGGACGAATTGTCAAATCACATGCAAGGCAACTAACACAGCTGACAACAAAAGATGAGAAAATTGACAAGAATGATGACACAATAAGTACATCAAAAGAGAATCATCTGAATAAAGATTTAGAAGATGTGTTCCCAGGAACTGAGGAAGTCTTCAAATGTTTGCTTTGTTTTTGTTTTTTGCAAAGATGATTATCCTTTCAATTATGTTATAAAAGTTAATGTGATGTAAAGGATCGAGTAATATAATTTTTATTAAAAAAATACACTCAAAAAAGCAAACACTTGCCACTTTCATGGTTATGGTTATAGCCAATAACTCATTCACAGTAAGAAAAAAGAAAACACTAATGATACTACAAAATATTTTCCCCAAGATAAACTACCAATCAAAGCTTTTATTGACTAGTGACTATAAAATTAATTTTAGTCAGCATCTTAAGTAAATTCACTTTTAGTGGTCTTTTCTAGCACAAACTATCCTCAGAAGCACTTCCATTATTTCGTAAATAGTTGAGTTACTTTATGTATTGCATTGTATTATCAAGACTTATTTATATTTTCTGTTCTCCTAAGAGGTTATTTTCTTGAGGGCTGTAGCCATGACTTACTCATCATCGCATTTACAAAACCTAGAACCATGTACAGCACGTAGGAGCACACAGTAAATTTTTCATGAATTGCATGCAAATTCTAAATATCTAAGTGATTATTAAATAATGTTAAGACTCATATTATGGTCATGTGTCACTTATCAACTAGGATGCATTCTAGAAATGCACCGTCAGCGATCCATCATCATGTGAACATCATAGAGTATGTTTACACAAACCTAGATGGTATAGCCTATTACATACACACCTAGGCTATATGGTACTAATCTTAGGGGACCACCATCATAGATGTAGTCCATTGTTGACAGAAACATCATTATGTAGCGCATGACTGTCTTGTCTTGACTTTCTGTTCCTCCAGATTTACTTCCTATTCAAATACATGACAAGAGCCTCTGAGATGCAATACTGCCTTTAGAGAACTCAACTCAAGTAAGAGAAATAAACCACCGGTACATAAATAACCAAAGCACAAGGCATGAATGTTTCAGAGGACTGCAGATAAAATCCACAGGGAATCAAAAGGAGACCAGCTATAAGAAATCAGAGCTGGTTCTGTGGAAAAGGTTGTATGTGAGCCTTGATTTACAGAAGGGTTGGATCTGGATGTGTAGAAATGGGGGGGTGAGAAGAAAATTAGAGGCAGCAAACTACAGGCACATAAAAGAAAAAAGTTGTTTGACTTCATTGAAATGAGGTTGGGTAAAGGGTAGTGTGATAAATAAGATGTTTAAATGTATACTTGGGTCCAAATATTAGAAGGGATGAATGGTAAATTGTAAAATATACACAATTTTTTCTTTTTCATGAGTGTAAGCCCCTAAATATTTTTGACCAGGGGAATAACATGAGCAAAACTATGACAAGGAAATTAACCAACCATAGAGAAACTCTCACAATAGTCTAGGTGAGAGCTAATGATGGTTACAGCAATAAGAATAGCATGAATTAAAAAAATATAATAGATATCATAGGACAGAATTATCTGCACTTTTACAACGAGGTGCAAGGACAAGCAAATAGTCAAATATAAATCATGCTTTTAGGTCTAAAAAATGTCATTCAGTTTTATTTAACACTTATTGAGGCTCTACATGTCAGGAAAGAATAGACTGAGAAAGACTATGAATTCAGTCTTACATTCACAGAACACAAAAGTTTGAAATTTTTGTTTAGAACTGGAAGTGGGACTAGAGACTTCAAAAAAAAGTTAACGTTGCTAGTACAGGAGTCACCTACATAGAAAATGAGATGGCCAAAAGAAAATGTCTAAGTGGAAAAGTTGGTCATAAACAGATCCTCATAGACCACACACAACTAAAGGAAAAGAGAAGAGCCAGAAGATGTAGTCAGAGAAGTACGACAAAAATCAGGAGACAGAAACCAAAGAGGAATTTAAAGAATAAAGGTACAATGAGCCATGTCAAATGATGCAGAAAGGACATGGACAGTAAAGGCTAAGACCGTTGAATTATGGGAATTTTAACAGAGCATTTTTGGAAGGCAAATGCCAAAGAATGAGTGGTGAGGAGTGAGAGGATAAAAAGGTAAGAGAGACAAAAATTAGATTACTCTTTCTCGAGGGTTAGAGGTTTAAAAGGAAGAGATAGGGGCTGGCCCCGTGGCCGAGTGGTTAAGTTCGCGCGCTCCACTGCAGGCGGCCCAGTGTTTCGTTAGTTCGAATCCTGGGCGCGGACATGGCACTGCTCATCAAACCACGCTGAGGCAGCGTCCCACATGCCACAACTAGAAGAACCCACAACGAAGAATACACAACTATGTACCGGGGGGCTTTGGGGAGAAAAAGGAAAAAATAAAATCTTTAAAAAAAAAAAAAAGGAAGAGATAGGAATGTGGTTTCCATGAATAGCAGAATTAGGAAAAAGTTTTGTTTAGAAGAGGATAACCTTGGATGTTTGTAAGTTGTGAGAATATGCTAATAATTAACTTTTATCCATTAACATATGTTCCAGTCAACAGAATTCCAAAGCAATCTTAAAACTCAGGAGATCTGAACTTCTCACCTTAGAAATTTGGTGATTGAGATAGTAATACATAACAAATATTGTGGTACAAAAGAAAGTCTCTAGAAGTTAACGTGTGGATGCTTTCAAACACAGTGGACATTTAACTAATGGTTTGCACGTACTTTTTACACAGAGTAAATTTCAAATAAAGCCCATCTCTTTTTACATATTTCCATACTTACTTTTTTTTTAATTTCCACTTCAATACTGTTAGCACCAACACCCTAAGAAATATCAGACCAAGAACCTGATAAATCAACACACTGCAAGTATTACCAGTTTAATACGGTTGTTCTCCTCTAAGAAATTTAATAAATAGTTTTTAAGCAATTTTCACTTTCTTGCAAAATAAGATTATCTCCAAAATTAAATGAGGAAAACCAAAAAGGAAATTACAGACTCCCCAAAATCTCATTTCTCAAATGGTTTAGTCTAATATCTGAATAACACCACCAAAACTAAAACAAACATAAACAGGATTTCTAATAAAGACTGAAGTACAAGAAATTGACAAAATGATTACAATTAAAAAACAGAGAATTATTTATGTCTAGGAGTTATACACAAGCAGCAACTTTTAAATAAGCAGTAGAAGGAATGGAGAATGAAGAGGAAAATTACAATAATCTCTGAAATAAACGCGAAATTCTTATACACAAGACTGCTTGGAAAAAACAGGAAAACTAAGCATAAAATAGCCAAATTATGAATGAAAAACTCATATCAGAATGTCGTATTTACCATTATGGAAATCTTTTCTTAAAAATTTTCTCAATGATGCTAAAAACTTCTAAAGAGATATAGTTTAAATATTATGTTACTCTAATATGAAATTTGTAAGACTGGAATATGAATCCATTAGTATCACTGTAAATAATTTGAAAATTTAATTCACTGAGTAATAAGGAATGCTTCTGACCTGAAATTAATCTATACCATCAATTTCTGGGTTTTCTTCTTTCAAGAATTAAATATATTGAATACTCATTATTTACACATTACGAATTTGTGAATTTACCTACCCACTAAAATTTATTCGTAACCCCAAAATCAATACTTGCAGTGCTTTGACAGTCATTTGCAAGTAAATGCACAGAGCAGCAAAACATTTGAGTCTTCTGACACATGTCCTAGCTGAGGTTGAACAAGGAAACACTCTGCGTTCTTGTTTCAGGTCTAATATTATAAACAGGGTCCTTCTGGCAGTCTATTTAGTGCCACCTTTTCCGCTTTTTGTGCTTTTTGTTGGTGATTTTGTTGTTTCACATAGCTCACTAGTGCTGAAGTGCTGTTTTGGTGTTCCTAAGAGCAAGGAGGCTGTGATGTGCCTTATCAAGAAAGTATGTGTGCTACATAAGCTCATCCGAGCATGAGTTAACAGAGCTCAATGTTAATGAAACAACTATAGATTAACTGAGATGTGCTAAAACAGAAACACACATAAAACAGAGCTATTATTAATCGACTGACAAAAGTGTGAGCAGAGGCTTGCAGGACCACCATCCTGTAATTCCCCTATGAGTAATGGTCCAGTATTTGCTATGTCAGTGCTTAGGGTGACTTTGTAGAACAGAACGACTGCAAATAACAAGAATCAATTGTACTATGTTAGCAACCAAAAATTCAAATGAGTTTTACAACTCTAAAATGTTTCTCATGCATAAATTTTTCAAAAGGTGACAGAAACATTCAAGATTTTTATCTCTATATCATGGCGGACATTCTTCTTCCTAAAAGTCAAAGAGACCATTAAGAGTCACGTCCAATCTAGTCATTTTCCTTACATTGATAGCTAATGCGCATAGCTGATATTGTTCTAATGTGATGATTTCATGGTAACAGGGTTCTTGGGCCAGCTTCACAATAGCACTCCCAGCAGCAAGTCTCAGACGTGACATATCTGGTTTACTGAAAAATAAGCAAGAAAGAACGTAAATTAGATTTCTAAATATCTGCACAAAAACATTTCTACTTTGTATATCTAATTTTGTAAAAATTCCTCTGGTCAAAAAAAAAAGTGGAAAATAATTTAGTGATACTGAACACCAGATTATGTTTACTTAACTTTGGAAGATAGTGTCTAACACTACAGAATTCTTCTCCTGAATGTTAAGTCTATGGTAAAGTCACTTAATTATTCTCTCATCCTACACAAAATAGCTTTCACCCAAGCCTAGAACAAATCTATTTGTATGTTTAGTTGTTAGGACATAAGTCTTCCACCACAAATTTTTTTGTTGGGGGGGGGCGCAGGAAGGAATGTGTTTACTTATAGATTAGGCATAAAAATGTCCTAACTTTCTAATCGATCAACTAAAACTACTGTGCTAGGTGCAAAAGTATAATGAAAGCAGATGTAGTGGATAAAACATTACTGTTTTTAACCAGAATTCAACTTTTCAAATACTACCAAGAGGCTCTTTTTTTTGTTTTGTTTTGGTGAGAAGGGTTGGCCCTGAGCTAACATCTATGGCCAATCTTCCTCTATTTTGTGTATGGGACACCAGCACAGCACAGCCCAATGAGTGGGGTGCAGGTCTGCACCCAGGATCCAAACCCTCAAACCCTGGGACGCTGAAGCAGAGAACACAGACTCAACCACTACACCACAGGGCTGGACCCAAGACACACCTTTTAAATTTAAGGAAAGAAAACTTCTGCTAAGTGGGACACACTCGAAAGATTAGTAAATTCTTGACTAGTAAATACATCTAAATAAGCCTTTCTAATACAGTCACATGAAGCAGCATGTCTTAACAAGAAATGTGCCGTCAGGTGATTTAGTCCTTGTGCGAACATCAGAGTATACTTACACAAACCTAGATGGTATAGCCTACTACACACTTAGGCTATATGGTACTAATCTTACGGGACCACCATCACATATGCTGTCCATCACTGACCAAAATGTCATTATGTAGCATGTGACTCTATAGTGACATATTAGATGAATTACAGGGATCTTAGACTAATGAAAGGAGGGAAAGTTGTAACTTCTTAATTAGACTCTCCTATGTAGTTCCAGAGTAAAAGATTATTATTCAATATTCATACAACAAATATGTGTCTATCATAGTTATACAGCACCTAGAGTTTAAAAGACACAGCCTTACTTTTCCAAAATCTAATCATCTAGTTGGCTTAAGGTCCCTGCTTTAAATTTTTAAGAATTATGTAAAAATACTGACTGAATGCATGCCAACATTAATAAGGTTCTGAAGTTACATGTCCCAGAGGTGCTTTTCAGTTATCAATAGCAATACTCCAAGTAGCTATCATGAGGTAAATCACTCAAGCACTGCTAAAAGAAAGTCTATTTTTCTCATTGGAGTTGATTTAGTATTAATAAAAATAAATAAATGCTTTACAACTAAGTTTTTGAAGTCCAGGTTTCTATATAAAGCCTGGTTCAAAAATGCAGAACCAACGTAATTCGCACGCATGTGCAGAATTCAAGTATACATTTGATTTTGTTAAAGAATACCATGAATAAAAACAGATGAGATGAGATCTTTAAAACGTGCACAAAAATAATGCAATTAATAAATTTTAGAGACAAAATGTATTAATACTAAGGAAAATTTTCTTCTCCAATTATGATGTAAATCCTAAACAGTGGCATATATAAATTATGAGAGTAGAGAGGTGATGAAACTAATTAGACTGAAAGAAGGTAGGCAGATGAGTTCTACACGTGGAATGGTTTACCAGGTTTTATTTTTATTTAATTTGTTTGAGAAGGATGTGCCACTGTTAACATTTGATGCAAAAAGTGTGGCATGAGCAAAACATCTAAGAACAGAAATGAAGATGGAAAGGTAGAAGGCTCCTGGTAGTCACCTTTTTCTATTTTGTTATAAAAGTCTTTAAGATAGATAAATTAAAGAAAGAAAGATACTCTCATATTTTTTATTACCAATAAGAGGCAATAAACGGCACTTGTGTTTTCATAGTGGACAAAATTTCAGCTAACCTTGACATAATAACCACTACACCATCAATACTTGTAATTACTATGTGCTAGGTTGTGTTTTAAATGCCTTAAATATACTAACTTAATTAATTATCATAATAGCTAAATGATATAGGTATAATCACTATCTCTCTTTCATAGATGAGGTATAATCATCATCTTTATTTTGTACAGAAAGGTTAAAGTAACTTGCTGTAGGTCACCTAGTTAGTAAGTGGTGGTGCCAGGATTTGAATCTGGGCTCCAGAGTCCATGTTTTCAATCACTATACTATCCTACATCTTTCAAATAAAACAAAGAAGTGGTTTAAATAATTTACATCAAGTACATTTTTAAATTTCCATATATTTATACTTCTGAAAACAGAGTCAGTAAATTGCCTTCTACCTAGTGTGTTCTTTTTCCTTAGACATTAACAAGAATGTAAAACATCAGTTATTGATTGGTACATTAACATTTTCACAACAGATATTCAAAAAAGTAAGTCTCTTTTGTTTAAAATACATACGATATATAGCAGTACCCTGCACCACACGTGAATGCCATTTTGAAATAACCACTGTACAAAACATATTACAATAAAAATACATGCATACCTACAAAGCAATACCAATTATTTTTTAAAAAGAAACACCACTCAACAATTACATCAGATGTTGAAATATTGTGCAATTCAAAGGATTTTGAAATAGTAATTACATACCTAATTTTCCCCTGTTCTGTCAAGTCTCCATCACTATGCAATATTGTTGTTAGCAATCTTAAGGTAGAAGTTCCTGATTTACTGTGATTATTTTTCATTCCAAGTAGCCATCGAACCATCATTTTAATAGCCTGAATCTATGTAAAAGACAAATTGACAAATAAAACACTGCTACATTTTAAAGAAAAATATTTTAAAGAAATTCTATAACATCCTTAAAAAAAATGAAGAAATATTTTTAATGGATCCTTTTTAAGGAAACAAAAAAAGAATTATTCTTTTCTGCAAAAATGATGATAATTTTGAATGTTTTAAAGATGTCTCCCCCCATAGGCAAGTGACGAATGATTTAAGTAAAGACAGGTTCCTTTTGCTTTTATTTTTTTCAATGTTTCCTCAACATACATTCTACCCTTTAGAACCCACAGTAACATCATGCTAAATTCTCTAATCAGAAAAGTTAAGTTTCTAACTGCTAATTATTCACTCTTGTGCCTACGAGAGACTATCTCACATCTGTACTACAGTTTATAACTATGAAGTACTTAAATACTTTAAAAGCTGTTACTGCCTTTAATGTGTGCAACAACTCTTTCCAAAGGGGTGTATATTATCTCTTTTTCACATATTATCTTAGCTCTTTACAGATCTAAGGCTCAAGACCTTACTGGGTCTTGAACAGTGGCATGTGGCAGACACTATTAAGAGTCCTTTCCTGGGCCATTTGGTAAGCATGAACTTAAGTGCAGGTGGCCTGCCTTCTAGTCCAGTGCCACTCAACTATATAAAACTGCTGTTTGAGACCAATGCTGAGAAAACAGGTTTATATTGGAACTCAAAAGTATCAAGCATCATTCAATGATGCTAAAAAGGAAGGGCTGCTCTACAGGTCTGCAGAAATAGAATCTGAAGCTGAAATAATGTGAAAAAGTAGTTCATAATATGAAATATAAACAAAAACACACACACATACACTGAAAGAACTCAGAAGAAATTACAACTAGAAAAACAATATTTAATATATTTGTTCCTAGCTGTCACACCTTGGGCAGTGACTAAGATGAGGACTAGGTTACAGATTAAATAGATGGTTTTAGGAAATCAATATTCTCTTCACTAGTGATGAGCAATCTTCCTTTTTTTCTTTTTTCCTTTTTTTTTTTTGGTGAGGAAGACTGGCCCTGAGCTAACGTCTATTGCCAATCTTCCTCTTTTTGCTTGAGGAAGATTGTTACTGAGCTAACATCTGTGCCAATCTTCCTCTATTCCATATGGGATGCCACCACAGCATGGCTTGACAAGCACTGCTAGGTCCATGCCCAGGATCTGAACCTGTGAACCCTGGGTTGCTGAACTGGAGCATGCCAACTTAGCCCCTATGCCACTGGGCCAACCCTGTGATGAGCAATCTTTTATGTGTAATTCCTAATTCAAGGAATTACAGGGTGAATTTTTTTTTAAAAATCAAAATAAAAAGTTTCATCAAATCCCAGGGAAAACATGAGTGTCTTAAAACCTGGATGACCATCTGTACTAAATAGCAGAATGTACATAGGAAAATCATCATTGTCTTTTGCCAGTAAAAGGTCAATATCTAAGAAGCAGCAACTTGGAGGCAGTTGTCAAATTCTTTTTTTCTCAAATTAGATTATGTGCAGCTACTGACAAGGCCTCGAGTTTCTCATTATTGCCTATACTCTCTCAGCACATGGGATAATGTTATACAATAAATATAAAAGCTTGAATGATTTTAATAGTCATAGCTTTATAACAGAAATAGGAATTTTAACACCTATAATAATAAATATATTAAATATATTAAAATCAACAGATCTATGCATATTACTCACTTTGACCATTGTCTCAGGAGAAACTTCTTCATCTGGAACCCAAAGCTTAGTTGTCTTTTTTCCTGGAAGCTAAACAAAAATTAAGGACTTTAAAACATGAATGTGAATTCTCATGTTTAATTAATACTTAGTGAACAAATGAAATTTTTATCTGCTGCAGTGACACTCACTATATATAAGTAAAATACCTCATCTAAGCCTATTATTCAAAAAGGTTGAAAGGCCTATCTTCACTAGCACCCACATACAGCACTTATACATCCATCACCAGTTGGTTCTTTCTAGGTGTGAGGTAGGACTGACTTTAACCTCTTACATATACTCCCTTCCTTAGCCCCTTTGGAGACTAATAATTATTTAAGGCAGCTGGCAAGCACTAGGATAAATATCAATGGAGCCAAAAAGTGTAGTTCTTAAGCAAGGGAAAGGTATATACAAAAAATCTTGAGAAGGGGAGAGGCCTGCCTGGTGGCACAGCGGTTAACCTCACATGTTCCACTTTGGAGGCCTGGGGTTCGCCGGTTTGGGTCCCAGGTGCAGACCTATGCACTGCTTATCAAGCCATGCTGTGGCAGGCGTCCCACATATAAAGTAGAGGAAGATAGGCAAGGATGTTAGCTCAGGGCCAGTCTTGCTCAGCAAATAGAGGAGAATTGGTGGCAGATGTTAGCTCAGGGCTAATCTTTCTCCAAAAAAAAAAAAAAAAATCTTGAGAAGAGGAAAAATTAGGAAGGTTTGCACTTGAAGATGTTACAGAAAACATGCATTAATAGCTTTCTTCCTAAATCCCACCAAAATGGCAACACACACACATATACACATCCCAGTTAGCAAGGGTGGAAAATAAAAGGGGCCTAAAAGAAACAAGAACCATTGGAAAATTTTGAAAAACACAAAATACACAATGAAAAATTAATAGAGCTAGAGAGCTTACATCTCCATAAAAGCACAGAAGGAAACACCCTCCTAAAAACTTAGTTTTTTTCAACACAATCACAGAATAATCGCGAGATGATAAACTGCAGGTATCGAGAGATGTGAATTTGCGGTGGCAGCCAGAAAATTAAAGTAAGGTAACAAAAGAGCTGAACGCAATCCTGGAACACTGGAGATTCTATTTGTATCCCTAGCTGACATGACTGATTTCCAGGAGGACTAGGAAACAGAAATCAAACAGCCCCTCAAGTACACCTCTGGCAACGGACAGGTGCCCTCAATATCCAGAAGGCCAACTCCCCACACACATATAGCTGAAGATTTACACACAACTTACAAGGCAATTTTTCAGTTGAGAAGCGCCTTCAAAATATGAAGTGAAAATAATGAAAAAGGAATCACATTAGAAACATTCAAATGAAATTTCTGAACTAAGAATATCAAAAAGATTCCGAAAGCTTCCATGGGGAATCTACCAACAAAGGAGCAAGAATCAGAACAACTTCAGATTTCTCAGCTGCAGGAGTAGAAGCCAAAAGACAATGTTTGACTCTTCTGTAGCCAAGTGACTTGAAGCACAGAATTCCAGTATTCAAGAATGAGGGGAAAAATATTTTCAGAAATCCAAGACAGAGGAGAGTTTCAAAATTACAAGCCATTTTGAAAGAATTATTCAAACATAATACTCCACTAAAAACTTTAATTCACAAGAAAAAAATCAGCATAAATTACAAATTAAAAAAAACAAAAAAGTTATCACAAATAAGACCAACAGACTGTCAGATGGGTTCAAAAACAGTAAAATAAAACCACACAGGGCCAGCCCAGTGGTGCAGTGGTTAAGTTCACACACTCCGCTTCGGCAGCCCAGGGTTCGCCAGTTCAGATCCCAGGTGCGGACATGGCACCGCTTGGCAAAAAAGCCATGCTGTGGTAGGCGTCCCACATATAAAGTAGAGAAAGATGGGCACGGATGTCAGCTCAGAGTCAGTCTTCCTCAGCAAAAAGAAGAGGACTGGCAGCAGATGTTAGCTCAGGGCTAATCTTCCTCAAAAAAAAAAAAAAGAAAGAAAGAAAAACCCCACACAGATACAGCAAAACCAATGATAGAGAAACTAAAATTAACAGGATGATAAAATATACCAGTCAAGATGAAAAGCATTACATGGGATATGGATTTAAATGGGATACTCATGTAAACAGAATAGCAATGTACTTTTTTTTTATATCTTCCACTACAACAAGATAAAAAATTCATGAACATTTGTACAACTAGCAGGCTAGTATCAAAATATACCAAAACAAAAATGATTTTAAAAAAAGGAAAGATCGAAAACTTTATCATCACAGCAAAAGACTCGAAAAACTTTCAAAAACTGATAGACGAAGTTGCGATGAAAAAAGGTAAAGAATAAGAAATACACATAGAAATATGAGGAAATATATAGACAAAATATTCAAGGATTAGAAAATAATCAAAACTGGCATTCTTCATAAATATGATTAAAAATAAAAAGAGTTTAGCAAGAAAGATGGACATAAGATGAAAACTACAAAATAATTCCCCAAATCAACCACAAACAAAAAATATAACTTTAAAAACCAAAGTACCTAACAAAGTTGTGCAAGAGAAGATGAGAAAGGAAAGATTATTCAATAAATTGTACTGGGAACTTGGTTATCCTAATAAATTGTACTGGGAATAAAAAGAAATGGAATCCTTAAGTTATAGCATACAAAAAAGCAAACAAATAAATCAATTCCAGATAGATTAAACATTTTGTGTGAAAAGAAAACCTTAAAACTTTTAGAAGAACATATGGGAGACTATTTTTATGACACGGGAGTAGGGAAAGATTTCTTAAATAAGATGTAAAAAGCATTAACTACAAAAAGAAAGAAATGATAAATTTAGCTACATTAAAATTAATAACTTTTCTTCAAAGGACACCATAAAGGGCGTAAAAATGCACACCATAAATGAGATTTTATGCATTTTATGAAGATATTAAAACATGTACCTGAAAAGTATTAATGTGTGTAAAGAATGTCTATGAGAAAAAGATAACCCAGAAAATAAACGCAAAAGTCATCAAAAGGAATTTCAGAAAGGAGGCAACATGAATGGTGACTAGACATATAAACTTAAAGTAATCAGAGAAATGCCAGTTAAGAGTATAATAAGATACTATATCTATTAGATGGACAAAAATTAAGAAAACTGACAATAATGGGTGTTATACACTGCTGAAAGAAAAATAAGTTTTAACAACCATTTTGAAGAATAATTCAGCAATAAAACTAAAAGTTAAATATGCATATACACTGATTCATCAATTTCACTCATATGAATATAACCTGCAGAAATTCTTGCTCTGTGCATTAGGAGGTCTCTGTAAGAACATTCACAGGAACACTGTGCAAAAGAGGAAAGAAATGGAAATATTCCAAAAGTCCACTAGGAGAATAAATTATAAGGTATTTTACACAATGATATAATACAGAGTAATGAATGAATGAACAGCTAGATTTAATAACAAGGATTATTCCAAGAAACAAATGTGTATGATAAAAGCAAATCATCCAGAAATATATATGGTATAATATAACTCTTACAAACTTCAAGAAGAAGCAAAACTAAACAAGTGTGTTGCTTATAGAGAGATATACAGTAAAGTGCTGTTTTGTCTTAGTCAGGAATAAATAAACCCAAAATTCTTCACAGTGGTTACCTGAGGCAAGAAAGAAACAAGAAAAAGTTTGGAGAGTAATAACACCAGGAGCTAACAATTCACAGGTGTTCACTGTATTATAATAAAACAAGTTACACAAATGCCATATACATATATACATTCCTTTGTATATATCAAATATAACATAGAATAAGACAAATTAATGGACTAGAAGAGGTAAAAGGGGGCTCTGTTTCTTACAAGAGCTGACTAGGTTGTCTTGAACCTATCTTCCCACTGGAACAAATGGAGAGGGTAGATAAAATATTTTTTTTAAATCCGCTTGAAGGAAACAGAGAGCTACCAAAGCAGTGAGAATTTGCAGGGCAATGTTTCAAAAGAAAGAGTAATCCAGAGATTTGAGTCTGGCACTAGGATTGCTTCTCTCATACAAAGGACAGCTGCTTCTGAAAGGGAGGCTGAGAGGTTGAGCAATGCTTTCATCAATGTCAGAGAGCTGAAAGGAAAAAAATTGGAATTCTGGACCCAATGAAAAGTAGAGTCCTTGTTAAACACCCCAGACTTTTGGGTGGATCCCAAACAACCACACCCAAGACACAAAGATGAGCAGAAAAAGAATCTGTCAAAAACTGAAGCCCAGCTTCCAATCACTGCATGTGCGATTGGATGAAGGTGATCTGACAACAGTTCAACTGTCTGTCAGATGCAAAAATAAATCCTCTCTGAAAAAATTATAAAATCATCCAGAATCTCAAATTATCTCCACAATTTTTCATACACAAAGTATACCACTCAATTAAAACTAACACATGCAAGACAAGACTTGACCAATAATCAAGAGAAAAAACAGATGAGAGAGGGAAAAAAGCCACAGGAGATCCAGATATTGAGGCTCAAAGATATAAAATTTAACATAATTATAGATGTTCAATCATTAAATGACAAGATGAGAATTCTCGCAGGGAACTAAAAGCTACACTAAAAACTAAGGAAATTATAGAATTGAATAAGTGCGATTAAGAATTCAATGCATGGGCTTAACATTAGATTAGATAGATCTGAAGAGGAAATTAGTGAACTCAAAGACAGGTCAGAAGAAAACAAAAACTAAAACATGAGAGGCAGAAAAGAACAGAAAAAGTATGTCAGATAGCTGGGTCACAGCAAAAACAAAAATTGTATGTTTAGAGTGTTTAAATAGAACTACAGCAAAAGAGTAAAAAGAATATTAAACAGAGACAGTATTTGAGGAGATAATGCCCTAAAGTCATTCAAAATTTCTGAAAGATAGCAAAGCTATACATTCAAGAAGAGCTACAAACCCCAAGTAGGATAAATATAAAGAAAAGCACACCCAGATACATCTCAGTAAAACTGGAATCCAATGCAAAATAGTACAGATTAAAAGTATTCACAGCAAAAAGACAAAATCTTCAAAGGAACAAGATTGTCAGCCGACTTCAAGAGAAAAGATAAGAAAATGGAAAATCATGGAATAATATCTTCAAATTATTGAGGTGAGGAAATGCACCAATCCAGAAATCTAAATCTGAAGAAAATATCCTTTAAAAATTGAAGGAAAAACAAAGACATTTTCAGACAAACAAAAACTGCGAGAATTCATTAGCAGGTATCCACACTAAAAGAAATAGTACTTTAACTCTTTGGGTAAAAAGAAAATCATCACATAGACAAAAAGAAACGAAAAGCAAGAGAAAGGGGAAAATACGTTGGTAAATCTAAATAAGTGTTAACTGTATAAAATAACAACAGTAATGGTCCTGTGTGAACAAGCACAAAAAGCATCAGAGAATAAAGGGAATTAAAGTATTCTAACATTCCCTTAGAGTACTGAAACTGCTGTCCTGAAAGTTGAAAACAGACTAATTGATATTAGCCCTCAATAAGTCAAGGAAGGGTGCATGTTGTAATCTCCAGGACAACTACTAAAAGAAAAGGAAAATGTAAAACAAACAAGCCAGTAAAGGGGTAAATGAAATAAAAATATTTAATCAAAAATAGGGCAAGAAAGAAAAGAAAAAGAATACAGAAATGATAGAACAGATAAAAATTAGATGGCAAATTAACCAAAATCACTATTTACATTACATGTGAACAAACTATTCTAATTAAAAGATGAAGTTGACAGAAAATATGTAAGAACTGGGTTCGATATTCTACGTAAGCCATTTAGAGAAGTTTTCCAGTCCTCTATCAGTAATTATTAGCCTATCTTTCCCCCCTGAGATTGGGAATGAGATAAAAATATCCGCTATGATGATTTCTATTGTTTTGAAGGTCCTGACCAATGCACAAGGAAGGAAAAAGAAATAAAAAGCATTAAGAAAGGAATAGAAAAAAACCAAAGCTGTCATTATTAACAATTGACATGACTGTGAAAGGAGAAAACCCAAAAGAATGCAAAAACTAATAGTTTTAAACATTGTCTTTAACAGAATCCCAGGATACAAAGTCAACATAAAAAGAAGTAATATTATATCTATATGCCAACAATAAGCAATCAGACAATAAATATTAAAATTGTATTACTTACAATAGCATCAAAAAGCATAAAATGTCTATAAAATAGAGGAAGATGGGCATGGATATTAGCTCAGGGCCAGTCTTCCTCAGCAAAAAGAGGAGGATTGGCAGCAGATGTTAGCTCAGGACTAATCTTCCTCAAAAAAAAAAAAAAAAAAACGCATAAAATGTCTACAAACACACCTGAAGATAAGCAAGATCTCTACACCAAAATTTAAGAAACAACACCCAGAGAAAACATTACCCTTAGAAAACTACCTAAGACACATATCATCTTCACAAAATGGAAAGCTCAGGATTATAATACCATGTTCATGGAATGGAAGGTGGTATTATAATGATAAAAATTACCTTCAAATTTATACTTCAATACACTTCCTATCAAAATTCCAGCCAGGTATGGTATATGTTGGGGAGGAGTGGTACAGGAAGAACTGACACGCTGATTCTAAAGTTTAGATAGAAATACAAAAGGCTAAGAATAGCAAAAACAATCCTGAAGATGATGATGATGAAGTAGCAACAGCAGCAGAACTTGTCATTAATGACATTTGGAGGATTTAAGCTACTAGCTATCAAAACTGGTTATAATAATTAAGACAGTGTGAAACATAATAGAGCAGAATATGTACATGTGATTTAGAATAAAAGTAACAGTAAAAAGCAGTGGGGTGGGGGCTAGCCCCGTGGCCAAGTGGTTAAAGTCACGTGTGCCCTGCTTTGGCACCCTGGCTTCGCGGCTTTGGATCCCAGCGCAGACCTACTCCACACATCAGCCATGCTGTGGGGCCAGCCCACGTAAACAGAAGAAGATCGGCACAGATGTTAGCTCAGGGCTAATATTTTCAAGCAAAAAAAAAAAAAATGAGGAAGATTGGCAACAGATGTTAGCTCAGGGCGAACCTTCCTTACCAAAAAAAAAAAAAAGGCAGTGGGGAAGATTCAGAACCTCGGATTTGGCAATGGATTCTTAGATGTGAAATCAGAAATGCAAGCAACAAAAAATAAGTAAGTTGAACTTTATCAAAATTTAAAACTTTTGTGCATCAAAGGACAGTATCAAGAAAATAAAAACACCAAAATATGAAAAGGCAACCTACTGAATAGGAGAAAATATTTGTAAATCATCTATCTGATAAGGGGTTAATATCCAAAATATATAAAGAACACATACAACTCAACAGCAAAAAAGTGCAATTAAAAAATGGACAGAGGATCTGAATAACATTTTTCCAAAGACATATAGGTGGCAAACAGGTACAAGAAAACGTGCTCAACATCACTAATCATCAGGGAAATTCAAATCAAAACCACAATGAGACGTCACCTCACTCCTGTCAGAACGGCTATTATCAAAAAGACAAGAAATACCAAATGTTGGTAAGGATGTGAAGAAAAGGGAATCCTTCTATACTGTTGGTGGGAATGTAAATTAGTGCAGCCACTACAAAAAACAGTATGGAGAATCCTCAAAAAATCAAAAATACAATTACATATTATCCAGCAATTCCACTTCTGAGCATTACCCAAAGGAAACGTAAACACTAACTTAAAAAGGTATTTGCATCCCCACGTTCACTGCAGCATTATTTACAATAGCCAAGATATGGAAACAACCTAAGTGTCCATTGATGGATGAATGAATAAAGAAAACATGGCATATATACAAGATGGAATATTATTCAGCCATAAAAAAGAAGGAAATCCTGCCATTTGCAACAACATGGACGGACCTTAAGGGCATTATGTTAGGTGAAATAAGTCAGACAGATAAAGACAAATACCATATGATCTCTCTTATATGCGGCATCTGAAAAAAAAAACCCAAAACAGAGCCAGCCCTGATGGCCCAGTGGTTAAAAGTTTGGCACAGTCCACTTCGGCAGCCCACATTCAGTTCCTGGGCGCAGAACTATACCACTCATCTGTCAGTAGCCATGCTGTGGCAGTGGCTCAGAGAGAAGAACTAGAAGGACCTACAACTATAATATACACCTATGTACTGAGGCTTTGGGGAGAAATGAAAAAAAAGAGAGGGGAAGATAGGCAACAAATGTTAGCTCAGAGTCAAATAATCAATAAAAATAAAAAACACAACTCATAGATATAGAAAATAGACTGGTAGCTGCCAGA
Organism: Equus asinus; assembly: GCF_041296235.1. Taxonomy (NCBI): domain Eukaryota; kingdom Metazoa; phylum Chordata; class Mammalia; order Perissodactyla; family Equidae; genus Equus; species Equus asinus. The sequence continues at coordinate 14,237,960 of NC_091800.1, read as the reverse complement.
GGCAGGCAGTGGCAGATGGGTGAAATGGTTGAAGGACGTCAAAAGGTACAAACTTACAATTATAAAATAAATAAGTCATGGAATGTAATGTACAGTATGACTATAGTTAACTGTATTGTATAAGTGGCTGTACTGTATATTTGAAAGTTGCTAAGAAAACATCTTAAAACTTCTTATCACAGGAAAAAAATTGTTAACTGTGTGGTAAGCTATTAATTAGATTTACTAGGGTGATCATTTCACAATGTATATATACAAATACATTTTGTTGTATTATGTTGTAAAGCTGAAATTAATATAACATTATACGTCAATTATATCTCAATAAAAAGAATTAAAGGACAACTTTTTTTTAAGTGAAAAGACAACCTAAAGAATGGGAGAAGATATTTGCAAATTATAACATCTGATAAGAGACTTGTATCTAGAATATATAAAGAACTATTACAACTCAAGAAAAAGACAAACAAACCAACAAAAACATGGACAAAGGACTTGAATAGTGATTCCTCCAAGAAAGATAAACAAATAGCTAATGAGCACATTAAAAGATGTTCCACATCATTAGTTATTAGAGAATTGCAAATCAAAACCGCAATGAGATAGCACTTCACACTCACTAGGATGGCTATAATCAAATTAATGGAAAATAACAAGTTGGCAAGGATGTGAAGAAACTGGAACCTTCACATATTGCTGGGTAAGAAGGCCAAATGGTGCAGCCACTGTGGAAAACAGTTTGGCAGTTCCTCAAAAAGTCACACATAGAACTACCATATAATCCAGCAAATTTACTCCTAGGTATATAACCCCAAAGAACTAAAAACAGGTACTCAAACAATTACCCAGACACAACACATAGAAGCACCATTCACAATAGTCAAAAGGTGGAAACAACCTAAATGTCCATCAATGAGTGGATAGATAAACAAATTGTGATACACACATACACAGAATATTAAGCTATAAAATGGAATGAAGTAGTGATACATGCTACTATGTGGATGAACCTCAAAAACATTATGCTAAGTGAAAGAAGTCAGACACCAAACGTCACATATTTTATGATCCCATTTACAGGAAATATTCAGAATAGGTAAATCCATTGAAACAAAAAGGAGACTGGAGGTTGCCAGGGGTTGGGAGAAATGGGGAGTAACTGCTTCATGAAAATGATCTGGAACTAAATAGAGCTGGTGGTTGCACAACACTGTTAATGTACTAAATGCTACTGAATTGTACGCTTTAAAATGGTTAATTTTATGTTACGTGAATTTCACCTCAATTTTTTTCAAAATGCAACAGGAAGACAGTCTTTCTAATAAATGGTGCTGAGTCAGACAGAAATAAAAATCAATCTTGACAATGACCTCATACCATATACAAAAATCAATTCCAAGTAGATTATAGGATTAAACGTGAAAAGTTAAACAGTAAAGCTTCTGGAGCAACAATAGCCAACAGAACTTTCTAAGACAGTGGAAATGTTCTGTGCTGTTCATTACTAGACATACGTGGCCATTAAGTACTTGAAAGGTGTGAACAGATTTATAATTATATTTTAGTTTAAACTTAAATTTAAATAGTTACATGTGGCCAGTGCCTAGTATACTAGCACAGTTCTAGAAAATAACACAGGGAATACATTCACAACCTTAGGGTAGGCAAAAAAAAGACAAACAAGATAAGTGCTAATCAAAAAGAAAATAATCGATAAAATGGGTTTTATTAAAATTAAGAACTTCTGTTCATCAAAAAATACCATTAAGAGAGTAAAAGGGCAAGTTACAAAGCAGGAAAAGAAATTTGCAAAACATCTTGCCAACAGAATATACAAAGAAATCTTACAAGTGAATAAGAGAGGGATTGACAACTTAATAGAAAAATGTGGAAGAGGTTTGAGCAAGCACTTCACAAAAGAGGACAGCCAAAATGTCAATACACATAGGAAGAAGTACCCAAGAACATATCATTCATTACACATTCATATAATGGCTAAAACGTTAAAGATTTGCATATCTAGTTCAGATAAGGAAATGGAACAGCTAGAACTTTCATGCAGCACATATAGGAATGTTAATTGGCTTAATCACTTTGAAAAACCATTTGGCAAAATCTAAAACTGAACTTATACATACCCCCACAATGCAGCAATTACAACAGAAATACATACATAAGTGCACAAAATATGTAAAAGAATATCCGTAACAGCAGTATTCACTTAACACTGAAAATAGCTAAATGTCTAGCAACAGAGCAGATACATTATGGTATGAAAAAACAATGAAATCCTATACAGCAATGAACAGACTACTGCTATACACAACAAGATGGATTAATCTCACAAACATAATATTGAGGGAAGGAAGCCAGACATAAAAGATTTACTGTGTGTGATTCCAATTATAAAACTTCAAAAACAAGTAAAGCTAATTTACATGTTTAGAAGCTGGAGTAACAGTTACCTTCAGGGAACAGGGACGAGCTAATAACAGGAAAAAGAGACAGCATGCTTTTGGGATGCTGGTAATATTGTGTTTCTTTACCTGGATAGTTGGTTAGTTGAAAATGCCAATTGTGATAACTTAATGAACCGTAATCTTATAAAGTGTGTGTTTTTCTGGTATGTTTTATCTTAATAAAATTTTTTCATTAAAGAAAATAAAACATTAAGGATACAGAAAACCTAAACACATGATTGGCAAACACGACCTAAAGAACATATATGAAATACTGAACTTAGGGGAAGAAAAAGTGAGAGAGACAGCTGAAGGACACAGCCAGAGGAACTGGTAGACAATGGTAATTAATACAGGCCTTTGGTCTCCAAATCACAAGGCTCTAGTCAACGAAGTTAAACAGCTACAAATCATTAGATATCTAATATATACAATTATTTTGACTAGTATCTCCACAAACTATTTTTCCATTACCAATTAGTTTAAAAGTATTAATAGTATTAAAATGTATTAATAGGATGTTAAGAATAATGATGGATATGAAACATGATAATATAGCTATACATTTCAAGAGTTGTAACTATATATATTTCTTTTCATTCTCCAAAGAACCTAGTACAGCCCTGAGAACACAGAGACACACACATATACACACAGTATATATACACACACACACACACACACACACACACACACGCATAAAACTCCATGTGAGGGATCAAATTCTCCCACAACCAAACACATCCTGCCCCAAATACTCAGAAACTGGAGACAGACAAAACCATTACTTCTTTCCAATGTTTTCTCCCAGGACTCTTAATTCTCTACTGTATGTAGGTTAAGGAACAACTACTGTCATGACAGCCATACTGTCAACTAGCTAGTCAGTTTTCCCATTTTTTTAAAAATAGATGTCATTACAAAAATTAAACCCCTGCAAAGTTGAAACAGACAGAATCAGGTGATATTTTGTATTTATCAAGGAATGTATATCAGGTCACATGCCTATGGTCAACTGAAGAGATGTTTCAATCTTATTTTACTTATAATGGAGTTACAGCATGTTAAAAAACAAGAAAACGTAAAATAAGGCAGCCACGTGAAGTGTTGTTTATGTCTTTTCACTTCTCTCTTTGTTGTATAAAATTTTAGAAGGTAACATAAGGAAGAACACAAGTCTAAAAAGTAAAAATTACCCGATCATTCATAAGAAGATCTTTCACAATGAAAGTAGCTACCAAAGACTTCAAAGGAGCAGCAAATTGATCAGGGGCAAGAAGAGCAATATGACCAATAGTAACCAATGGTGTTATGAGATGTTCCAGGTTGCTTGGGTCTAGGCTCTTATGCAGAGGCTGAAAATGAGGAAAGGAAAACATATTCAATTCCATAGATATGCAAATGTCATCTTCAAATTTAAAACACTACAAAACTTTCAATATACATACAGTGTATAAGTAGTAGCTCAAGCTTACATCTAAACTTCTACAGGTTATTTATATCTAGAAGGCATCTCATTTAAATATTTTTGGTTTTGCCCAAGTCATATTTTAGAGGTAGGTAAAGAAACATTTCAGCATAGAGAATCATACTATGTATCATATATTTTATGATCACATACATGAATATGTTAGAGACTGCCAGAGCTCACCAACATGCACTTCCTGGGCATAAGGATGACTGTATAAGCAGCCTCCTCTGCAGTTAGGCGAGGATATGTGAGTAAGTTATGGTTAACAGAATGGCAGTGAAAGTGAGGAACGCCATGCCTGCACTGTGGCAGGTATGAGCAGTGTGTCTTCTCCACATTCTCTCTCTTTACTCACTGGCTGGCTTAATACCAAGGATCCAGTGGAACTTAAAGTCACTAGTCAAAAATAGTCTGTGTGCCTAAGTCACCGATTAGAATGCAATCCGAACACCCAACTGGACTTTTTTCAGGAGCAAGAAATAAGCTTTTATTATGTACAGTCACATGCATTTCTGTGGATTTTCAGAGCATCAAATATTAAGTAGTATAACAAATAAAACTATCTTTGTTATTCTGATGGGAAACCCAACCATTTACATGTATTTTCCCATAACAAAAGAATGAGGCTCCTCATATACTCATATAGAATGATATTTTAAATGTATTGTTAAATGTTTAAAATAGGAAAATCAGAAGAGTGACTCTAGTATGCTAGCACTGGCATAAGGGGAGGGAGAAAGGGACAAAATATGTGTGTATTTATATTACTTGTATATGAATAAAATCTCTCCAGCAAAGTATATTAGAAACTGATAATACTGACTGCCACTGGGAAAAGGAACTAGATGGCTGGGGATACAGGGCTGGGGTGACAGCGGAGAGAACTTTTTACTATTTACTCTTTGGATAGTTGTTTTGCTATCTTTTGATTTTGAAGCAAGTACATATATTATCTATCAGAAATTCTGATGACACATTTTAATGAAGAGTTGATGTTCTATCCTCCCATACTGAACACCAAGAATTTTAGGCTTGAAAAACAATATAAAACTGTTCTTTCCCAACATATTAGGGCAATATGAGGCTTCACTTAGTCCAAAGTATATTTAAATGAGTTTCCTTCTTGCTATCCTTGATGACTTCCCTCAATAGTCCCACTGCATGCCTAAGTGCTAGCTTGTTGTTTATATTATAAACAAAAATCTGATAGTGTAAATAGTTCTTTTAATTATTATAATGACTGTGATAATTTTTCACAATCAGATGATAAAATCACTTCTGAAACAGCAAAATTAATGGCCAGACCCTGGATTACTAGTAACCTCATAAAGGCCTCTATAAAGCCTTTTCTCAGAAAAACAGCCATCCTTGCATGCTGAAGGATTACAGGTTAGGTTCTTATAAAGATGAAATAAAATAACAGATATAATATCAAAATGAAAATAAAAGCATCCTACAAATTCAAGTTATTATCAGCATTATCCTCATCACCATAATTTAAAGGAACAAAAGATTAATCAAGAAAAACAAAGGTTTTTGATAACTCAAAATGAAGTCATTGAAGTCACTCTCATATACAAAACCAGACTACAGAAAATACCTCCACCCCAAAATGCACAAAATTTAAACTTAATTATTTGCTATCTACAGCAAAGATGCTGTCAGAAAGACAAAGAAAGCTACTTTTCTTCCTCCTGCAGGTCTTTAACATAACACTACATGAAAATATAACAAAATTAGCACAAATGTTTCTAGAACAGAGATAATAAGTCAAAGTATTTATGCTAGGTAGCTTCAGCTTAATTTCCAGATTGTTCTGACTTCACTCAAGCTACTGAACTAAAATTATAAGACAGCATTTTACAGATTTTTTGCTTATCTTCTATTTGCAATAAGAATGCTCAAGATAGCCCTTGATAATAATAGATTGCAATAAAATGACAATGCTTATATAGAAAGGGTAATTTAAAGTGTAGAAAAAATATGAAATATATATTGAAAATACACTTTAATCTGACATAAAATTAAGTCAGTCATTAAAGTATAAACTTATTTACTTTACATTACCAATTAGTATTGATTTACAAACCCCACACTTCAGTAGTATCTCATAAACAGAGATTAATTTTCAAACCTGTAAACTGACAAAATAATCATCTATTACCTATTATCAATAAGTATGACTTTATATATAATTACTTATTAATGAAAAATAGTTTCCTAATACTAAAAGCATAAAGTAATGTCAAATATTATACAATTGTTTGATTTCTGAATTTGAGTTAGCATTAAACATCTAAATAATCAGATATTTCCATGTTAACCACTGATCAATATTCAGTATAATGATTCAAATTCTGAAAATACACTAAAAAACGATGTATCTCCAAATGTGAACATTCTGTAACATCATTAACATTTACTTTTTAACAATAACATTTGAAACAAAAACTTTTTTTCTCTTTACCTCAAATATCTGTGCAAACTGGGTCTCTTTACTAGAAAATATCGCATGGATACAATGAATGGCATATTTAGCTTGACGGGGGGGTCCTTTTTTAGATTTGTGATGCAAAACAGGAAGCAAAGCTCTAGAAAAAGAAAAAGAAAGAAAGAAAAACAATAAGCCAGAAAAATCAATATGACTTCCACTAGATACTCAAATGTTTGTATTTTTTAAGTAATGTTTGTAAGAACAAAACAAGTCACAACGTCTACTCAGAAACATTTTCAATCTATAATTTTCCTTTACAAATATCTATACTAAACATATAATCCATTTTCCTCCTTTTTACTTAACAATTATAAATACAAACAAGGATGGTGACCCATTTCTTCTTTTTAATGTCATTCCCATTAGCCTTTTCACTGGCATCACTCCAGCTACCTTACACATAAGACCACTGGAAAAGCACCTAAACTGTTCTTTTTTTCTCAAGTCTCTTCCTCTTCCAATTCATCTCTCACCCTGTACCAGAACAATCTAAATACAAGGAAATCTGATTATTTAACCAATACAAAGTGAGTGCTTACTATGTGCCAGGCACTATTAAAATAGTCCCAAATCCTTGCCTTCATGCTAGCAGCATATTAGGGACAAGACAAATGATAAATTAGCAAAATATGTGTTATGTCAAATTGCGATAACTGCTATAGAGGAAAAAAACAGAAAAAGAGCACAGGGATAGGGAGTGGGGAGGGGTGTGTGAGAGTGTTACAATTTTAAATAGAGTGGTTACAGAATACCTCTCTGATAAAGTAACATTTGAGCAGAGTTCTGAGGGAAGTAGCAAGTGAGTTATGTAGCTATCTGGAAGAACATTCATGTTCCATATCATTCCACCATATAAAAACTTAAAATGAATACTGAATAAAGCAGGATCTATTAGCTCAACTATTATTCAAACATCGCACAGTGAAAACAACTTCTGAATCCTCCTTGTGCAATACCAACCCAGTGCTCCAGTAATAAGAATTTAGAGATACAATAATTCATTACAATAACAGAGTCTCCCAAAAGACATCAACAGCAAAAAAAAATCAGGGGAAATTTTGCATTTCATATTATACAGAAAGGGTTAATACTCCTAGCATGTAAAGACCTTCTACAAATAGAGAATGAAAAGATCAACAACATCATGGAAAAATGGGTTGGACATAAAAGAATAGAAAGTTCTTCAAAGGAAGATATACAAATTACCCTGTGATGTGTGAAAAGATATTTACCTTCACTCATTTAAAAAATAATACAAATTAAAAGTATACTGAGAGGACTTCTGCTTCAGAATATGACAGTATATCTGAGACTGGATTTACTCGCCTACCTTAAACAAGTAGAAAACAAGATAAATATGTTAAAGATTTGAGACACTGGACTATAGGCAGCACAGTACTATAAGTCCTAAACTATGGGAAACAAACTAGAAGAACCTTACATCTGCCCCTGCTTACTGCAAGGAGGTCGTTTCTAGACTGTGGTGCAAGAAGTCATCCAAACAGAGGCTGGTGGTCACAGAGAGCTGAGGGAGACAGAGATGGGACTTTAGGAGGGCCAAGGCAGCTACAATTGCTAGAGCAGAGTAACACAGAGCAGGAAGCTACAAAGAGAGAAAGAGAGCTTGACTTCTGGAAATCCAAAGAGGAGTATCCTTGAGTCTTTAATTGATTAAAGATCAGTGCTATGCATAAGAAAAAACTACCCAAGACCAGGAAAAGAACAGTGGAAAGCAGGGAGCCAAAAAGTTCCCTAACACACACAGGGCTGGTAATAATTCATGTTTCTACCAGCCACAGTAGAAAGACCTTGTAATATATAACCAGGAGAAAATTAATCAATACAAACAGGCCCAGAAATGGCACACGTGACAGAAATTAGCAAAGATATTAAAAGAGCAGTTCTAAATATGCTCCATATGCTCAAGAAGGTAAGAAGAAAACAAGAACATGATGAGAACAGATAAGAAATATACTAAAGAGGCTGGCCCAGTGGTGTACTGGTTAAGTTCGCATATTCCACTTCGGTGGCCGGGGTTCGTGGGTTTGGATTCTAGGCGCAGACCTATACACAGCTCATCAAGCCATGCTATGGTGGGGTCCCACATACAAAACAGAGGAAGACTGGCACAGATGTTAGCTCAGTGACAATCTTCCTCAACCAAAAAAAGGAAGATTGCCAACAGATGTTAGCTCAGGGCCAATCTCCCTCATCAAAAAAAAAACAAGAAGAATTACATTAAAAAACAACCCACATGGAACTACTAAATATGAAACATATAATACCTGAAATGCAAAATATACTGATAGGATTAAAAGTAGATTATATATTACAAAAGAAGAGCTCAGTGAACTTGAAGAAACAGCAATAGAAACTATGAAAAATAAAACAAGAGCAAAAAAAGGGTAGGAAAAAAAAAAAGAACAGAGTATCAGTGACTATAAAACAATACCAAGTAGTCAAAAATGCAATTGGAGTCCCAAAAACAAGTAGGTGGGAAAAGAGAAGAGAAAAAGTATTTGAAGAAATAGTAGCCTGAATTTTTCCAAAGCTGATGGAAATAAAACCACAGTCCCAAGAATCTCAATAAAACTCAAGCAGAAGAAACAGAAAGCAAACCATTCCAAGGCACATCATCATCAACTTGGTAAAAGCAGCAATAAAGAGAAAAACCTTAAAAAGTGAGAAAAGAAAGATATACTATATACAGAGGAACAAAGAATGAAAGAACTCTTTTCATCAGAAACTATGCAATCCAGAAAATATGGAATTACCATCATGTAGGTACTAAGTGAAAAGAACTGTCAACCTAGAATTCTATTCTGAGCAAAAATATCTTTCAAGAATGAAGGCAAAATAAAGACTTTTAGACAAAGAAAAGCTGAGATAATTAATTGTAAGCAGAACAATACTACAAGAAATATTCAAGTTATTCAAGAACAAAAATGATACAGATGAAAATATGGACATATTCAAAAGAGGAAGACGGAAATGGTAAATACACATGCACAACTAAATCTATTGTTAATCTGAGATATGGCAAACTGGTTAGAGCAAAACTATCAACATATATAAATATATATGTTATAGTTTATAATATATATAGAAATAAAATATATGACAACAAAAGCCCGGAGGGGGAGGGCATGAAAGTATATAGCTGCAAGGTTTTTAATATACATTAAGTAGTATAATTTTATTTGAACATAGATCAGCCAATAGTGAAGACGATAAAATCATTAAAAATATTCAATTAATCCCAAGGAGGGTAGAAATAGAGGAAAGGAGAAGACACAAAAGATGAAATAAAGGGGGCTGGCCCCGTGGCCGAGTGGTTAAGTTCGCGCGCTCCACTGCAGGCGGCCCAGTGTTTCGTTGGTTCGAATCCTGGGCGCGGACATGGCACTGCTCATCAGACCACGCTGAGGCAGCGTCCCACATGCCACAACTAGAAGGACCCACAACAAAATACACAACTATGTACCGGGGGGGCTTTGGGGAGAAAAAGGAAAAAAATTTTTTAAAAAATCTAAAAAAAAAAAAAAAGATGAAATGAAAACAAGTATCAAGACGGCAGCTTTGAACACAACTACATTGATAATTACATTAAATGTAAATTGGTCTAAGAATTTTAACTGAAAGACAGGGTTTGTCTTTCAGGATTAAAACAACAAAAAACAAAACAAAACAACAAAAACAAAACAAAACAAAGACTATAGGATATTTATAAGAAATTCATTTTAAATATTAAGTCCAAGGAAGATTTAAAGAAGAAAAAAGAAAAAGGGAAAAGGAAAAAAGATATGCCTCACAAACACTAACACAAACAAAAGCAGAAGTGGTTACACTACTCTCGGACAAAGACTGCAGAACAAGGAAGATGACCAGGGACAAAAAGATATGCTTCATAACAACACAGTCTGTTGACAAGGCTGTGGGAAATCAAGTACATTCATCCACTAATAGTGGGAATACAAAATGGTAAAACCAATATGAAGGGGAATATAGCAATACCTAGCAAAATTATACATGCATTTACTCTATGACACATCCACAAAATAAATATTTAAATATGGAACGACTGCCAGTTTAAGTAAAGAGAAAAAAGCAAGGTGGAGAAAAGTGTGTATAGTGTACTTTATCATTTATCTAACAAAGGGGACATATGAATATACATGTATATATACACACTTAAACACTCCAGACAGACATGTGTGGAAGAAGTTTTTTTTTTAAAGTTTTTCTATAGACAAGAAGGAATAGGGTAGAAAGTTGAGGAACAGAAGCTAGACCTCTTAGTATATCCAAATGGTCCCTGACTTACAATGGCTGGACTTACAATTTTTCAACTTTATGATGGTACAAAAGCGATACACATTCAGTAGGAACCATACTTTGAACTTTGATCTTTTCCGGGGCTAGTGATATGCAGTACAATAATCTCTTGTGATCCTGAGCAGGGGCAGTGGCAGCAAGCCGCAGCTCCCAGTCAGCCACACAATCATGAGAGTAAACAATCAACACACTAACAACCATTCTGTACCCATACAGCCATTCTGGTTTTTACTTTCAGTATTGAATAAATTACATGAGATATTCAGTATTTTATTATAAAATAGGCTTTTGTTAGAAGATTTTGCCCAAATGTAGGCTAATGTAAGTGTTCTGAGCATGTTTAAGGAAGGCTAGGCTAAGCTATGATGTTTGGTAGGTTAGCTGTATTAAATGCATTTTCGATTTATGATATTTTTAACTTACGATGGGTTTATCGGGACGCAACCCCACTGTAAGTTGAGGAAGATCTGTATCTTGCTTCTTACGCTTGTCTTTAAAACCAGTGAATATTTCATGTAATTAAGAAATTAAATTAAATTTTAAAAGAGCAACCTCTTAAAAAATAAAACAAAGTGTTTACCCATTTGTTGACGTAACTACACAAAGAAGAATCATTCCAAGTAACTTTAAAACAGAGAATTTGACTGTAAATTCCTAATGTGATATACCCTAAATACAAACGAGAACAATCTAAACAAACAAATGACTGCTTTCAAGAATCACAATGGTGGTCTACTGCTATTCTGAGACTGTTACGTATTTAGTATGGGATAATTCAAATAAGTTATTATGTAATATCATAGTTTTATCATCCTGTTATCACAGCATGGGGAAAAAGAGATACAAATTAAAACTGAAGAGGTTCAATAAAAATCCTGTAGTCCGGGGGTGAGCCCCATGGTCGAGTGGTTAAGTTGCCACAGTCCGCTTCGGATTCGGGTTTGGGTTTGGATCCTGGGCAAGGACATGGCACCGCTCATTAGGCCATGTTGAGGCGGCATCCCACAAGCCACAACTAGAACGACCCACAGCTAAAATATACAACTATGTACTGGGGGGTTTGGGGAGAAAAAAGCAGGGGGATAAAAAAAGAAGATTGGCAACAGTTGTTAGCTCAGGTGCCAATCTTTAAAAAGAAAAAAAAAACTTGTAGTCCCAAATCTGAACTGGAATGATCAATATAAATGCACAATGCATTTTATCTTCCAAAAAACTCTTTTTTTAGCTGTGTCCACTGAATCATCTCAGAAAAATGACCCACATATTAGCAACTAGTACCCACATGACTCACATTCTGACTTCTTAATACCAGTCCCATTAAAAGGAACCAGGGCTCCTTACGGAAATGGCTGATTTCAAGTCCAGGGCAGGACATATACAAGATGGGCCTGGAACATCTTGTCATGCAGATTGCAAAGAAATTACAAAGATTAGTGGAGCTGTTCAAAAGGACTCAGGGGTCAACCTGAATAGACTCTTGGGTACAGATGGGAGAACCAGGGCGTCAATGAGAGTGATCACTGCAATTAGCTAAAACAGAAATAGATGTAAATAGGTGTGTCTACAATGATATTTTTAAAAAACAACAACAGTTCAACTGGTCACATTTGGAGGATACTAGTAAACTCACTTTGTGTGTGTGTGTGTGTGTGTGAGAGAGGAAGACTGGCCCTGAGGTAACATCTGTTACCAATCCTCCTCGTTTTGCTTGAGGAAGACTGTCCCTGAGCTAACATCTGTGCCAGTCTTCCTCTATTCTGTAAGTGGGGTGACACCACAGCATGGTTTGATGAGTAGTGTGTAGGTCCGCACCCAGGATCCAAACCCACGAACCCTGGGCTACCAAAGCAGAGCACTTGAACTTAACCACGATGCAAGCAGGCCAGCCCCCTCACTCTTTATTTTGAATACTGTTCAATAACATAAAAGAATGGAGCACTTATCCTGCCTTTTCTCAATAAATGTAACACTAGTGAACCACAGAATAGATGAGAAGTCCCTCTTTATAAAAGTACTCAGCTAACAAGTGATGAGTATCATCAGCTGCTAACATCACAAAAAGAGAAATATCCAGATATGTGCCTCCTGATAGAAGAGCATACTACCATCTATAAAGTGGTCCTGTAACAACAAAAAAGTTGAATTGGAATCCAATCAGGCCTCTGGATTCAACTATCACTTGACAGAAAATATAAGGAACCAGTTAATCTATGCCAAAGGCATACCATTGGCAAAAATTAGTCTATGTAAAACTCTGCAAGAGAAACAACCTGGTTTCTTTATCAAACACAAAGAAAGAAAGAGAATTGGAGGGGGAGTCTACAGGAGAGAAGAGATTTAAAAAACATATCAACCAATAACAATGTGAAAATCTTACTTGGATCCTGATTTTTCTAAAAGCTGCTTAAAAAAGTATATTTTTGAGAAAATTAATTGGATGTTATTAACACTGATAACTGTGATAAAGGTATTGTGATTATTTTTTAAGAGTTGTTTTCTTTCAGAGATACTTAGATGTACAGATGAAATGATATATAGTCTGGGACCTGCTTTCAAATATAAGGGGAATAGAGGGAGTGGGTAGAACTATAAACTAAACAAGAGAGGCTGTAAGATATTCATATATAAGCTGGGTGGTAGACACGTGGGAGTTTGCTATAATATTCTCTACTTCTATACATGTTTGAAAATTTCAATAATAAAATGTGTAAAAAGCAGTTAGTCTCACCAAAATGCTATCCTTTTAGTCTATGATCTGTGGATTCTTTGCGAAACGAAAAATTATTTTCTGGTGACTTCGGTAACTAAACTTCCCAGATAAGACCTATCTTCTCATAAATCAGACTTTACAATACAAACATCCATAACCCCTTTTCTTAGTGGTCAAGAGAAAAATTACAGGTCACACAAGTAAGAAGGAACTTTGGTTGAGATTTTTTTTTAAGACAGTATGAGAAATTTTAAGCTCATCCAATGTTTGGCGTATTCATTTAAACAGAAAACAGAAAGGGATGAAAACAAAGAAAAAAACAATTTCAAAAATTCTGAAGTACTAGGCAGAGTCTTAGAAGTCAGTGAAATGTAAATAAAGCACCTACCTTCTGGCTGCTTTCTATTAAAAAGAATCCTTAAAAAGTTTTAAAAAAAAAGAATCCTTTATTCCCCCATTAAACTGATTTTCTTCTTTCAAATTCAAGGGCTTTTTCCCCTAGTGATAATCATATGCATGCAGAAAACATAAAAAAACTGAAAAATACATTAAAGACACTAAAGGAAAAACTCAAAATTCCACTACTTTGATATAATTACTGTCAACATTTTTGTGAACATTTAAAATTTCTCTATACATTTGTAAATATATTAAATAAATGAGGATACAAAATACATAAGATCTGGAAACATTTTTTTCACCCAACAACACTGTAGAGAACCCTTCTATGTCAGTATTGGTAAACACTATTCTGTTTAATGGTCACATAGCTTTTTAGTGGATGACTATACCACAACTAATCTAACCAATCTCCTACTGATGAGCACTTCAATGGTCTCTCTCTCTTTTTCTTTTTTGAAACCTTAACAACAAAACCATGAAGATCCCTGTGCAAGTTATATCCTACTGAGATTTAAGCCTAGCCTACAACCTGCTCTGAGATCTTGGAGCTGTAAATCTACAAATTACATTTCCCAGACTCCCTCAAGAGCTGGCTTCCTGTTAGGTTCTTCCAGTAAGAGACACCAAAGCTCTCAGGGATTCTGTGCAGTGGCTTCACCGCCCCCCAGCACCAGCCAAGCTACCCTTATGATAGTTGGGTGATGTTGACAGGGCCCTCCCACACACTGGGCAGGCCTTAACACTGCTTCTTCCCAGTTGTCCCACCAGTTCTAAGGGCGGTAGCTGCTTCCAGGAATTCATAATCTCTGGGTTACCAAAGCAACTTTTTGCTCTTTCATCCTTCAAACATCTGTATTAATTAATTTATGTTTAAAATACCTAGTATGGTTTCTGTTTCTCTGATTGGACCCTGGACCATGTAAGCATTATGTAGATACCTTTTCTAATTATCTCTGGGATAAGTTCCTAAAAGTGAAACTACAGTGTTAAAGACTATACTCATTTGAAGTTGGTATGTATTACCACATTTACCAATCCAGAAAAGCTGCATCAAGTTATACCGCAACCAAGAGAGTATCAGTGGACTACTAGCTGACACTGGTTATAGCACAGGAGTGTTTCTATTTATATTTTCCTCAATTACTATTAGTAGGCATAAATGTCTTTTCTTGATTTGGGGGCTGGAAGGGTTTCCTGTGTGTGAATTTTCTGTTCATTCCATTTCCTAGTATTCTACTTTGAGACTTGATTGCTATTCCTTTGCTAAGAGTATTTATACATTACAGATACTAACCTTTTCTAAGTCATACATACGTTGAAAATAGTTTCCCAGCCTACCATTTGTGTTTCTAACTTTATTTCATGACTTTTGCTTTTGTCTAAATAGTAGTCTCCCTCACTAAAATATCAGGACAGAGACTTAACCTGTCATGTTCATTTCAATACTCTCAGTACCTTATACATAGTGGAAGTTCTATAAATATTTTTTCAGCAAATAGATTTTTAAAAATCTAATCCATCAATATTTCATTTACGACCTGGCATTAGTGTCCTTTTCCCCACAAAAAATGGAGTTACAGAAATGTACTGGTTACAAATATTTTATTAATTCATTTTATATATTTAAAATCTTAGATAAATAATGTATCTTTGACTCATCTGGAGTATATGTAAAATCAAGATAAGGAGACTACATTAATTTTTCTTTCCAAAACAGGCAATTTAATTTTTCCTCTTTTCTTCGTTAAATATTATACTCCTCCACCCACTATTATAGGGTTGCACATTTCTTGTATACTTTACTTTTAGGTCTTGCTACTCCTACGATATTTTCTAAATGGTTGTTGGTGGTATATGAGGAAAGCTTTGGATTTTTACATACTTATTTTGGCTATCTTGTTTTCAGTCGTTTTTCAATTGATTCTCTTGGATTTTTCCAAGAAATATGATAACTTTGTTTCCTCCTTTCCAACAGTTGTACCTCTTATTTTATTTTCTTATGTAATTATATCATGAATGCTTCTAAAACAATGTTTAAATCATGGCAGAGAGCATATTTTCTAATCTTTTTTTCTAATTTCACTGGGCATGCTTCTAGTGTTTTACTATATGATGGTGCCTATTGGTTTAAGAGATATTTATTATGTTATGAAGGCATTTAATCCTATTATTGGGCTTAATTATGAACAGACTGTTTTTTGGTTTTTTTTTTTTTTTCAAATCAGAGGCCCTTTTAGCATCTATCAAAACGATCTATTGGGGCTGGCCCCAAGGCCGAGTGGTTGGGTTTGTGCGCTCTGCTTCAGCGGCCCAGGGTTTTGCAGGTTCGGATCCTAGGTATGGACGTGGCACCACTCTTCAGGTTATATTGAGGTGGCGTCCCACACAGCACAACCACATGCACTCACAACTAGAATATACAACTATATACCGGGGGCCTTTGGGGAGAAGAAGGAAAAAAAAAGAAGATTGGCAACAGATGTTAGAGCAGGTGCCAATCCTTAAAAAAATCTATTGTGTGCCCTTTACTCACTTATATAATGAATCATAACATGACTAATAGGCTTACTAATACCAACCCTCTTTGTATTCCTGAAATTAACCACATTTGGCCATAGTATATTTTTATTATACCATAGTAAACTCTCTTTTTGCCATTACTTTACTTACAATCTTTGCATCATTAGTAAGATCTGTCTGAGTTTTCTTTAGGGGGATATCTTTTATCAGGTTTCAGCATTCCTGTTAGTTATCTTGTCTTTATAAGAAGTAATCTGAAAGCTTTCTCTTTTTTTCCTATGCTCTGAACATTTAAAAAGAATTAGAATTCCTGATTTCTTATAGCATTGAAATACCTCCTGTAACACACGTTTAGTGGCACTTTTTATTAGAGGGTAGTTTTCTCAATTTCTTCTATAATCATAGCCTACAGGTTTTTTTCTTCCCTCTTCTACAGCCAATTTTTTTATTCATATCATCCTTTAAAAAAAAGAGACAGGTTTTCAGATATCTAAAACATAAATATAGCCACAACTAAAACTAAATACTGAGAAGAAAATGGTGAGAAAAAAACCAATCAGACACAAGCAAACATCGGAGACAAGCAAACAAGAAGAAAACAAAAGTAGGACTTAGGAGCATAAGCAAAACTGAATGCCAAATGGATAAGCATACAACTTGCTAGATCAAGTTACTTTGCAATAAAAAGGGAATATCCTAAAGAATATCCTTCATTTGCCCTTACACACAATTTGGCTAGTTAGGAAATTCTTGGTTACATTCTTTTTGTCCACCAAACTCTCTAGATGTTGAATCATTAACTTCGGAAATCTTATGTGGTTGAAAAGAAGTCAGTCAGCTTCATTACTTTTCCATCGTACATGACCTACTGGGTTATTTTTTTTTTTTCCGCTTGATGTTTCTGAAATCACTTCTGTAATCCCTGAAAATTCAGTAAATTCCATCAGGATATTCTCCTAAAACACGAACCCTCTTGATCTCCAGATTCATGTTCTCATTCATTCTAAACAGTTTACTATTTTTTCTTAATATTGTCCATTTCCCATTATTCTGCTGTCTTCTCCACAGAAACCAATTATGGCTTTTCACTATCTACAATTCATTCTCTTTAACTGCCTTCATTTCCTTCCCCACTCTCTCTACATTTTATGCAATTTCCTCAAGCTCAACATATAGCTTACTGATTACATTTTCTATATTGTTTAACTCTGCTCCTGGTTGCTTGTAATAAATTGTATTCTATAATGCAAATATGTTTCTGCTCTTTTTTATCCTTAGCTCTGCCACTTTCCTTTATATATTATCTTATTTTTGCTCTTTGTTTTCCCAGACGTCACTTTCTGTTTGACCTTCTTGGCAGTTTAGAACAACTGTCTAAAATTTTCTTTTTTCCTAGAAAAATTCACTTCTTCCAAATAGTGCGTATCAGCTATCTTTTGAATGCTAAAATATCTGCATGGGTTTCATGTTTGTTAAATTATTTGTGTTCTGTTAATTCATCTCTGAATAAGAGAAATTATCTCTGCTTCTGCCATTTAAACAACAATGGAGATAGTGTCTCCCTGAAGGGTGAACATTGAACACTTCTCTTAAAAAATCAACATCAAAGGTCTTAATTCAGGCCACATTTGCTTAATCAGCTGGCTAAGCAGCATGGAGGGAGCTGGGACTAAAGTTACTAAGTCCTTCATCTCTGTATAATTTCTCTCCACGTCTGCTGAAACCCTTCCATGATGAGAGCCAGTCCCACTTGGACTATGGCTATATCCTATACTCTACAGAGACTCTTGGTTTTGGCACATCTGTCTTCTTTGGGGTGAGCCAGACTCCTGAGAGACAGACTGAGTTAGAACTGAAGCCATAACTCACTCTCATTTTTTGTTTAGTGGGTCAGTGCCTAATTTTTCCTGTTCCTATAAAGTTTGTAATAAGACATTTGCCTCATGATTCTACTCTAAGCCTTAACTCTTCTAAGCTTTGCTCCTCCTTTGAAGGAAAACAGGTCAGCCTCTCCCCCAAAAATAGTATGATCACAAAGTCTCTCCTTTAGTTCTATTACAGCTGAAATTAGGTTTTCCTTATTTCTCTCAAAGCCTGAGAGAAACTAGCAAATGACAGAACACTATATATTCTCTTATACAACTGATTCAGGGAAATGTGTATCAACTGTCAAAGTTCTCACATTCAGTTCAGTTTAAATGGTATATCTAGCACCAATTCTGTCTAGTTTGTGGACAGAAACTAGACAGTAGCTCTACTTAGATACATTTTTCTTTTGGTTTTTTTGATATTTTGGTGAGATCAAGGCAAGATAATTTAATAAACATTCACATATTTCTATCATTTTTCCTCAAAATCAATTAACCCAATTTAATAATTTAAACATAAAAATCTGTGTATATATTTTATCTCCTGGAAGACATATACTATGAGCTACTTCATCAAGAACAGTGTGTGCGCACAGCAGATATTCAGTATCAGTTAATTCTCCTCATGAGAGACATTTGAAATATATTCAGCATATAACTCAAAATTTTAAACACTTCAGTTCCATATTAAAGTAGCACATGTTTTTAAATGTCTTCTGTGTTCTAAAATGTCCATCTTTCCACCTTGCTCTCATAGTTCTCCTAAAACTATACCAATGTTTCTCTAAAATATAAAGGGTACTAGGAAAGATAGTTTAGAATGGAAATAAAAACCCCTAGCAAATAACTCAAAGTAAAACTTGTTCAAAGCTCTAATTAAGAAAGGAATTGTGCCATAATGGATATGGTACCATAGCCATTGAAGACAAACAGATCTAAATTGAAATCTTCACTCTTGCTAGCTATATGGCGTAGGACCAAATGAACATTACATTCCTCATTTAGAAGATGAGGATAATTCCTACACTTTACTGAACTGTTGCAAGGTTTAAATGAGATAGTATAGTAAGTGACCATTCAGTAGAGGGTATAGAGTTATATAGTGTGTGTGTATGTAAACATCTCTCTCCAAACTGTGCTCTCCGATCTGGATAGGAGAGTCACAGCACCATTTCAAAGTGAAGTTCATGCTTTGAGCTCCTCTAAAACTTAAGATGTCAGTTCTAAACAATAAAGTTTCTTACTCCTGACACAGAGAATACTGTTATAAAATTCTGGTATGTTTCAATTATTATTTAAATAATGCCTTTATCCTATAAATCAATAGTTCCTAAGACTAAGTTCACACAAACAGAAAAGAACAACAAAATGTGTACCCGAACCTCTAAAAGCTAGCTTTGTTCACTCTCTTTCTGAGGAAGAAGGCCATCAGCAAGTTTTCAACATGAAGGAGACTGTTATCCCAATCACAACTAACGAGACCAGTAGCTAAACCAGAATTAATAAAGTAGAGGTAAAACAAACCATCAATAATTATGGCAATATTAGGACCAACTGTCATATACGCTCTCCAGGAACAGGGAGGAGAGATGCATATAGAGAGGTAAGCAGGGATCCATAAAGAATGAAGACTCATTCTCTTGTGCTATTATAAATCTTGAACAATAATCAACCACTATTAGAGATCCCTAGGGTAAGAGGAGAATTCCCCATTCTTGGAAATACTGGAATGCATAAAAAATTCCACTGCTGGTAAGATGATTATTCCAGGCTTTCCAGCTTCCCTCTATGTCAAATAAAGCACTGATGCTGAAAATTTTCCATCCAATACCCTTAATCATAGAGGAAAGTGAAGAGTGGTACAGATAAACCTGGTGAAATTCCTCTGGAATTTCCCATTGGACCTTAAATCAATGTAAATTGTTTTTCCTATGCCATAATATGCCGAGGAACTGTTTTACTATAAAATTGTTATCATTACAATCTTTAAGCAAAATTGACACATCAGAAAGAAAGGCCATGTTCACGCCACATTTTCATGAATCTCCTAAAATACCAATCAATGCTTTCTCCGAGAAATGTGAATCTAAACTGAACAGTATAGACTTAAGATAACCTAGACATTATTTCCTCAAAACTTAAAAGATCCTGGAGTGACGTCAACAACATCGCCGAGGGAGCTCTTCCCTAGTCTCTCCCAACTAAGACACAACAAAAAGGACATTCATAAACCAACAGAGAACATTCACACAACACAGTAGACGTCTGAGAGATCCACACAGCCATACGTCTGAATGTGGAGGTGCTGGATCCTTCAGGAGGCAGTGGAAGGAGATAAGGGGATCTCCTCTCACTCCCCAAACAGCAGCAACCTAGGGCACCAGACCACATGCAGCAGCTGGCATGTGACTCAGAGGAGAGGGGGGAAAAGGCAGCCCTTCATAAGAACGGCTTCATTCTTGGAGTTGCATCCCAGCCCACGAGAACACTCCACATGGAGGAGACTAGGCAATTGCAGAGGCCCAGGGGGGCAGACAGTGAGTGCAGAGCAGGAGTGCAATAACAAACTCACAACACAAAATGGAATAAGTTGTGACAACAGCACCTTAGATGAGGAAGAGGAAAAGGATGGAACCTACTTAGACTAAGGAAATAGGATGCTATCAGAAAATGGACTACCTCATCTATGAGATCTTTTATACAAACCTCTCACAGTAACCACTAAACAAAAAATCAGACAAGAGACACAAATGATAAATAAAGAGAAAACCATCATAAAGAACCACCAGACTGAATTAGCAGTCAGAAACACACAGGACAAGAAACATGGGAAATACAGAACAAGTGGAAAACAAACGATAAAATGGCAGCATTAAGCCTCATACATGAATAATCACTCTAAATGCAAATGGACTGAATTCTCCAATCAAAAGACAAACAGTGGCAGGATGGATTAAAAAACAAGACCCAACAATATGCTGCCTCCAGGAAACACATCTCAGCTCTAAAGATAAACACAGCCTCAGAGTGAGGGGATGAAGATGATAGTCCAAGCAAACGGCAAACAAAGGAAAGCAGGTATTGCCATACTTATATCAGACAAAGTAGACTTCAAGATAAAAAAGAAAATGCGAGACAAAGGTGCGGTATGTAATGATAAAAGGGACATTCCACAAAGAGGTCATAACATTTATAAATACATGTGTGCCTAACACAGGAGCACCAAAGTACATAAAGCAACTACTAACAGACCTAAAAGGAGACATTAACAGCAACACAATAATAGTAGGGGACCTCAACACCCCACTTACATCAATGGATAGATCATCCAGACAGAAAGTAAACAAGGAAATAGTGGAATTAATGAAAAACTAGACCAGATGGACTTAATAGATACATATAGGACACTCCAGCCAAAGACAGCAGAATACACATTTTTTTCCTAAGTGCACATGGAACATTCTCAAAGAGAGACCATATGCTGGGAAACAAGGCAAACCCTAATAAATTTAAGAAGATTAAAATAATATCAAGCATCTTTTCTGACCATGAAACTATGAAACTAAAAATCAACTACAAGAAAAAAGCTGGGAAAATGACAAACATGTGGACTAAACAACACGCTACTGAACAACCAATGGATCGCTGAAGAAATAAAGGAGAACTCAAAAAATATCTGGAGAGAAATGAAAATGAAAATACACCATACCAACTCATATGCAATGCAGCAAAAGCAGTCCTAAGAAGGAAATTCAAAGCAATATGGGCCCACCTCAACAAACAAGAAAGATCTCAAATAAGCAATCTTAAACTACACCTAACAGAACTAGAAAAAAAAGAACAAATAAAACCCAAAGTCAGCAGAAGGAAGGAAATAACAAAAATTAGAACAGAAATAAATGAAATTGAAACAAACAAACAAAAAAAATGTTAGAAAGAATCAATGAAACTAAGAGCTGGTTCTTTTGAGAAGAAAAACAAAATTGACAAACTCTTAGCTAGACTTACTAAGAAAACAAGGGAGAGGGGCTGGCCCCGTGGTTGAGTGGTTAAGTTCCAACACTCTGCTTTGGCGGCCCAGGGTTTCGCTGGTTCGGATCCTGGGTGCAGACATGGCACCACTCATCAAGCCATGCTCAGGCGGCATCCCACACACCACAACCAGAAGGACCCACAACTAAAAATACACAACTATGTACCAGGGGGCTTTGGGGAGAAAAAGGAAAAATACAATCTTTAAAAAAAGAAAAAAAAGAAAGAAAACAAGGGAGAAGGCTCAAATAAATAAAATTAGAAACGAAAGAGGAGAAGTTATAAAGGATACCACAGAAATACAAAGGATTGTAAGAGAATACTATGAAAAACTATGTGCCCACAAATTGGACAATCTTGAAGAAATGGACAAATTCTTAGATTCACACAACCTCCTAAAACTGAATCAAGAAGAAACAGAGAATCTGAATAGACCAATCAGAAGTAAAGAGATTGAAACAGTAATCAAAAACCATCCAAAAAGTAAAAGTCCAGGACCAGATGGCTTCCCTGGAGAATTCTATCAAACATTCAAAGAAGACTTACTACCTTATCTTTCTCAAAATATTCCAAAAAATTGAAGACGACGGAATACTTCCTAACACATTCTACGAGGCTAACATCACCCTGATCTTAAAGCCGGACAAGGACCATACAAAGATATTGGCTGATGAACATAGATGCAAATATCCTCAACAAAATATTGGCAAACCAAATACAGTAATACATTAAAGGGATCATACACCATGAACAAGTGGGATTTATACCAGAGACATAGGGAAAGTTCAACATCTACAAATCAATCAATGTGATACACCACATTAACAAAATGAGGAATAAAAACCACATGATCATCTCAATAGATGCAGAGAAAGCATTTGACAAGATCCAACATCCACGTATGATAAAAACTCTCAATAAAATGAGTATGGGGGGCCAGAATAGTGGTGTAGATGCTTAGCTTGCACATTCCACTTTGGCAGCCCAGGATTCGCCAGTTCAGACCCTGGGTGCAGACCCACACACAGGTCATCAAGCCATGCTGTGGCAGCATCTCCCACAGAAGAACTAAGAGGACATACAACTAGGATATACAACCATGCACTGGGGGCTCTGGAGGGAGGAAAAAGAAATGGATACAGAAGGAAACTATCTCAACATAATAAAGGCCATATATGACAAACCCACAACCAACATCATACTCAATGGGGAAAAACTGAAAGCCATCCATCTGATAATAGGAACAAGACAAGGGTGCCAACTCTTGCCACTTTTATTCAACAAAGTACCAGAGGTTTTGGCCAAAACAGTTAGGAAAGAAAAAGAAACAAAAGGTATCACAGTCAGCAAGGAAGAAGCAAAACTCTCACTATTCGCAGACGACATGATTTTATATATAGAAAACCCTACAGAATCCATCAGAAAACTATCAGAAATAATGAACAACTACAGCAAAGTTGCAGGGTACAAAATCAACTTACAAAAATCAGTTGGATTTCTATACTCTAGTAATGAACTAACCGAAAGAGAACTCAAGAATACAATCCCAGGGGCCAAACCTGTGGCCAAGTGGTTAAGTTTGCACACTCCACTTCGGCGGCCCAGGGTTTCGCTAGTTCGGATCCTGGGCACAGACATGGCACCATTCATCAGGCCATGCCGAGGTGTCATCCCACATAGCATAACCAGAAGGACTTACAACTAGAATTTATAACTATGTACTGGGGGCTTTGGGGAGAAGAAGAAAAGAAAAGAAGATTGGCAGCAGATGTCAGCTCAGGTGCCAATCTTTAAAAAACAACAAAAAAAAGAATACAATCCCATTTGCAATTACAATAAAAAGAATAAAATATCTAGGAATAAATTTAACCAAGGAGGTGAGAGACCTATACAAGTAAAACTGTAAAATATTACTAAAAAGAAATAGATGATGACATAAAGAAATGGAATAATATTCATGCACATAGATTGGAAGAATAAACATAGCTAAAATGTCCATACTACCTAAAGCAATCTACAGATTCAATGCAATCTCAATCAGAATCCCAATGACATTCTTCATGGAAACAAAACAAAGAATCCTAAAATTCACATGTGACAACAAGAGACTCCAAATAGCTAAAGAAATCCCGAGAAAAAGAACAAAGCTGGAGGCATCACAATCCCTGATTTCAAAATATACTACAAAGCTATAGTAATCAAAATAGCATGGTACTGGTACAAAAAAAGAGAGACACAGTTCAATGTAACAGAACTGAAAGCCCAGAAATAAAACCACACATCTACAGGCAACTAGTCTTCAACAAAGGAGCCAAGAACACACAATGGAGAAAGGAAAGTCTCTTCAGTAAATGGTGCTGGGAAACTGGACAGCCACATGCAAAAGAATGAAAGTAGACGATTATCTTTCACCATACACAAAAACTAACTCAAAATGGATTAAAGACTTGAATATAAGACCTTATAGGCAGTACAGTCTTTGACATCGGTCTTAGAAGGATCTTTTCGAATATCATGTCTACTTGGGCAAGGGAAACAAAAGAAAAAATAGGTAAATGGGACTACATCAGACTAAAGAGCTTCTGTAAGGCAAAGGAAACCAGGGACAAAACGAAAAGACAAACCACCAACTGGGAGAAAATACTTGCAAATCATATATCTCACAAGGGGTTAATCTCTAAAATATATAAAGAACTCATACAACTCAACAACAAAAAAAACAAACAACGCAATCAAAAAACAGGCAGAGGATATGAACATTTTTCCAAAGAAGATATACAGTCAGCCAACAGGCACATGAAAAGATGTTCAACATCACTAACCATCAGGGAAATACAAATCAAAGCTACAATGAGATATCTCTTTACACCTGTTAGAATGGCTGTAATTACCAAGACAAATAACAAATGTTGGAGAGGATGTAGAGAAAAGGGAACCCTCATACACTGCTGATGGGAATGCAAACTGGTACAGCCACTGCAGAAAACAGTACGGAGATTTCTCAAAAAATTAAAAATAGAAATACCATACAACCCAGCTATACCACCACTGGGTATTTATCCAAAGAACTTGAAATCAGCAATTCAAAGACACTTATGTACCTCCATGTTCACTGCAGCATATTCACAATAGCCAAGATATGGGAGCAACCCAAGTGCCCAACAACTGATAAATGGATAAAGATTTGGTATACATACACAATAGACACAGCCACAAAAAATACAAAATCATCCCATTTGCAACAACATGCATGGAACTTGAGGGTATCATATTAAGCAAAACAAGCCAGAGAAAGACAAACACCATATGATTTCACTCATATGAGGAAGATAAATGCATGGACAAAGAGAATAGATTAGTGCTTATCAGAGGGGAAGGAGATTGGGGAGTGGGCATAAGGGGTAAAGGAGCACATATATATGGTGACTGAGAAATAACAATGTACAACTGAAATTTCACAATGTTATAAACTAGTATGACTTCAAGAAAATAAAAGAAAAAAAAGAAAACCATGATACATTCAGTTGAATAAATACTAACATTCCAAATAATAAATAAATAAGCTTAAAAGATTCCAACTATTACATAAATCAAGAAACAGTAAATCATCTTCCAGAATATTCATCAGAATAAATAACTTACGATCTGATGTGTGGAAAATCCTCTTCAATTTTGCTTCCTGTGTTTTTGAAAATTTGGAGTGCAGCTTCTGCTACTTTTTCATCATCCATTTTCAGACAAGCCAGGAGAGATTCAAATGTTTCCGCAGAATGAAATGAGATTGGATGTGTAAATGAGAGTACCTAAAAAGTAAGTCATGAAAAATGATCTGCAAATACTTTTCATAGTTTAATATAAATCCAAAATATTACATATTAGAAATACTACAAATCAAAGTAAATACAAAAATAATTACACTACCAAGTAAATGAGGACAGTATAAATAAAATTTTTAAATGTAATCAAATATATAACAGAAATATTCTTTTGTAGGTAGACTGTATGATCTGAAGAAATCATTTCTTTCCAAATTGAAATTACATATTAATATAATTCTACTCAAGATAATTTGGATTTTGGTTAATGTTTGATTTTTTTTTTTTGGAGGGAGATGAGGGTAGGAGAAAAGGAGACGAGAGAATTATACAAAATATCTCTATGCTTCTAAATAAAGGTCATTAGAAGAGACTAGCTAATAACATTTTTCGAAAAAAGTAATCTAGGAAGGGGGTAAAATACCAGATAGTAAAAGATATTATAAGGTTACAATAATCAAATCAACATAGTACTAACACCAGAAGAAACATAAAACAGAAATAGCAAGGCAATAAACAAACCCTAGCATACATAAGAACTTAAGAGTATACAGAGTGTAAAAGACTATAAAGAAGGCAACAGAAAGTAAGAGTGGATGGGATTTTTAATTAATAGTCATGGTAAAACTGGGTAGTTCTTTGGAGAATATCAAATTAGATCCTCCCCCATGACACACACTTTGAAAAATTTCAGATGGGTTATGTTTCAAATTTAAAAAACAAAAAAATAAAATCCCCCGAACATAAGATTTTTTAAGCTTAAAATAAACAACTGGAATCAAATGTGGAATGTAAAAACAAGCAAGTAGTAGAAAAATATATTATGCATAACACCATACATGTAAGACTAAGAAACAAGAAGAAAAATAAGCAATGCTAGAGATATATACATAGACACGGATGGTAAAAACTATAAATAATGGTAAGAAAATAACAAATCCAAAATTAAAAACAGTTACATCTGTGGGATGCGAGTGAGGGGAAAAAACTCACTCAGGGAACTTCAACAGTATTGTTCATACTCTTTTTACAGTCGTGTGCTGCTAAACAGTGTGGATATTTCTGAGAAATGTGCTGTCAGGCAATTTCATCTACTGTGTGAACATTGCAGAGTGTACTTACACAAACCTAGATGGTATAGGCTACTACACATCTAGACTATATGGTACTAATCTTAAGGGACCACTGTCATACATGCAGTCTGTCATTGACTAAAACATTCTCATGCGGCACGTGATTGTAATCTGAGTTAGTATTCTAGTTACTTTTCACTAGTATAAATTTTATTATGATACTGTATAACTTACATATCACAGAGCACATTTTACTTTTTTATATATCAAATATGTTCTAAAGAAAACGCAAGGGAAATAAAAAGCTCACTTAAATCAGTTAAAAAAACAAAAGACTGAGATGTCAGTAGAAAATGAACACAAGATAAAAATAATGAATTCACCATAGGAAAAACACTAATGATTAACATATGGAAGGTATACCCCACTAGTAATAATTACGCCAATTAAAACTATTTTTGCTTATTGGATTAGCAAATCTATTAAAAGTTTACAATACTCCATGTCCGTCGAGATAGAAAATAGGTACTTAATACACTATTGACAAAATTATATATAGGTACAATTTCTCTGTAAAGAACTTGAAAAGGGCCATTCTCTTTGACCCAGTAATGCCCTTCTAGTATTAAGAAAAAGATATTAGAGGAAGAGATCTTAGATATATTTATCTTGGAAGTGATTATAAGAATGAAATTAGAAAAATCTAAATATCCAACAACAAGAAAAGAGTTGGGAACACTATGACACACCAAACATGGACTAATCACCATATCAAAACATAATACTCATTATTGTTTTTACTATGAGCCAGACACTGTACTAAGAAATTTTTGTACAAGACTTAATTCAGTCCTCTGTGAAATAAGTACTATTATCATCTTCATTACAGATGATGAAGCAGAGGTAATTAACTTGCCCAAAAGCATACATCTAGTAAACAACGGGCAAAAATCAGATCTGTTTTTGGACACATTTAAAAACATTGTCTTAAAAAACACTGAGAGAGGCCGGCCCCGTGGCCGAGTGGTTAAGTTCGCGTGCTCCGCTTCAGCGGCCCAGGGTTTCACCAGTTTGGATCCTGGGTGCGGACATGGCACCACTCATCAGGCCATGCAGAGGCGGCGTCCCACCTGCCACAACTAGAGCGGCCCACAACTAGAATATACAACTATATATCTGGGGGGGATTTGGGGAGGAAAAAAAGGAGATTGGCAACAGCTGTTAGCTCAGGTGTCAATCTTTAAAAAAAAAAAACTGAGAGAAATCCTTATAATTTAATAAAGAAAAATAGTCAAGATACTAAATTTTATCTTCAGTCTCATCTCAACTATATATGTGTGCATTTTTTTAAGGATTAAAAGTAGTATTCCATTGTATATATATACTACATCTTCTTTATCCATTCATCCATTGATGGGCACTTAGGTTGTTTCCAAATCTTGACTATTGTGAAAAATGGTGCAATGAACATAGGGGTGCATATATTTTTTCAAATTAGTGTTTTTGTGTTCTTTGGATAAATACTCAGAAGTGGAACAGCTGGATCATATGGTAGTTGTATTCTTAATATTTTGAGGAATCTCCATACTGTTTTCCATAGTGGTTACACCAGTTTAAAATTCCCACAAGCAGTGTACGAGTGTTCCCTTTTCTCCACATCCTCTCCAACACTTGTTATTTCTTGTCTTTTTAATGGCAGCCATTCTGACGGGCATGAGGTGACACCTCATTGTAGCTTTCATTTGCATTTCCCTAATAATTAGTGATGTTGAACATCTTTTCACGTGTCTATTGGTTATCTGTATATCTTCTTTGGAAAAATGTCCCTAAGTGTCCATCAATGAATGAATGGATACAGATGATGTGGTGTGTGTATTTATACATATACACATATGTGGGGGGGGGGGCCACTACTCAGCCATAAAAAAAAAAGATGAAATTTTGCCATTTGTGACAACATGGATGGACTTCGAGGGCATTATGCTAAGTGAAATAAGTCAGACGGAGAAAGACAAATACCATATGATTTCACTCATATGCGGAAGAGAAAACAACAACAACAACAAACAAACGCATAGACAAAGAGAACAGACTGGTGGTTACCAGACGGAAAGATGGGAGCGGGGGAGGGTGAAAGGGGTAAAAAGGCACACGCATACAGTGACAGATGGCAATTAGACTTTGGGTGGTGAACACAATGTAGTCCACACAGAAACAGAAATGTAATGATGTAAAACTGAAATCCACCTTATATTTATATAATACTATAAACAAAGATTACTTCAATAAAAAAAGATTAAAAGAAAAAAGGAAACTAATGTTTACACATTACATATATATAATGTATATATATAACTAATGTATATACATTAATGTATATACAATATAACTAATGTGTATACATATAGGCTTATGAATGTTTTATTCTTTACATTTTCTAAGTTGTCAACAATTAACTGATATTTTTAGAATCAGTAAAAAGCAGTAGCATATTTTAGCTAACAAAAGATAAAATGGAGTTTCAGGAAGATTACGGCTCCTTTTGTGGTACGGTTAGCACTTTCTTTGCTCACTAATGAAACCTTCAAATTATAATCCACTACTTTAATATAGTTAATACTAGACTATCTTATACAATTTAAATCTGAAAATATTTAGCTTACTTGTTAGAATATACAATTTTTAAACTACCTACAACAATTGAGAAAATTTTACTCTAGGCTCTATAAACTTAAGAAGCAAATATCAAGAAAATATAAACTATATATGTTTAACAGTTATCTAATTAGGTACTTAATTTCATCTTAAGCATATTTACCTTAAGCAGCTCAAGGCCTGCCCTGATAGCTTGATCAGTAGGAACACCCTCATCTTCATCATCTGCTGTTCCATCTATTGATTTGTTCACCTGCTTAATAAGAGCACTAAAGTATGACAAAAAAAAAAATTGTCATTTTTTAACTGTCCTTTATTAGCAATATGTAATAAAAACAATCTTGAATATTTTCTATAGAGACCACATCAAAACCATAACAAATTTCCTATTAGCTGTTTCCCAAACATTACTGCAAAACAAAAAACTCTAACACACGCATACCTTGTTTTATTGTGCTTCACTTTATTGAGTTTCGCAGATACCGCTTTTTTTACACACTGAAGGTCTGTGGTAACCCTGAGTCAAGCAAGTCTGTCTGTGCCGTTTTTCCAACAGCATTTTCTCACTTCATGTCTCTATCATATTTTGGTAATTCTCACAGTATTTAAAACTTTGCCATTATTATTATATTTGTTATGGTGATCTGTGATTGCCATCCCTGGTGGTCTGGTGGTTAAGATTCGGTGCTTTCACTGCCACAGTCCAGGTTCGCTTCCAGGTCAGGGAACCACACAACCTGTATTTTGCTTGCCATGCTGTGGTGGCTGTGTTTACTATGATACTAAAAGCTACACCACCAGAATTTCAAATACCAGCAGGATCGCCCATGTGGATAGGTTTCAGCAGAGCTTCCAGACTAATACAGACTAGG
Source organism: Equus asinus (assembly GCF_041296235.1). Classification (NCBI taxonomy): domain Eukaryota; kingdom Metazoa; phylum Chordata; class Mammalia; order Perissodactyla; family Equidae; genus Equus; species Equus asinus. The sequence continues at coordinate 14,207,254 of NC_091800.1, read as the reverse complement.
AAAAAGGACCTGGCCACCCACGTCTGAAAAAATTGGCCACAAAAACCCTACGAATAGTAGCAGAACATTGTCTGATATTGCACCAGAAGGTGAGAGGATGGGGCAAAAAAGACCAGGCAGGGTTCCAACAACACTAACGACGATATGCCATCAGTGATCTTTGATGTTTCTATTTTAATTTTTTTGGGGTGCCACGAACTGCATCCATATAAGACAGCAAAGTTAATCGATAAATGTCGAGTGTGCTGACTGCTCCACTGACCAGCTGTTCCCTGTTTCTCTTTCTCTCTGTGGGCCTCCCTATTCCCTGGGACACAACAATATTGGAATTAGGCCAATTAATAACCCTATGGTGGCCCCTAAGTATTAAAGTGAAAGGAAGAGTTGCACACTGCTCACTTCAAATCAAAAGCTAGAAATGATTAAGCTTAGTGAGGAAGGCATGTCAAAGCTGAGAAAGGCCAAAAGCTAGGCCTCTTGTGCTAAACAGTTAGCCAAGCTGTGAATGCAAAGGAAAAGTTCTTGAAGGAAATTAAAAGTGCTACTTCAGTGAATACATGAATGATAAGAACGCAAAACGGCCTTACTGCTAACAGGAAAAAGGTTTAGTGGTCTGGATAGACGATCAGACCAGACACAACATTCCCTTAAGCCAAAGCCTAATCCAACGCAAGGCCTTAACTCTCTTCAATTCTATGAAGGCTGAGAGGTGAAGAAGCTACAAAACAAAACATGGAAGCTAGCAGGGGTTGGCTCATGAGATTTAAGGAAATGAGCCATCTCTATAACATAAAAGTACAAGGTGAAGCAGCCAGTGCTGATGTAGAAGCTGCAGTGAGTTATCCAGAAGATCTAGCCAAAATAATTCCTGAAGGTGGCTATACTAAACAGATTTTCAATGTACACAAAACAGCCTCATGTTGGAAGAAGATGCCATCTAGGACTTTCATAGGAGAGGAAAAGTTGATGCCTGGCTTCAAAGCTTCAAAGGACATGCTGACTCTCTTATTAGGGACTACGGCAGCTGATGACTTTAAGTTGAAGCCAATGCTCATTTACCATGCCAAAAACCCTAGGGCCCTTAAAAATTATGCTAAATCTACCCTGTGCTCTATAAATGGAACAACAATGTCTAGATGATAGCACATCTGTTTACAGTGCGGTTTACTGAATATTTTAAGCCCACTTTGAGAAAAAAAAGATTCTGCTCAGAAAAAGATTCCTTTCAAAATATTTGCTCCCTGACAATGCACTTGGTCACCTAGGAGCTCTGATACAGATGTACGAGATTAATGTTTTCATGCCTGCTAACACAATAACCATTCCACAGCCCATGGATCAAGTGGTAACTTCGACTTTCAAGTCTTATTATTTAAGAAATACATTTCATAAGGCTATAGATGCCATAGAAGGTGATTCCTCTGATGGATCTAGGCAAAGTAAATGCAAAACCTTCTGGAAAGAATTCACCATTCTAGATGTCATAAAGAACATTCAAGATTCACGGGAAGAGGTCAAATAGCAACATTAACAGGAATTTAGAAGTTGATTCCAACCCTCATGGATGACTTTGAGGGATTCAAGACTTCAGTGGAGGAAGTAACTGCAGATGTGATGGAAATAAAAAGAGAACTAGAATTAGAAGTGGAGCCTGAAGATGCGACTGAATTGCTGCAATCTCATAATAAAACTTTAATGAATGAGGAGTTGCTTCCTATGGATGAACAAAGAAAGTGGTTTCTTGAGATGGAATCTACTCCTGGTGAAGATGCTGTGAATGCTGCTGAAATGACAACAGAGGATTTAGAATACTACATAAACTTAGTCAATAAAGCAGTGACAGGGCTTGAGAGGACTGACTCCAATTTTGAAAGAAGTTCTACTGTGGGTAAAATGCTATCAAACAACATTGCATGCTACAGAGAAACCATTCGTGAAAGGAAGTGTCAATCAATGCAGGAAACTTCATTATTGTCTTATTTTAAGAAATTGCCGCAGCCACCACCCTGATCATTCAGCAGCCACCAACAGTGAGGCAAGACCCTCCATTAGCAAGAAGACCATGACTCGCTGAACGCTCAGATGATGATTAGCATTTTTTAGCAATAAAATATATTTTAATTAAGGTATGTACATTGTTTTTTTAGACACAATGCTATTGCACATTTAACAGACTACAATATAGTGTAAACATAACTTTTTATGCACTGGGAAACCAAAATATTTGTGTGACTCGTTTATGGCAATATTTGCTTTATTGCAGTGGTCTAGAAGTGAACTGGCAATATCTCCAAGGTATGCCTACAAATATTTTGAGACAGTTCTCTCTAAAAAGAGTATTTTCCCTTGTCCATGAAAATAAAGTCAAAATGTTATTTGATTTGCTATCTATTAATTTTACTTTTGCTTTATTAGCACTATCTATATTGTTATTGTTGTATTTTCCACAGAAGGCCTATACCCAAACACATGAATGATAGATGTTTTCTAATTATCAAAATACTTGACTGCTCCAGAAAGTAGAACACTGTATACTGGAATAAAGGATAAATGACAACACTAAGCACTTTCAAACTTTACCAAATATTACTGTGTGTCAAACACTATTGTAAGAGCCAGAAACACAGAGGCCTGCTCCTGAAATGTGTAAAAATACCTAGATAACAGACATACAATAAAACTGCACTAGAACATTAGAATGGATCAAAAAGGAAACACACTATTTTCAAATTTTCTTCTAAAAACAAGGTTACATTATTTTAAAAGAAACATTTGTAATGCAATGTCAATTATCTAAAATAGTCGCTCACACTGATAGGGTTTTTTTTACCAAAAAAAAAAAACCCAAAAATACCAGGTTAAAGACATAGTATGTATCAAAATACAAGAAAATTGAATTATTCAATGTTCCTAAAAGTGTTTAGTAGATCTATGTTTCTACAAAAATATTATGTATCCAAACTTAAGGTAAACCTAGGAGTCAAATGCATCCATCTCCCTTGCAGGGTCTTCTTAAATTATCATCCCCTTAACAGTTGGTATCTTTGAGGATGTTTCCTCTCCTTTTCTGCCCATTTTCCCTGATTAATCGATTCTCATAACTCCAATTATCTCCCAAAACATCTTCAGCCTGAATCCTCTTCCCATATTTTCAGCAGCCCTAAGGTTTTTTACCTACATGTAACATAGGAATGAAAAATACAACATATCCAAAATTAAACTCATTATTTTCTTCCATGACTACAAGCGTGAAACACTCGGTCTAGTGAGAGAGGGCCAAAATTAAGTAAACAAATACATGAAAAAGATAAATCAGGAACAATAAGGACTAGAAAGAAGGCCAAGACAAAAAGTGAAGTTCTCTAGCCAGGATAGTCAGAAAAAAGCATTTCTGAAGAAGTACGATTGAGCTAATAACCAAAGAACAAGGGCCAGTCAAAAGATCTGTGAGAAGAAGCATCAACCTGGAAAATCAAAGAGAATCAATTGAGAAACTATTAAAAAATACTAAGAGTTCAGTGAGGTGACACTAACAAAAAACTAAAGAATCAATACTACTTTCCTATTAGCCAAAGCCGCAGAAAAAATACAGAGAGGGGAAAATCTATTCACAATAGTAAGTCAAAATATATAAAATAACTAGGAATAAAAAGTTTTAAGTGCACAGAATCTATATGTAAATTCTAAAATTATATGAAGGGAGCATAGAGATTTGAATAATCAACAAATATTTTGGTAAGATGGAAACACAGTATCACACAAATGGCATTTTTCACTAAATCTATAAATGTCTCAGGGGAACACAACTTAATGCGGAACAAAATTCAACAGATACATTCTATGGCCCATCTGGAAAAATTAATTAACATTTTGGAACAGCCAATAAATTTTAGGGGAGGAGGAATGAAAGAACTTTCTCAATGAAATAAAAGTGTATCGAAAAAACCTCAAAGACAAAGGAATCAAAGCAAAAGTCCATTAAGAGTCCAAATCATACAGGAATTTATGCTATAATAAGCGAACACTTCAAATCAAATTAGAAGGAATCAATTTTTCAATAAATGGAGTTGATACAACAAGCTATCATATGCTTTTAAACAAGTATGGATCTCTTCCTCCATCTTACGCTAAAATCAATTCCAGACCAATTAAAGATTTAGATGTAAAAAAACATAACCACCTAATGATAACAAAGACAGAAAGAAACCATAAAGGAAACAATTGATAGATTATAATTAAATCGATCTATAACTTAACGTTTACTAATGTCAAGCACAAATTTAAAAGGCAACTGAACTAGATTCAAAGCCTTATTTTATAAAGCACTCTTATCAGTAAGAAAAAGAGGGGCTGGCCCGGTGGTGCAGCAGTTAAGTGCGCACGTTCCGCTTCTCAGCAGCCCGGGGTTCGCCGGTGAGGATATGGCACTGCTTGGCACACCATGCTGTGGTAGGTGTCCCATGTATAAAGTAGAGGAAGATGGGCACGGATGTTAGCTCAGGGCCAGACTTCCTCAGCAAAAAGAGGAGGATTTGGCAGTAGTTAGCTCAGGGCTAATCTTTCTCAAAAAAAAAGACAATTCCTCCAAGTCCCTCATAGAAAAAAAAGAAATGCAATTAGCAAAGAAATATTGGGAAGAAAATGTTCAATTTTATTAGTAATACCATTTTTTTAACAAAAGAGTACCATCGCTCACCTACAAAATGGCAAAGACTGAAAAGGTCAATAGCCACTATAGTGGAGAGTTAGGTGAACTGGACATTCATTGACTACTGGTGGGGACTAAGAATGCCATCTTTCTGGAGGCCTAATACATACATACGTGGTGGGTAACCAAGAGGACTGTGGAGGCAGACTTTCTGGATTTAAATGCCAAACACCACTTCCCAGCAGTGGGAAAGGCACTCAGCATCTCTGTAACTCACTGTTCCTTATTTGTAAAATGAGAATAATAATTATTTCTTGTCTCACAGAGTTAAGAAGTAACTTGAGTTAAAACATAAAGCGTAAAATGTTTAGAATCATCCCAGGCACATTATAAGCACTAATTGCTACCATCTGTTATTGTTACGTTTTGACATATCTTCTATATCACTATGACTTACTGATTGCTAAAGCCAAAGACCTCCTTCGGTCCTCACTTTCTTTGACTGTCCATAATATGCGTTCTTTCTGAAAACTTTCTCCACCTTAACTTTCAAAACACTACAATAAGCTGGTCTTTTACATTTCTGTAACTTTTCTACTGTAAAAAAAAAAAAAAGGAAATTCCAATGTTCTGCCCATGATCTTTTGATCTTTTTACTTCTTTCTATACAATCTCTTGCTCAGGGAACTAATTCATTCTCACAGTTTCACATTAAACTCAATTTGCCTTGATTTTTTCCCCTTTTTTGAGGAAGACTAGCCCTGAGCTAACATCCACAGCCAATTCTCCTCTTTTTGCTGAGCAAGATGGGCCCTGAGCTAACATCTGTGCCCACCCTCCTCTATTTTATATGTGGGACACATGCCACAGCACGGCTTGATAAGCAGTGTGCAGGTCCATGCCCAGGATCCAAACCAGAGTACGTGAACTCAACCGCTATACCATCGGGCCAGACCCTGCCTTGATTATTTTTAAAAAATTGTTTGTCATACCCAAATAAGCACATCCTTTCTCACCTACTTCAAAATCAGCTCCCTTCACTCTCTCAACGCGTTACTATTCTCTTCACATTTGGACTTGAACTTTTATGTCTGACTCCTGTTCACCTTTATTCCTCATTTCCAGTATGATAACCTGGGTTGTTCTTTTAAAACCTTCCTCAAATTTGTTCTTTACATCCCACTACCACCACCCATAGACAATTATAATAACGTCTTAGCAATCTCTCTCTTCTACTTCCCTCCTCCTATCCGTCAGCAATCATCTGTGATTCTCAACGGACCAAAGAATAAAGTAATAGCTCTAAAGTGAGATCTTAAAGGCTTTCCACAATCTGATCCCAACTACTTTTTTAGGATCATCTCACAACACTTTATACCTCTCCATACTGTAGCTTAAATAGATGGCAGTCATTTTCAAAATATTCTTGTTCTTCCCTATGTAGTTAGCTTGGCTTACATTAATCTCAATGCCTGGAATACTCCTCCCATCTCTGTAGAAACAAAATCTCACTAATTCTTCTTCTTAGGTCAAATACTACCCCCTTGGAGAAATCTTCTTTCAGTTATCTGAACACCATCTGCACTAATTTTATGGAACTATAATATAATCTACTGATTACAACTCTTTATTCCGGAGCCGGCCCTGTGGCCGCGTGGTTGGGTCCGCCCGCTGTGCTTCAGCAGCCCAGGGTTTCACCTGTTCGGATCCTGGGCACAGACACAGCACCACTCATCAAGCCATGCTGAGGCGGCATCCCACATGCCACAACTAGAAGGACCTACAGCTAGTATATACAACTATGTACTGGGGGACTTTGGGGAGAAAAAAAAAAATTCTTTATTGCATTACTAGACAGAAGGTTGATGAAAAGCAGAAAGTATGCTTTGCCAACACCTAACTAGCACTGCCTTGAATAGAGAAGGCATGGGGATTATTTATTTAATTAATGAATTTCAATCTGACTCAGATTCTTCCTTGTACTAACGTACAGGGTTCTAGCTTTTTGTTTTGTTTTGTTTTTCAAACCACAGAAACCCCTTCTTCAAATGAAAATTGATGGAAGAGGAGTCCAAAGTGACTAATGGCTATCCAAAGGAGGGTCTCTCTACTCTACAGAGGGGTGGGTGGTGTCAGGGCCCAAAAGATACACCCTATGCCCTCCTCAACAAAAACTCTCCACAGCATATAGGAATATAGAATATACCATTAGTACTATTTATTTTAGATTCTAATACATCTCTGAAAGATACTAGTGATGACTAGTAAATCAGTATGCTGTACGTATTTTATAAGTACTTTATTTTTTTTCAACCAGTTGAAACATTTTAAAAAAATGTTTGGAAAAAAACAACTCTTCTCACATTTTATAAAAGAGAGTACAGACATAAAAACAAAGTACTTTCCAAGATGTCCCAGTCAGGTGATATCAAAGCTGAAACTTTAAATGAGGGTTGTTTTAAAAACAAGATTTTCAGTTCTTAAATGTCTGTGAAAATACATCATATGTTACTTTACAATATATTCACCTCGTTTACCTTTCCTGAGAGTACAACTACAATTCATTTGTTATTACCTAACTTATGCAAGCTAACTAAAAAGAGGAATTCCTGGTACACTGGTAATAGACAGGTGTAGACTGATGATTTCTCCCCCAAATTGAAGCAATACTTTAAACAGGAGAAACTAATACAGATATATACACACATAAATGCATATATATGAATAGATATATATACAGGTAGTATATAGCCATCATGTATATACATAAATCTATACAGATAAGTGCCTTGTATACGGCAGGTACTCAATAGTGATTGACTGACTGACTGAATGAATGAACAGTAATGAAAATTTAATATTTTTATATACAAATACCTGATAGATTCAGTATCTATGTGCACAGGTGCTATCCTCTCCAAGAGAAACTTGATCATTTCCAGGAAAGGATTTGTAGGCTGTTTGGGGTTGCCCAACTTCTTAGTTATTTCACGCTGTAATGTAGATTTTTTAAATATTACAAAAGTATGTTTAAATGATTACATTACAGTACAATGTTAAGAACCTACAATAACTAAACCATGTAGTACTGGTGCTGGAATAAATAAACCAACAGGAATTGAACAAGTCTGGAAAAGAGACTAGATTAAGAATTCAGCATATGAGAAAAGGTAACACTTCGAGTAAGTAGGAAAAAGATTATTGACTATACTGTATTGAAATAACTGGACAGACATTTAGAATAAAAACAGAGTTAGATCCCTATCTCATACCTTATGCCAAAAATATTCCAAAACAAACAGAAAAGAATAAAACCAAGGGTCAATGGATACACAAACTTCAGTGAGCAAAATTATCAGGGGAGCTTGTTAAAACTACAGATTCCTCAACCTCATTGTGAAAATTCTCATTTAGTCAATCTGGAATGCAGCCAAGAATCATCTCTTTTTAAAAAAGTCTCTCACATGGCAAACAGATTAAGGAATACTGACATTAGTAAATATTTTCACTGACTTGCAATAGAATGGGATTTTGTAAGCAGGACACCAAAGGCAAAAACCTCGAGGAGACTGCTGACATACTCAGGTAGATAAAAATAAAACTACGGTATTAAAGGACATCATAAATAAAATGAAAAGGCAAACTACAACTGATAGAAAATTACTTTTACTTTAATTAACATACAGTGCCATGACAAACTAAACAAATCAGTAATATCATTCCAGGCAAAGATAAAAAACACACAATTTACAAAAGAAATATGAATGGCTAATACATCCAAGGAGAAAAACTGGCCAGACAACTAGCAACCAAAAAATACAAATCCTAACAAAATAATAGTTTTTGTTTGTTTGAGTTTTGCTTATTTTCAACAACGATACTGGCCAATATTGAATATATCCTAAAGAAATAATCAAAACAGTGTAAAATTATTTAGCTATAAAGATATTAAAGTGTTCTTTACATTTATCAAAAACTTGGAGAAAAATCTAAATGTGTAACACAAGTGGACTGTCCAATAAATTATGGTACGTATATTCAATGGGACACTATGTTGCTATTAAATCTAATACTGTAAAAGACTACTTAATGAAAATAAGTGTACAAAGCTATATGTATAATATGATCTTATTTTGGAAGGACAGACACCATAATATTAACAGCAACTGTCTCTATAGAAGGATTATAGTTTATCTATATTGGCATTTTTACGATATTTTCTAAATTTTACATAACGAATATAAATTATTTTATAAAAGAGGACAAAAAAAAGATCTGAGGGTTTCTTCAAACATTAGCTCTTTTAAATTTCTCTCCTTACCACACAACCTTCAGCCTGTTTGCAGGAGCATGTTGGACTAACAAGTACTTCTAATTGTTTTCTTATTTTCTCATCATCTTCTAACACCTGTGTGAATTTCTTCATGAAATCCTGAGCCTTACCAGGATCTGGCAAATTTCCTTAAATTAAATTAAAATACAATTTTAGAAATTTCTCAAAATAATTAAAGATTAACATTTTTCTTTTTTTTATTACTTTGATTAATAATTCTAAGATAAATTCAGTTTAGTTTAATGAGACAAATTATGGCTCACCTTCAACAGTCAATTTTCACAAATAAAAATCTACTTTCTAGAAACACAAAACGAGATCATTGTGAAGGAACATCTATGCAGGGAAATACTGAACTGGCTATTTCTAAAAGACTCCTTATAGTTTTAAGGGCATTAAATCTCAAGCTAAATAAGACCAATTTTATTACTGTCCCCTTGAGCTTGTTGCATACATTGCTTTCTTGTAATTCACAGCAAAAGATCGATCAGTAAGTTTTACCCTTAAGAAACTATTTTCCTGTGTTGTGTTATCTGTTGTTAAACCAGAGATAACTCTCATACACACGTACACTATCTGGCACTGACACATGCTGAGCAACATGTTCCAGGTGTTACCGGTGGATAAGCCACTACTGCATGAGAAAGGATGAGTCCTTGTAGAGTCAATTATGAGTTTTATACTACTCTCCTAATACATACTGTATCAAGATACTTATGAAAGCCAATAAAATGTTGATCCCAATATCTTTTTTTCTGGCTACTCACAACTGTTATAGAGAACCAGATTAAGATATTTCTAATAAAAGAAATTATAATATAGAAATATGGACTATAATAAAAGTAGTAGAAATCCAACTGAATCTTAAAATAGGAATACAGTAAATGCAATCTTCAAGTTCATATACAACTTTGAAATTCCATTTTATGTCTTGGCTAGATCTTTGAATGTAGTAAATTTTCCCCCTAAATATCTAACTGTATGACCTCTCCATGTTTCTATAATACAAAGAAAAAAATCTACTGTACTGTTTTCAAACAGTTTTGGAAAATGGTACTTCATAACCCCTGATAAAGTATAGGCATCATATTAAAGGCTACAATAAGGCTTACCACTTAAGAGACAAAACAAAAAGAGAGAGACATGGGGGGAGGGGGGTGACGGGGGTGCAGAGAAAAGGAGGGAGGGAGAGAAAGATGGAGGGAGGAAAGAGGTAGGGAACCAAAAAACCCTTTAATTCAGCATTCTACAAATGCACTTGACCATGAAACCCTTATTTCTAATAACACTGTTAACACCTGCAGGATACCAGCATTTCTCCAACAGAAGTGGGGAAATGTTGTACTTCTTGAAAGCAAATATTGTACTTGATGGTTGTAAAAAATAGAAAGAATATAGGAGATGATCTCCTTTAGGCGATGGTGTCCATGGCCAAATTACTGAGGAGATAGTTATAAAAAAGCAATAGCACAAAATCACTTGCTTTAAGTTACTCAAAGGGACTGAAAACTAATTTATGTTTAATGGCCCAAGACGAAAAGATATTTTGGTCTTAAAGCTCTACTCATGCTAAAAGTCCTATCATTTAGTCTAAAACCCAGCAAACTAGGTTCCTGTTCTCTTCAGTGTCTTACTATTACTTCCGTACCATCTTGCAACGTCTGTTAACATCTCAGAAATCCACCTAAGATCTCTTCATTACTACCAAGTGGAGGCTGAGGAGATGCATTCCTCCAGATGCTCCTGAATCTCCCTCTGTCCATTTGCTACACACAGCGATCTCTAGGTGGGAGGAAAAGCAAATGCCCTCAAAAACACCTCCTTTGCCCTATTCCTGCACTGAACAAAGATAAGATGTGCTACATAATCCTTTTGTATTTACTGTTAAATGCAATTAAATAACATTTTATTTGAAATCAGTGAAAGCAAAAAGAAAAATTACTATGTTTTTTTCAAAGAAGTTCTTTTGTAGTTATTAGGTATATCTTTCACTCTAAATTTTGGCTGAGAATGAAATTACCTTCAGATAGATTCACTTTAGAGTAAGCAACACCAAAGCACAGATTCAACTTTAACAGTAAGATTATGTAATAATTTGAATAAACTCTCAAAAATAAATTTATGCAATAAATCTTTTCCAGCTCTTGCTCACATCAACACACACACACACAAAACAAAAATTCTGTGTAGTACAAAGTAAATGAAAATCAGAAAAAAAGGAAAGCTGAGGCTGAGCTGTCTGTTGAAAAGTCAACCAAAAACACTTTAAGCTTTTCCTATATATTTAGTCTAAAATGAAGTCCATGAAACACTTTAAATTATCAGAAAGAATGTTTCAATTAAACTTTAAATTTCACATATACTTGAGACAACTTACTTGTAATAACCATCACTTTTGAAAATATGGCCTTGACACTGGCATCTGTCTGTAAATCACACAAAAAATGCAAAATTAAAATTTCCTAACAATAATTTTCATTAGACTCTTCAGAAAGTTAGATAAGCATAACCTACTAATGCTCTAGGCTCACACCCTTACCACCACTGGATGCTCCTGCTCTAGCTATGTTTGAACTCCAGATGAACTGAGCGAGGGTGGGAATGAACTCATATTCCACTGTCTCACCTCTTCCCTCACTCTGTTTTGTCTGTCTCCAAACAAAAACCAGACGGCTACACCAACCTTTTGGGACAGGAAGATATTTTGTTTTTCTTTAGTACTGAAAGAATAGGACAACTAAGTTTAGAAAAGGAACAAAACAACCTGGAAATGTTGGTTTTCATGCTTTTGGCCTTATCTCAAGCAAAAAAGTTAAGAATTAAGTATACACTTCTGAGTGACGTGCGGTGCTCCTAAAATTTCTAAGCCTAAGGATTACAAGGCATAGTGCTGAAGCTCATATGGAAGACAACGATAAAGACAATTAAAAAGATGCCACTGACATGTACAAAAGGTTTTTCCAAGAGTGTTAGTTATTGCTGCATCAAAGTAGCACTATTTCACTGAATGAATGTGTTCACCACATTGGGCTGCACATAAATACACTCTGCAAAGTCACCTGCATAAAAGGTGTTTCTAAGAATGCTAGTTATTTGACTGTTGCACCAGGTTAATGCCGTTTCCAAAAAAAAAAAAAAAGATGTCACTGAGTAACTCTAAAATATTGAGCTAGAAAAACACTGGGGTGAAGGCAATAAATCAACAAATAAACAAAAAAAACATGGCTATTGAGAAGGAGTTTGTTCAGAGGAAGTGCGAGACAAAGCATGATAGATCACGAGAGTTAATTCTCAAATATTTGGAATTTAAAGTATTGGAATAGATCTGTCTAGAAACATATAAGATTTTTGTTGTTGTTGTTGTTTAATTTGGAAGGAAAGAAGTGGTACTGGACTTTCAAGAAGTTGATCCAGGGAATGGCCCAGTGGTGCAGTGATTAAGTTTGCGTGCTCCGCTTCAGTGGCCCGGGGTTTGCTGGTTCAGATCCCGGGCACAGACACAGCACCGCCAGTCAAGCCATGCTGTGGCGGCACCCCACATAAAATAGAGGAAGACTGGCAACAGATGCTAGCTCAGGGCCAATTTTCCTCACCAAAAAAAAAAAAAAAAAAAAGCAGAAGTTGATCCACATTAAAAAGAAACATCAACAAAAGTACAATACTGGAAATTACAAAGTCACTTTGAGTGACACTGAGCAAATCAACTTAGCTAAATGAAGAAGGGATATGCTGCTGAGCTAAGTAAGAATAAAAACAATCTTAATCAGACTGAATAATGAAGAAGGCAAAAACTATACTCATTATTAATTATCTAAGAGTCTTCCCAGTAAAACAGGAAGAAATATGAAAACCCAAAAGTTAAACATAGATTTGTATTTTTTCAAACTTTAACTCTATAATGTCTACTATAATTCTTTGTATAAAGTGAATATTAAGTAGTAAGAGACTATTAATTCTTCTCTCACTAGAATTCCACTTGGGGGTAGTATCCTCCTCTATTCTGATTCTTCTTCAACCCCACCACATGAGTAAGAATTCTCTCTTTAATTTGGATAACTCGGTAATTATTTTAAGATAATTTAAAGGAAAGTTCCACAAAGCAGTAGGGAACTAAACATTCTAATTGAATTGAGGCTGTGTTTTGTTATTTCATGCAAGACTAAACAGGAAATTCACGAGACCGAAGTTTTTATCAACTGGAAAGGGGAAGAAGCTCCCACTAAATAAATTTCAAAGGTATAGTGAGAGTCAAAAATAAAGTTATTTTTTATTACAATCTGATACATCTCTTCAACATATGATCTACACACTTAACATACTACTCAGCTGCTATTATGACATCAATAATGCCTAAAATCAGGAATTATTTTATACGCATGCATATAAGAACATCTCATATTTTTAATTAACACAGAACTTTGGCCAAAGGCAAGTAAATTAATATGGCTATAGGTCGCAAAGGGGGGCACTTAATCCAGAGATTACTAACTGAAACACACTAACTTACTGCATCCTAACACTGACTGAAACACATATTTATTGGCTGAAACACACTAACTGGGGTTTTCCAATTTCCTCCCTTGGCAGAGAAAGTATTAAAATAGCAGAAGCACGAAAATTAGTTTTAAGTCATTTATTATAAGGGAAAACTTATTCTAGCTAGTTCAATATACTTAATCAAAAAGGTTAAATTACGTTTAATAAACCATAAACGAAGTTATTGTTAGCCTATAAAACAAAAATACTACTGAGTTGCAAGCTTCAATCAGGCAAACAAGTGGCACAAAATGCCCTATTACTTGTGATTTGGAGGTTAGTGATGGGGCTGGTCCCATGGCATGGTGGTTAAGTTCAGCACGCTCTGCTGCAGCAACCCAGATTCGTGGGTTCAGATCCCAGGCACAGACCTACACCACTCGTCAGCCATGCTGTCGTGGCAACCCACATACAAAATGGAGGAAGACTGGAATAGACGGTAGCTCAGGGAAAACCTTCCTCAGCCAAAAAAAATAGCAAGAGGGTCACCATAAACCACTCAAACAACCACTGTTAGCACACAGATTTTTAGGGCAAATCGCCAAATTTACACCTAGGAAAACTGGAAATTTTCTCCCCCTAGATGAAACAACTCCACTCTATTGTCCTATGTCCTATGAAGACGAGGTGTACATTGGGGAGGTAAGGGGGTAGAAGGCATCGTTCCCACTATGGACTGAAAATAAAAAGAAATAAAAAATAACACTATATTGCTTTCCCAAGATGCAATTTAAAATAACCAGGCACATTGCTTTATAGGTGAATTATACCTCTTATAGGCCTACATACAACATTCTAGGGAAAAAAAAACCTGGAATTATTCTAAATGTCCAAAAAATAAGATACATAACTGGATAAATATCATCATTAAATTATAATCATGAAGACCAAGTAGTACATTAAAATCACCAAAACATTAATTATAACTAAACATATCAAGATACTTAACTATAATTACACGATATTAAACTTTCTAAAACCACAAGATGAAGGGAGTTATTTTAGGGTGGCAAGACAAGCGTATTTTTACTCTATTTTCTATGCTTTCAATGATGCTGAGTTATTGCTTGGGTATTTTTTATTTGAAAGCTGGAAAAAACTTTAATTCTGAGTACATAGAAACAGTCTCTTTCCTGTTGGGTATCACCTTTTGCAGATACAGTAAATTTAAATTTTTCTATGCAATAACTTTCTTAAAAATTTCAGTGTTCCAAGTTAGAGATCATAGATTCTAGAACCAGAACTGTTCCACACAGAAATAGTTGTTTAAACACATGGCAGCAATGGTAAAGAGTAACTAAAATACATGTGTTTTATAAAATTTAGTATCAAAGGAAAACTTTTCATTAAATTTAACTTACTTTAGGTTGCTTAATTAAGTCAAGCAAATCCTTTACTTGATGTCGGAGCAGATTTTGACATTTCCACATTTCATTCAATGCTCTGAAAAACACAAACACATAAATTTAAATAACAAAACCAGATAAAAATCCTTCCAGAATATTCCAACTATATTAATTTTTTTTTAAGTTCAAATTACCAAACTACCAAAATAGATGACAGAGATGAGGTACAATTCATAGAACTAAGCAAGTGATGTATGGAGGGAAAGAAAGAAGTCGAACATAAGAGATAACACACTTGAGGACATCACTGTATCAAAAGACAGGGATTAGTGGTAGTTGTTTTATGTTCTGTGTAAGAACAGGAAAGATCTACCAACTGGAACATGTCTGTAGACTAGGGTGTAGGAATTAACTGTGGAGATTATAAACTGGAGAAATAAAGGAATATTTGATAGATCAAGTCTCTGTAGTAGGCAGATGAAAAGAAATCAAAGACAGAAAAGAGCTAGCTCTGAAGAATGGAGATACTTTTTCCTAGAAGAGAAATATTACATTTATAATATATTATTTTATATGTTACATTATACACTTAGATAACATATTATATGTAATATTATATATGTGAATATTCTTTTCAAATGGGAAAAATCTTGATGTTCTCTTAATACTTTTATTGTTCTTAGAAATGTAAATGTAAAAAATTAAACAAGTACTCGAGAAAATACAGGTAAATCATAGTGAGTAGTTAATGTTATTGAAATATTAAGTTATAGAATATAAGAACCACATATTTTAAATTTTTTAAACGGAATTTTCCAAAACCACATAATGCTTTTCATTATTTTGTTTTCAATTACCTACACTTCTATTAATCTCCGTTATCTCACATAAGAAGCATCACCATACAACAGTAATACAGAAGCATATAAAATCACTTTCTCTTTTGACAGACAAGACAATTGTTTAATATTTTCACTCTCCTCCTTTAACAGTATGTTCTATACATACTTTTGGATTTTTTTAAGGTGATAAATTACTTGAAATTTGGACACAAATTCCTTTATAGCAGTCCCTTCAAAATGGTACTGGCAAAGGAACAGTATTGGGGCATTTTCATCTTAGAAGTCAAATTTGCAATAGCTATACTTCACTGTTTTCAAGTTACTAAAGTTCCATAAAACGTTTAATTGGCACAACTTAAGAATTTAAACATTAGGGGCTGGCCCAGTGACACAGCGGTTAAGTGCACACGTTCCGCTTTGGCGGCCCGGGGTTCGCTGGTTCAGATCTCGGGTGTGGACATGGCACCGCTTGGCACGCCATGCTGGGGCAGGCGTCCCACATATAAAGTAGAGGAAGATGGCCACGGATGTTAGCTCAGGGCCAGGCTTCCTCGGCAAAAAGAGGAGGATTGGCAGTAGTTAGCTCAGGGCTAATCTTCCTCAAAAAAAAAGAATTTAAACATTAAAAGAAAAATGACCATTACCCAGAGGAGTGTAAAAATCTAACAGCTAAGTAAGAGTTATGTAATTAAAATAATTTTCAAAGAAACAGAGTACTCATCTGTGAAATTACTTCTGAACTCAAGTCAATGAATTCTTTCTCTTTTCATATACACTTCATCAATACTTACAAGTTCTGAAAGGCCTGGATTTTGAAACTTGCCTTCACTTAAAGCAGAAATGATTTTACCTATTTAATTATTTATTATTTTAAAGAAGAAATCCCAAGCAATTCTAAAGCTCATTACAAACTATTATGGCTACAGCTTAAATCAAAAAGTGACCATCACTAAGAATCTGTATTATGACATATTTAGGGCAACCACCCTTTCAAGTATGTTAATAAAATTATATGAAGCAGAAAAGACAATTTGTCTTTGTGTTTTGCCTTTCTAAATAGTCCTTCTTAAAAAATAAAACAAAATTACTAGAACAAGAAAACACATATCTATTTATTTAATACTACCCTAGATTCCAGTTCGGTCACTAAATAAAGGTGAAAAATCTTGTTAGAGCCTGGAGACTCTTAAATTTGTTACCTGCTATTTTCAGTAGACTACTAGTTCCCTCACTAGCACTCCTCCTTGTTTAGTACCAACATACCACAAGTTTGCGCCAACTCAAAGAAAAAGACAGCTACCGTTGGGGTGCAATCAGAAACCTGTCCAAATGTTGAAGAGAACCTCTCCTCCAACCGTCTACTCCTAGTAGGCAAATTACTCATCAGACTTGGCAGTACAAAACTGTCTAGATGAGAGCCTGCCAAATGAAAGAGAAGATCACAACCAGGACACCTAATACCACCGCTTACTGGTCACTAAGAGTTCTTCTGGGAAACTTGGGAGAGATGGAAATAGACACCATGATCAGACAGCACTGAAGTCTGCCCCTATTCTCTTTTTCAATAATCAAGATATTTAGTTAACTTAGGGCCTTATCCAAAGCTGATACACATAAAAAGTCTAAAATAAAGAAGTATTTTGTCTTCCCCAAAAGAATACAGTCATAGAATAAAATATATGGCTCTAACTTGCAAGTTAATTGACCTCTGACCTCTGCAGGATTTAGTTCATCATGTATAAAACAGGAAAAATATCATTTATACTAGGGGTCAGCCAGCTTTTTCTATAAAAGACCAGATAGTAAATATTTTAAGCTTTGTGGGCCAGGCAATACAGTCTCTGTTAAAACCACTCAACTCTGCTGTTGTAGCGCAAAAGTAGCCACAGATAATACATATTACTGTGCCTGAAATATAGCAGGTATCAGGAAATGTACATTTCTCCCCTTACAATCTTTTCCTCAGCGTTTCTATGAAAGACATATAGAGCACATATAATAATTTCCATGGGGGAAGTAAAGTCAAAAGTCTCATTAAGCAGCAATAGGAATGAAAATTATATACAGCTCCTTAGACTTCCAATTTCCGAACATTTAATCCCCAACAGTTGTAACTACACTTGCTGGAATACTAAGGATCTACATTTTCTAAAACCTAGAGCAAATCAATCTCTAGGCCTCAATTTCCTAACCCTCAGTAACTCAAATAGCAGTGTCTCATCCATGTCCAAACTGCCAATTCCCTATAAAGGCACCCAGAAGTATTTTTTGAATGAAACATGGTCATAAATATATATTCGTGCTTAGCCTTATGTCAAACTATACACTATGTTGAGGCTACACCGCACAAAAACGTGTGCCCTACTGCCCTATTCCATAATTCAAATCAATATCAGGTGAAAACAAGATAGTATTTTCATAATATGGACCTTTCTTAATGCCTTAAGGGAAAAAAATAAATAAATAAAAACAAAAGGTATTATCAATATTTCTTGAGATATCAATATAAAAATCAGGACAGAGAAAAATCAAATCCTATACTCCATGTCAATCAATCCTATTTTTTAATTGCTTGCAAAAATCCTTACTCATCTTATGTTGATAGTTGTACTTTCTGAAAAAATAACCAAGTATTTTACTGTGTCTGACCATTTAAACCATGTTCACATTACACAAATTATTAATATTTAAAAGTACAGGTTTGTTTTTTCCATAAAATCCAACATACTGCAAAAAGTGGAAAGAACAGAGTTTGACATTTGAAACATACTTCACAGCATTTAAATCCAGTGTGGCATACAAGTAATATAAGCACTTCATCCGTTCTGTAGTTTCCAAATTGTGGGGAACCATGTATTGAGCAAAGATTCGTTCAACAAGCAGTCTACAAAAGAACACAGGTAAGATACCGTAACTGATTTTTTTTAAATGTATGTACTAAATTTATATATAAAATTCCAAAACATATAAAGAACACATATAAAAGAAATTCCTGCTTTCTGAGAGGAGATGAGATTTTCAAATCAAAGATTTCTTTCTATAAGAAGGGCCAAAAAAGGATTTAGCTAAATGTACCAAAAATAGCCCTATATCCAGTTAAGACAGATACCTCTGCATGACCTTGGGCAAGATATATGTCAGGGACTCAATTTCCTTATCTAAATAATACAGGGTTAAAAAACTATACCAGGTCTTTCTAAGCGACAAATTCTAAACATCTAAAAGTTAAAGCTATAAAGGAATTTTTAAGATTCTTCTGAGTTTTTGTAGTAATTATTATGAAAAAAGACCTGATTAAAAGTACAAAAAAACAGTGCTATCAAATTATAATGCAAACCTCCGTGCACTGATGCTGCACACTCAAAAAGTCTATAAACTTTAATTTTATAAAAATAATAACTAGGAAGTTTCTTAGATACTCAGTTTCTAGTTTCTATAAGCTCTTAAAATTGTAAGATGACCTATTAGATCTTAATTTTCTCTTCTGACCTGTGATAGGCAAGATCATCTGGATCCCACTAACAATCTATCAGATTAACTCAGACTGCAAGCAGGATTTACAGGTCTATTAACTACTACATGGTTAGGATCCTTACAAGATCTAACATTATGCTGGAATAGAAAAATACAAAGATTATATTCAGATAATGTTTTTATATAAATTTATAAACTGGTTTTTAGCCTTGAGTAAGAATTGTGGTTTTTTGAATTTAAAAGGTCTATAATTCTGAGTTTACTCATTTGAATTTCATTTGAAAAAATTTTATTTAAAAAACTGAATGCAGATCCTTGTAATGCAATTATCTATAAAACAAAATTTAAGTTATAACTACACACATTCTTACTTTTAAATATCACTCTATTCAAAAACAATGCAAGAACATGAACATAAAAGTTATATCCACCTCTAAAGTTATATGTACATTACTGCTTCATTTATGGCTTTGGTGAGAAGAAAACTAGTCACTTACTCCCTTTAACTTGCAGTAAAAACTGAGAAGGTAATTTAAAGTTATAAAGAAAACAGTTTGCCTAAAACAACAGACCAAGGACAGTTATACAACAGCAAAAGCACCAAATATTTTACATACAGTATCCTTAACTTACCGATCATCAATGCTATTTTGATAATATATATGTAGTAATTTGTCTTTAATCCATGAAATCTGTTTTGCAGCATCTTTTCCAGCTGCTGATTGTAAAGCATATTTCTTATAAATTTGGGCAAGTCCCATCATGGCTTCTTTCCGCACTCTCCACTTAAAATTAGAACAAAAATGTTTTCCTTTAATTTAAGAAGGCTTCCATTATACTAATTCAGGAAAGTCTAGTTTTCTAGTTTTTAATTTACTTTACACTATATATTTTCATCAAGCTTCAGTTACTGGATATCAATTTATAATGACTATATGAAAAGAACTATCTTGTTAATATATCTACTATGTAAGTATCATCTTAATATATCTGCTACGTAAAGTACAGCTATATCATGCATAAAGAATTCTAACACTTTAATATCTTAAACCTATCACCTACCCCAAAAACAAAAGTCAATCACAATCTAGATACAGTCACTTAGAATTGGTAAGGGAAAGCACACTACCAAATTTTAAAAGGCAAAGACAGAGTTTACTGAATAAACTGTGACCCATCCCTTATAAATTTTTTCCAAATACCGTCTATATTAAGCATACTTGTATTAAAAGTATATACGATATTGGCTTTATCAAATGCTGAAGGTACAGACACATCAGTGGTGCATTTTGTATATCTGGGAATCAAGTTCAAGTATAACAGGAATGTATTCAACTATTTTTTTAAATAAATATTTACTATAGTATAGCTAACGTTGCTTAATTATCTTGGAATGAAGTTATTCTTTAATTCTACATAAACAACGCACTATAATCAGCAGGACATTAGTAATGTTTAGAACTTCATGAATTTGCACAGATTATTCATTTTACCTTTGCAGTCTGCCATTCATAGTAATATTCTTCCCTTAGTTTTTCTTCCAATTAATTACAACAGATTAAGAAAAGTCCTTATCTCATCCATCCACCGCATACATATTGAAATAAAAGACTTCAACAGCCTTACTCATAAAATAAGAATTCAATTTGTTTGTAAAACCTTTCTGTCTAATTCCCTGTCTTATCTCTAACTCTAATTCCCTAAACTGCTGCTTTAAGGAGAATTTAAAGATAGAGCATATTCTAAGATGGCCAAGAACACAAATACATTTGCTTATTTTTCAGTACTCAATTAATGTTTCTATGAATGAACCAAGAAGCCCTACAATGAACACAACATGCTGATCAAAAATATACGTGAATTATGATCCCAACAATACACAAACCCTTACTTCAAATTCCAAGTCTAAGAAAAAGATTGCTTGAACACTTAGAAGGCCATTATCCTACCATGATGCAAATCTCCTTTTCTCTCTTTGTGCCTTTTGGCCTTTTCATTGTTTAATAACCCAGTGGAACAGTCAATAAAGACAAGTCTAAATTTACCAGTTAAAATAAATTGTTCTGAATATTTATAGATTTAGAGGGGAAAGCATACAATTCCTGCCCATCTATTCTCTACCCACAACCAGCATTATCAAAGAGAGAATTAAATGATAGAGATTGCATAATCAATCTTAAAAGCACTATTAAAATGTTGTAAAGTATTTTGCCAGTCAAAGCTATTCACAGCTACCAACAGTCTTCCCTTTTTTTGCTAATTAACTCCTAAATATATCAAAGATTTTCATCTTTCACCAAAATTACTCAAGTCTAAGTCAGTAAAACCTCTGCCATGAAGGAAAGGCAATGGGGAAGAGGGAAGAATGAACATTCACTGAAAGATTTACTGAGCGTCTAATATATTCTAGGCTATCTGTAATACATAACAAGACATAATCTTCTCTTCAGAAGCCACTGATTAATGAGTGGAGCTAGTGGGTTTCACTCAAGAAGGAAGGTTTGGGGTCACAGAAGATAGGCTAGAAGCATGCTGCTCTGGTTGGGTTTAGCTTTGCGAAATTAAAAACATCTTTTATTTTCTATTCCATGGAAATTACAATACAATCAGCTAGAAGACTGCCAAGTGATACTCACATGAAAGGAAAAAGAGAGAAAAGAGAGCCAACAACGTAAGAGAAGTTGTGTCAGAGGTCTTCACGAAAGTCACTTACTAAAATTAGCGAGCAGGCTAAATATCTGATTACCATTTAGAGCCATCTCATTTTTAGGATGAGAATAAATAATCTTAATGAAGAAAAACTAACAAAATTTAATGTAACAAAAAGTAAAACCTTCTCATAAATGTTGTTTCAACTATTAAAATGCCTCCCCCCCCAAAAAAAGGGCTAATTCCATTTAAATGTCATTATTTTCAAATGAGATACTATTAAGCTTCAAGTATTCAAAATGAAAACCTATGAATTATTATTTCTACTTACCCGTTTGTCTAATGTTCTCTCTCTCACAAAATTAAGTAAGTGATCATTGACCAGAAGAATATCCTTTTTAGCAGCTGTAACTATAGACACAATAACATCATGTCTAATAGCTTCCTCGGGGTCATGTGACCTCACTTTAAGATACTCTGAAAGATAAAATTTTATTTGATCAAAATGGAACTTTAACAATTAAAATGTTTTAAAAGATTGATAAGACATTTGAAAGTAAACCACAACAAAAACAAAACCTAAATAGTAGGTTCAATGTTTCAAAAAAATTAGGAGCAGGGGAGAGAGGAAGGAAGGGATGGAAGAAGGAAAGAACATCAGTCCTTCAGTCAAAACACAGTAGTTTACATGCAACTGAGAAGTAAATCCTCTCTCCATTTGGGGGGAGGATAGCTGATTAAGGAGTTCCTAACCTGATTAATTAAACAAACCATGGAAATGAACTAAGAAGTATATCAATGTTAAATATTTCACTTTTTTTTTTGCTTAAATGGTTAAAATACTCAAGTCAAGTTGTTCTATTAGGAAAAAGCTGGAGTCTTCAAGTTTCTATCCCTTAAATAGAGAAACCCTGAGTGTGGTTACTGAAAGAATAAAATTGAGATACTGGCTGCCAAGAAACAGAATTACATTAAAGACCATGAGTCAATTCCATTTAATTGAACTAAAAAAGGCTAAAGGGAAGACAGAAGAAATGAAACATTTAACAATTATGAGTGGATGGAGGAGGATTTTAAAGTCAAAAACACAGGAGTTCAGATCTGGCACTGAGAAAGCTGAACAAAAAAATTCACAATCTTCAGTAATGATATATTAGGCTTAAGGAAGAGGCACCGCAACTGAACATAAACTTAACAAATAAATATTATTCAGCTCATTATAAGACCAGTAAGATAAAATCCTGTTGTTTGGATTTAGAGTAAATAAATGTAGCCATGCCTAGGCACAACAAACAATGCTTATGAATGTGAATGGATTTACTTCTCTATAAATTAACAGTTTAACAAATAATTATAATGCAGACAGTTCTAGGCACTTCCACCATAAGCAACTTTGCCACAAGATTTTCGCTGCAAACATTTTCACTGCCTAACTAATTGGCTGTAAGGCAATTGTGCCATAAAAGATAAAATAACTGGTTGGTAGTTTGCTTTCAACTGGTTGACAGTTTGGCAATTTTGTCAGAAAAGCTAAAACAACTGGTAGACAGTTTGGCTTCAACTGGCTGACACTGTGGTTTCATTTCTTCATTGATACAGTGCTTCCATTTTCAAATTATATAAATCTTAGCACCACATTTCCATTGCTTAGCACATCTATCAATGGAATTGTGACAACAGGCCAAGAACAAACAGTGCAGAAGGCTTTCACAACGTAATACAAAGCTTAGTTACAAAAACGCATCCTAGTATTTGGAAACTGATAACTCTCTTAATGAAGGAAGAAATTTTAGCCCAAAAGAAAAAGTGCAATGGATGCCAAACGAGGAGACGAGTCAACCAGCAGAAAAACAAAAATGTATGATACTGTGAACGAAAGACTTTGAAGACAAGTGCTTAGGTACAACACACAAAATAAAATCAATTATTTGCGCAGTTAATTTTGTTTTTCATTTTTCATAATGTTTCTTTTTTACTTTTTGTTATTGTATCTTTAACAGCAAAATTGCCTTATGGCCATTAGTTATGCAGTGAAAATGTTTGCAGCAAAGATGCTTGCAATTAAAATACTGGACAATGCAAACACCCATAAAACCAATGTCCCAGGTCCTAAGCCCCTCCACCTTGAGCAATCTCTACTAATAGGAACTATCTCAAAAAATGAGAAAGACCATACTAAAAAACCTTCTGAAGAAACAAAATGTTATTTTACCTAACTCAGTAAAGAAAGTTATTTTTAGTACTGATTTCAAATGGAGCATGTTAAATATATCTCAAGTTCATTTCCCCACCGAGATAAATACAGGAGTTTATCTTTCACTGGACTTGTTTCAGATGCAATACATACTATCTTAGGTGCTAGTAAGAGAAAAAAACAATGACACACCATCAATTTTGCATCCCAATTTCCCTAAAACAAATCATTTATATTAAACAAATACACAAGAACTATTAACTTAGAGATATTAACTGTGCAGAGGAAGAAAAACAGAGGAGAAGGAAGAAATTCTTGATGGTTAGCACAGCAAAAGCGTCTAATAATTCTCTTCACAATATGGCTATGTCCCTCAAAACTTGGCTGAAGGCGTAAGGATGAATCTCACAAACATACTGTCAAGAAAGGAAGTAAGATAAATGGGTGTGTATAACACATAGGTATCTCAGCTCATTCCTGAAACCCTAAGAAAATATCTTATGAAAGAATCAAGTAACAACAGAAGAGATCATAGCAAAAGAGACTTTTCAACAAAATTTTGGCAGACAGACGACTGGTAAATGCTAGAAGGCAAAGAAAAATGATGAAATCCAAAAGGGGAAGAAAACAATAAACAAGCTCATTTCCAATGTAGAAGAACCCTGAAAACATTTAAAAATTCAAGGCACCAAGTGATGAGAAAGGCAGATGAAGACAAAAAAATGCATAAAGAGTAGTTAGACTCCTAGATTTTTCAGAGCTTTCAGTCAACTACAAAAATTAAAATGTGCCCATAGGCTAAAGACTAGGAAATCATACAACATAACAACATAAATGTTTCATAAATAATGAAACTATATATTATCTTTTGGTAAAGCAAAACATTCAAAAGAATGGTAAGTACTAAAAAGGTTATTGGTGAAATTATGCACATCTAAAGTATATGTTAGATAGGTATAAAAGAATCAAAACACCTATCTCTTATTTCGCCAATAGTAAACTTTGCATTAAAGTTCTGGCTATGGAAAACATACTTTAATTATTTTATACTTTAAGAAAGATCCAGAATATGTACAGAACTACTATAAATCAACATGAAAAAAGACCAAAAAAGCCAATTTTTAAAAGATGGGTTTAAAATTTAAACAGACTCTTCATAAAAGAAAATATATAGAAATACACATACAAAAAGATGTTCAATCCTGTTAGTCATCAGGAGAGTGTAAATCAAAACAACAAAACAATAAGACCTATGAGACTTGCTAAAATCAGAAAGAATGAAAACATGGGGCCAGCCCGGTGGCGCAGCAGTTTAAGTTGGCACGTTCTGCTTCAGCGGCCCAGGGTTCACTGGTTTGGATCCCAGGTGCAGAACTATGCAGCGCTTGTCAAGCCATGCTGTGGCACGTGTCCCACATATAAAGCAGAGGAAGATGCACATGGATCTTAGCTGAGGGCCAGTCTTCCTCAGCAAAAAGAGGAGGATTGGCAGCAGATGTTAGCTCAGGGCTAATCTTCCTCAAAAAAAAAAAAAAAAAGATTGACAACACAAAATGTTGGCAAGGATAGTGAACAACTAGAACTCTCAAACATTTCTCGTGCAAGCGAAAAACAGTACAACTAATATAGAGAACTTAGTCATTTCTTATAAAGTTACACATGTATCTACCCTATGACCAGCAATTTCACTCCTAAGTAGTTCTAAAGAGAAACGAAAACATAAATCCACAGAAACACTTGTACAAGAATTCTCATAGTAATCTTAATCATAATAGCCCAAACCAAAAATAATCCAGATATCCATCAAAAGAAAAAATTGGATAAACAAATTATGGTGTATTCAAACAATGAAATACTACTCAATAATAAAAAAAGAATAAAGCAGTAATATAGGAGTCCCAAAGACACTAGCAACTAGACTTCTAAACTCCTGATAGGATCTCTGGGGAATCTGACTAGTCCAAGAGTAAGGATCTAAACTAAAGGTTTTCCAGCAACAGCACAGCCTGATCACTCTAAAATCCCATCTATACAGTCAGGGCTTTCTAAACAGCAGTTAATTTAGTTCCCCAGTTAATTATGAGCAGACATCTACGGATTGCCAAGCATTTGAGGAAAGCCTCTAAAATGGAAAAAAAGAGACAAAATCAAATAAAAGGTAGGAAAAACAAGTTAGCCGAAACAGACATTTGAAGGAAAAAGAAAACCTCCCCAAATACCACCATTAATTTTCTCAGAGAATACTGCATCAATAACACAAGAAAAGGATGCTACAGTAAAAGGACATCCAGGGGAAAAGAGGAGGAAGAGGAAAAAAGGGAAAAACAGAAGAGGTGCACACATGCACACATGCAGAAGGTAAGGAGGGGGAAAAACAAGGAGGGAAGGCAAAAGAGGGACGAAGAATGGATCATCTTAAGATCAATGCTATAAAGCAGAAGCTCACAGAGCAAGCAGTCCAAGTTCAGATGTGAGAGGTAGACAGAGGGTTCCAACCAGGGTATCTCCCCCTAAAAAGGATGAAACTTATAAATGCCTGCTGTTTAAATCTGACTGACAGGAATTCAATAAAACCTGAAAGCATTACTATGACAAATTATTGTCAAAAATATTACAAAAGGATATACTTTATGATTTTATCAGAAGAAACTCAGAAGGAATAAAACATAGTTAAAATATACTACAAGTTGGTCAAGTTTTAAAAAGAGTAAATAACTAAATAATAAACAATAATGTGAAAGATGGGAAGACAGTGCTCAGAGTTAAAGTTTTTAAAGGCCTTTGATTCTCAGAAAGAAGCTAGAGTTGATTCACTTTAGATGTCCATTAATCAATTATGGAATGAAAGCATGAAAGAGAATGTTAACTCCCAAGCCCACGGGGGAAACAAAGGAAAAATGAGCACAAAGAAAACTGATCAATTGAGCAGAAGAGAGGAAAATAGAAAAAAGAAAGCGAAGAAGCAGCATGGAAAATAGAAAATCCAAAATGAGATAATAGGAATGAGCTCAACTACATCAAATTCAAGTGACATTTCAATAAGTTTTAAAACACATGAAAGACAAAACTATATAGGATTTATGGACAGACATACATGTGGCATAGAGAGGAAAACATCAACAGGATACAGACCAAGTTTAGTAGAGTGGTTACCCTCTGTAGAAGCAGGAAAAAGAATAGTGTGTGGAGAGCATTTCAACTATCTCTACAATTTATTTTCTTTTTTTTAATCTCTTAAGCAAATATAGCAAAATGCTAACATTTCTGAGGAAGACATAGGACCTGTTACATTCCTCTGTATTTTCTGAACTATTTCATAATTAAAAAAATTAATAGAACAGCAATCGTCAAATGCATGATATTCTCATTACTACAAAAATGAGGTTCTGAACTGCCTTATAATGATACAGATTTCAGAAAAGTTACCTCCATTTAGCATGGTTAAATTAGGCTCCAAATTAATGATTCTCATCTAAGTTCTCAAAATAGCAAAGAATGTTAAAGTCTTATAATCTATTCAAAGTCAAGACCTATTTTTAGAATTGTCAAACAAAAAAGCTAATATTGTCTCTAATAAAACCGATTTTTTATAAGTGTTTTTAGCCTAAGTAGGCACTAGGAAGTAAAAATTCTAGCTTCAGACAGTAACTTTCATGATGATGAACTGAAATAATGAGACTTCATCTATCACAATACAAAAAAGGCTTTTTTCCTATATATAAAAAGGATTTTTCCACCAAACAGCATCTAGGAATGTTTGCTGTTATGGGTATATAGTACCTGTTAAGTCCTTTGCTAAATCAGGATGGTTCATGAGACAATGGCTAGCAAATTTCACACATTCCAGGCGGATTGGTACATGGATGTCATTAAACCTGATAAAATACAAAGGCACACAGCGATCTTTAAAATAAAAAACAAAAGATACGTGTTTAATCTGTACTCAATTTATATTTATTTCTCTAATTAAAAGAAAAAACAATTTATGTAGGATAATTCAAAGTTAAGCCAGACTACTTAACACAAAGTTTTCGATACAGCATAGATGTACGAATGCTTTGGAACCTCTACATCAAACTAGGACAATCTCCTGTGAGAAACTATGCACTTTTAACAGCATGTTTAAACAGTACACATTTGACTCAAATACAAGAATTAGAATGACAAAATTTTTCCATAAATATTATACTTTCAAATATATGTTTATGCAAGTATATGTGTGTACATAGTTCATAGATACATTATATAAATCTCATACTGTGTTTAAAAAGAAAACGAATTTTCTTAAGTATTCTTTCTTAAACCTAGGGCATTCACAAATTTGAGGTAGATCTTGTATTAAATCCTGTATTATTTTACATGACTCTAAAATTGCGCTCAAATTACTTCCACCCAGTTAACCATCAGAATTATTACATTTTCACTAATATCAAAGCCAATTTTTACATGGAAATGTAAATATCTTAGTATGTATCTCTAAAAATTTAAAACTCTGGTTGATATGTCATTTAAGTGTCTTTTAATCTTTTATTTCCCCTCCATCTTTTTTTTCCCTTATAGCTTATTTGGTGAAGCAACTGTTTTGTGTTTGTCTCTGTAGTGTTTTTCCACAGTTTAGATGTTGCTAATTGTATCATTCTGATGTAATTTACAGGCTCTCCTCTCTCCTAAATCTTCCAAATTGATAGTCAGATCTAGAGACTTGATCATATTAACATTCATTTTTTTAGAAGACTACTTCATAGATGGCATTGTGCTCCTCCATCAGAAAGCATATGATGTCTAGTTGTCTCTAAACCATTGATGCTCAATTAAGGTATAATATACATTATATCATTATGGACTACAAAACAGTGAATTTTTTTTTTAAATCTTTTTAACAAGAACATGAAAGCCAAGTGAGAATTTTCATTCAATATTTTCATGTCCTAATTCTGTAAGATGAAAAGGTTTCCAAATCTTGTCTAACCCCGTACCTTAAGAAACAAAATTCAGTATTATAAAGGAGAAAAAAGGAAGTCTCAAAAATGAGCACCAAATTACTCGTAAAAGCTTATTATTTGGGGGAAAAAACTGCTCTATAAAGTGCATCCACCCCCAAAAAGTTATAGAATATAGCCTATGGACTCATACAAAGTTTCCCAAGTGTTTTGAATCCAAGAGCTCAATCCCTGTATACTTTACCATTTCTCAACTAAACATGTACCATGTAACTATTACAAATATAAGACATCTTTAAAAAATACTCTACCTTCTCAAAATTGGTAATAATGTGTGAGTTTTGTCCTTAAGATTAAAAGGAAAAATTACAATGTAATAGAAAGGTGACACAAATTTAAATTAGGATTTTTCCTCCTTAAAACTTATAAAATAAAGTCGGGTAATCCAAGTCCTGATTTAAAGATATATTAAATGTCCATATGTAAGAACTGTATTTTTGTTTTAACAATTAAATAAAATGGACTTTAAATTGAGTTGCATAATTTAAACATAAAATATTTTGACCTATTGCCCAAGAACTTTCCATTGTATTTAAGAGAAAAAAGTCTAGAAAACCATCTCAAAATGACAATGGGCTAATATTTATTAGTTTAACACACCTTGCTAAATATTATTATTGAGCTAGATAAGAGAGAAGAAATCAGATTAAGAATTTAGTGCTTAATAAGCACTTACAAAAGCTTATATCCTCATTTAACAAATTAGGAAAATAAGACCAAAAGAGATTAAATTTACCATAATCATTGACAATTCTGGTATTGAAATGGAAAGAAAAGTGGTGATGATGACGCAAATATTTCAATACAAAGAAAATAGAATAAGAGTCTTTAAATCTTATTTATTTATGACCATTGCATTATTTGTTATGAGGATAATTTGAAGGGAAAAGAAATCCTCCTTTATCCTCAGGGTCAAAGTAGGTTTCAGCCAAGGTACTTAGAATGGTTTCAATATATTCAAGGTCAGGGATATCACCAGAAATGTAATGAAATGAACCCCTCTCACAGAAAAGAGAAATATACAAACACACTCAAAATTCTGTAGGCAATTTCAGGAGGTTTGTGGATCATTAAAAGTATACAAGAAACCCAGGTTATTATTTCCTTTAAATGACAAACGTAGAAAGGAGGTTAGGAGGAGGACCATAGATAATCCTTAATTTACTACTTCTGTGAATACCTTTATCCGTACAATCTCTTCAAATAATCTAAATAAATATAATTTTTGGTGGAAGGGCTATATCTCACAATGATGTATTTTCAGTTGGAATTAACAACTGCTTTGTAATAAGATTTTAATTTCATGATTATAATACTTTGTAAGACAGCTTTTTTTTAATTTTTTTTATTAATGTTATGATAGATTACAACCTTGTGAGATTTCAGTTGTACATTATTGTTAGTCATGTTGTGGGTACACCACTTTCCCCTTTGTACTCTCCCCCCACCCCCCCTTTTCCCTGGTAACCACCGATCAGATCTCCTTGTCAATATATTAACTTCCACCTATGAGTAGAGTCATATAGAGTTCGTCTTTCTCTGACTGGCTTATTTCGCTTAACATAATACCCTCAAGGTCCAACCACGTTGCTGCGAATGGGCCAATTTTGCCCCTTTTTATGGCTGAGTAGTATTCCATTGTGTATATATACCATATCTTCTTTATCCAATCATCAGTTTCTGCGCATGTAGGTTGGTTCCACATCTTGGCTATTGTAAATAATGCTGCGATGAACATAGGGGTGCAAGGGACTCTTGGGATTTCTGATTTCAGGTTCTTAGGATAGATACCCAGTAATGGGATGGCTGGGTCATAGGGTATTTCTATTTTTAACTTTTTGAGAAATCTCCATACTGTTTTCCATAGTGGCTTTACCAGTTTGCATTCCCACCAACAGTGTATGAGGGTTCCTTTTTCTCCACAACCTCCCCAACATTTGTCGATCTTGGTTTTGGATGTTTTTGCCAATCTAACGGGTGTAAGGTGATATCTTAGTGTAGTTTTGATTTGCATTTCCCTGATGATTAGGGATGGTGAACATCTTTTCATGTGTCTATTGGCCATATTTATATCTTCTTTTGAGAAATGTCTGTTCATGTCCTCTGCCCATTTTCTGATCGGGTTGTTTGTTTTTTTGTTGTTAAGCCGTGTGAGTTCTTTGTATATTATGGAGATTAACCCTTTGTCGGATAAATAACTTGTAAATATTTTTTCCCAATTAGTGAGCTGTTTTTTTGTTTCAATCCTGTTTTCCCTTGCCTTGAAGAAGCTCTTTAGTCTGATGAAGTCCCATTTGTTTATTCTTTCCATTGTTTCCCTCAACTGAGGAGTTATAGTGTCCGAAAAGATTCTTTTGAAACTGATGTCAAAGAGTGTACTGCCTATATTCTCTTCTAGAAGACTTATTGTTTCAGGCCTAATCTTTAGGTCTTTGATCCATTTTGAGTTTATTTTGGTGTGTGGTGAAAAAGAATGGTCAATTTTCAATCTTTTGCATGTGGTTGTCCAGTTTGCCCAGCACCATGATGTTGAAGAGACTTTCTTTTCTCCATTGTAGGCCCTCTGCTCCTTTGTTGAAGATTAGCTGTCCATAGATGTGTGGTTTTTATCTCTGGGCTTTCAATTCTGTTCCATTGATCTGTGGACCTGTTTTTGTGCCAGTACCATGCTGTTTTCATCACTGTAGCTTTGTAGTATGTTTTGAAATCGGGGATTGTGATTCCACCGGCTTTGTTTTTCTTGCTCAGGATTGCTTTAGCAATTCACGGTCTTTTGTTGCCCCATATGAATTTTAGGATTGTTTGTTCAATTTCTGTGAAGAATGTTCTTGGGATTCTGATTGGGATAGCATTGAATCTGTATATTGCTTTAGGTAGTATGGACATTTTAACTATGTTTATTCTTCCAATCCATGTGCATGGAATGTCTTTCCATCTCTTTATGTCGTCGTCAATTTCTTTCAAGAAAGTCTTGTAGTTTTCATTGTATAGATCCTTCACTTCCTTGGTTAAGTTTATCCCAAGGTATTTTATTCTTTTCGTTGCGATTGTGAATGGGATTGAGTTCTTGAGTTCTTTTTCTGTTAGTTTATTGGTAGTGTATAGAAATGCTACTGATTTATGTATGTTGATTTTATACCCTGCTACTTTGCTGTAGTTGTTGATTATTTCTAATAGTTTTTCTATGGATTCTTTGGGGTTTTCTATATATAAGATCATGTCGTCTGCAAACAGCGAGAGTTTTACTTCTTCAATACCTATTTGGATTCCTTTTATTTCTTTTTCCTGCCGAATTGCTCTGGCCAACACCTCCAGTACTATGTTGAATAGGAGTGGTGAAAGTGGGCACCCTTGTCTTGTTCCTGTCCTCAGAGGGACAGCTTTCAGTTTTTGTCCATTGAGTATGATGTTGGCTGTGGGTCTGTCATATATGGCCTTTATTATGTTGAGGTACTTTCCTTCTATACCCATTTTATTGAGGGTTTTTATCATAAATGGGTGTTGAATCTTGTCGAATGCTTTCTCTGCATCTATTGAGATGATCATGTGGTTTTTGTTTTTCATTTTGTTGATGTAGTGTATCACGTTGATTGACTTGCAAATGTTGAACCATCCCTGTGTCCCTGGTATAAATCCCACTTGATCATGGTGTATAATCTTTTTGATGTATTGCTGTATTCCGTTTGCCAGAATTTTGTTGAGGATTTTTGCATCTATGTTCATCAGTGATATCGGCCTGTAGTTCTCCTTCTTTGTGTTGTCCTTGTCAGGTTTGGGGATCAGAGTGATGTTGGCTTCATAGAATGTGTTAGGGAGTACTCCATCTTCCTCAATTTTCTGGAATAGTTTGAGAAGAATAGGTATTAAGTCTTCTTTGAATGTTTGGTAGAATTCTCCAGAGAAGCCGTCTGGTCCTGGACTCTTATTTTTGGGGAGGTTTTTGATTACCGTTTCTATTTCCTTACTTGTGATTGGCCTATTCAGATTCTCCATTTCTTCCTGATTCAGTTTGGGGAGGTTGTAGGAGTCTAGAAGTTGTCCATTTCTTCCAGGTTGTTCAATTTGTTGGCATATAGTTTTTCATAGTATTCTCTTATGATCCCTTGTATTTCATTGGTATCTGTTGTGATTTCTCCTCTCTCATTCCTAATTTTATTTATTTGAGATTTCTCTCTTCTTTTCTTGGTGAGTCTGGCTAAAGGTTTGTCGATTTTGTTAATTTTTTCGAAGAACCAACTCTTTGTTTCATTGATCTTTTCTACTGTCTTTTTTGTTTCAATATCGTTTATTTCTGCTCTTATTTTTATTATTTCCCTCCTTCTACTGACTCTGGGCTTTGTTTATTCTTCTTTTTCTAGTTCTGTTAGGTGTCGTTTGAGGTTGCTTATGTGAGCTTTTTCTTGTTTAGTGAGGTGAGCCTGTATTGCGATGAATTTCCCTCTTAGGACTGCTTTTGCTGCATCGCAAATGATTTGGTATGTGTAAGAGAGCTTTTTTTAAAGTATTACCTTTTCAAAATTACAAAGGACAAAATAAGACAAAAAGAAAAAGGGAAAATGTAAATATGGCAAATCACTATCGGCATTCGAAAATTTCGAAGTATAAAATCCTTCATTTTTATGATTTCAGAGAACAATCTTAAATATGGATGGTGTTTTAAAATAAGTAGATATAAACAAATAATACTTTTAAACAGTACACCAAAATCATATACCTGCCCAGGTAACACTGCCAAAGTGGTTTGTTTTGAGAAGCCAATTCTGAATCCTTTGCCCCAAACATTTTTGCCAGTAGTTTAACAACCTGCAGGCGTTCCTCATTATCATTGCTCTAAAACAAAACACAATCACAGCTTTAAAACCATGAGGTGGATATATTCAGAATAATTTTTCCCATTATTTCCCTTATCCTTCAATTCCACAGAAAACCTTTCATGAACTCCAGACTAAAAATTACACATAAAAATGCTCAATATACTTTTACAAAATTAAATATTACCTTAAATGCTCTAATCATCTCAAATTACATTAAAGCAGTACTCCCTACATGAAAATGCACCCCAAAGTTTGCTTTTTAAACATCAGAGGCCTCTCCTACAGTTGAGGCTTATTTAATTCAGAGTCAAATTCAAAAACTAACTTGCACCAAATCTACTTAGGATCCTTGAAAAACTATTTGTAGCTTTTAAAAATAGATACTGATAGAGGCCAGGCCTACAGTAAACAGAGAATTCTGTATGATTGTACTGATTAAGCTATTTGTAGAAATAAATATGTGCTGAGGTCTCCCAATAGGAGAGTCCGTTCGTCTACATATACCAGATTCATAACGGAATTCAACAATATGATGAAGCCTTACACACACAAAAACTAAAATTTTTTCTTTAAGTACTACATTGTTGGTACCCTTGGAATGAAAACTCAATTTTATTATTGATTTTGGTATTGCCTACAAATGACACAATGGTTAAATGAACAAGTCAGCTACAATACTAGACTGGAACATTAAATATGGCAATTAGGCATATCAAAAATCACTGACATTCAAGGTGCTACCAATTTTTTTTTTTAATTTTAAACCTCAGCCTAGCATTAAGAGCCCCCATAATATGACCTAACTCATCTCTATTATTTCTCTCATTATTCCTCTCAATAAGTACTTTTCAATTCAGGCTGCACATTAGAACGACCTCTAAAGCTTTAAAAAACAAACAAACAAACAAAAACTGATACCTGGGCTCAACTGTCAGAAACTGATCACCTGGTCTGGTTTCATGCCTGGACATCTACCTTGTTTACTAAAGCTCCACAGGTGAAGATTCTAGTGTGCAGCCAGAGATGATTTAAACTAACTTTATGTTACTGTCCAACTATAACTCTTGTGCTCCACAAATTCACCCAGCACCTTCCCACCTCTATGTACTTCTACATACTACTTCCTTTGCTTCAATTGTATGCTGTTTGTATCTTTTATGACACTTAGAACATCTGGCCTCTTTTAGATCTGGATTTTTTTTTTCCTTTTCCTCCCATACTAGATGTTAAATTTGCTGAAAGCAGGGATGATAATTCTCTATTTTTATATTTCTTTTAGTATTCAATATTTTAATAAGAGAAAATCAGACCAACAAATAATTAAAGGTATGACTGCCTCCTGCCTCACCAAAATCGGTAACTACATAAAAAAGGGGGGCTGAGAAGCCAGTGAATCAAAAGGCTCACTTGCGAAATATATCAAAAATACACGCCAGAATAAAATGAGAATAATTATTTGCTGGTTTGGGGGGGTAGTCACAGTAGCAACAAAGACTGTTTATTTTGTTGTTTTGAAAGAGACAAATCAAAATTTTTAGAAACAAGAAATACAACAAAGAAATCACTTAAGAACTTTCCTGGTTGGCACACTGGGGTTCAAAGATTATTAATTATAAGCAGCTTTATTTAACCTTTCTGCAATAATTTGAAAGAGAAATGAATATTCCCCAAATCTGCAAATGAAACTCAATTTTACGGCATATTTTAATGTCAAGGCAATAGAGACATGCTATCCAAAAATTCCAGAGAACTATGTAAAAAGCAACGGAGGTTTCAACCTAGGCAAGTATAAGATAATATGCACAAAGGGAAAATATTTCATACTACGCAGATAACAGGTCCTAAACTATTTTTATGGCACAATCAAGAAAACTTAAGCTTGATGTACAGCTATGACCTCAAAAGTTAGCCACAATCTAGAATTTATCTGAGAAATATCTGGAGAAAAATATGATCCCACTAATCATTAATTAAGCAGCTACTATCTACCAGGCACTGGAGATACACAAATAGGCGAGGCACAAACATGTAAATAAATAAGAGTAATATATCATCACGTCTGTAACATTTAGTTCAAACCACTTTAAGAATTAAAAAGCCACAAAATAATGCTCTTTGCTAACGTGGTTGACAGAACCATATTATTTTTAGACTAGTTACCTTTAATTTAAATTCAAGCTGGGGTAAAACTGAGAGCAGCAAATGACTATCAATATTATAGAGCTCCAAAATTAAGTCAAAGACGTGCTCTGACAAATCGCTGATAGATGTTTTCCCAAGCATCAGAACCTGATTAAAAAACTTTTGAGAAGAAAATTTATCATTAATAGAAATACCATAGAAAAAACGAATTTTCTAAAATCTTTATTATTATTCAATGAAACTCATTCTTATTTTATACAAAGTCAAACTAAGAAAATCAAAACATTTTCTAACAGTAGGTGGGAAACCACTACAGGTTATCTGAAAGGATAAAACATAGGTAATTTGTATTGACTCATCAATAAGCACCCTACCTACCAAATACACTTTATTCCTCATTACGGTACTTACCATATTTTATCCTGTATTACAGTTATTTGTGTACATGTCTTAATTTCTCTACTAGATAAACTTTCCAAGGGCAAAGGATCACATCTTGTTCACCTTGGCAAGTATAGAAGCCAACAGCATCTAAGATAAAGCCTTACACCCTCATAGTAGGAGCCAATTTCATTTTCAAAATATGTAATTTTATATTT
This sequence comes from Equus asinus, assembly GCF_041296235.1. Classification (NCBI taxonomy): domain Eukaryota; kingdom Metazoa; phylum Chordata; class Mammalia; order Perissodactyla; family Equidae; genus Equus; species Equus asinus. The sequence goes on along the minus strand of NC_091800.1, from coordinate 14,170,677 downwards.
ATAATGAAAAACAACCTCTGTCTAATCCTTTTTGTCTTCTTTCATATTCTGATAAACAATGTGTACATAAGTACAAAGTTTACAGCACTAATTTAAAGCACACAGAAACACAGGAAAATCCAAATTTCAACAATTTTCTTCTATAAGCAGCCAGCTCTAACTATTTTCCACACTCAGATCATTCACTATATTACCACCAAAACTGGTAAAAATACATGGCATAATGGTCAAGTTCCTTTCTATTTAAAGTCTTCCAAATACATCAAAAAAAAATTAACCCAGAGCATATACCAGGTATTCAGAACAGTATCTTCTGTCTCTGTAAAAAAGGAATTTTACTCTTTACACCACATAAGTTGCCCTGATCTCTTCTCTCTGACAGTTAACAACAAAACATGGCTTAATTAGGTTTTCTATACGGAAAGTACAAAGTCAAGGACTTTACATTTCTTTGTCTTTTCTGATTACTTTTAGTTTTTGAATTTCTCTTAAATGAAGTTTTTTAGGTCTGTGAACCTGTCCAAACTACCTAGGCATGAAGGGGAGGAAAGAATAAATTAAATTTTACTATTCTTTCTTTATTGGTTTTAAAAATAACTTATTTGTCCTCCTTGTTTATCAATTTTTGAGAAAAGAATTTCATGATATCAAAGGTTAAATTCTCATTCAGGTTGAAAATAGAGTGGCTTTGTCATTGCCATTCACAAATTTTCTCCTGTTTAAAAATAGTAAATCAACCTTTCCTTAACAAAAAACAATAATCCTTTCCAACCTGGCCACCTTGGTGATCAAACCATCCTCTTCTCGCATCTGAGGGGGGTTGAGGGAGTGGGGAATCATTCCCTGGTTTAACTTCTTATACATTCCACCAAAACATCTATTTAACACTAATAATCTCCATAAAGGCAAGAACTAAGTCAGTCTTCTCCACTGTAAAACAAGAGCCTAGTACAGTGCCTGACACAGAGTAGGTACCCAATATATATTGAGCTTATGAATGAATAATATGTAACAGGTACTATGATACAAATATAAGTAAAACAATCCAAGCCCTCCATGAGGGCTTACAATTTAGGAGGAGGCAGATACAGATTTGATTAAAGTATTTCCTTCAAAAAACATTAGTCTTTCACTGACGAATGTGTAACTAATTTTCACACTACAAATTAAATTATAACAACTGCCTCCTAATGAAAGAAGTATGAGCAAGTTAAAGGTCAGGAATAAATTCTACCTTAGATTTAAACAGTCAATTTTAACCACAAAAGTGTTTTCACATTAAACAACACATTCTCTACCATCATCCCAAGTATTATTAACCTCAATTTATAGATGCAAAAATTAAGGTTAAGCAAGATTAAGCAATTTAACCAAATTTCACTTATATCAAGATGGACTTGATACATTTCTTTCAGTCCAAAAAAATTACTTTGTGCTGTCTACCTAAAACTTGTGATTAAAAAGAGCTAGTAAAAAAATAATAACATTACCAAGAAGTAATCCGTGTAGAAAATCTTTTGAATTGCCACCATGTACTTTTTGGTTTTGATAGTTTTACCTTTATTCCTGAGTTCTCAAGTTACAACAAATTCTATTTTAAAAAATAATCTACAGGGGCTGGCCCCGTGGCCGAGTGGTTAAGTTCGCGCGCTCCGCTGCAGGCGGCCCAGTGTTTCGTTGGTTCGAATCCTGGGAGCGGACATGGCACTGCTCATCGGACCACGCTGGGGCAGCGTCCCACATGCCACAACTAGAAGAACCCACAACGAAGAATACACAACTATGTACCGGGGGGCTTTGGGGAGAAAAAGGAAAAAATAAAAAATCTTTAAAAAAAAAAAAATAATCTACAAACCACAGTGCCTTCTTCAGTCCTATATAAGTGAGAATCACTATCTACAAAGAACGAACTTGAATGTGTCTATATGCATGACAACAACAAGACACAAGAAAAAAGAGAGAGAAGTGGGGTTATTACTACCTCAGTATCCTACCACTATTTTCGCTTCTAATTCTCTACAAAGAAGATAAATGAATAATGGCTACTATATGTACAAGTCCAAAAAGGTAGAGAATAATTTTAACATTGTATTCATTTTATCCTACTACAAGACAATTAAGTTCTAGAAGGTAATTTTACATGTAATTGTATAGGTTTGAGGTAGAAAAATAAGATGACTTATAAGGGAATAAAACAGAAAAAGAAGCAATTCTTAATGACTTCTTGGCTAACCCTCAAATAAGGAAAGGGACAAGAAACAGGGAGAGATAAGAAAATAATGGACAAAGTACTGGAAATACACAATTGAAAGTGTGTTCAGACCATTCTCCTAATCCTGATAAAGATATAAGAGGCAAGTATGAGTGGGGGGGTTCTATTTCTGGACGTAAGAACTAAGAACAAGAAATTAACATAAGGTATAAGTGATAAAGAAATGTTTTTACCTTGATTTATCTGGGATTGCTAAAAGTTCCCTGGTCCTCTTACCTTTTACTTTTATTATACATGTTTTCAGACATAGACAAAAGTTGAGAGAATAGTATACTGAACCTAATAACCTAGCTCCAATATATAATCTTGAACTGTTTTTCTATTACCCAATAAAATATTTATTTCTCCAATCCTATAAAAGATATCAACATGGAATAGCATTGTTTTCTTATTTTTATGCCAGAAAAAGGCATCAGAAAAAGGGAAGTGTTTCCCTAAAAAACATCTGGCGTGGCAATGTCAATTTAAATAAATGACCACCAGGAGGAGCTCATCTAGTGTATCTAATGGGTCATGGAGACCGTTATTCAGAGGCACTCCAAGCATAAGAACAGGGAAGGCTGGTAATTAATCACAGAATGCTTAAGTCAGGGTCTACACATTTCAAGTGCCATTAAGTCAATAATGAAAAAAACTCAATCCACTCAATCTAACCAATTTACTCCAGCCAATACCCAAGACTAGCAAAACTTGCAGAAACCAATGTTTAGAATTTTCTGCCAATCTTGGAGCTATTAATTAAGGTAGATTACACAATTTGATTCTCCAGCTTCTCAAAGTTTACCCTCCAAAACAATTTCTTTACAAATCAAACATATTTCTAAATCATCACATGCTTAGAATTACTTAAGGCCACAAGCCAGAAACAAAAACTGGCATTTGCCAAGGTACTGTTTTATAAAGCATATTACTTTTCAAAGTACATCTTTTCATGATGTATTTTATATACTGACTTAACTTTTTGTATAGTACAAGAAAAGTTCTTCCTCAACACTTCAGGAAAATCAAATACATAAGTAATTATAAAAGGCTTGCTTTCTCACTTTTTTCCAGAAAATTTACATCCTTTATATGTTTGGAGGTGGGTGAGAGTAAAAAGTAGGTGGAGAGAGAACTGCTACACTATTCCAGAGGCCAACACTAACAGTGTTCTAGATTTGTTCCAGGAGGCATCATTCACATGGAACACAATGTGAGCGGTGCCATCTAAAGCTGGGCAACTCAAGAGAACTGTAGAGAGAAAATGCAACCTACAATAAGCTTCTATGTGAACCTATCAGCTAAAATACATTTTTCCTGAAAATAAATACAAGATAATCATAAATAAGCAGATTTGGGATACTGAAAGGGCTCATTTCATTCCAACTCTTCCCCTTTCTCAGAAAAGGCTGATTCACATGGAATCTACCCCAGGGATAGTAAGATAGGCTACTTTGACAAAATTCCTGCCATTCATACTTGCCTTTAATTTTTAGGTCTTGATATTAGCTCATATCTTCTTCTTGTACAAACCAATTTAATCTCCAAAAAGCTGTAAGCAACTTATCTGAATAATGGAAAGTTCCATATGTTTTATCTAATTACATTTAACTCTATTTCTTACATTAGAAAGAAAATATATATCTTGATAACCAAAATAAAAGCTGTTTTAGTTCCTAGGCAACTGGAAAGAAGCAAATGAATGAACAAACAAGGTGAGAGCTAAACTTCCAGAAAATTAACCAAGAATAATTTTAAATAAGAAGGAGAAACAAAATACATTACTTAATGACTAAAACAACATAAAATTTAAAAGTGTGTACTAATTGCAGAAATTTTGCTTCTAGAAGTCTTTAAAATTTTGTCTACTCCTTCTGACAACCAATTACAAGGAAGACTTACATTGGTGATATATGGTTCAATAGCTTGAGCTGTCCTCTTCAGTAAAGCCTTTGCCAAATCATATGCTTGCTTGTTCAAATTCTGAAAAACATAAACAATATCCATATTATATATCTCTATGAAAAACAAAATATTACCTGCGTTCAAAAAGCTACTCTTGAGTAAATGAATGGAAAAACTGTCTGAGACTCAATTAGAATAAGAGAGAGAAGGCAAAGTGTCACTTTTCTTCTCTTAAGAGTAACTGGTCTACTGGATCATAAGATCCCTTTCAAGCAAGGATAATTATATTCTCTTCATATCTCATTCATAGCATAAGGTAAACCACATAGAAAAGATCAATAAATGTTTATTCAATAGAAGAGGATATATTTAGTCACTCTAAATCTAGTCTCAAAATCAAATCAATTCAGCTGAGAACAAATATAGGCTGTTTCACTCCAGGTCCAGAACAACCAAAACATAAGAGGATGAACCGGGTTCTAGCATGGGCAGGAATGGAGGCCCACAGGTGAGGAAAGACAAGAGTCTGGGGCAGCTGTGGGACAGCAGATTTACTCAAGCACATCTCAGAGCACAGGTTAAGTCCAGGGATGCAACAAGAAACATACCCAATAGTAAAGTATGAAAAGAAAAGGGTACAAGAAAAATATTTTAAGAAAATGTGTTTCTAAGAGATTGTGATGAAGACAGAAGGAATCACAACCAAAGATCTAAAATGGAATCACTACTCCAGTTTAAACATATTACAGAGAACAGGAATACTGTACAGATCCTGAAACTCACATTCAGCGTATTTTTAGATGTACCTGCACTGATGCTTGTACTGTATTATTTCAGTCATTTCTAACTGCTGTTTTAGTATTTTACTATAAATATGCTAAAGCTTATTTACTCATTCTCCTATTCATAGATATTAAATATGTCTTGTATACGCCTTCTCGTGCATATAAAAATAACTTTCTGTAAATTCTTTGTCATTTTTCAAATGGGCTGTTTTGTCTTGTTCTTATTTATTTGTAGAGTTTCTCTACAAATTCTATACACTACACCTTTGTCAATTATATGCATAACATCTCAATCTATACTTGTCTTTTCACAATGTTTATGGTGTCTTAGAGCATACAGAAGTTTTTAATTTTAAGGTAATCAAACACATCAATCTTTTCCCATTTGGCTTCTGCTCTCTGTATCTTTCTTAAGAAATTCTTTTCCACATTAAGGTTAAGATGTTGTTTTATGTTAGCAAATAAAATTTTAAAGGTTCGCTTTTCAGATTTATATCTTTATTCTACCTCTAGTTTATTTTTATGTATGGTGAAGAATAAGAATGCAATGTTATTTTCCATTCGGATATTCAATTGTCCTAAAACCATTCATTAAATAGTCCATTATTCCCTCCAACGCCCTGTAATATGCACATTTTCAAATTTCTATATAACCATGCATCCATTGGTAAATTCTCAATACTTTCATATGTCCCTTTGTCTATTACTACATAATTATAGTCAAAGGGACTTATGGAAACAATGTCTTTCACCAGGTAAGGTATGTCTCCACTTTCTTATTCTTCTTCAAAATTGTTTGGCCATTATCAGCCATTTGCACTTCAATGTGAATTTTAGAATCAGTATGCCTTAGACACACACACACACACATATTCATAGTTACCATTTTGACTGGATTATCTATTAGCATGCAGAGAACTGACCCCATTATGATACTGAGTTTCCCATCCCATAAACACAACAAATCATGCAACATATTTAAGTCTTTTTCACTTTTCAGTCAACTATAATGATTTTCAACACAAAGGTCATGCACATTTTGCTGAAATTTCTAAGTAGCTCAAGGGTATGTTAAAGCTACAAATGACAATCTTTTGAAATTATACAGATTTTTATATATTGATCTTATATTTAGCAATCTTGTTGAATTTTCTTACTTGTTGTGGAAAGTCAGCTGTACACTGTTTTGTGTTTTCTGCACAGGCAGTCATAACATGTGCAAATAATTTCAGTTTTGTTTCTTCTTTCTAATTCTTTTATCTTTGTTTGTCTTGTTTTATTCCACTAACTTAAGACCTCAGTTAAAGCTGACTAGAAATAGCATACTTGCCTTTTTCCTAAGTAGAAGTGACATCTTTACAACATTCCTAACTTCAAAAAGAATGCTTCAGCATTTCACCATTAAGTAAAGAATGCTACGTATCCTTATCAGTTTAAGGAAGTTTCCCTCTGTTTCGAACCTGCTGAGAGTTCTTATCATAAATTATACTGAATTTTATGAAATGGTCTTTTTTCTACATCTACTGATATTTTTCTCTTTGATCTTTTAATTTACACAAATGTCTTAGTCTATTATTAACATTTTCTAATGTTAATCCATTTTTATATTCCAAAAATAAAGCCAATTTGCTCATTATCAATATTACTTTATACCATCCTGGATACTGCCTACTTATTTTTATGTCGGTTTTATGTGACTGTATTTTAAATTAAATTAGCCTATAATTCTCCTTTCTTCCTGCTTTTGTCTAGTTTCCCTATGAGGATTACATTCCACTCATAACGTGAGTTGTGGAGCATTCCTCCCTTTTCTATAACCTGGAAAAGTCTGCTGAATATTAGGATTATATACCACTTAAATGATTAACAGAAATTTCCTGATGATGAGCTTAAGTTCTTTTGTGGTGGATTTGAGTTCTGCTGTTGTTGCTGTTATTATTGTTGCTACTGTTGTTTGGTAGGAAAGGTTTTGGTTTGTTTTATGAATATAGTTGTTAAAACCAATTAAATTTCTTTTATTGGTTAAAGTTATTCAAGATTTTTTCTCGAGACAAATTCGGCAAGTTATATTTTCTAGGAATTTGTTTTGTCTAATTCCAAATAAAACACTGTTCATGGAACTGTCCTGTAATCTTTTTAATGTCTGCTGTTCCCCATTTCATTCTAGAACTGTATATTGATACCATATCTCCCTTTTTCTGATTCAATTTGCCAAGGGCTTGCCTATTTAATACACTTTTCAAATTACCAACTTTGGGTTCTATGACACGCCACTGTGTGTTCCTTTTCTCTGATTTCTGTTCTTCACTCTGTTTTCTTCCTTGTATACTTTGTATATTCTGATGATGCTTTTATAACTTCTTGAATTGGACACTTAGCTATAAAGTTAGATTAAACACTTTAAGTTGCATCCCATAAGTATTAATACATATCATTTTAATTATCATTCATAAATATTTTTTAATTGCCACTATAATTTATTCTTTTGACAGATTAATTGATTATTCTTACAAACTGTTGGGCTATCTGATTTATAATCACTGGGAAATATGTTAAAAAGGCCCACCAAATTGTGAGTTTCTTTCTCCTTATAATTCTTTCCATTTATACTTTATATATTTTGAGGTTATGCACATACAAGTTTAGATATCTTCCTGAGAACTAAACTTTTTATCATTGTATAAATCCCTTTTTTATCCAGTAAAGACTATTACATCTAATATTAACACAAGCTACTTCAGTTTTCTTTCGGTTAGTATGTGCCTGGCATGTCTTTTTCCATCCTTTCACTTTCAACCTTTTTGTGGCAGTATTTTTGATGTTATATCTTATTAACAATGACCAGTTGCATTGCTTTCAATCCAATATGACAATCTGTCTTAACTAGTAAATTTGGGCCATTTACATTTATTATAATTCTTCCTTTTATTGTAATCCTTAAAACTTTAACATGAATGCTTCATTTAAACTTCAAAAGTAATCAACAGCTCTATACTCCTGATCACCAGCAGAATCATATCACTTGTTAACTCTATTAAGCCATTCACTCTTATGTGCTATTTGTATGCAGTTAGGACCATTTTGTTAACACCTGCTTAATCACTGTAATTTTGTTACTGTTTTTGTTTTATATCTCAGTTCTTATGTAGAGCATTTCTTTGTTCACCCCTATTTCTTGTATCTCAGTTCTTTTAAATTCAATTTCTATCATTCTAAAATACATAGTAGTTCTTTCAGGAAGGAAGTACTGACAAGTAAATATTTAACATCTTAATTTCATTCAAACTGGATATGCAACTCTCTCTCTAGATATAAATATATGCAGTTATTTTACCTTAGCACTTTGGAAATACAGTTCCATTATCTTTTGGCATCTATCCTTGCTACTGAGAAGTCAGCAATCTGTTTAACCTTTATTTCTTGGTAAGAGCTATACTTTTTCCCTCTAGGTGCTTTATAGATTATTTCTGTTTTGGTATTCTACAATTTCTCCAGAATGTGCCTGGACTAGGATTTATTTTTATTTATTCTGCTCCTGACACTTTTGCTACCTAGTCCATAAATTCATGCTTTTTGTCAATTCTGGAATGTTTTAAGCCAAGTTTTAGTTAAATATGATCTCTTCTCCACTTTCTACTTGGTGTTCTGAAATCACTATTAAACATCTTGGAGTTTTTCATTCTATCTTTCATGTTTTAGTACCTTTTATGTGTTTTTTTTTTTTTTTTTTTTAAAGATTTTATTTTTTCCTTTTTCTCCCCAAAGCCCCCCCGGTACATAGTTGTGTATTCTTCGTTGTGGGTTCTTCTAGTTGTGGCATGTGGGACGCTGCCTCAGCGTGGTCTGATGAGCAGTGCCATGTCCGCGCCCAGGATTCGAACTAACGAAACACTGGGCCGCCTGCAGCGGAGCGCGCAAACTTAACCACTCGGCCACGGGGCCAGCCCCCCTTTTATGTGTTTTTAATCTCACTGTGTCTGTTTACTTACCTCAGATCTATCTCACAGTTCTCTAAATACTCTTTATAACCCAGTAAAAATTTTAATTTCAAAGACCATTTTTCATTTCTACTTTTTTCCTAACCTTCTCTGCCTTTCACACATCTAGTTATCATGTTTTTAACTCCTCATATATTGTCTTTAATCCTTAAAAGTATTTACTTTATTATTTTTATCTAATAAATACATTACCTGAATTTTTAGGTCTAATCTAGCTATGTGTAGTGTCTAACTTTCAGCACTGATGGACCATTTTCTTTAAGAATTTGGAAATTTTGGGGGCTGGCCCCGTGGCCGAGTGGTTAAGTTCGCGCGCTCCACTGCAGGCGGCCCAGTGTTTCGTTGGTTCGAATCCTGGGCGCGGACATGGCACTGCTCGTCAGACCACGCTGAGGCAGCGTCCCACATGCCACAACTAGAAGAACCCACAACAAAGAATACACAACTATGTACCGGGGGGCTTTGGGGAGAAAAAGGAAAAAATAAAATCTTTAAAAAAAAAAAAAAAAAGAATTTGGAAATTTTGGATTATGAGGTCATTTGATTGGAGCATTATTTTTGTGAATGCAGTGTAGCTGTAAACTTAGATTATATCTTGCCAGAAAGGTCTTAAGCTTGCACAGATCTTTATACTGGTGATTCTTGTGCCCCTCTCTTTAACCTAGACTCCTTGTGAATCACAGAACCATATTTCCAGCTGCTTCCAGGAGAGTTAGTCATTTTCAAAGAAAACACACAAACATAAATAAACACACCTTGATTAACATCACCCAGGCAAGAAACACTGTCATCAACATATTGTCTCCAAATTAGCAGAGACCTCCCTTTTAATTTCACCCCCACACACACCACTAACACTGTCCTCTACTTAAGACCCTAATTGGTTGCAGCACCTCCCAGTATATAAAGTTATGTAATAGCATCTAAGTAGCTATTAACTCACTCTTCTAAAAATACCCTATACAAAACTGAGTTATTACAAATGAACTAAATCTATTATTTCTTTTTATTTAATTAGTGACTAATAAGCATGTTTTATTAAACACTAGACACAATTAATATCTATTAATATTAATTAATGAAAAAGACTCTCCAAAACTAAAGTTAAAGCAGGATACTGTATTTAGAACATAAGCACAAATTCTGGACCTTAACATTAACAGGCTTTAGGCATATTTCAATGTATACTGCTACTTACTTTATGGGCAGGTACTAGATTTACCAAAACTGTATCCAAAAGCTCCTGAGATACTGTATCACCTTCACAAATAATAGAACTCATGAGATCTACCATGTGCATATGAACTTTTTGATTGTGGCCATTGCTGAAATTCAAAACAGATATTTTATTTAAAGTATAGCTGAAATGTACAGGATTTAATCATAACATGGTACTGAAAAACATTATACCTTATAAGCAATGATACTAAAATATTAATTAAATCAAATCCTATATGTTCATTAAAAGCTTCTTTCTCTCTCAAATCTTAAGTAGTATCCAAAATGTGAATTACATTTCCTGGGTTACTTTTCCCTAATGTGAACCAGTTTCACAATTAAAAGTAATTAAATCAAATGCAACTTTAGTTTCTGTTAAATTGAGAAAATCAAATTGCTTTACTGAAGCTAATTCTAATAGATAATGTTAAAGAATACATAAAAAATTCAACTATTCACGTGAATTAAGGAGTAATAGGCAATTTAAATAAAAGGTAAAAATAATATAATCCTAAAAATATTTTTACATTGGCTATAGATTGCCTTATACCATTCTTGTATTATTCCTTAAAATACAAAATTGATTAAGTTCTATTCATTTTTAAAACATCTATAAAAATAACGTTAAGGAGTTAAGTTACAACTCTCAGCCTTCCAAACAAACACGGCTTATGTGGATTTATCTGTAAGTTAAAAATTCCTTATATTTAAAAAAAGCTATATTCCTAGTAAAATAAACTTACTTTATGACTGAAAATAATGTTCTGTATAATTGGGTAAAAATTTCATTGCTATCTTCCAACTCGAAGCATATGTTGTATGACTTGACCCAAGCAATGTTCTGAAAATAAGAGGTAAAAAAGGTGAAAGGTACACACTTTAATTAGTAAAAACATACAAGCACAAAAACCAGTTTAAAATGTCATCTCAAGATATGCTTACCTCAAGTAAATAAAAATACCTATTGAATTGTGGGCTCTTTGTATCCTCTAGCCCCTTCAATTGCCTTGTTATAAACATAAATATATCCTTTAAAAAAGAAAGACAAATTATTGTTTACAATACGAATGCTAAATAAGAATATCACTAAATTTCTAAAGCTAATTCAACATTCAAGCATTTCTATCATGATAAATTGTAAACAACCAGGAATTTGGCTGGAACTTTTTTAAAGTACATCATCATATGAAAACACCAAATATCTTATTACCCTTCACAGGAAAACAGTAAATCATTTACCATGATCTTAAAGTAGAGAAAGAAAAACTTCACCTTACAGCAAGATAAAAAAAGAGACCTGAAAACTGAGTAAATTAAAATTTATGATATTCTTAGAATAAAAAAGGTTCCAATGACTAAAGAGCTGATCAGGTTTGATGGAACTTAAAATTCCAAATTAAAATCACCAAGTGAAAGACAATAGATCACAGAAGCTTAGAAATTTTAAAAAGACCCTTAGAAGCTAATTATCAAAGCTCCTCTTAATCTATCTACATCACTTACTTTTGATTTTTTTACTACATCCCCCTTTGTACCTGGATAGAGATACATGTCACTTCAAGTCAAATTTTGGTGGAGATCACGTTTTTAAAAAGTTTGAAAAAGGTTAAAATTATAAAAGCTAATTCTGCAAAGGAAGCATGCTAACCAAGCAATAAAAAGAAAAAACAATGTTTCCCTTCTAAGTATAAAACAAGAACAAGCATATTTTTTAAAAGGAAAAAATGCAATATGCAGATGACTGAGTAGCTTTTCAAGAAAAATACTATCAGAAGTACATCCTTCAAAAATGGTTACTTTGATAGGAATACTGTATAAAATATGTCCCCCATGAATAAACTCTTCCTGATTTGACTAAGAGAAAACTAACTGCCATATTGACTCTACCTGGAGATGGAAAGACAAGAGTCACTCATTTATAACCTCTGGAATAATCACTGACCTAAATATAAAGCCAGGTGTATAAAAGGGTTTTCTGATGACACGATAAACCAAAATTGAAAAGGTGAGGATCAAAGTGTCACAATTTTCTATTATTACTACTGTAGACAAAGAAAAATACAAACTTGATACTAATCAAAATAGAATGAAAACTATTCCATGGATATTTTAAAAATACACTCAAAATGAATAACTCTTAAGTACTACCACAATAAAAGAAAAAAAGAAGCATTTAAAATAAGAACAAAAAAACTGACCAGAAAAAATAAGACACTAAATTTTCAGCTATGGAATAATCCAAAAAGACTCTAATCTCAGGTCTTCAATATTCTTCTCATAAACTGTCCCGTTATAAATAGAAGAGATCTGTAGCTATTCTTTTGAGAAGACTTTTCATTACCCCAAAGCCTTGACAGGTCATGAATTATGCAAATTGAGAAATCCACAACAGATAGAAGAAATTGTATAGCAGCACTCTTAAAAGTTAGACTTCCCTCTTCATGAGAATGCCAACAAGATACCTAGTGAGGAAGAGCCACAGCTCACAGTCAACCAAATACAATCACTCCTTAAACCAATTAAGTACCTCCAAATTAAATGTTCACAAGTTCAAATCAAGATATACACCTGGGTACGTAACTCCACAGACCAACTCAGGTTATCTACTTTAAGTCTCTGACCATTCTCAAATCTTACAATTCAGTTCCACTTTTAAATGACAAATATTGCCCCCTTCCTCCCCCATCCGAAGATTCTTTTACCAATGAAAATATAAAACAAGCACACCCAAACCAGTTTGGGTATTCCATAGTGGAAGTTTGGCAGACTTGATCAAATGAGCAGGTTCCTCACTGCAATTATCAAGAAGTAACTCCATGAGTTCAAGAACCATGTCTGGGTTGTTTTTCACTACTGTAAACTCAGTTTCTGGTACATAATTAAGACCAATATTTGTTAAATGAAATAAACCTAAATTGTGTGCCTTTTTTCACACTGGATATTGATAATTTTCCTATGGACTCATTCTCTAACCCATAGTTTCCACAATTATCTTTTTTTATTGTTGGTTTTTCTAATTTTCTTCGTAAACTGCCTTATTCAATATCTTTTTGCACAGCTCTAATTATTTCATGCTTTCTACCAGCTGCATCAATCATGCGATTCCTCTCCTTTTCTCACCTTCTAAAGCTTTTCCATTCATATGGCTTTACTTAGAACCACTGTAACCAAGTACTAAATGTCTTTTCTACCTTTCCATTAAAATTTTTTCCCCTGTATTTTCTTCAAAACAATTCACATCACAGTTTCCATTAAATGAAGTAGGATTCATGTATTATAAATTCAGGTTTATACTAGATACTGTCTTCTAAATAATGAACATGGTCTTCAACAAGGATTTTCAAAAGGGAAAAGGAAGTGTCCCCCAAGTGATATTGAAATAGAGCTAATGATGATATAATATAAAAAGTATAAAATACACTACACTAATTCTTCTTATCCTGAAGATCAGAAATTATTTTACAAAAGTAAGTACTAAATTCGGAGGAATGGGGAGGAAGTAAGTTCTAAAGAAAACAGAAGTTTAACAAGATTGCTGCAGCTAATGTCAAAGAATCCAAAGAAATTATCCAAATATTTTAACTCACATTTTAGTTAGAAAGACAAATGAAAGTTATCAGTCAATCTTGGCAGCTATTTAAATCAGTACTTGCCTTTAGTTTATCAGGGGATGTGTAAGGAGCTTCAGGAGCGTAAATCCTGAAAATATCAGCAAGGCAGCAGGCTACCAGTAAGCGAACATCTTTATCAGGATGCTTGAGGAAAAAATCTGAAGCAAGATGTAAAGCCAGGTTTAAATAAAGCTCCTTTTCTTCTTCGGAGTCCTGGTCCATATCCATGAAAGTCTTCACAACCATCTATTTATAAACAAAATAAATAATAAAATTTTCCATGTAAAAATGCAGTCACTTAAAAGAAAAACATATTAATTGCAAAGGTTAACTTTCAATAAATACACTTTCATTTTTCCCCTGAAAGTGTCTATCTGAGAGAACAAGATCCTTTTAAAACTACAGGGTAAATAACTTTTCTCTGAAAGACTAAGTAAAATACTTTTCATTTACCCATCATACCTGCTAACCAGATATTAAAAGCTTAAAACTAGCCTTACATAGTGCTTCTGGTCTCACTTTTAGAAATGGACTAAGAAGAGTATGACCTTCTTAAAAATAGCATCCCTTTTTTATAATATGTCTAATCCTTTTATTAGGAGAAAAAGTATATACCTCTAAAGAAAAACATAGGATGACAATTTATTTTCCCATCTGAGCCATAAACCACTCTAGAAACATGGATTTATATATTTAGCTAAAAAAGAATATATAAACAGATTCAAGGGTGACAAAGATGCATCCCTAAATGTTTAAAAGCACCATGAGGTGACAACCATAGCATCTAACAAAATATTTCTTATGCCACAGTAAAAAAGAATATCATACAAATAGTTCATTAGTGGGAATCAATGGCATGTATGGAGTCAGCAGAAGGAAGCTAAAGGAAATGGTTCCTTTCTCAAAAATATTTACATTAAAGAAGTGAAATGGAAACAAGAATGATGAGGAATGAATGGTATGGGTTGAATTCTGTGAAGAGCTTTCTCTAATTTCAGTATTAGTAGTCACAAGGAACTCTCAGTCTGTAATTCAAATGAGACTTAATAAAACTGCTTAACGTGACAGGAACAGAGATTTAAACAACTCTAATGGAAAGGTGACCGTCTGGCATCCACTAGGTGGTGCTGCAAATGCTAATCAACAAGCAGGACTGGCCACCAAGTATCAATGTCTATGACTTGGTCTTTGAGACATACTGCAAGAATTTCCACTCCACTGTAGAGCTAGACATTCGAGAAATAAATTGTCCAATGTCTTACTGAAGTCCCAGATCAGCTGTGGGAAACACTGTTCCTCACAGAGCGGACCCTCGGTTCTATTACACCAGATGCCAGAACCAACGGTAGACTAATCCTTCCAGTCTGGCACTACAGTTAGTTTAAGGGTATGGTGTTCAGCGCCACTCTCCTAACTTTAATTTTATTATTTTTAAGATATATGCTTTGATGACCTAGGTGCATGATGAAAAGAGACGAAGGAAAAAAGAGCTACATGCAAGGAACTGTTCCTTTCTCCCAAATCTCTTGCTAAAAGAGTGAGAGATTAAGTTTATTTTACATAAAATATTATAGGAAACTCTAGAAATTATATAAACAATGACACTTTACATATTAACATACTGTTATAATTTATGAAACTTACACCTGTACTTGTACATATCAAAATTACTCTCATCCCACATTATATCCTTTTTATATTTCTCTAAGAAGGTTGCTAAAAATAGTGGGAAGTGTAAATTAGGAAAATAAGGGAAGAAAAAGTATATTAACCAGATTACTTCTGGGCATAAATGTCTACAAAATAACGAAAGCATTCTACAAACACTAAATGTGAACACTGTGGAAATCATTCCATCAAGACAACAGTTTACTCAAGGATCAGATAAGGGGAATTCCTCATTACCATTTACAACGCCAATGGTGTTATAAAACTCCTTAGTAACTCATATATGAGTCCTCTAAATTAAAGAAGATGTCTGAGAAAATAACATCTCTAAAAGACGCTAAATGCTGAACAGCTCATAACTGTAGTCTGTGTGTTTAACATTAGTTTCTTAGCAAACAGGGATGCTTACCTATCATTGCTTGAAATATAAACAAATCTGAGGAAATAAATGTATTTGTTTCTCTAAAAATTCAATAGGTCAAGAGAATGTAAATACATAGGAAATAAATAACATATAGAAAGGATGTGTAGCTTGATTATTTTTAATGAAAAATATACAAGTTCCCAACTAATATTCACATATTGGTAAATTTAATCCATTCAAAGATGCCTTTTCCTTTGAATAATAAACATCTGATATCTGACATTCTAAAACATATGCATAAAAGTATAATATTAAAACTTTATGTGAAAGTTATAGGTCATTTTCTTCTAATAAAAATAAACCATTCAGCAATAGCTATAAAATAGTACTTTGCTTTAAGGCCCCTGGGCCTTCGATGATTAATTAAGGCAAGTTTTCCAGTCTCGAAATACAGTTAAATAATAATATAAATCAACATAAATGTCTAGGTAGATACAATCTAGAAGAGAAAAAAATGCTCAAAAATAAAGAAGATTTGAACTAACTAACTGGTAAATTGGCTTAACGTTCTCTTTGGCCACTCTGCTCCTTTAACTACTTTAATCATCACAGAGACCATCACTGCCCTGAAGGAAAAGGTGAAATATTATTCAAATACATATAAAGAGACTGTAGCCATACAGCGACTGCCTCATCCACGGAAGTTCACCAACAATCTTGATTCCCGGCTGCATGTCAGAGAGAGAGAGAAGCTAAAAGCAAAGCTCTTTAACCCCTCTCAAAATTCAAAATAACTTATGAGAAAATAAAATACAGTCTGAGTGCTTAGTACTTAAAACTTCTTTTCTCAGATTAAAATGACTATTTTAATAAAATAAATGAGATACAAGAAAAAGAAGACAACTTTCTACAGACAAAAATGAGCAAGAGTATTGTGGATTTGTTCTTTATATCCAAGTATAGGAGACCCTAGAACATCTAAGCTTCACCCCTTTTAGTTGCTCTCTCATTAACAATAGCTACAGAAATCCCACACTTCTTTCTCTACTCCACTCTCCTTTTCCTGCCACTTTCTGCTTTGATTTGCTTTCTTAAGTTGCCCTCACAAGATGCAGCCCTATGTGATTTCCACAGCTGACCCCCAACCCTAAACAGATGTCCAAAACATGTAACCCAATTTTACTCACCTTTAACCGTCTCACCATCTCCTCTTTAGATATTTTATCTGAGATTTCCTTGACACCAGGAGGATAAGTAATTTTTCCATCATTGGTCCTCGCCTTTGAATGAGCCATGATGGAAATATTTTTACCCCTAAAACAAGAAAGCTATTAGATGCAAACCAAACATAACATTCATAATAAACAAGAAAAATAACCTGCCACCCCCAAATAATTTATAACTACCTCGTAATTTACAGTAAGTTATCTAATCAACGAAAACCACTTTACTGAACACACCGCAAATATTTTTTAATTTTATTTTTACCCCATTTCCACTAGTGGCAAGCTAGGTTATTTGCACTAACTTTCCAACTACAAAAACTATAAATGATAGAAAAAAATACCCAAAATAAGCATAATTTTTAAAGCACCACAAATTACTCAGGCCAAAATCTAAGAGAACAAAGGAACCCAGAGAAGTAAAAGGAGCGCTAGAGCATTATATCCATTTATGCCCTGAGGGCACTTGCCAACCCTGACAGATCTAGAGTTCAGTTTTGGTGGTATTATGGGGCAATGGGACAGAGGTAAATCTGAACCTGTCAAGACAGAATGTCAAATATGAGACCCTCTTGACATTAATGTGAAACACTACCCCATCCCCATCCCCAAAAAGTAACACTTGCAAAAGAGACAGTAAACCAGAAATCATCATGTGCCCATGCCTCCATCACCACCCAAAGGGGATAGCAGAGAAGGCTGCCTTGGTACTAACCAGAGCAAAGTAATAAAAAAAAATATAAAGGAGGAATAAACACCTAGTTAGTTTTGGCCATGGACTAGCACATTTGCTGAGGTTCACATTACCTAAGTAGTCCAGAGAACCTCAACAAATGAACTCATGACCCCTGACTAGTAGCACCCCTAAGCACCTACCATAAGTAAATCCAAGTCTTGCCTACAGGAGGGCACCTTCACTCTATGCCTCAAAGAATCTCCAGTGTGGTGTTTCTAGAACAATGAGCATTATCAAGTCAAAAATAACCAAGCATCAAAGGAAACAAGGCACTGTGAGCAAAAACCAGCAGGAGTACAATCACTTAACAATAGGAATGTCTTCTGAGAATTAAGTGATTTCGTCATTGTGTGAACACTGTAGAGTATACTTACACAAATTTAGATGGTACAACATACTAAACACCTAGGCTATAGGGTACTAATCTTATGGGACCACCATCGTACACGCAGTCCATCATTGACCAAAACATCATTATGCAGCACGTGACTGTACCAAAGTCCAAGAACAGACCCACAAAGACTTCAGATACTACAATTATCAAACAGATTATAAAACGACTACATTTATAATTTTTAAGAAATAAAAGACAAATAAATATCTATGAGGAATAAAAAACTACAGAGAGTAAACTAGAAGATCTGAACAAAAAAGGAGAACTTCTAAAAATGAAAAAACATAAAAATTGAAAATTAAAAACTCAATGGATGAGTTTATTAGATTAGAAAAAGCTATTAGAATTAGAGAACTAGAAGAGAGGTCAGAAGATATTATCAAAAAATGTAGAACAAAGAAAAATAAAAATGTGATTTACAGAAAAAGAACAGAAAGATTTAACTTACAACTCATAGGAGTATTAGAGGGAAGGAAGGAGGCAGAGGCCCCTGTCTGAGGAGAATGTCATAAACTAGCAATCCAGAAATTCAGGAAGCCAAACAGAATTAAATTCAAAATAATAATTCTAGAAAACAAAACCTTAAAGCAGACATATTACCTTAAAAGGAACAGTATTTAAATTAACAGATGACTTCTCAACAACAACATAAGCAAGAAGACAGCAAAATGTCATCCTCCATGTGGAAAAAGAAGATAACTGCAAAGATGAAGTTTATATCCAAGGAATATAATTTTCAAGAACAGGATGAAATAAGGACAAATTAGCCAAACAAAAATTGAAAGCTATAATAAGTTAATATACATAGCACTTAGAACATCACTTAGCACATACCATGCACTTTTATAATATTTGTATATGATACACATGATCAGGTTAAAAGACCAAGATTTTTAAATTGCAACATAGAGAGCTTATAAAAAACATTTAAAAATACAGATATGAAATGCTGAAAGTAAAAGAACGGAAAAATACACCATGCAAACACTAAACAAAAGAAAGCACTTATACCAAATATAAATTTTAAAATATAAATAAAAAAGTAGATAGAGCCCCAGGGCCGGCCTAGTAGTGTAGTGGTTAAGTTCACACACTCCACTTCAGCAGCCCAGGTGCAGACCTACGCACTACTTATCAAACCATGCTGTAGCAGGCATCCCACATATAAAGTAGAAGAAGATGGGCACAGATGTTAGCTCAGGGCCAATCTTCCTCAGCAAAAAGAGGAGGATTGGCAGCAGATGTTAGCTCAGGGCTAACCTTCCTCAAAAAAAAAAAAAAGAAAGAAAGAGAAAAAAAGTAGCCCCCCGGGACCAAATCCTTGGTATTTACTCAACAGAAACACATACATGTGTCCACCACAAGAAATACATAAAAATGTTCATAGCAATATCATTCATAGTAGTCAAAACTGAAAATACAAATGCCTACCAGCAGAATGAATAGTATTTTGTAATATATTCATACAACAGAATACAATACAGTTGTGAAAGTGAATAATGCCTCACACAATATGGTTTAACATTACAAAGAAAGTTACGTGAAAGCCAGACACAATACACTATATACATAGTAATATGACTACACTTCTATAAAGAGTTCAAAAAAAAAATAGGAAACCTAATGTACAATGTTAAAAGTCAGGATAGTGAATACTTTTGGTGGGAGATATAACTGAAAGAGGGTAAAAGGGATTTCTTGGGTACAGGTAATCTCTTCTTTATCTGGATGCTGGTTACACAACTGTTTTCACTTTACGTAAAGACATAGAGCTAGACGTAATTTTTACACTTTTCTGAATTGTTCAACAACAAAAAAGAAAACCTCTAAATATTTAAAAATTTTAAAGTACTTCCTAATAAGCAATGAATCAAAAGAAAACAAGCATAGGATCAACAAAGTCAAAAATCACAGGCCAGGAGCTGGCCCAGTGGTGTAGTGGTTAAGTTCGTGCACTCTACTTCAGTGGCCTGAGGTTTGCGAGTTCAGATTCTGGGCGCAGACCTACACACCACTCATTAAGCCACGCTGACGCAGCATCCCACATACAAAACAGGTGAAGACTGGCACAGATGTTAGCTCAGTGACAATCTTGCTCAAGCAAAAAGAGGAAGATCAGCAACAGATGTTAGCTCAGGGCCAATCTTCCTTACCAAAAAAAGAAAAAAATCACAGGCCAATCTTACAAATTTTTGACACATTTAGATAAAATGGAGAAAACCTGTACCTTACCAAAAATGACTCATGAAGAAAACAATGCTATTAAGAAACTAAATCAATAATCAATAAATATTTCCACAAGGAAAAACATCCAAGTTTAGATGGCTTTACTAGTGAGTTCTACCAAGTAACTAAGGAAGAAATAATTCTGTTACATAAATAGTTCCAAGGACTAGAAAACAAGGGAAGCCTTTCCAACTAATTTTACGCAACTAACATAATCATGATACCAAAACCCAACAAGAAAAATAAAAGAAAGGAAAAAACATCACAGACCAATCTTGCTCATAAACACAGATGCAAAATTCCTAAACAAAATATAAGGAAATCAAATGTAGAAACATAAAAAAGTTGGGTTTATCCTAGGAATGAAAGGTTGAATTCACCACATTAACAAATTAAAAAAGAAAAATCGTGATAATTCCAATGAATGAAGGAAAAATGTTTGACAAAATTCAACATCAATTCATGACTGTAAACAAAAAAGAAAAAAAAAAACAAATTTAACAAACTAAGAATTAGATGAAAGTTTCCTTTGACTGAATATGTAACAGATGCAGCTGATGTAAATCAATTACAGCCAGCCCTGGTGGTCCAGTGGCTAAGATTCAGCACTTTCACCACCATGGCCCAGGTTCATTTCCTGGTCAGGGAATCACATCACTCATCTTTCAATTGTCATATTGTGGTGGCTGCATGTTGCTGTGATGCTGAAACCTATGCCACCAGTATTTCAAATTCCAGCAGGTGGACAGTTTCAGCAAAAGTTCCAGACTAAGTTAGACTAGGAAGAAGAACCTGGGCACCCACTTTCAAAAGAATTGGCCATGAAAACCCTATGAATACCAGGGGAGCACTGTCTGATATAGTGCTGAAAGATGAGAGGATGGCACAAAAACCACTGGCCAGGGTTCTGCTCTGCTGTCCACAGGGTCACCAGGAGTCAGTACCAACTTGATGGCGCCAAGAACACCAGCACAATATTTAATGGCGAAAGACGGAATAATTTCTCTTAAGATCAGAAACAAGACAATATGTCTGCTCTCACCACTTTTATTCAATATAATACTGGAAGCCCTAGCCATCACAATAAGGCAAGAAAAAGGAAATAAAAGGCATACAGATTGGAAAGGAAGAACTAAAACTGTCCCTACTTCCAGACAACATGATTGTCTACAGAGAAGATTCCAAAGGAATCTACAAAAAGAAAAGGAAAACACTGGTTCTAGTAAGAAACAGATGGAAACCTAAGTTAAAGCACAATACAATTTTCAATCTATCCTCCCATTAACCAAATACTTCAGTATAAACCCCACAAAACATATACAGGATTGCTATGCAGAAAATTATAAAGCATTGATTAAAGAAACCACAGAAGATCTAAATAAATGGAGAGATAAACCATGTTCACGGATTGAAAGATTCACCAGAGATGTCAATTCTTCCCCCAATTGATTCTAAAAACACCTCATCAAGATTTTTCATACACAGAAATAAGCTTATTCTAACATTTATACAGAAAGGCAAAGGAACTAGAATAGATGAAACAATTTTCGAAAAAATGAAGTGGAAGGAATTTGTTCTACAGAACTTTAAAATTTTCTACATAGCTACAAAAAACAAGACAATGTGATGTTGTCAGAGGGACAGACACACAGATCAATGCAACAGAAGAGATAACCCAGAACGAGATGCATACAAGTATGCCCAGTTGATTTTTTACAAAGATGCAAAAGCAAGTGAATGGAGTAATAATAATCTTTTCCACATACAGTGCTGGAGCAACCCGATAAACGTAGGCAAAAAAAGAAAAAGGAACCTTGACATAAATACCTCCTACTTGATATAAACATTAATTTAAAACGGATCATGGATTTAAATATAAAATGTAAAAAAAAAACTTTTGCAAGAAAATCTTCACTACTGGGGCTACATGAAGAGTTTTTAGAAATGATACCAAAAGCAAAATCCATAAAAGGAAAAATTGACAAATTGGACTTCAAAATTAAAAACTTTTGCTCTGTGAAAAACTCTGTTACGAGAATAAAAAGATAAGCTACAGATTGAGAGAAAATATTTGCAAATACATATCAGACAAACGACTTGTATCTAGAATATATAAATAACTCTCAAGAGGACACTATAAAAAACAATCCAATTACAAAATGGGCAAAAAACAGGAACAGACATTTGAAAAAGATATACGGATGACAAATAAGCACATGAAAAGATGTTCAACATCATTAATCACAAGGTAAATGAAAATTAAATCCACAATGAGACATTATATACTATTAGAGTGGCTAAAATAAAAAGTAGTAACAATGTCAAATGTAGGCAAGGATGCAAAGAAATTGGATCTATCACACACTGCTGGTAGAAATGTAAAACAGTACAGCCACAGTTGAAAATACTTTGGCAGTTTCTCATAAGACTAAACATGCGCTTAACCATACAAACCAGGAATTGCACTTTTGGGCATTTATCCCAGAGAAATGAAAGCTTATGCTCATACAAATGTGTACAAAAATGTTTATATAGCAGCTTTATTCATATAGCCCAAAACAGGAAGCAATCCAATGCTTTTCAATGGGTGAATAGTTAAATAAACTCTGCTAGATCCATACAATAAAACACTACTCAGCAATAAAAAGAACTGATTTACTGATACACGGAATAACTTATTTATGCTTATTGAAACAGTCAATCTCAAAAGGTTACATACTGGACGGTTTCATTTATTGAACATTCTCAAAATGACAAAACAAGAGACAGGGAAAACAGATTAGTGGTTGCCAGGGGCCACAGAGAAAGTGACAAGTAGCATGAGGGAATTCCTTTATGGCTCTCAACTGTGATGGTGGTGACATGAATCTATACATGGGATCAAATTACATAGAACTACACACACACAGAAAATGTCATGCAAAAAACTCAAGAAAACTGATTAAGGTCTGTAATCTAGTTCACAATATTATACCAACGTCAATTTGATATTTGTTACTGATTTGATATTGTACTACAGTTACATAAGATGTCACCATTGGCAGAAGGGTTCACAGGACACTACATACTATTTTTGCAACTTTATGTCTATTATTATTTCAAAATAAAAAGATTTTAAAAAGCTAAACAATCAACTGTATTCATAGGAACAGCAAGCAAAAAGTTTAAAAATACAATTTACATTGAAAAGTATAAATTATCTAGGAATTAATCTAACAAAAGGAGTACTTTTACAGAGAAAACATGAACTTTTATGGATAAAAATTAAAGAAAACCTAAATAAATGAGGAGATATCATGTTCATGGATTGAAAGTCTCAAATACTGTAAAGATAGTAAACCTTCCCACACTGAACATGCAAAGGCCAAGAACAGTAAGACACTTAAAGAAAAAAAAACATAGTGAATAGACAGACTTGTTCTACCAGCTATTAAAGCCTATTATAAAGCTAAAGTAATTTAGATGGTGTGGCATTGGTGCAGAAAAAGAAAGATCAATGGGAAATATCAGACAGCCTAGAAACAGACTCACACAACTTGAGCCTTAATACATGAAAACAATGGCAGGGCAAATCAATAAGAAAAAGACAGAGAGAACAAAAAGTTATAAATATTGCTTAACATTTTAGTAACATTAAGTCTTCCAATCCATGAACATGGATGTCCTTCCATTTATTTCTGTCTTCTTTTATTTCTTTCATCAATGTATTGTAGTTTTCAGTATACAAGTCTTTCACCTCCTTGGTAAAGTTTATTTCTAAGTCATTTTTTCCTTTTCATGCTATCGTGAAGGGACTATTTTGTTAATTTCCTTTTTGTTCATGGTTAGTATATACAAACGTAACTCATTTTTGCATGTTGGTTTTGTATCCTGCACTTTACTGAATTTGTTGATTAGTTCTAAGAATTTTTTTGTAGAGTCTTTAGAGTTCTCTACATATAAGATCAAAACAGATAATTTTACTTCTTTCTTTCCCATTTGGATGCCTTTTCTTTTTCTTGTCTAATTTGCTCTGGCTAGGACTTCCAGTACTATGTTGAACAGAAGTGGCAAAAGTGGGCATCCTTATCTTGTTCCTGACCTTAGAGGAAAATCTTTCCATTTTTCACCACTGAGAAATGCAAATCAAAATCACAAGGAGGTATCACTTCACACCTGTTAGGATGGCCATTATCACAAACACAAAAGATAACAAGAGCTGCCCAGGATGTGAGGAAACTGGAACCCTGTACACTGTCGGTCGAAATGTAAAATGATGCAGCCACCATGTAAACCTCCAGTATGGAGGTTCCTCAAAAATTAAAAATAGAACAATCAGAATAGAGCAATCCCAATCCTGGGTATATATCCGAAAGAATGACTATCAGGATCTCTAAGAGATATCTGCACCCCCATGTTCATAATAGCCAAAATATGGAAACAATCCAAATGTTCATCAACAGATGAATGGATTAAAAAAGAAAAGTGAGGGGCCAGCCCAGTGGCATAGTGGTTGAGTTCACCCACTACACTCTGACAGCCCGGGGTATGCAGGTTCAGCTCCTGGGCACAGACCTAGCACCACTCATCAAGCTATGCTTTGGTAACATCCCACATAAAACAGAGGAAGATTGGCACAGATGTCAGCTCAGCAAAAATTTTCCTCAAGCAAAAAGAGGAAGATTGGCAATAGATGTCAGCTCACAGCCAATCTTCCTCAAAAAAAAAAAGTGGTATATACATACAACAGAATACTGTCCAGCCTTAAAAAAAGAAAGAAATCTTATTATTTGCAGCAACATGAATGAACCTGAAAGACCTTATGCTGAGTGAAATAAGTCAAAGACAAAAAGGACAAACACCACATGATTCCGTTTATATGCAGTATCTAAAATAGTCAAATTTAAAGAAGCAGAAAGTAGAACAGTGGTTGCAGGGAACAAGAGAATAGGAGGAGAAGGAGAACGGGAGTTGTTATTCAACGTGTATAAAGCTACAGTTATACAAGGTGATTAAATTCTAAAATGTGCTGTACAACATGGCACCTATAGTTAACTATACAGTGCTGGGCACTTAAAAATTTGTCAAGAGGGTAGGTTTTTTTTTTTTTTGAGGAAGATTAGCCCTGAGCTAACTGCTGCCCAATCTTCCTCTTTTTTCTGAGGAAGGCTGGCCCTAAGCTAACATCCGTGCCCATCTTCCTCCATTTTATATGTGGGATGCCTACCACAGCATGGTTTTGCCAAGTGGTACCATGTCTGCACCCGGGATCCGAAGCAGCGAACCCCGGACCACCGCAGCAGAACATGCGCACTTAACCGCTGCACCACCGGGCTGGCCCCAAGAGGGTAGATTTCATGTTAAGTGTTCTTGCCCTCGCCACCCCTCACCCCGCCCCGCCAAAAAAGCAAAGAGATACAAGGAAACTTCTGGAAGTGATGGCAGTATTTATTACCTCGACTGTGGTAATGGTATCACGTGTATGCATATGTTTACTCATCAAACAGTATACATTGAAAATGTCCCTTTGTTTCTATATCAATTATACTTCAATAAAGCTATTTAAAAAAAGAAAGAAAAAAGAAGAGATTTTCAGGCACCCTTAGGGAAGTAAATGGTTTTCCATGTGCTGAAAAAAAGAATGGCCAGTGGGCAGTTAGATCGCCAGAGAGATATCTGAGCTAGAGATAGATATGGAATCCTCAGTGATAGATAGATGGGGGCACAGATGAGAGCATTCAGGAAGATTTGTAAAGTGAGAAGGGTGGCAGGCCAGGAAGAGATGAGAGAAGATCCATCTTTAAGAAACGAGCAGAGGAAAAAGAGCTTGCAAAGGAATCGGAGAAGGATCGAAGAGGTTGGGGGAGGACCTAGGAGAAAGCTGTTTCAGAAAGTAAGGGGTACACCAAGTTTCAAGACAACAGAGGCCAATGGTACTGATGCTGCAGAGAGCTCAAGATGAGAAACTAAAAAGAATCCATTGAAGGATTAGCTGTATATCGGCATGAGAGATCTTACTGGGCTGATGAAAATACTCTAAAATTAAATTATAGTGATGGTTACACATCTTAGTACATTTACTGAAAAACCATTGAATTATATGCTTGAAATGGATACATTTTATTAATTTTGTGGTATGTAAATTATATATCAATAAAGTTTAAATTTTTTTTAGTTTTTTTAGTCCTGAGACACTTTCATATCTATATGGAAAAAAATGACATTGTAGGGGCTGGCCCCGTGGCCGAGTGGTTAAGTTCTCGTGCTCCGCTGCAGGCAGCCCAGTATTTCATCGGTTCGAATCCTGGGCGCGGACATGGCACTGCTCATCAAGCCACGCTTAGGCGGCGTCCCACATGCCACAACTAGAAGGACCCACAACTAAGAATATACAACTATGCACTGGGGGGCTTTGGGGAGAAAAAGGAAAAAAATAAAATCTTTAAAAAAAAAAATGACATTGTACCCATACCTCCTATCATACATAAAATGAATTCCAGATAGATTATTGACTTAAATATAGAAGCAAAATATAAAAGCTTTTAGAATATGATATAGGAGAACAACTTCATGACCTCAGGTTCAGAAAAGCATGAACTATCTAGCAAGAACCAAGCTCAACAGCTGTGTTCCTTCAACCAAAGAAGATAGTCAACAAAGGCCTAGGACAAACCATTCCAGCAGAAGGTAAATAAATATGACAGGATTTCCAGTTTTCCACAGAACCTAGAGTGGAAGAAAGTCTCTCCGCCTTGCCTCAACAGAAGCAAAAGCCATCATCCCTAACCACAGATACACAATTGTGACCATAGGCAGCAGCTAAATAATGCAGACCTGGTACCATCGTAGAATGTACTCATCCATACAGTTAAAAAACTTACCAAATGACTATTACTTGCACAACTCTTTAGCAGCGACTATATAACAAAACGAGTAAGAAGAGTCTCAATATCTACCAAAGGAAACAGACATGCCCCTAAATAAATAAATCACAATTGATTCTAAAATTATCCTAACAAATAACAAACAACAAGCTTAGGAAAAAATAAGACTGAAAGAAAGCCCACTTCTATAAGTGGATGGGGGTGAAGTGGCAATCACATACAGAACAAAAGGACACAGAAAACAATTTTAATACATCTCAGAGAAGAAAGTTGAGAATTTGTTACTGGTGTAGAAGTATGACTGAATGAAAACGTGGAAGGAAGTAAAGGGAGCTAAGAAGGAACAGATAAGAGCCAACAAAAGGGCAGGTTACTCAGTTTGCACTTCAGTTTTATAAGCAATGGTATCGTAAGCAGAGGTATGAAATACCTCTGCGGATGTACACAGGCTGTTTCTTCAGAGTAAGATGTACTTACTGTCCCTGTCTATTAAGCAAATTCTATGTACCTTAAGTCTCCAGTCTATGTTTAAACTTTCCCTGACCTCTTCAAGCAGAGCTAGGCTCCTCCCACTACAGCTAGGCAAACTCTGAAAATATTATAACGAGCATTCATCATATCATATTTAATGAACTTCTCATTTCCATGTCTGTTTCTTCCACTAGACTGTAAGCTCCTTAACAAGGATAGCGTATCCTTTTATACTAGCATCTATTACAGAGCCTACCACAAAGGAGTTGCTCAGGAAATATCTGCTGAATGAATGACCAGAACTATTCTAAGAAATGATGGTTACAAAAGGCAATACAGACTAGACAGAAGAGAAATCAAATACAGTAAAATCAGGTAGAAAACTGCTACAAAATTCCAGGTAAAAAGTAATGAGGAGCTGACTGCAGACAATGACTGGAAAAGAAGAAAACTGATTCAAAGACTTATGAATGATTTTAAGAGAGAAGTAGATGATGATTACAAGATTCACAGCCTTTGCTCCTGGAAAGTTAGTTTCAATAGAAATATTTAAATATTTACTGAGAATTTACTTGGTGCAATTTACTATGCTATGCATTACAAATGCAATGATAAGCAAAATATATAAAATCTCTGCCCTCATGATAGAAGTAGGGAAAAAACCAGAGGAGACCAAGCCTTGGGGAAAAATTAGGTTTGGTCTAGAAGACAAGTGGAGATGTAAATTTGAAGTTCTACAGAAAAGTCAAGACCAGGAAATATTTTAGGACCATGTATAAAGCTTTCTGGGTTTACAAGATCAATGAAGAAAATATGTAGGGGGACAAGCCTGGTGGCCTAGTGGCTAAGTTTGCACGTTCTGATTTGGCAGCCTGGGGTTTGCATGTTCAGATCCTGGGCACTGCTACACACTGCTCATCAAGCCATGCTGTGGCAGAGTCCCACATACAAAACAGAGGAAGACGGCAAGATGTTAGCTCAGTGACAATCTTCCTCAAGCAAAATTAGGAAGATTAGCAAAAGATGTTAGCTCAGGGCTGATCTTCCTCACCAAAAAAGAAAACCTGTAGGATGAGCTGAGATAGCAAGACTGAACCTTGAGAAAATATCTATATTGATATGATTGGGGGTGGGGAGATCAGGAAGGAAGAGAGTAAAGAAAGATAAAATAATAATAATACTAATTGTCTTTTTTAAAAACACTAGAAAAAAAGCTTGAAGATAGAGGGGTGGTATATAGTGCTAATTACTTCAGAAATACACATCACTGAAACATACAAAATGACCTCAGCAAATACTCCCTTGGCCTTGGCAAGGTGACCTTTAAGAAAGAAGTTTCCAGAGAATAATAGGAATGAACACCAAATTACAACGTAAGAGAAAAAAGGTGAAAAGGAGAAGAAAGGGAGCAATGCAAAGGAAGAAAGGAAGGGTAAAGGAAATAAATAGGATCTTCAATTGTTATCAGAACTCAATGGAAAAAAGATATTGATATATAGCTGCTCCTGTGAAGGTAAACAGAGTATCAAAGAAATTATTTGACAAAATTCCTTTCATCTTCACAGAATTTCAATTCCTCACATTTAAGGTATGGCAGATACACCAAAAATGAGAAAATAATAACTACTTAAAAAGTAATTTGGGGCTGGCCTGGTGGCATAGTGGTTAAGTTCGTGCACTCCGCTTTAGAGGCCCAGGGTTTACCTGTTCAGATCCTGGGCACGGACCTACAAATTGCTCATCAAGCCATGCTGTGGCAGCACCCCACACAGAAGAACTAGAATGACTCACAACTAGGATAAACAACTAGGTACCGGGGCTTTGGGGAGGGGAAAAAAAAAAAAAAGAAAAAGATTGGCAACAGATGTTAGCTCAGGGCCAATCTTCCAAAAAAATTAATTACAATAATAATAATTTATATAAAACTGATCTGAGTCAGAATCCATTTTATATACTATATATGCTATGTAAAATGTGCCAATTAATTTTTCTCCATTTAAAAATTTACACGCTTTACCACCAATTTATAGCAAAACTATGATAATCTAGAATTTCCCTGCTTTCAAAGGGTAATTTGAAACAAATATTTCAGAAAGCAGTGAATTTCAAAAATTACTGTATGTATGTTGTTATAAATATTTACATTTTTATGTCCAGTATGAACAACAAGTAAAACACAGGAAAATATTCTAATACTGAAGAGCTACCAAGCTTTGGATTAAGTTCAAATAAAATAGTCATTAACTAAAGGAAATATACACCAGCATTTTTTTTTAAATCATACTAACAGTCCTAGGAAGAAAAATCAATGAAATCATCATTCTTCATTCTGGTGTTATCAGATGTAAATAAATATTCATAAGATGAAACTAGAGACTGCCGCAAAAATACTTAAGATTCTTTCAAATAAATGGAAAAGAAAAAGCACTGACTGGATTGAAAAGCAAGGGTAAGAGCAATAATAATATTTTTTAACTGATCTGGGAAGAAATAAAGACAGGCATCTGTCATTTTCATGATGATTTTTCTTAAAAAATCCAGTATGTGACCACAAGTTCAGTCACAGAAATCAAACCAAACCACTGCTAGAATCCCTACTTAGTCACGTGTATTAAAAAAGCTATTTTCCTCCTGGAACTCTACTCCCAGTTTGAGGTGGAATTAGAAGAAAAACAAGATTTTGTGAAGGGTCTGGTAACTACAAAATGCAGTCTTCCCACAACCGTACCTTCTTACAACCAGCAGATGGTGCCCTCTATAAAGACAACCCTTCCAGGACATAGTCATCACACAGAAAAAGAAGTTAGGCTTATTGTCGGCCAGGGACAACTAAAAAGCTAATGGAAGTATTTTCTAAAAGAAAAAAGAAATTATGATATTCTCCCTTAAGTATATAATCTTAAGGCCACGTTTACATATTTTCAAACTATTCAAACAAAAAGCTGGGTTTTTTTCCATATATACTGCTACCACTAACCCACTATTCAGCTTAATCTTTATTAATTCAAATTAAGTGTATTTAACAGTTATTGCTATGTGTTCTGGTAAAATAAAATAATTTTAAATGCTTTAGGAAGTCCTTTTAAAAAGCAGATACATTCTGTTCATAGTTTTGGTAATGCTTATTTATAAAAGGTTGAACATATGGTTATGCTCTCGCATATATTCTTTTTAAGGACCATCAATGTTACAGAATGGAGCAGAATTAAACTAACTGGTCAAAACAAAAAAGAGCCCCACACCCTGGAACGTCTCAACTAGCACGTTTCTAACTAACAGCACAGAAAGTGTTCTGTTAAAGTCCCTTAAAGTAATACTTATTATATTAATAATGATAGTATCTCTCATTTATTGAATGACTGGTATTTCTCTAGTCAGTATCAGCCCAATGTCCCATTCAGTGCAAAGGGAAAATTATGTACTCCTCTATTCACATCAAACCTCAAGCACATATTCTTGCACAACCCTGCACTCTCAGGAGACTGTTTCTAATTCATTGAGAAAACAGCAGCTCTGTCAAACAGGAACTTCCTCAGTCTCCCACCACTAAATCTACTTGCCTACCCCCTACATTTGTACCCATTCCCTCACTCCTTCCTGTTACCAAAAAGTACATGGCCCTACTCACATCAAAAACTAATCCCTTCAGAGGTGCACAAAATCCCATCCACTACAGGTTTCTCAGAGACTTTCACTTCATTAATTATCTCCTCTTTCCTCTGCATCACTATCCTCTATGTCTACTAGATCCTTTCTCTCAATACTCAACATCCTCTGTTCTTGAGCGGAGAAAAGGCACTCAGGCAGGAAGGCCAAGAAAATACAACATACCTCCTTAGACTACAAATACCCCTCCAGCTACTATCTTCTCTCTCAAATTATCCTCACAGCCAAGCTTCTCAAAAAGTAATCTAGGGGCCAGCCCGGTGGCGCAGGGGTTAGGGGCGCACATTCTGCTTTGGTGGCCCAGGGTTCACTGGTTCCGATCCCAGGTGTGGACATGGCATGGCCTGGCAAGCCATGCTGTGGTAGGCGTCCCACATATAAAGTGAAGGAAGATGGGCACGGATGTTAGCTCAGGGCCAGTCTTCCTCAGTAAAAAGAGGAGGACTGGCAGAAGATGTTAGCTCAGGGCTAATCTTCCTCAAAGAAAAAAAAAGTAATCTACATTTTCTAACTTGATGTCTTGAGTTTCCATTCACTTTTCATATTAATCCAATCTTGTTTCCAACACATCCTCATCACCAGCA
Organism: Equus asinus; assembly: GCF_041296235.1. Lineage (NCBI taxonomy): Eukaryota > Metazoa > Chordata > Mammalia > Perissodactyla > Equidae > Equus > Equus asinus. The sequence goes on along the minus strand of NC_091800.1, from coordinate 14,138,714 downwards.
ATAATGCTTTTAAAAACATAATCATTGGTGGGGCTGGCCCCGTGGCCGAGTGGTTAAGTTCGCGCGCTCTGCTGCAGGCGGCCCAGTGTTTCATTGGTTCGAATCCTGGGCGCGGACATGGCACTGCTCATCAGACCACGCTGAGGCAGCGTCCCACATGCCACAACTAGAAGGACCCACAGCGAAGAATATACAACTATGTACCGGGGGGCTTTGGGGAGAAAAAGGAAAAAATAAAATCTTTAAAAAAAAAATAATAATAATAATCATTGGGGCACACTTCCAAAACAGCAACAGATTTTTCCCTTCCCTATATCTATTCCCTTGCAATGTGACTTAGTTACTTCTCCCATCAAGAAGAGTGTTTTGCCAGCCTTTTTTTTTTATATAGCTTTATTTGTAAGCAAAATATTCCAGTCCTTTAATCCCAAATGGTCTTTTGATTTGTTTTGCAAATCATTGGGACATTGGCAAGCTTAATACGTACCTGTGCCTTTGCATTTACTGACTTGTTGCTCTTCAAACTGTGCTCCTAAGGTGTGTGAAAGCCCAGAAGTTATCCCACTGAAAAACGAAAAGATGATATGGAGGTCCCAGTTATCTCAGCCATGATTATCACGAACAAGCCAGCCCAGCCAAACCACAGGTGACCAGAGGCACATATATGTGGATGCATGAGCAAGGCCAGGTGAGATCAGTTAAGGCTGACCTAGATCAAGAGAACTGCCAAGCTAAGCCAAACTCAAGTTGCCAAGCTGCAGAACTGGGAGCTAAATAAATGGTGGCAGTTTTAAGCCATTAAGTTTTGGGGTGATTTATTATGCAGTAAGAGCTAACTAAAAGTCATCGTTGACCTCCATGTTGCCAAATCAAATGAACACCTTTCTAATCCTTATTTTACTGATCTCAGCAGTACAAAACACAGCTGACCACAGCGCCTCCTCTTTGAAACATTCTTTTCCTTTGGTTTCTACTCACTTCACCATTTGCTGATTTTACTCCTACCTTACCAGTCACTCTTATCTCCTTTGTTTCCTTCTCCTCTACCCAACCTCTAAATATTAATAACTCATCAGAGCTCAATTCTGGCCCCTTTATTCACTTTTTAATCTATATGTTTTTCTCCCAAGGCTTTTGCCCTAAGTTTTCTTAAAGCTATTTCAAAAACTTGAAAATAATACATACATGTCCCACCGAGAGCTCTCTTCTGAACTCCAATCCACATATACAACTGTCTACTTAATATTTCCACTTGGGTATTCTCTCAAAGGCATCTTGAACTACAAATACCTAAAACTAAACAAACTATCTCCCAACTTCTCCCCCCTCCAAAAAATTCCTCCTTCTTCAATCTTCTCTCTGTATATGGTAACTTAGTGTACCCCACTTGTTCCTCCCAAAAAAACTGGGAGTGACCCCTGACAATTCTCTTTCAACATTTAAAAGCAATCAAGCCCTATAAACGCTACCTGCAAAACATAAATGAAATCACCCTCGTTTGGCCATCACTTCACCACAACCTAATCTAAGCCACCTCCAATTCATTCTTCATATAGCCGCCAGAATGATCTTCTTAATATGCTAATCGCTCCATATCACTGCCTTATTTAAAACTCTTAAATAGGTTCCTACCGCTCTTAGAATTAGTTCTAAATATACTCATCTGATCACTTTCTCACTACACTCCAGTCACACTTTTATTCCTTAAAGGCATCAAACCAACATCCTTTTGTCTCAGTGTATGTTATTCTTTCTGCTTCAAAAACTTAATTCCTTCTATCACTCCCTTCCATTCATGTCTCACTAACACTGATTTTTCAAGTCTCATATGTCAATTCCTCCGGGACACTTTCCCACATCTGCCCAAGCTAAATTAAATCTCTACTACATGCTTTCACACCACCCTTGTACAAAAGTTCCTTCAGAGAATTTATCATAATTGTAAATATTTATCCTCTAAGTCTGTTTCCCTTTCTAAACTATAAAGTGTATGAGAACAAGAATCCTACTTTGTTCTTTCCTGAATACCTAATGCATAACACAATAATGGGCAAGAAGCAAGAGCTCAACAAATATTCTTAATAATGAGAGCAATTATATAATTATGCCCATTTTATAAATGAGGAAACAGGATCTGAGAGATTAACTATGCTGAAGTTATACAGCAACTAAAGTGGAACTAATCCGTATCTGATTCCCAAGGTCTATTCACTTAACGTAATGGTTCCTAATCTTTGGAGCAGACTGGAATCCCCTAATATTGGGGCCCGAACACTTGCACGTGAAAAAAAACTTCCACAGGGATTTTTATATGCAAAGTTGAGTAACGATGCATCATAATAGCCAAAAAGCGTAAATAATCTAAATATTTATTAACTGGCGAATGGATAAACAAAATCCAGTATATTCATACAATAGAATACTAATCAGGAATAAAAAGGAACAAAGTCCTGATATATGATACAATACGATGAACCTCAAAGACATTATCCAAGCAAAAGAAGCCAGACACAAAAGACTACATATTGTATGATTACATTCACATGAAACATCCATAAAAGACAAATCTACAAAAACAGAAAATAAATTAGTCATCATCTGGGGCCAGGGGTGAGAAAAGAGTGACTACAAATGGATATAAGTGATCTTTGAAGGGCAATGGTTGCATACTCTAAATTTTCTAAAAATCACTGACTTGTACACATAAAACGAGTGTTTTAAAGGAGACACAAAAGAGGGAACAATTCATTCTGTCAAAGATGGTAGAGAAAGTTGTCAGCAGAACATCACAGAGAGTTGGAATTTAAGCTGTGGAAGACAACAAGGCGGATAGGTGAGGATTCTGGGTAGAGGAAACATTGAGCAATGAGCAAAAGCACAAAGATATGCTAGAGGTCTAAAGAAATAAACAAGTCCAGGTATCTGTAATAACATATGTGTGTTGTTACAAAAACCACACATGCTTCAAAATCAGACCTTCAAAACAACAGATAGAACAGAATATTAGCAAAACAGCAACAATCCTAATAAAATACTAGCACAGCCAGTCTTCATTGGCATCTGTTCTGAGAATCATAATTGAGCTTTTCAGTCTTAAATCCTGGAGCAGACGCTTTCCCCTTCAAGATGTAGGTCCTTGGAGCCAGCCAAAGTGGCACAGTGGTTAAATATGTGTGCTCCACTTTGGCAGCCTGGGGTTGGTGGGTTTGGATCCTGGGCATGGACCTACACACCGCTCATCAAGCCATGCTGTGGGGGCATCCCACATACAAAACAGAGGAAGACTGGACAGATGTCAGCTCAGGGCCAATCTTCCTCACCAATCAATCAATCAATCAATTTCACTGGTAGAAGATATAGGTCCTTGAAGATACTTTCTTCTAATAGGAAAAATTTTAGCAAAATTAAAAATGTAAACCAGTGACAGCCTTCAATCTTTTGTTAAACGTGGGGAAAACAGCTTCACGGGTATTTCACCTGCACTTGCTTTGTACCAAACAGCTTAACAAAAAAAGAAAGATTCTTGACACTATTAAATTTTCTCCTTGTAAAAAACAAAGGCAATTTTGCATCAGGATTTTCAACTCTTTTTTTTAATTTGCACTGCATCTATGGATCACTTACAGAACGTATTTTCCTTCATAGCACCATCAATCTAAACAACCTTTTTGTCAAACGTCTAGACCCAATTTAACTTCAAATATAAGATATGGCCCCATATTTAAGATTCTTTAAAAAATTTTATAGAGAAAAAGAACTCAATCCCATTCACAATCGCAACAAAAAGAATAAAATACCTTGGGATAAATTTAACCAAGGAAGTGAAAGATCTATACAACGAAAACTACACGACTTTCCTGAAAGAAACTGATGACAACGCAAACAGATGGAAAGACATTCCACGCACATGGACTGGAAGAATAAACATAGTTAAAATGGTCATACTACCTAAAGCAATCTACAGATTCAACGCTATCCCAATCAGAATCCCAATGACATTCTTTACAGAAATAGAACAAAGAATACTAAAATTCATATGGGGCAACAAAAGACCCCGAATTGCTAAAGCAATCCTGAGAAAGAAGAACAAAGCCGGAGGCATCACAATCCCTGACTTCAAAGCATACTACAAAGCTACAGTAATCAAAACAGCATGGTACTGGTACAAAAACAGGTGGACAGAACAATGGAATAGAATTGAAAGCCCAGAAATAAAACCACACATCTATGGACAGCTAATCTTCGACAAAGGAGCTGAGGGCCTACAATGGAGAAAAGAATGTCTCCTCAACAAATGGTGCTGGGAAAACTGGACAGCCACATGTGAAAGAATGAAAATTGACCATTCTTTTTCACCTTTCACAAAAATAAACTCAAAATGGATCAAAGACCTAAAGATTAGGCCTGAAACAATGAGTTTTCTAGAAGAGAGTATTGGCAGTACACTCTTTGACATCAGTTTCAAAAGAATCTTTTCGGACACCATAACTCCTCAGATGAGGGAAACAATGGAAAGAATAAACAAATGGGACTTCATCAGACTAAAGAGCTTCTTCAAGGCAAGGGAAAACAGGATTGAAACAAAAAAACAACCCACTAATTGGGAAAAAATATTTACAAGTTATTTATCCGACAAAAGGTTAATCTCCATAATATATAAAGAACTCACACGGCTCAACAACAAAAAATCAAACAACTCAATCAAAACATGGGCAGGGGACATGAACAGACATATCTCCAAAGAAGATATACGGATGGCCAACAGACACATGAAAAGATGCTCACCATCACTAACCATCAGGGAAACGCAAATCAAAACTACACTAAGATATCACCTTACACCTGTTAGAACGGCAAAAATAACCAAAACAAAAAGTGAGAAATGTTGGAGAGGTTGTGGAGAAAAAGGAACCCTCATACACTGTTGATGGGAATGCAAACTGATGCAGCCACTATGGAAAACAGTATGGAGATTTCTCAAAAAATTAAAAATAGAAATACCTTATGACCCAGCCATCCCACTACTGGGTATCTATCCAAAGAACTTGAAATAAGCAATTCCAAAAGTCCTATGCACCCCTATGTTCCTTACAGCATTATTTACAATAGCCAAGATGTGGAAGCAACCTAAATGCCCATCAACTGATGATTGGATAAAGAAGATATGGTATATATACACAATGGAATACTACTCAGCCATAAAAAAAGACAAAATTGTCCCATTCACAACAACATGGATGGACCTTGAAGTGAAATAAGGCAGATAGAGAAAGATGAACTCTGTATGACTCCACTCATAGGTGGAAGTTAAACACAGAGACAAAGAGAATTGATTGGTGGTTACCAGGGGAAGGGGGGGGTGGGGGGGTGGGCACAAAGGGTGAAGTGGTACACCTACAACATAACTGACAATAATGTACAACTGAAATTTCACAAGGTTGTAAACTATCATAATCTTAATAAAAAGTTAAAAAAAAAAAACAAAGAAAAATAAGTGAGTAATCCAGAAATAATTCTTCTGTATGGAATATATTTTACACTAAGTTTGCTCTGTAATTTAAAAAAAATTTATTGAGATATAAACTTATAACATTATAATAGTTTCAGGTGTATAACACAATTCAATATATGAATATATTGCAAAACAATTACCACAATAAGTCTAGTTAACATCCATTGCCAAAGTTACAATTTTTCTTTTCTTATGAAGAAAACTTACTATCTCTCCTAGCAACTTCCAAATATACAATATTATTGACAACAGTCACCAAGCTGTACATTACATCCTATGACTTATTCATTTTGTAACTGCAAGTTTGTATCTTTTGACCTCCTTCATCCATTTTGCCCAGCCCCCACTGCTGCCTGTGGCAACCACCAATCTGTTCCTTGCATCTTTGAGGTCAATTTTTGTTTCTTGGGGGTTTTTTTGGATTCCACAATAAGTGAGATCATACAATATTTGTCTTTCTCTGACTTATTTCACTTAGCATAACACCCTCAAGGTCTATCCATGTTGTCACAAATGGAAGATTTCCTTCTTTTTTAAGCTGAAATATAATATTCAGTTTTTTATATATCACATTTTCTTTAATCATTCATCCATCAATGGACACTTACGTTATTTCCATGCCTGGGTTACTGTGAATAATGCTTCAATAAACATGAGGGTGCAGATATCTTTTGAAATTAGTATTTTCATTTCCTTCAGATAAATACCCAGAAGTGGAACTGCTGGATCATATGGTAGTTCTATTTTTAATTTTTTAAGGAACCTCCATACTGTTTTCCATAGTGGCTGCACCAATTTACATTCCCATCAACAGTGCACAAAGGTTCCCTTTTCTCCACATTGTCGCCAACACTTGTTATTTCTTGTCTTTTTGATAAGAGACATTCTAACAGTTATGAGGTACTATCTCATTGTGATTTTGATTTGCATTTAGGATTTTCAGCTCTTTCCTGAATACTTTCATAATCAAAGATATTAAAATATTATCTTTGGAAGAAAGATTGCCCTTGAACACTTCAAAACATTAACATGCTGGAAAAAAGACATTTATGACCAATGATACTTCTGCATTACACTAATATCATTCCTCCACTTAATAATCACAAGAGCTAATTTATATTATAGAAACATGTACTGTAGCAGAGTGATTTAACTAGAATGTTCATGTGTGTGTACAGACATGTTCATATATTGAAGATGACTATAAAAGAAACTGAGACCAGCCAATCTAAGGTTGTATATCCCTGATAAAGAGTTTGGTCTTCATCACATAGGGCAGTTATCATGCTTTTCTTTTTCTCTAAAGAACAATCACAAAAGAGCAATCAGATTTGTATTTGAGAATTTCCAAAAACACACACATACCAAACGGAACATAAGAAGACTATAAGAATATATGAGGGGTGCAAGGGGACCACAGAAGCAATAACAGGAACCTCTGAACAACTGGAAGAGAACATAACATTAAAGAGAGGATATAATAGAAAATAACAAAGAAGTCTGGTTTAGTGGAAGAAAAAAAGGCTAAGGCTAACAGTAGGCAAGCTTTACCCATGAATGGAGAATATCCTGACCCTTTCTCAGACTGTGACAGTTATGGTCACTTATCTCCTCGTGACCCTGTTACTTCCCCTAACCCTTCCCTCACCTAGGGAATTCAGAACAAACACTTCACAAAGAGCTGCTGTGTTCAGTAATGAGGTGCAGAGTGTAAGTTACTTTAGACAGTGACAACTCAGAGAGATCTAAAGTTTCAATTCAAAGTTCAATACATCTTGTATTAATACTACGTTGTATCTTTTTAAGACTACAATAAGGGGCCAGACCCCTGGCCTAGTGGTTAAGTTCAGCATGCTCCGCTTTGGTGGCCCAGGTTAGGTGCCCCGGCGTGGACCTGCACCACCTGTTGGCGGCTGTGCTGTGGCAGTGACCCACACACAAACTAGAGAAAGACTGGCACAGATGTTAGCTCTGGGTGAATCTTTCTCAGTAGGAAAAAAAAAAAAAGACTACAATGAAATGGGCATAAATGTAACATCCACATTGATGCTAAGGACCATACCATACTGTATGCAGAGTAAATTAAAGTACAATTACTAATTCTACCTAATTAAAGATAATATAGTATCCATAATGTTGTTAGTTCTGTCTAGTTGATTACGACTCCTGATGACCCTGCATACAGCAAAAGTAGAACTCTGTCCAGTCGGCTTGCACCACCCTCTCACCTTCGGGCACTCTATCAGACAATGCTCCGCTGCTATTCACAGGGTTTACATGCCAATTTTTCAGAGGTGGGTGGCCAGGTCCTTCTTCCTAGTCTACCTTACTCTGGAAGCACCGCTGAAACCTGTCCACCATGGGTAGCCCTGCTGGTATCTGAAATACCAGTAGCACAGCTTTCAGCATCACAGCAACACACGGCCACCACAGTATGACAACCGACAGATGGGTGGTATGGTTCCCTGACCAGGCAACAAATCCAGGTCACAGCAGTGAGAGCAACAAATCTTAACCACTAGACCACCAGGTCTGGCATCCATAATGCAAACTTTTAATTAACAAATTTGCTTTAAAAGTTACATACATACTATATTATCAACTTAAAAGTTTAAGATGGTAAATTTCATGTCACCTGTTCTTATCACAATAAAATAAATTTTTTTTTAAGTTATGTACCTTGTAGATGAAATGTAATTAATAAATTAGGTGAGGAGACAAAGCTAGAAGACAAATCAGGATGTCAAGTCCACCAAAAAGTTTAATTTGAAAAATCTGTCAGCAAATTTCCCTCTAAGGGGAAAACATACCAAAACCATCATAATATGTATTTAAAGATATTCCTAAAGCTATTAATTTTGAAAGCATGCACAAGTGTTTTAATCTAGTTTCATGATTAATATTTTTTCTGTTTTTCTTAATTGAATTATGCCCAATAATTCCAAATTTCCAAATTTCTTTGCCTACCTAGGGATATTTTACAACTGCGTCATCCTGACTGGGAAACTGCTCCTCATTTCATGGGAGAATTACAAAGATTTTTCTATCGTTATGATAGATAATTGCCAACATCTACTTTATGTTCTCCCTGGCTAAAATAACCCAACTTTGTTCTGTGGCAGTGTTGTCCAAACACTGATGCTTGTCTTAGTTTTATGTTTATTTTTGTTTTCTTAAATAGCTGTATTGAGATTTAACTCACTCACTATACAATCCACTATTGAAAGTACACAATTAAATAGTTTTTGGTATAATAAATTAATTTCTTATTGTGGTAAAACATATATAACAAAATTTGCCATTTTAGCCATTTTTAAGAGTACAATTCAGTGGCATTAATTATATGTACAACGTTGTGCAACCATCACCGCTATCTATTTCCAAAACTTTTTCATCAACCCAAACAGAAACTCTGTAACCATTAAGCAATTAACTCCCTATTCTCTCCTCTCCTCAGCCCCTGGCAACTTCAAGTCTACTTTCTGTGTCTAGGAATTTGCCTATTCTAAGTGTCTCATATAAGTGTAATCATACAGTATTTGTCCTTTTGTGTCTGGCTTATTTCACTCAGCATAATATTTTCAAGACCCATCCACGTTGTATCATGTATCAGAACTCATTCTTTTTTATGACTGGATAATATTCCATTAGTATATACCACATTTTGTTCATTCATCTGTTAACGAACACTTTGGTTGTTTCCACTTGTTACCACTGTGAACATGGGTGTAGAAGTATCTCTTCAAGACCTTGCTTTCAATTATTTTTGGTATATACTTAAATTTTTATGGATTCTTTGGAGAAATATCTATTCAAATCCTTTGTCCATCTTTTAATTACGCTGTTTGTCTTTTCGTTGTTAAGTTGCAGGAGTTCTTTATATATTCTGGATATTACGTCCCTGTCAGTTATATGACTTGCAGATTTTTCTCCTATTCTGTAGGTTGTCTTTTCACTTTCTTGATAATGTCCTTTGATGCACAAAAGTTTTAAATTTTTATGAAGCAAAGTTTATCCATTTTTTATTTTATTGCTCATGCTCCTGGTATATCTAAGAATCTATTGCCAAATCCAAGGTCATGAAATTTTATCCCTACGTTTTCTTCTAAGAGTTTATGGTTTTAGCTCTTTAAGTCATTGATCCACTTTGAGCTAATTTTTGTATATTGTTTGAAATAGAGGTGCAACTTTATTCTTTTAGCATGTGGAAATCCAGTTGTTCCAGTATCACCTGTTGAAGACTATCCTTTGCCTGTTTGTTTTTAATAAAGATGTCCTAGTTGCTCCTCTAGAAATTTTGATTCAGTAGGTTTGGGGAGAGACTTTAGATTCTGCATTTTTAAGGAGTGTCTCAGGTAATTTCCATGGTCAAACAAGTTTGGAGAACAGTACAGAATACAACTTCAAGTACTTGGTTCCTATTCTAGAGCAGTCAAAGAACTACTTTTTTTTTTTAAACCCTGGCTTAGCTCTCAGATACACTCAGCTTATGCTACAACCAGGTAAGGACTTAGGTAAGAGCCCTTAATTTTCACAAAAGGTTGGCAACTTTACCATCTGCACATTTGATCTCTAAAACACAGGGCTTCACCAAAATAAACACAACAAACTTGCCACAGTACAGACTTATGCCATTCATTCTTTCAGCCACAAATATTTGAGTATCTATTATACCAAGCACTGTTCTAGCCACTGGGGATGCAAGAGTAAAGACAAAGATTCTTGTTCTTATGAAACTTATATTAAAGTTGGAGGGAGACAGACAACAAATAAGTATGTATGTGTGTGTTAGGTAATGTGAAATGTTAAGAAAATAAGTAAGGGGGGGAGCTGTTTCAGATTGCAAAGACAGAACAGGACTCTCTGATGAGGTGACAATTGAGCAGAAATCTGAAAAAGAATAAGAGAATAAACTATGAAAATATCTGAGGGGAGAATATTCAAGCCAGAGTGAAGCCAAGAGTTTACAATCTTGAACTATCTACTACCCAACTGTCATCACAGAAGCCCAGAGAACAGTTATACCTATGAAGGATTTCTGAAAGAGATCCAATTCATCTCTTGGAATTAGGAAAGAGATCCTAATCATCACTAGATTAGGACTTCTCAACTTCAGCACTATTGACATTTTTGCTCAGAATTCTTTGTTGTGGGTGGGGATGGGGTGTTCCTATGCACTGTAAGATGTTTAGCAGCATCCATGGCCTCTGCCCACAAGACACCAACAGCACACACACATCCCACTGCTACGCCTACTGTGACAACCAAAAATGTCTCCATACATTACCAAATGTCTCTGCAAGGCAACATCCCCCATTGAGAAGCAGTACTCCAGATCAGTTCTTAAACTGAAGTTCCACGTAAGAAACCCATAAATGGGTTTCAAGAGGTCTATGAACCATCTAGTCATTTGAAAGAGCACATAAAGTTTGCATGTATGTGAAAACATGCATTTTTCTGGGGAGAAGGTTCCGAGCTTATAATATATTATCTAGAAGTCTCATGAGTCAAAAAACAAAATTAAGGAACACTGTTTAATATTTTAAGTGGGTTAAACAACAACGTGTGAAAGGTCCAAATTTGAACCACATTTGTCTTAGCACACACATATTCACTTTCAGTGGGGTGCACTTCAGTTTCTTCTTTTTTGCTTTGGCTTTCACAAGAAACCCATTTAAAGCCTATAAAACCAGTCACTGAATTTATTGAAAGATGTTTTTGGGAAATCATCAACTCCCATTTTATCATCATCTCTACTTAAGAAATGAAGAAACCAGAGTCAAGAGAAGTTCATAGATTTGCCCAGGATCAGAAAGCTCCTGAGTGACAGAACTGGAACTATACTACAGCTGCTTAAGTGGTTATATGACTGGAAACAGCCACAGGGGCACACCTAACTTCTTGGTTTTATTTATTTCAAAAGCAAAGTACAGAGCACTATAATTATGCCAAATAACCAATAAAGCACTAACAAACTATCTTCAAAGAGCATAAGATGAATAAAACAGAAATATCAACTATAAGATTAACACTGTACAATTAAAACACAGGAGTTGCTCAGGGGAAGTGAAGCTTTTTCCAACAGCTGAGTCCTCACTAAACCCTTACTACCTCAGTGAGTGATATAAAGGATAACCCTGAAACACACCTAGAATAAGCACAGAAATGAGTTTTAGTTGCTTCTTTTTATCCCTCAATGAAAGAAAAGTACAACTCAAAGTACTTAAAATATGATTCAGTAAAAACAACTCTACATGAATAAGGAAACAACACAAGGTATCCGAAGAGACAGGAATCTCAACATCTGTTTTGATCTAGAAGAAAAATCTAACCACACAGAGCAATGATTCTTCAAACTTATTTTCATCACTAAACTGATTCTTCTAACCAAAATCTTATAACAATGTCTAATATATCGAACAGATTAAAAGACAGCTGCTCTGGCTGAATTGGGTGATGGGTGCACCAATAACCCCAACTCCTCTTGTCAAGAAAGTCCCCAGAAGGGGCCGGCCCCATGGCCGAGTGGTTAAGTTTGTGTGCTCTACTTTGGTGGCCCAGGGTTTCGCCGGTTCAGATCCTGGGCACAGACATGGCACCGCTCATCAAGCCATGCTGAGGCAGCGTCCCACATAGCACAACCAGAAGGACCTACAACTAGAATATACAACTATGTATTGGGCTTTGGGGAGAAGAAGGAAAAAAAAAAAGATTGGCAACAGATGTTAGCTCAGATGTCAATCTTAAAAAAAAAAAGTCCCCAGGAAACAATTTGAAAACAACTTATCTGTCAGATGTTGTTAGAAAAATGAATCGTTACCACATTTCTGAAAAGAAATGTATTAATAACAACTATTAAATTTTAATAACGTTCCCTTAAACCCAGCAATCCCTCCCTTCCAACTCCATCTCACAGGAATAACATTGATATAAATGTACAAGAATATTTATTTCAGCAATGTTTATAGTGAAAAAACATGGAAATCTTCACCACGAATATTATGCTAGTCATTACAAAGAACAAGTTGTATCAGCTCATCTATACTAATACTGGGGAATGAAAAAACATTATTCTCAAGTGTGTATGTGTATGCATATGTGGGTCTAACGACAACACTTTTGTAAAACAAGCACCACAACATACACCAAAAATAAAAGCACCTCTGGGGAGATGGAAAAATAGGTACAGAACTAAATTAATGGGAAATATGGAATTCAAAATTATTTCTACTCTAAGTACGTAAAAATGGAATATAGACATGATTTGAACTTGAGATAGAAGACGGTTCTCTTACAGATGTGTTATTGTTATTTCAAAGTACCTGTAATAAAGTATTTTTAAAAAGCAATCCTTAAAGAAAGAAAACAAATCAATAATCTATAGATGGGGCTGGCCCCGTGGCCGAGTGGTTAAGTTCGCGCGCTCCGCTGCAGGCAGCCCGGTGTTTCGTTGGTTCGAATCCTGGGCGCGGACATGGCACTGCTCATCAAACCACGCTGGGGCGGCATCCCACATGCCACAACTAGAAGGACCCACAATGAAGAATATACAACTATGTACCGGGGGGCTTTGGGGAGAAAAAGGAAAAAAATAAAATCTTTAAAAAAATAAAAAATAAATTAAAAAAAATAATAATCTATAGGCATTACAGATTGCCTATCCTTCAAGCCTTTCCTCATTCACATTTTTTTCTTAAGGCAGGAGCCAAGAATGTAAATATTCTGAACTGTCAAAGGCACCTGTGCCTTTAACAAGAATAAAATCACAATAGTATCTCTCTCTCTTCCTTATTTCCTTCCTCCCTCTCGCCCTCCCTCCACCTCCCTCTGTAAGATCCTAAAAGATAGAAAAGAATTCAATTAAATGACCCAATGAATTCCATTACATGACCCAACCTTCATCTCCATCCTCATCCCACCTTAGATCTCTTCCAGGTCTATAACTCTACAATTCTATTATCTTACTGCATCATATACTTCCAGTTATCTGCAATTCTTACTATGCACCTCTCCAACAATATCAGTTAAATATGATCTGCTCTTCACAGATCCATGAATGCAATTACTTAATTACTGTAATTATTCACTTGAAAATTAATTTTTGATCTTTTTTCTACATTTTCCCAGGAAAACAAACCAGCAACAAAAAGAAAATAACCATACAGAAAATGACTTTGCTTTCACTTTGAAAGAAGACAAACATAAATTTTCTTATGCTAAAAGAGTAAAAACTCACAGAAAATGAACTATATTAAAAAAGATAGAAATAAACTTTAAAATATGTACTGTCTCCTGAGATGCAAACAGATAGCTCAGTAGACCACTTTTGTATAAATACCCATAGCTTGTCCTACAAAGATAACTCCATTTTCTCTTCTATAAAATGTAGATAGTAAGTATTTGCTTAATTGCTGTATAAACTGTAAAGCACTACAACTGTGCTTATCAAACGGTGCACCGAGACATCTTGGAACACCCTGGACACCGCAGCAAAATCACAGGTATTGTGGGATATTTTTAATTATGGAAGAAAACAGTGATTCCCAAGATGTGTCAGACACCAGGTGAGCTACTAATCAAGGTAGCTCCATTTCCACATGAGATCGTTCTACATTGCCTCTCAAGGTACCATATTTTTGAGAAACTGGGTTTGGGGGCAGTGGATGTGATAAAAAGTACTGCATGGAAATCAATGTGAAATAGGAAATGAGGGTGGCAGTGTCCAATCTGGTTCTAAGACTTGAGAACTTGTAAATGCCCAACAGGCAATAATATCCAATCAGTAAGTAACTGTCATTATTCAATAAATAAAAAGGAAATATTTTTTCTTTCAATGTACGTGTAATTCTTAGGCCATAAATACTTATTAAGTTATTTGTACCTAACTAAAACAGAAGTGTTAGGTATTATTTTTTGGCACTATGAAAAAATGATGAAATGCTAAGGGTACCATGAACCAAGAACAACAGGGAACCTCTACTGTTTACGAGGGATTCTCACAGACGTTTGTAAGTTGCACTATGGTACATCTTTATCCTATCTTCCCTGGTGACAGGGTAAAGAAAACAAAAAACTGAAGAGTGAAAACCTATCAATAATTAGTAGAATGTCAGGCTGCTCAGCATTACATTTCATTCTAGAAAAGCAAGACACAAAACTAAAAGTTGAATACAATAATTAAAGAAGAAAAAATACCCAAATGTTGGTTTATTTAAAGACAAGGGCTAATTCAGTCTCAAAAACTTGGTTATCTAACAACAGTTTTCAATGTAGCAGCTAACCCTTACTTTCAAACAAAATCTCCCACCAAACTCTAAGTTACAAAACATCTAAAGCAGAGATCTCTCTCTGTAGCTGAGGAGAGCCTAGGACCAGCCTGGCCTACCTCCTCCACACCTGTAACAGTATTCACTGGAACCTCTAGGCTTCCACAAATAGCTGCGAGTTGCTGCAGGAAGCGGGGAGGAGTGCCCCAAGACCTTCAATTAGAGCAGCTGAGCTTTACAGAAGACCTCATTTGAATAATGGATTCTTTGGGGAGGCACAAGTTATAATCCGTAGCCTAAAGCCAAGGCAATGACTTTCAAACTTTTTTTTTTTAAATTGCACTACAACCCAGTACATAAATACGCTGACAATAAAAAAAGATCTCATTAAATAATAATCTTCCTGTGCATAATTCAATCTGAGATTTTTCTACTCTAATTGAAACGTGATTTACAAAACTCTAACCTAAGAAATTACCTCAATAACTTCTCAACACAGGGAAAAGAAAATGTTGAGTGAGGAGAGGAGGAGAAAGGAGAGAACAAATTGCTTATTTGGAAATAACAGAACAAATGAACAAGAAAAAAATATAAGATTTCCACCTCATCATGCATATTAAAAACCAAAGAAAAACAACAGAGAAGGGGTGGGGAGAAAAGAGGGAGAGGGTAAGGAAGAAGTGAATCTGCATGTATTAGAACTAAATGTAAAAAATAAAATCATCAAAATCTTATCTCTAGTTAAGAACTTTTCAACCTGGAAACAAGAAGTTCTTTTTAAATTGAACTTCTGATTAACAGTGATCAACTGCATTATAACATTTCTCTCTCCTCTTCCCCAAATCCATTAAAATAGCCAAAGAAATACAAAACTACAGAAAAAATGACCGCAGTGTTAGAAATCAGAAGATCACTGACAATGCAAAGCCAGGCCTCAGTAAACCACCCCAAATCAGAAGAATTGGGGGAGGGGGGGCGAAATGAAGACAAGAAGATGAAAGTTCCCTAGCTTTGGGCCACCATAAATAACAAACAAACAAGCAAACAATCTTCCAATAACATACTCTTACTTCTACAGCAACTCTTCCTAATTCCCATTGATAATCTCAGATCAGAGAACACAGCAAATAACATGATTTTAAAAGTCTACCAAAAACCAAAACAGAATTAAGACAGCCACAGAGTTTGCACCTGAGCTTTCCTGACTTGGCACAGACTGCAAGGTAAATCAAGTTGGGATTTTGTGACCCAAATGCTCTTTCAGCCATCTGTCTTGTCCATGAGAGACACAAGCCCTGCCAGTATGCTCCCAGCCCACATACCCTAAAAATAATCCTACTTTTAAAGCCTATCTCAGTTCACTTACCACACCAGGGATAACCCACACAGAGAAAGAACTAGAGCTACCCATTCCCTCAGGAGGACCCATCTAGAGAAAATAATCCTAACTGGTACAAGTGCTAAAGAAACCCACACCTACTACCAATAATGACTAATTTAGAATTCCACTTATAAATGTAACTGCATAAGGACAAACCAACAAGCACATCAGGAGACTCAAAGAGTTCCAAACAGGTGCACAGACTGAAAATAAGAGCAAACAGGTCAAATAAAATAAAAAGTACAGAAAGACACAAATGAAATGTTTTTAAATTTTTAATTAGTCCTTTCAATGAAATATGGAGAGATCTGTATACATAATAACTAAAGTAGGCTACTATGAAAAGCAGCAATAGTAAAACAAGAGAATCTGGGGACTTGGAAGCATGACAGTCCAAACTGGGAGGGGTGAAGGGAGAGCTAACTAATTACAACAGAAGCAGTGAATAGCCCAATACAGCCTAAAAAATTGAACATCCATATCTACTGTACAGTCTGTATGTTATGAAGGGACCAAAAGACCCAGCAGAAAACTGTTATCACACTGCTGAGCTTATAAAGGCAAGGAAAAGCTACAAGGACATTTCCATACTCCACTTTCACTTCCACACGCCTCACCTCTCAATCCTCACAAAAAATGGGATGAACTGAAACGTGAGCAGTAAGCAGTACGCACATTGAGATGCAAGAGGTCAAATGTCCATATCAACACTGTGTCAGCTACAAAGCGGAAAGCTGAACCTGAGAGTCATCCTTTAATCATGGACCCTAGAAAGTTCCCAATATGTAACAAATTCCATTTCTTAGCAGATGCAAAAGCAAATCCTCTATGGAGTCATAAACTTCTCAACTTAGGCTCTCAAATTTGCCATACAACAAGCTCAACAAAAATGAGTTCTACTTAAGGATCACCAAACACAGAAAGAAACAGAACAACCATGTGTAAGACTCATGCCCCAATGAATTCAGATATTAAAACATATCCGATTGACAAAATATAAAATATGGATGAAATGTTAAAGAAATTTTAAAAAATGAAATCACAAAATATGTTGGCAAAAGAAGCTGCTGAAAATAACCAGAAAGACTGGAAAAGAACAAAAGAATTTTAATGAAAAGTAATGGATGATTTCAAAACCTCAATGGACTGGTTAAACAGATTAAAGACAGGTAGAAAGAGAGTCATAAAAATTAGTAATTTGAAGAAACTACCTAAAATGCAGGGCCAAGAGACAAACAGATGAGAAATTTAAAGGGAAATTAAGAGATACTGAATGATAAAAAGAGAACTTTGAAATCCTAGTAGGAGAAAAAGAAAAAAATTGTAAACATGGAAGCAGAATACAAACAAGTATAGTACATAATAACAAGTCCCATTTTGAGGATAAAAAAGAACTAAAATGCTGGGGCAACACCATCAAGGAATTTGATGGGGAGGCAGGGGGTGCTGATCAGCGTAAAAGGGCCTCTGCGTCAATTTTGAAAAGGGCTAAGGTATTACAATTAACTTTAAGCATGCAAGGTAGAATTTCAAGGGTATCACTAAAAAAAAAAAAGAAGAAGAAATAGACTATAACATCCATACCAATAAGAAAAAAGAAATGGACTGTGGTAAAATGAAAATAACTCTTTAAAAAAAAAAGAAAGAAAAATAAGTAAAGAAAAGGGAAAGGTAGGGCAAACAAACTGTAAGAAAAAGACAGGGGTGTGCCTACATTCTTATCAGACCAAACAGATTTTAAAACACAAAGAATTGTGAGACATAGAGAAGTCATCACAAAGTGATTAACAGATTTAAATCACCAGGAAAGTAAGTTTATATAAACTATTAAATAACATGAAAATACAGCAAGAATCGATAGAACCACAGGGATAAACTGACATATCTGCCAAAACAGTGGCAGAGTTCTAACACACTTTTTGCACTACTGATAGATTATACACTAGAAAAATCAGAAAAGATATATAAGACCTAAATAAGATAACTAACAAGCTTGATTTGTTGGTCATTTATAGAACCCTGCATCCTGACACAATCTTCTCAAGGACATATAACACAAAAACTGATGACAACCTGGTATATAATGCCTATCTCAACAAATTCAAAAGAATCCAAATCTCACCTACCACACCTTTCTGACTAAAATGTAATTAAATTAGCAGAGAACAAAAGAAAAACATTTCCATATATGTTAGGAAACGTAAAAGCACACTTAATGATATAACTGAGTGATACAGAAAAAATACATATAAAACTCACAGAAACTGGGGAAAGTACCATAGAAAGAAAAATTGAGAGTCTTATACGTTTATACAGAAAAGAAGAAAGGCTTAAAATAAATAAGTTAAACATGAGTCAAGAAGCCAGGAAATGAAAATAATAATAAAGTGAGAACAAACTCAAAGAATACAGCAAGAAGATATTAAAGAGCAGAAACTAACTAATTAGGAGAATACACCTAAACACACAAAATCGGCAAATCTCTGACAAGGCAGATCAAGAATAGAAGAAAAGGAACTGCATAGTGAAATAAATTGCTGTGACTAAAATATGAAAAAAAAAGAAAAAATTAACATCAGGAATAAAAAAGGGATAGAGATTAAAGGGGGTATTAAAAGGATGATAAAGTATACTTTAAGCCAAGGACTGGCTAACTTTTTCTTAAAGGACTAAACAGTAAACGTTTTCGGCTTGTGGCTCATACTTTCTGTTACATCTATAGTTATGAGCCACAAACCGATATCTGAGTCAGCAACAGACAGCATATAGGATGGTGACCCCGTAGGATCAGTACCATATAGCCAAGGTGTGTAGTAGACTATACATCTAGGTTTGTGTAAGTACACTGTAACATACACTCTATGATGTTCACACAACAAAATCACCTAACAACGTGTTTCTCAACATATATCTGTCATTAAGCGACACATGACTGTACTCAACTCTACATTTATAGCACTAAAGCAACCACAGACAATATAAAGCAACCACAGACAATATGAATGGCTGTGGCTGTATTCCAATAAACTTTATTTACAAAGAGGCAGGCAACATGCAGGCAATAGTTTGCTGACTCCTGCTTTACGCCAGTAAGTCTGATAACTCAGACAATGTTATTTCCTAGAAAAATATAAGTAACAAAAATTTATTCTAGAAGAAATCAAAAAATCTGAATAGACCAAGTTATCCTTAAAGAAACAGAATAAATTAAAATCTTCCCATAAAGAAATACCAGGCTTGATGAGTTGTTTCAAATTTTCAAACAGAATGGCTCCACCTTATACAAACTCTTCCAGAAAACAGAAACAAAAAGAATACCTACCATCTTCTTATGAAATTAATATAACCTTGACACGAAAACTCGAAAATATTACAGAGAAGACTCATAAGCAAAAATACAGACATGGATTAGCCAAGTAACTCCAGCAATGTATTTAAAAGGACAGCTATATCACAGCCCTGCCCAAGAGAACTTTCCACAATAAAGGAAATGTTCTATAATTTGTACTCTCCAATATGATAGCCACTAGCAGTTAACACTTGAAATATGGTTGGTATGTCTGAGAAACTGGACTTTTAATTTTCATTAATTTAAATTGCCACATGTGGCCAGTGGTTACTATATTGGACAGTGTAGCTATATTACGACCAAGTGGGTTTATCCTAAAAATGCAAGGTTGGCTTATAACCAGAAAAATCTACCAACATCATTTACCACATCAACAGACTGAAGGAAGAAAATTATCTCAAATCGATGCAGAAATCAGTACCCATTTGCTAAAAATACAAGAAAAAAAAATATGCTTACCTGATAAAGGTTATCTACCGAAAACCAACAACAAACATCATTCTTAATGGTGAAACATATCAAGCATTCCCTCTAAAGCCAGAAACAATCAAAATCCCAACGACTTTTTAACATGTACTAGAAGATTCTAGCCAGTGCACTAAGAAAAGGAAATCAATGGTATAAGGATAAGAAAGAAACTAAAATCTCATTATTTGCAGGTGATATAAGTGGCTATAAGAAACTCAAAAATAGCAAAGTATTGGGAAACTAAAAGCTTAGCAAGGTGAATAGATTAGTATGCAAGAAATCTACTGCATTTCCAAATACCAGCCAAAGTAGCTGAAAATGTAATTTAAAACCAAAAAAGTATAGTATAAGGTATATTTTTAGAATCTAACCAAAGATGTCTAAGACCTATACGAAGAAAGAATAACACCTTACTAAAAAACATTATACAAAACCTAAATGATTACAAAGATATATATTCATATGATAAAGACATTCACTATTGGTAAGACAAAAAGAAAAAGAAAAAGCATCCCCAGTGAACTGAAATGAAAGACAAAGATTCAAAACAAGAGACTTTTCTTTTTATTCCCCAAGTCTAGGAAGCTTTCTTAAACCAAACTAAATTATAAATAAGTAAACACATAAACCATAAAAGAAAAGACTGACAAATTTTACTACATTAAAATTAAGATAGTCTGTTTTCACAGGACACCAAAAAAAAAAAAAAACCTCAATATGGGAGAAAGTCTTTGCAGCTCCACAAACTTTTTTTTTTAAGTTAGTAACCAGAATATACAAAGAACATCTGTAAATACTGGAGAAAAAAACCAAAGAACCCAACAGAAAAAAAATGGCACTATCAGGTGCATCACAAAAGAAGAAACAAACATCCAATAAACATTTGACAAGTTCCCTCTCCCCTTCCTAACCAGAAAAATACAAATTAAGACCACAAGGAGGAAGGATTTTACACCCACTGAACTAGCAAAAATTGAAACAAGTAATGCCATTATTAAACCAGATGCTAGCAAGGGAAATTAAATTGCCACAGTTGGTTTAAACTACTCTTACTTAACCCTTGGGGTTCAGCAAGGACCAGCCTCCTCCCAAGCACATGTAACAAATGTGACTTCTATTTGCAAGAAAGCCAACACAGTGTTTGCCACGCTGGTCTGTTCTTTTCCAATATTTGTATCTCTTATTTATTTATCTCATATTTTTACATTGCCAACATATCCAAAACAATGTGGATATGTGGCTGCCTCCCTGACAACCATTACACCCCTCTTTGATAATGTAGCCACAGTGAATTTAGGGTTGTACAGTTGGCCCTCCATACCCGTGGGTTCTGCATCCACAGATTCAACCAACTGAGGAAGGAAAAGCCTAAGATGTCTGTACTGAACATGTACAGACTTTTTTAAATTTCATTTTTTCCCTAAACAATACAGTATAACAACTGTTTATTTAGCATTTACATTACATTAGATATTATAAGTAATCTAGAGGTGATCTGAAGTATATGAGAAGATCTGCGTAGGTTACATGCAAATACTATGCCATTTTATATAAGGGACTTAACTATCCATGAATTTTGGTATCCACGGGAGTCCTGGAACCAATCCCCCATGGATACCAGGGATGACTGTAGTAAAATGTTAACTCCATTAAATAGGCACTAACTGGCCAAGATAATCAGGATAATTCCATCCCCCTAGAAAGTAAATAAATGGTTTAGGATAAAACAGATTTAAGCTGATGAAGATATAGCAATTCTCCTAGCCAGAGATACTGATTCAGAGTGGTGTGACCACAGCTCCGGAATTTGTTTAAGACGAAACAAATAATATGCACATGATTTCGCTCTCACTAGTGAGCAATCTCTGTCTTGCAAACGAGTTCCCTCTGCAAAAACTGTCAACATCAGAGAATCTACTAATGAATGAATTATAATAATAGGTAAAATTTAAAGAGCACAAGATCATCTAAATTAAACTGCTCACTATTCCTGATTTATTTAAATCCCTTAGAGCAAATCAGGAAGAGAAGGAAAATTCTTTAATATGATAAACAGTACTTTTCAGAAGTACAGAGCAAATAAATTTAATTACAAAACACTAGAGCATTTCCACTCAGATGAGTGCAAGATAAGGGTGCTTACAATATCTGTTTGGATTCTTGAAGTGTCAAGGAACAAAATTTCCCAGTCTAACTACCTTCAGCAACAAAAAAGGATTAATATGGGAAAATAAATAATCCCAAAGTAGAGAAGGTTTTCGGCAAGGTTCCATTACTGCTCTTGGCTCTACTTTTGCCCCATTCCCTTGGCTCTTCCCTTCTCCATATGCCAGTCTCAACTTGGTATCTCAAGACATCAGGCAATGGCAACCTAGGCTACATTTTTTTTGTATTTACATGAAGAGATGAGGGTAATAGCAAAATACTGAAAATTACCTACATGTCCTGCAACAGCAAAGTTAAGTAATTTTTCATATAAACATGCAAAACTAAAATTAATGAGGCAATTTATGTGGTGACCCAGCTCAAAGTCCAAAATACATCATTAAAAGGGCAAAACAGTATATATAGTATGATCCCCAACTGTGTTTCTAAAATATATAAGTTTTTAAAAGAGGAGAAAAAGTAATTGCCACATCTAGCTTAGTATCTTGACAGATTTCTAGAACCAAAGAAGTTACTGTATTTCACAGTATTAAGGAACTCTTTGGCTTTAGGCAAGTATGTTATAAAAATATTTCAATATTTTGAAAACAAAAGTCTATTTCTGGATTGGCAAATTACTGCATTCACCATATAATAAATGAAAGAATAAAACTAACATTTGCTTAGCACCTGTTTGCCAGGAACTATATGCTACTTTTAGGTACTCTGTGTTACAGCATCTTTCCAGCAACCCTTTCCAGAGATACATGATGTACCTGCTTAGAGATTAAGAGAAGTAACATGTCCACAGCCTACAAGGTCATAACACTCGTAATTAATGAAGCTGGAATTCAATTCCAAATTTAATTCCAAAGCCCATGCTCTCTTCATTAAACCATGATGACTAGAAAGTCAATAAATATCTTTAAAGTATATAGGCTTTCTCATCATACTCCTTACAAAAATGTCACAAAGAACTAAAAATTACCAGAAAGGTACAAAGTAATAAACTGCAGGCAGTGCTAGTAACAGCTGTCTACTCATAATGATTCAATACATGAGCTTTATGTAATAAATCATCATGGCAGTCCGTTTCACCTTTGTATACCATGTATCTCCCTATTCCTTCTATCAAAATTCTAATTCCCACAAATTTCAGTTCAGCTTTGGACAATATCATTATGCGATTAACTGACAAATAAATGAATATAACATAAAATAATTTAATAATAAAAGTACCACGAGTATCTCTACTTATTTTATTACATGCAACATAGTACATTCATACATAATACGTGAATCTCATAAACATGATGTTGAGCAAATAAGTCAGATAAAAAACTACACACAGTATGAGTCAATTTATAAAAAGTTCAAACACAGGCAAAACTAATGTATGATGTTACAGGTCAGGATAATAGTTATCCCGTAGGAGGGCAGTAACTGAAAGGGCACAATGGAGATGTTCTGGGACATTGGTTAATGTCTGTTTCTTGATCTAAATGCTGGTTACAGGGGAACATTTAGTTTGTGAAAATTCATGAACCTGTCCACTTATAATTTGTGTTTACTTTGTATATATACCAATAAAAAGTTAGTAAAGTAGGGGCCGGTCCTGTGGCAGAGTGGTTAAATTATACACTCTGATTTGGCAGCCCAGGGTTCCCCAGTTCAGATCCTGGGCACGGACCTACATGCTGCTCATCAAGCCATGCTGTGGCGGTATCCCACGTAGAAGAACTAGAATCTTACAACTAGGATATACAATTATGTACTGGGGCTTTGGGGAGGAAAAAAGAAAACAAGAAGACTAGCAACGGATGTTAGCTCAGAGCCAGTCTTGGGGGGAAAACAAAAGACATGAGAAGATGAGTCACAACAGAAGGTATACTAAAAAGAAGCTGACATTTGGAGTCGACAGTCAAAAGGTTTTTGGCTTGAGTCACTTATTGTGACCTTAGGCAACTCACCTAGCCATTCCAAATGTACTTCTGTAGAAGTAAATAAACATGGTAATACGTAATATCTACTTTGCCTACTTCACAGATTATAAGAAATCAATTATTTGGTAAATATTTGAGAGACAGATGAGTAAACTACTAAAATCCAATGTGAATCCCAGCTAACTTCTTTTCTGAAATTTACAAGCTCATCTTATAATTCATAAGGAAATTGAAGGAACCCAGAATAGACAAAGTCTTGAAAGAACAACAAATTTGGAAGACACTTCTTAACTTTGTCACTTACTACAAAGCTACAGTAATTAAGACAGTGTACTGATAGGATATATAGATCAATGGAATAGAACTCAGAGTCCAGAAATAAATCCTCACATTTACAATCAATTGATTTTGACAAACATGCCAAGATAATTAAATGGGGAAAGAATGGGCTTTTCAACAAATGGTGCTAGGAGAACAGGTTATCAACATGCAAAAAAATTAATTTGCACATCTGCCTTACCTAATATACAAAATTAACTCAAAATGGATCAAAGACCTAAAACTATGAAACTCCTAGAAGAAAACATAAGTTTAAATCTTCGCAAGCTTGGCTTAGGCAGTGGTTTCTTAAACATGTCACTAAAAGCAAAAACATTAACAACAACAAAAATAAACTGGACATGATTAAAATTAAAAGCTTTTGTGCTTCCACACAAAACACTTCCTTCCACACAATACTCTCCACTTCTGGGTATTTATCCAAAGGAAACAAAAACACTAACTCAAAAAGATATATGCGCCCCTATGTTCATTGTAGCATTACTTAGAAATAGCCAAGACACAGAAGCAACCAAAGTGCCCAATGAAGGATGAATGGATGAAGAAAATATGATATATATATATACACATGTGTACATATATATATATGTATACACAGACACACTTACACACACACACAGGAATATAATCCAGCCATAAAAAATAAGGAAATTTTACTATTTGTGGCAACACGGATGGACGTCAAGAGCATTATGCTAAGAGAAAAAAGTCAGGTGGAAAAAGACAAACAGTGTGTGATCTCACTTATATGGGGAAGCTAAAAAACAAAACAAAATGAGTTCATACATACAGGGAACAGACTGGTGGCTGCGAGAGGCGCGGGGCTGGAGGGGAAGGAAAATGGGTGAAGGTGGTCATAAGGTAGAAAATTCCAATTATAAAATAAGTGTCATGGGAATATAATGTACAGCATGGTGACTATAGTTAATAATACTGGACTGTATCTTTAAAAGTTGCTGAGAGTAAATCTTAAAAGTTCTCATAAGAAAAAAATTTGTAACTACATATGGTGATGGATGTTAACTAGACTTATTGTAGCGATCATTTCACAATACATACAAATATCGCACCATATTTTACACTTGAAACTAATATAATGTTAATGTCAATTATATCTTAACAAAATAAAGTTTTTTAACTTTATTAACTAGCCCTTATCTTCCATTAGTTTCCACATACATTTAACTTTCCACAATTTGCCACCCTTAGAAACTCAGTCCTGAGTATTGTCACTTCTCTAAAAATGTAGTTTTTTGTTAAGATGCTGTCTAAGCCCAAATTCTAACCACCTCCTTTGAGTTACTCATCACTGAGTATTCCCATGTATACTCACCATGTGCAAGTTAATAAACTTCTGTTTGTTTTTCTCTTGTTAACGTGTCTTGTCAGTCTAATTTGCAGGGCCCCAGCCAATGACCCTAGGAGGGGTAGAGGAAACAGATTTTTTCCTCTTCTACACGAGATCAACAAGAGAAAGAACAGATTTTTATTGATGTAAGTATGTACAGGAGTTCACAGATATTGCGACTCAAGGAGGTGTTTAGAATTTGAGGCTTATATACCATCTTAATAGGGGAAGGGGGAGGGGAGGGGCACTTACAGGAAAACACGACTTTTTAGAAAGACAAATGGGTCTTTAGGAGAACAGATGGGATATATGGTAGTTTTGTAAGAGAGTCTGTTTAGGTGTGGTGTGCAGACTTCTAAGAGTCAATCTTCCCTGGCTGCTCCAGGAAGGGAATTTATGACAAGAGTTCTTTAGGGAGGGTCTGCTTTTAAACAGATAAGAGATTTCAGGAACTCAAATGCCGCCTTCTCAAAATAATTTTTATGCCACAGTAACTTATCCTGGACCCCTTCAAGTGTCAAGACTATCACAACAGAGGAAAAAGACTGGGCTCAATTCCAAATACAATAAGGACAAGTGGGAATTTATAGCAAAAAACCCAAAAACAATACTTCCATGCTTCAAAGGATAACATAAAGTAAGTGAAAAGACAACCAACAGAATGGGAGAAATCTTATGCAAATCATAGAAGGGACCTGTGTCTAGAATATATGAAAAACTATCACAACTCAATAATAAAAAGACAATCCAATTTTTAATGGACAAAGGATTCAAATAGTTTTCCAAAGAAAATACACAAATGGTTAATACACACATGAAAAAATGGTCAACATCATTAACCATCAGGAAATGCAAATCAAAACCATGAGATACCAATTCACAAGCATTAGGATGGCTATGATCAAAAAGACAATAACAAGTGTGGGCAAGGATGTAGAGAAACAAATCTTCACACACTCATGGTGGGAATGTAAAATGGTGCAGTAGCTTTGGAAAACAGTCTAGCACTTCCTCCAACAGTTTAAGTTAACCATATGATCCAGCAATTCCATTCATAGGTATATATCCAAGAGAAATAAAAACATATGCCTCATATAAACTTGTACACAAATGCTCATAACAGTGTTACTCGTAATACCTAAAAGGTGGAAACAGCCCAAACACTCATCAACAAATGAACGGATAAACAAAATATAGTATATCTATACAGTGGAATATTTGGCAATAAAAAGAAATGAAGTACTGATATATACCACAATATGGATGAACTTTGAAAACATTACATGAAGTGAAAGACACCAATTACAAAGGACCAAACATTGAATGATTCTATTAATATGAAACATATAGAACAGGCAGAACTACAAAGACAGAAAGTAGATTAGTTGTTAGTTGCAGAGGCGAGGGGATGTTAAGGGGTGCTGGCTAAGAGGTGTGGGTTTCTTTTCGGGATAATGAAAATGTTCTAAAATTGATTATGGTAATGGATGTACAACTCTGTGAACGTACTAAACCACTGAGCTGTACACTTTAAATTAGCGAATTGTATGGTATGTGAATTAAACAACTAAATAAAGATGTTTAAAAACACCAATGTAGCAAATGCTGTTAAGTATATACTAGACCAGGCAAAGTTTCAGGAGTCTGAAAGTCTGTTGCAGGGATAAGGAAACCATCCCTGAGAAATCATACTGGAGCTAAATCTTTAAAAAGATATACTGTCTGAAAGTCTGCCAACAGATCAAAACCTAGGCAGAGGATTTCAGATGAAATGAAAAGCACGTGCAAATGCACACAAGTGCAAGAGAATATGACAGTCCTCAATTTCATATAGCCAGAACTCACTAATTCCATTGCAAAGTAACAAAAGATCCTGCTGGAGAGGGGAGCAGAGGCATATTACGAGAGCCCTAAATGTTCAAATTTATTTTTTCTTGCAGGCAATGAGAAATTAAAAGTTTTGACCAAGGGAATAAAATGCTCAGATGTCTTTTACATGAACTATTTTAACAATTCCTGGAGGATGGAGTGGAAGAAGGTAAGAATGGAGTTGAGAGACTGGTTAGGAGGCTACTAAACTAATTTAAGAAAAACAACGAGGACCTGGACTAAATCAAAAGCAACAAGCATAGAGGAAAGGAGACTTGGACTAAACCAAAAGTAACAAGCATAAAGGGAAAGAAAATAGTGTGGGAGAGAAGAGAAAAAGTAAATTTAATGACTAATTGGAGAGAGAAGGAAAAAAATCAACTAATGAATGGAAATCAGGAGTGAGGTCAAACTTCAGATGTTGATTTGGGGATAACCAACACTGAATGGAAGCCAAGGAAATGAATGAAATTATGCAAGAAAAGCTTAGAAAGGAGATGGAAATAAAAGACAAAATACTGTGGGATAGTTTTTCTCCAAACTGAATTGTCCCTATGTAATCAACTCACAACAGTAAAATCCATAATTATTATATTAGGAAACTAACCATAAAGGTTAATACTACCTCACGAAAAAATCAGATGGCTCTAGGGGCTGGCCCCATGGCCAAGTGTTAAGTTCGCGCACTGTGCTTCAGCGGCCCAGGGTTTCGCCCTCGGATCCTGGGCACAGACATGGCACCGCTTATCAGGCCATGCTAAGGCGGCATCCCACATGCCACAACTAGAAGGACCCACAACTAAAAATACACAACTATGTACCGGGGGGCTTTGGGAGAAAAAGGAAAAGTAAAATCTTTAAAAACAAAAAAATCAGATGGCTCTAAAAAGGAAAGGGTGATAATTTCAGTCTCAGTTAAGCTTTTCAGTAAGAAAGGTTTTAAAGGTTTGGATTAAAGGCAGCATGGTGTAATAATAAGAGAAGGAAGAATAACAACACATTGAGTACCTACCTAACCTGTGCTCACAGTTCTAAACACTTAACATGTATTAATTCATTTAATCCTCACCAAGAACCCTGCAAGGTGAGCAATCTCCTTTCCTAGAGAGTGAGGCAAAAAGAGGTTAAGTAATTTGCCCAAGGCTGAACAGGTAGTTAAGGGGTGGGGTGAGGACTCCAACACAGCCAGTTCCAGAACCCACATTTTTAACCATTGTACTAGCTCTCAAAGGCAAGTATTAGGATTTTCAAAGCAGAAAAAAAAAGACATAAAAACTTGGCTCAAATGTTGGATCTACCACCAACCTTGGCATATTGGTAACTTTATTAGTCTGTCTCTTCAGCTATAAGAAGAAAACAATGACAGTATCACAGGATTATTATGAGTATTCAGTTATGAATATGAAACACCCAAGTAACTATTACCAAGTAATAAGAGTTAATATTTACTGAGTACATATTGGCATATATTAAGACCATACCATAAGTACTTCACATAAGTTATTTTATCTATTCCTCAAAACCGTCTCAGAAAGTATCGTTACTCTCCTAACCATTTTTACAAGTTAGGAAACAGATTCAGAGAGATGAAGAGACCTGTGTAAGATCACGTTGTATGGTAGGATGATCATAAAATGGTCCCAATTCTCCACCCCTCCTAGTATGCATACTCCCTGCAATTAGACATTATAGATCCTCCCATCAAGAGGCAGAGTTGATTTCCCCATATCTTGAATCCTGCTTGGTCTCATGACTTGCCTTGGCCAACAGAATGTGGCAGAAGTGACAATGTTACCAGTTCCAAGTGTAGACCTCAAGAGACCTTGCACATTTCCACTACCTCTCTTAGAATCCTGACACCACCATGTGAACAAGCCCAGACTTGCCCGATGAATAATGAGTGACATGTACCTCAGTCACCCTCCATCACCCAGCAAAGCAGCCAGCCAACCACCAGAAATGTGAGAAGCCACCCTAGATCACCTAGCCCTCCACCAACCTGCTAGGTGACTACAGTTATATGAGGATTCCCTAGATGAAATCAGCTCAGCTCAGCTGAAATGAGCCAAATCTAACTCAGATAATCAGAACCATCGACCTGATCCACAGATTCATGAGTAATAACACAGTCATTTTAAGCCACAGAAATTTTTTGGGGGGGAGGAGGGCTCCACACTGTTATACAGCAGTAGCTAACTGAAATTCATGGCAAGTGGAAGAGCTGAGATTTAAAGCCAGGCAGTCTGACTCCAAGCTCATTCTCCTAAACACTAGATTATATAACTTTCAGTTTCAGAGTAGACGTAACATGCACTGCCTCTGTCATATTTTCTTTTCTGAAAAAGAAGTCATTTATGCTCGCTATTTCATATTATTTAAAATTAATTTATAAAAGCTCAAAATAGCAAATATAATTGTTGTTTCCTCCTTTAGGTAAACAAAAAATCCAAAAAGCATAATAGATCTAGAATTAGAACTCAACTGCTAACAACCACGAATCCATTAATTTACTAAGTATTGGATAATCAAAAAGAAACTGCATGTACTTTCTTGGATATATTTACACTTCTTTCAATGTAAATAAATATTTGTGTATAGGGTATCCTGACTAACTCCCCGAGTATTGTGAAACGTATCTATATTAACTTGTATTAACTCATTTTCACTCTTAACTGATTTACTTTGCTTTCCAATTCACTGATATATAAACACATCACATCATCTACCCATCTATATGCATCTAAGCTCATATAGCTCCCTTGGTGGATCTTAGTTTCCACCAACGGATGCAGCAATGGTCCCATTAAACTGGAAGTTCAGACTGCCACCCAGTCCCTTTGGGCTTTTCATGCCAATGAGTCAACAAAGAACGGGGTTACAGAACTGACTATGGTGACTGATCTTACTATCAAGGGGAAGCTAGGTTGCTATTACACAAGAGGGGCTAAGAAAAAGTATGTCTGGAATGCAGAAGTTCCTCTGGGATGCCACTTAGTATTTCCATGTACTGTGATTAAAGTCAGTGGAAACAATCCAGGCAGGACTGCCAATGACCCAGACCCTTAAGGAATGAAGGTCTGGGTCACCCTACCCAGCAAGAAACCACAACCAACTAAGGTACCTGCCAAGAACAGAGGGAATATGGAATGAGAGCAGGAGAAGGCAATTATAGATAACAACTACAATCAGATGACTAGTTGCAGAAATGAAAAGTCTGAGTATTTCTTCCTTATTTTGATATAAAAAATTTGTATATATACTAACCAGTTTATTTTTTATCTCCCTTTCAACAACCACGTAAGAGTAACTAATCTCATATCATATCTCAGTATTTAAGTTACAGGATATTATTAAGTAGAAAATATGACTTAGGTAGAAGAAAAATGAACCCAAATATGGATAAAGGGATTTTGTATCCTCGCTTAAGGAGAGGATTTGTATGTACATTATCACTTGAACAAAGGGTGGCTGCATTATGCTCAGCAAAACTCTAATTTTGCAATTGTCTTTATTTATAAGTTAAACATGATTAAAATAACTGTGTATAGGTGTCATGGAACCATCAAAAGGATGGGGTGGACTGTGATGGCTTTTTATTGTCATCTTAGGTAGGCTGCAACTACATTTCTCCAAATTCCACTACCTGCATGGTTGTGAGTTAAGAGCTGGCCTCAAAAGAAATTCCCATGAGACTGAAAAGACAAAAGTGAAGCAGCAGCCATGTTCAGAACATCAGTGTAAGGTCAGGTGTTACTGTAGTTCTCACGCATCATCATGGATTTTTGGGCTCACCTTCATTGGCATGGGACAGCAACTGGGCCCACAGCTCCTCCAGCTCCTGTCAGATCCCTTTCTTTGCTTTCCCAAATAATACTGGGGCAGGTTTGTGTGCAGCTCCCTGCTAAGGTGTGCCACACCTACTGCAGGTTACCCATATCAAAGTTTGGAAACATTGAGACAGCGATGAAGGTTCAAGTTTGGGCTCAGAGGTTTCAGCCCATTTCC
The DNA here is from genome assembly GCF_041296235.1 of Equus asinus. NCBI lineage: Eukaryota > Metazoa > Chordata > Mammalia > Perissodactyla > Equidae > Equus > Equus asinus. The sequence continues at coordinate 14,107,089 of NC_091800.1, read as the reverse complement.
ATAAATTCCAAATCTTCTTTGCAGGTTCCAGTTTAACCTTACTCTGCCCCACTTCATGCCTATCTCCCCTTCCCAACTGCCAGACTTGCTCACTTTAAGCTTAGCAACAGACTCAGGAGTGCATAATAAGTTCCCAGAATTGGTAAAAATCAATCACTAAAATGATTTTACTTCTCTAATCAAACCCTAACTGATAGAGATGGAAACGTTATTTAGGTTAGACTACCGTAGAAAGGGCTAAATGTGTGCTGAATGTGTCCACTTCTCTCTTTTCCACCTCATATAACACCCAACTAAAGTAAAATATCATATATTGGGGTTATCATGTACTTCACTTTCCTTCCATAAGCAAAAATACTTACAGATTTACCTGAAGAACATTAAGCTCTGAATGTATTTACTTTCTAAAGGAGCAACTTCAAATTTTAAAATCTACCTTCTTACAAAGTTATATTTACATTAAAACAACAAAATAGGCACTGTCCAAATTCAAGAAAACAATTAAAAATCAACATACCTTAATAAATGTATTTAGACTACATTAATGTTAACCTTAGACTTGTGCTAGAAGCACAAGACAGTAAATCTATTAGAGGAGGTATGTGCCATCTCTACAAATCAACTCACCCAGTTCCCTCTTAAACACACTTTTTTTTTTTAATCTGTTCAGCTAAAGTCAAAGTCATAAACTCAAATTTTTTTTTAATTTTTTCTTTTTTTTTAAGATTTTATTTTTTTCCTTTTTCTCCCCAAAGCCCCCAGTACACAGTTGTATATTCTTTGTTGCGGGTCCTTCTAGTTGTGTCATGTGGGACACTGCCTCAGCGTGGTCTGATGAGCGGTGCCACGTCCACGCCCAGGATTTGAACCAACGAAACACTGGGCTGCCTGCAGCGGAGCACGCAAACTTAACCACTCGGCCACGGGGCCAGCCCCTATAAACTCAAATTTTTGTAGAATGATCCTAACGGGTCTCTGGACCTGAGCTGGTCCTAGTTAACTATTTACAAATTGATGTCCAACAGCCCTATTACAAACATGAATTTTGAGACAGAAAGAGTTGAGACAAACATTTACATTCTGGTAGTTTTTGCACAGAGTAGAACTATCAAGAAAAGTAGACTGAATACAACTGAAAAATGACATTTTCTTCTAATATTTTCTGGTCCCATGTATCCCACTGTTGCCTGTCAGAGGTTGCTGCTAAAAAGGGAGAAAAAAAACAGCAGTAGAAATACACCTGTTCCTTTCACCAGTCTTTGTAAACATTCTTTAGCTCCTGGCTTTTCACTAAATAATTATCCGTTTAGGGCAAGTGTACATAACTGAAACAATAGTGAGTTTCTATCTTATTCTAAAAACATATAACCCTAAAACAGGGTGTTTGTTAAGTCAGCAACCATGTTTAAAGGTCCGGTCTGAAATGAACGAAAATGAGCCTGTGAAGAGTGCTAATAATGGTAGAACAGCTTTCGTCAACTCATTAAACTAACCCCTCCACAGATAACAATCATGAACTCTAGGTAAAGTACTTTTAAGAATGATTTGAAACAGAAGAAAGCAACCAAGAGCAGGCAGGAATTGGAGAGCTGACCACTGGAAGAAGGAATGTACACTGGGGAAAGTTCAAATTTATACAGCTTCTCCCCTGATGGCACTCCCAGTCTGCAATAGCACAGGGCACTAGAACTCAAGCAGAAAACTGCAGTTTTATTGAAGTTCACGGCCACAGAGTGGCTGGAAATTCTGAGGAGAAATTCAGGAAAGGAATGGGCCACAGCAGGGGAAGCCTCAAAAACTAATATAAACTCCTTGAAATTCTTCACTGACCTCTGAAGTGCATATGCTCAGGGACAATTCCAAGGACCCCAGCAGAAAACAACTGGAAAGTTGAAAGAACTCAGCAGCAATTTCAGCTGCTGGCCACTACAAAGGAGACATGAGTCTGGAGTTTGAATATGGCCAAGTCACAAGGGCTTAGAAAACACCTCAGGCTTTCTACAGACCCATCTCAAAGCATGAAACTAAGCCTCCACAAGTTCATAATAATCAGCCAGTACTTTAACTATACTCATCAGAAGAAAATAAAGAGAAGTTAAAGGTGATATATCATCCACAATGTCCGCTCTACAATTAAAACTTTCTAGACATGAAAAGCAGGAAAATGTGAACTATTGTCAAGGGTGGGAAAAAATAGTCAACAGAAAAAGACCATGAAATAAATCAAATGATAGAAATAACAAGAACTTTAAAGTAGCTACTATAAATTTGTTCAAAGACTTAATGGAAAACATGGTCACAATGTGGAATCTCAGTAGATAAATTGAAATAGCTAAAAAAAAAATTACAACTGAAGGGTACATTATTTGAAAATGGGCTTAGAGATATTTGCACCCCCATGTTCATTCCAGTATTGTTCACAATAGCCAAGACATGGAAACAACTAAAATGTCCATCAACAGATGAATGGATAAAGAAGACGTGGTATTCAGCCATGATAAAGAAGGCACTCTTGCCATTTGCAACAACATGAACCTTGAGGGCACTATACTAAGTAAAATAAACCAGACAAAAAGACAAACACTATATGACCTCACCTATATGTGGAATCTAAAAAGTAAAACTCATATAAACAGAGTAAATTGGTGGCTGCCGGGGGCTGGAGGAGGAGGGATGGAATGGGGAGATTTTTGTCAAAGAGTACAAACTTTCAGTTGTAAGATGAATTAGTTCTGGGGATCTAATGTACAGCATGGTGACCACAGCTAACAATACTGTACTGCCTATCAGAAAGTTGCAAAGAGAGTAAATCTTAAATGTTCTCAGCACACACAAAATAATGTTAAGTATGTGAGATGATGGATGTGTTAACTAACCTTATTGTCATAATCATTTCACAATATACACATATATCAAATCATCACATTGTACAACTTAAACTTACACAATGTTATTTGTCAAGTATATCTCAATAAAGCTGAAAGATAAATAAATGGTGGGGGAGGCTTGACGTTAGGAACAACACAAAAAAGAGTCAGTGACCTTGAACACAGATCAACAGAAATTATTCAATCTTAAGAACTGGGGGGAAAAGATTGAAAAAAATTAACAGAGACTCACAGACCTACAGTACAATTTTAAGCAGAATAACAAGAATCTCAAAGAAGAGAGAATGGGGCAAGAAAAGCATTTTTAAATAAAGGTTAAAATGTCCCAAATTTGATTAGAAATCAAACAAGCTCAGCAACTCTAAGCAGAATATAAAAAAAGAAAGAAAAGAAAAATATACATCAAATTGTTGAAAATTAAAGTTAAAGACACAATGGAGAACAGAAGACAAAGACATCTTTAAAGTGACTAAAGAAAAAGACTGTCAACCCACAATCTATATCCAGCAAAAATACTCTTGAAAAAGTAAAATACACACACACACATTCAACTAAATAAGAACTGAGAGTTTATCACTAGACCCATACATTACGCAGTGATAAAGGAAGTTCTTCAAGCTGAAGGGAAATGACATCAGATGAAACTTAGATCTATACAAAGAAATAAACAAATCTGAAATAATAAATATGTATATACAAAAGACTGTCATTTCTTCTCTCAAATTCTTTAAAAGGCAACTATTTAAAGCAAAAATAGAACTGTGTTGAAGCAAAAGATAGCACATCAATAGCACAAAGGTTAAATGTAATTATGCTCTGTAAGGTTCTTTCACTTTACATGAAGTGGCATAACATTAATGCTAAATAAACTGTAAAAGTTGATTATGAATACTGTGATCCCTAGAGCAATCACTAAAAAAAACAAAATAGTATAGCTTAAAAAGCCAATAGAAGATTTAAAATGGGATATTAAAAAAAATATTTGGCTAATGAAAGAAGACAGTAAAGGAAGGGAAAAAAGAAAAAGATAAAACAAATAAAAAACACACAGCAAAATGGTAGACTTAAACACAACCATATAAATAACACTAAACGTAAAGTTACCAAACTCTCCACTCAAACGCAGAGACTGTTAGATGGGCTTAATATTTAAGAAAAGAAGAAAAGGAAAGAAAAAGAAACCCATTAAATATACACTGTCTATAAGAGATACACTTTAAAAACAAAGAAATAGGTTAAAAGCATAATGATGAAAAATTACACATCATGAATGTAAATAGCAAACATAAGAGAACTAGTATGGTTACATTAATATCAGGAAAAATTTCAATAAAGGAGAATTATCAAAGGTAAAAAAGTCAATTCATCCAGAAGGCATAACAATCCTAAATGAGAATGCACTGGTCTCAGAGCTTGAGGCAAAAACTACATGAAGGAAATACATGAAGCAAAAGCTGACAACATTACAGGAAGAAATGAACAAATCCAGTTACAGCTGGAAACACTAATACCCTTCTCAGCAACTGAAATGGATAAAAAATCTGTAGGCAAACAGATAAGAGCTCAACAAACTACAGGACAGATCCATGGCCCTCTGCTCATCTTTGTAAATAAAGTTTTATTAGAACATTGTCGCTCATTCATCTAAGGGCAGAGTAGTTGCAACAGAGACTGCATAATACACAAAATCTAAAATATTTTCTATGCAGCCCTTTACAGAAAGTGTTCAGACCCTTCACATAGATGATTTGAACACTACTAACTTGACTTAACTGTATGATGGACCATAACCTACACCATAAAATAAGTCTCAAATTTCAAAAGACAGAAATCTAACAGAGTATACAGCCATACCTCGTTTTATTGTACTTTACTGCACATTGAAAATATTGCATTTTTTACAGGACCTTCTATCAGCAAAAATATTACAACTTACTGAAGGCTCAAATGAAGATTACATGTTTCAGCAATAAAGTTTTTTGGGTTTTTTTCTTTTTATTTTTTGGTGAGGAAGGCTGGCCCTAAGCTAACATCTCTTACCAATCTTTCTCTTTTTGCTTGAGGAAGATTGTCACTGAGCTAACATTTGCGCCAGTCCTCCTCTATTTTGTATGAGGAACGCTGCCACAGCATGGCTTGATGAGCAGTGGGTAGGTCCGCATCCAATTTCTGAACCTGCGAACCCCAGGCCGCTGCAGTGGAATGCACAAACTTAACCACCATGCCACAGGGCCAGCCCCAGCAATAAAGTATTTTTTTAATTAAAGTACGTATGTTGTTTTTTAAGACATAATGTTATGGCACACTTAATAGATTCCAGTATAATGTAAAAACTTTTATATGCACTGGGAAACCAAAAGCTTCATGTGATTCGCTTTACTGCAACATTCACTTTATTGCAGTGTTCTGGAAAGGAACCCACAATATCTCCAAGGTATGCCCATATTCTCTGACCACAAGATGATTATATTAAAAATCAATTACAATAAGCTATCTAAGAAAACCCAAAATAATGGAAACTAAGTAAGACACTTCTAAATAACCCATGAGACAAAGAAGAAATCACAACGGAAATTAGAAAATTGTAAGCTTGTTGATAATGAAAATACAATATATAAAAATTTGTGGGGGCCCAGTCCCATAGCATGGTAGTTAAATTCAGCATGCTCCGCTTCAGTGGCCCAGGTTCACAGCTTCGGATCCCAGGCGCAGACCTACACCACTCATCAGCCACACTGTGGCGGCAACCCACACACAAAATGGAGGAAGACTGGCATAGATGTTAGCTCAGGGCTAATCTTCCTCAAGTGAAAAAGAGAGGAAGATTGGCAAGGGATGTTAGCTCAGGGCAAATCCTCCCCAGCAAAAAAAATTGTGGCATACAGTTAAGCAATGCTTAGAGGGGAAATTACAGATTTAAGTGCTTATAGTTAAAAAGAAAGTCTAAACCAACAGAAAACAGAAGGAAGAAAATCACCAAGGTAAGAGCAGGAGTCAATTAAAATAAATCATTGAGGGGCCAGCCCCGTGGCTGAGTGATTAAGTTCCTGCACTCCACTTTGGCAGCTCGGGGTTCACTGGTTCGGATCCTGGGCACGGACCTAGGCACTGCTCATCAAGTCATGCTGTGGAGGCACACCACATAGAAGAACTAGAATGACCTACAACTAGGACATACAGCTGTGTACTGGGGCTTTGGAGAGAAAAAAAAAAATGAAAGGAAGATCGGTAACAGATGTCAGCTCAGGGCCAATCTTCCCCACCAAAAGAAAAAAGAAGAAAAGAAAAAAAATCACTGAAATCAAAAGCTGTGGAAAGAAAATTGCTAAACCCTTAGTATGAATGACCAAGAAAAGAAAGTAAAATACAAACTACCAATATCAGGAATAACAAAGGGGTCACTACAGATCCTACAGATATTAAAAGGATCACAAGGGAAAATTACTAACTTTATGCCAAGAGATTTAATAACTTAAATGAAACAAACTGCTTGAAAAACACAAGACAAAATAAAAAATCTGTATACCCATATATTTACTAAAGAAACAAAATGTTATCAAAAACACTCCCACACAAAAAAACTCCATGTCTACATGGTTATCAAACATTAAAGAAATAATACCAATCTTAGACAAACTATTTGTGAAAATGGAAGAGGAAATATTTCCCAAATAGTTTTAAAAGACTAGCATAACCATGCTACCAAAAGGCATTACGTGAAATGACAATTATAGATCAATAATTCTCATAAACAGAGACACTAAAGTCCTTAAAGAAATAATAGCAGAGCAAATCCAGAACAGATAAATGGGCAACACATTCATGACCAAGTGATGATATCCCAGGAACGCAAAATTGGCTTAACTTTCAAAAATCAATAAATACAATTCACCATAGTAACAGAATAAAGGATAAAAACCATACAATCATCTCAATAAATACAAAAAGGGGGTACATTTGACAAAACTCAACAGCCATTCATAATTTAAAAATAAAAATCTCAAACTAGGAATAGAAAGTAACATCCTCTGACTTCTCATAATCTACAAAAAATTCTCTGCTGACATTCTATTTAATGGTGAAAGACAATGCTTTCCCCTTTAGACTGGGAACAAGGATGCCCATTCTTATCATTTCTCTTCAATACTAAATTGAAGATGCTAGACAGTGCAATAAGGTAAGACGAAATAAAAAGTGTGTAAAATGGGAAAAGAAGGAATACAACTATCTTATTCACCGATGATGATAGTTTTTGCAAAGAAAATCGTAAAGACTCTACAAAAAGACTACTGCAACTAAATGAATTTAAGCAAGGCCAAAGAATATAAAGACAATAGTTTTAAAACAATTATTGTATCTCTATAAACTAGCAGGAAAATTTTGAAAAATGAAATTTAGAAAATTTCCTTTTTAATAGCATAAAAAAAACTTTCATGGGGCCGGTCCGGTGACGCAGCGGTAAAGTTCACACGTTCCGCTTCTCGGTGGCCCGGGGTTCGCTGGTTCAGATCCTGGGTGCGGACATGGCGCTGCTTGGCAGCCATGCTGCGGTAGGCGTCCCACATATAAAGTAGAGGAAGAGGGGCACGGATGTTAGCTAAGAGCCAGCCTTCCTCAGCAAAAAGAGGAGGACTGGCAGTAGTTAGCTGAGGGCTAATCTTCCTCAAAAAAAAAAAAAAAAAACCTTTCAGGAATAAATTTAATAGGCAAGATCTCTACAGAGAACATTAAAATGTTAATTTATATTATATGTATATATTAATACATTAACATCATCACATTACACATTAACGTTAATATACTAATATGTAAAAACCTATTTTAGTAAGCTGATGTAGAGATCTTACATACATATACACAGTCATGCAATGCATAACGTTTCATTCAACGACAGACTGCGTATATAATGGTGGTCCCATAAGATTAGTACCATATAGCCTAGGTGTGTAGTAAGCTATACCATCTAGGTTTGTGTAACTGGACTCTATGATGTTTGCAAGACAACAAAACTGCCTAACAATGCATTTCTCAGAACGTATCCCCATCAAGCAATGCATAACTGTATACTTACATAAAACTACATATATTTATAGTACACGTTAAAATAAAGATGACAAATAAAAGGAGAGGTACACAATCTATTGCTATTTAATAAACTACCCGAAAACTTAGCAGTTGAAAACAACATTTATCATCTCACACAGTTTCTAAGGGTCAAGAGTCCGGGAGCAGCTTAGCTGGTGGATGTGGCTCAAAGGTCTCTCACACAGTTGCAGTCAAATTGTAGTTGGGTCTGCAGTCAACTGAGCGCTAGAAGATCTCCTCCCAAGCTCACTCAAGGCTACTAGCAGAAGGCCTCAGCATTTTGTCATGTGGATGTTAGGAGACAATACTGCATGGGTCTTTTGCATTTCTGCACATCTTGCTACTGAGGTTCTGACTGCCCTCCATTCCAGACTATCTTACCAAAGACATTTGTAAGTGAACAGACTTAGAAGATTAAGTCTCCTCTAGAGGAAAGAGCAGGTATGCTTACTGCCCACTAAAAAATACCCAGATTCCCTATATTCAGAGTTCCTCTCCTGTAATGCAATCCACTGCCTGTGCAGGTGTCATCTGCCCCTCTCTACATCACCAAGTGTGAACTGGAGCTCAAGGAACTGGTGCAAAAATGCTGATATTTTGGCTACCACTATAGCTGTGACAATAAATTGTTTTTTGACTCTGATGCAGGAGTATCGTGTCTTCTATCAGCATCTGTGAAACTGTAGCAGGCTAACAGGCTAAGTGTAGCAGGGTAAAGTCTCAGACCCCTCACAGTCTTGACAGTGGGTCTCTCTACAACTGATTTCTCCTAGAATGAGTGACCAGAGAAAGAAAGAGACCAATACACAAGCTATTGTGTCTTTCATGACCTAATTTCAGAAGTGACATATCATCACGTTTACCATGTTCTATTGGTCACACAGAGGAATCCTAACACAATGTGCAAGGTGACTATAAAAGGGTGCAAAGAACAGGGGCAAGGATCAGTGCAAATCATGTTAGAGGCCGACTACCAAATTCAAAATTGTTAGAGGTCAGTTCTCCCTAAATTTATCTATAGAGCAACACAATCCCAATCAAAATCCCACAGGCTTTTTTTTTTTTTTTAAATAAATTGACATCTTAAAATTTATATGAAAACACAAAGGAACTATACTGGTCAAAAAATGTTAGAGGATTCACACTACTTGATTCCAAGTACAGTAATAAAAGCAGGACAATACTGGCATAGGAGAAACAAGTAGATCAATGAAACAGAATAGAGCCCAGAAATAAATCCATACACACAAGTTCAAATGATTCTAGACATAGGCAATTCAGTGCAGGAATGGAAGGTTTTCTTCAATGATGTTGGAATTGGATACATGTATTTTTAAAAGTGAACCTGAGGGGCTGGACTGGTGGTGTAGTAGTTAAGTTTGCAGGCTCCGCTTCAGCGGCCCAGGGTTTGTGGCTTCAGATCCCAGGCACAGACCTACACACCACTCATCAAGCCATGCTGTGGGAGTGCCCCACATACAAGGTAGAGGAAGACTGGCATAGATGTTAGCTCAGGGACAATCTTCCTCACCAAAAAAAAACGAACATCAACCCCTACTTCACACCATGCACAATAATTCAAGAAGGACCACAGTCCTATATCTAACAGTTAAGACTAGGAAATTTCTAAAAGAAAACATACGAAATTATTATCATGACTTTTGGGTAGGCAAAAACTTCTGAGGACTCAAAAAGCATAACCTATTAAAGAAAAAATTGATTAACTAGACTTTGAAATTAAAACTTCAGCTCTCAATACACTGATCTGACAAAAAAGCTGTATCCAGACTAAGAATTCTTACACATCAATAATAAAAAGATAACCAATTTTTTTAAATGTACAAGAAACTTGAAGAGGCATTCCACAAAAGAAAATACACTGTCAATAACCATATGAAAAGGTGCTCAACATCATTAGCCACCAAGGAAATCCAAAACAAAACCACAATGAGATACTATTTCACACCCACTAAAATGGCTAATATTAAAAAGACTGATTATCCAAATGTTAGCAAGGATGCAGCACAACTAGAATTTTCATATATTCATGGTGGGAATATAAAGTGGAACCCCACTTTGAAAAACTATGTGGCAGTTTCTTATATAGTTAAACATACCTATGAACCAATAACTCCATTCCTAGGTATTTACATAAGAGAAATGAAAACACATGTTCGCAAGAAGACCCGTATAGGCCTTAACAGTAAAAAACTGGAAACAACTCAAATGCCCATCAACAAAAGAAAAGATAAACTCACACATTCATCCAATGAGACACCTCTCAGCAATAAAAACTCTGATACATCCAACCTCATGGATGAGTGTGGAAATATATGTTAAGCAAAAGAAGCTAAATGCAAAAAAGGACACACTGTATGAAGAAAGAACAAAACAAATCTACATTGTTAGAAATCAGAGCACGGAACTGAATAGAAATAGGAACTAAGGAACTTTCTGGGGTGATAAAAATGTTCTATATCGAGTGTGGAGAGGGCAAAAGAGAGAAAGGAGTACACATGTATAGTGGTGAATAAAAACTAGACTATTGGTGGTGAACATGATGCAGTCTATACAGAAACTGAAACATAACGTACACCTGAAATTTCCTCAATGATATAAGCAAATATAACCTCAATAAAGTAATTTTTAAATGTAAAAAAAAAAATGCTCCATATCATCTTTCGGGTATTGGTTACATGAGTATAATTGTCACACCTCATCAAAGTGAATACCTAAGATCTGTACATTTTATTGTTTTTACTTCACATTTCAATGTACATAAATAAATTTTAAAACGAATGTGAGATCAGTGTATTAATTCTCCTTCTTTTCCTTTTAGTCTTGGGTTATCCAAATGTATATTTAGTGTATATACACATATATTTATGTGTATTCAGTAAATATTTATCATTTACTATGTGCCAAACACTATGCCAGGTTCCAAAATAACTAAAAGTCCATGCCCTCAAGAAGCTAACAATCTAGGACAAGGAAACACATCCTTAAATAACACAAGATGTGAGGATTTCTATTATAGAGGTATACTAGGGTCTTGTGAGATGGAGAAATGAGTACCATACGTTGCCTGAAAGAAGAGTTAGATATTAGAAAAGTTTTTCCATTAGGTGGAGGATGAAAAGCAGGACTTTTGAAGTGTGGATAAGCAGGACCACTATAAGCAGAGAAACAGCACATGCAAAGACAGAGACAAAGGGTCTACCACAACAGCGAGCAAGGAGCAGTTTAGGGTTTTTGGAATTTGGAGAACCTATAAGGAAGTGAAAGGAAATGCTGGCAAGGTAGATAGGCAAGACGCTAATGCATGTGCATCACAGAGGCAGGGAAGAGCCACTGAATATTTTTAAACAAGGGAATGACAAATTCAAATCTGTGATTAGAAGTATCACTCTGTTAAACAGTGTAAGAAGCAGCCCAGAAGGGAGTGAAACTGGAAGCAGAGACCCGTCAGCCTGCAAACAAGCAAGTCAGGTTTACTTTTAGTAAACCAACCAATGGCACCTGGACTGAAGAAAAATTTAAGAATCACCAAAATGAACAGGAAAATGGGTAAAGATGAAGATCACACAGTTCACAGAAAAAAATAAAAATGGCTCAAACACATGAAAAGATGCTCAGCTTCACTCATAAAAGAAATGTGAAATAAAACTACACTGAGATATTTTTCACCTATCATATTGGCAAAAATCCAAAAAGTTTGATTATACACTGTGTTGGCAAGACTTTAGGGAAACAAGTATTCTCATATATACATTACTATTACAACCCCTGTGAAGGGCAATTTAACAATATCTATCAGGGCCAGCCCGGTGGCGCAGCAGTTAAGTGTGCACGTTCCGCTTCCACTACCCGGGGTTCACCGGTTCAGATCCCGGGTGCAGACATGGCACCACTCGGGAAGCCATGCTGTGGTAGGCGTCCCACGTATAAAATGGAGGAAGATGGGCATGGATGTTAGCTCAGGGCCAGCCTTCCTTGGCAAAAAGAGGTGGACTGGCAGCAGATGTTAGCTCAGGGCTAATCTTCCTAAAAAAAAAAAAAAAAGAAAAAACAGACTATCTATCAAAATTATATCTGCTATATTCTTTGACCCAGCAACAGTACTAAAAATTTATCCTACAGACACCTGCATATGTACAAAATTATATATGTACAAGGTTGCTCAATGCAGCATTTTTATAATAGTAAAAATTGGAAACAATCTGTCCATCAATGAGCTAAATTATGGTACATAAATAAAAATGAACACTGCAGTGTTGAGAGCAAGCGAGCGCGAGCATACTAACACTTCATATACTAATATAGAAAGGTCTCCAAGGTATACTGCTAGGTGAAAAAAGTAAAAGGTGGCTAAAGTTTCCAACATTAGTGTAAAACATGTGGGGAGACGGGTAGGAGTGAGTGGGATAAATATATTTGTATATGGTTGCATTTTAAAAATCTCCGGGATACATTAAAAATCAATATTAGAAAACAATTGTAGGACTTTGGGAATTAGGCAGATGGAGAAGAGTATGGATGAGAGACTTATTATATATCTTTTTTTCTCTTTTTGCTTTTTGTACTTTTGAAGTATTAATGTGCATACAGTACAAAAACAAAAAACTTTGAAAATACGGTATCAGAATCAACAGAATTTGGTAACTCATTTGATGTGAGAAGTAAAGGAGATGGGAGGGTCAAGACGACTCCCAGGTTTCTGACTGGATAACCACTAGTCACCTCTTACAAGTTTAAAAAAGTAAGAAATAAAATAACTGTGTTATTAACCAAAGCAGGATGTTAAAGGGTAGGGGAAGGCAGCTCAGTTTTGGACACATTGTACTGGAGGTGTTGTGCCCGACAGTACACTAGAAAAAGACGACAGGAAATTTAGGAGAGAGAGCAGATATAGGTGGAGAAGAAATCAAAGGAAAACATTTATACGAGCCTAATTCATCTAGGAATTATTTATTCTATAAACCCAATTAACCCAGAGAATAAAATAAAAAGGCAACTAACTCAAAGTGACAGCATAAGCCACATATTCATATCCTTTTCTCACAGACATCAGGCTCTCACTAAAAGCTTTTCTATTTAATACACTTAGATAATTTTCAAATTCGCAACACATTAGAAACATCAAAAAATGGTGTGAGTGTAGCTACCAGAAGCAATCACTGGGCGGCAGCAAAAAATGATGATGACGATGATAATTATAATAACAATACCACCAATACCTCAAGAAGCATACCATTCTTCAAGTGCTCTTCGTAGGAGCCAAAGTCCCATATTTTATCATCTAAGTCTTGGTCAAAATGGTCCCTCCTTCAAGAACTTTTTCACGGTTCCTGCACTCTCAGCCTAACATGATTAATTAATCTCCTTTTATCAGATTTCCAATTTCAAATATTTTGTTTACATCTTCCTGAAAGCACTTCCTTCTACCTTGCTTTATAATTATAACCGGTATTTTATAATGCCAGTCTCTTTCCTCCTACTTGAATATACATCTCTTAGTTGAAGGACTATCTTTCATCTTTATATCTCTGAGCACAATTTCCTTGCATAGTATGCAAATATCCATTCAACAATTACCCATCTTTGCCTTCTCTAAAGTGATGTGAATGAACTTTTCCACAGTCGCAAATAAAGTCTCCCTGCACCATTATAATCGTTTTTTTATTGAGGACTTACATATTCGGTACCAGGGTAAGCATTTAGCCTGGCTTATGCCAAAAACTAATGAGATAAGGAGTGACAGGAAGTGACAGACAGTGAGTTTGGGGTTTCTTTTATGGGAGGCAAAAATGTTCTAAAATCAGTTTGTGGTGATGATTGCACAAACCTGTGAATGTACCAGAAAATAATGAATTGTATACTTTCAATGGGTGAATTGTATGCTATGTGAATTATATCTCAATAAAGCTATTTTTTAAAATGAGATTATCTACTATTATCCCCACTTTACAGATTAAGAAACTGAGGCTTCGTCAGATTAGGTAATTTGCCCACACTGACACAGCTAGCTAGTAACAGAATCAAGACTGCCTGGGTTTTTATCCTGTCTCCAAGTCTACATGCTTATTAACTGTCATGCTCTTCGGCCTTCCTTAGAAAGGGACTTTACTTATCAAGCATCCTAAATATATCTAAATATGCTGCTACTGCTGTTCACGTCTTAAATGCTAGTGACCTTCCAAATTCCAAGTAGGACTACAAAGCCTTGACCTAATTATGCTGCACCATAAAGGTAGGGGAGAAAGAAAGGTACCAAAGAGACAGAGGAGAAAAAAAGTGCTCAAGAGCTCTATTTCAGAGCTTGCCATTTTGAGTGTAAGATTACATGAAACATGGGGCTGGCCCCGTGGCCGAGTGGGTAAGTTCGCGCGCTCCGCTGCAGGCGGCCCAGTGTTTCGTTGGTTCGAATCCTGGGCGCGGACATGGCACTGCTCGTCAGACCACGCTGAGGCAGCGTCCCACATGCCACAACTAGAAGAACCCACAACGAAGAATACACAACTATGTACCGGCAGGCTTTGGGGAGAAAAAGGAAAAAAAAAATAAAATCTTTAAAAAAAAAAAAAGATTACATGAAACATTACTACTGCTTGACTGCTATCATCCAAGTTGGTGGGCATGCCTAACTCAGCTGAGCTGGGCTAACTGCAGGCTTCCCAGACTAGTTCTGCCTAGACTGGGATTTCTCAACCTCAGCACTACTGCCACTTTGGGCCAGATGACTTTTTGTTGTGGAGGACTGACCTACACACTGTAGGATGTTTAGCAACATCCCGGGCCTCTGCCCACCAGATGCCAGTAGCAACACTCTTCCCCTCTCCCCCGGGTATTGACAACCAAAATGTCTTCAGACATTGCTAAATGTCCTTGGGGGAGGGACTGCCGAGGGAGGGGGTGTCCAAAAATCATCCCTATTTGAGAAACTCTACCCTAGATTAGGAGTAATACAAAAAAGGACCAGCTATTTGATGTTAACTAGTGTATATTGTAACTGGAGACGGATAAGGACATTCTTGTTTTTAATAGTTTACTGAGATATCTTTGATATATAAAAGTTGTATATATTTAAGGTATACAACTTGATGTTTTCAGATATAGATGCATTGTGAAAAGATCACAACAATCTAGCTAATGAACATCACCTCTGTGCTGGGGGGGGGGGGCGGTGCGGATGACAAACAGGAGCCTTTTAAACCAATCACCTACCAAGCTTACCAAGAAAAAACTCATTTCATAAAAAAATGTGAAGCTGGGGGTGGGGGCAGTATGTAGAGATTAAACTGGAACAAACTTCATGTAGCCATGCTGACATCCCCAGATTTCTGTACAGTTCAGCATGTAAGGCCTCTGACACTAGCAGAGTATCAACTATAAAGAGGTACTATAAAGATCAGAAAATAGATCTAAAGGATGTTAGAAATAAGAACTGCTCCCTTGGACTGGTTTGAAGGAAAATCAGTTTCCCTTATAAGAAAAACTAAGTGTCCCTTATCTCTGGAGGAACTGAAATACCAAGGCTAAGGTTGCCACCCCTACCAGGGAAGAGGAGCAAACCAAATGACAGTATAAAAAAAAAAAAATGAAATGCCAGTTAGGGGTGGGATGAAGGAATAGCAAGACAGGGCAAGCAGACAGGAGAGAGAGATGACCCTATACAAAATTTATTTGCCCTCTCAAATCTCCCTTCCTGCCTTTATATAGCTTCCGTTAACACAAGTTAAGGGCTTTCAATATCCTCATGCTGACGCTTAGTTGTTCAAAGCATAACACTCTAGCCTCTCCATTTAGAGCACTGCTCCCCCTAAAGGTGCCATGGGCTCTAGAATTTTACTCTTCTCTGAAAGGTCCACCTCCCCCAGACCATTTTAGATAAGGTGGGGATGGGGGTGCGGGTCACAAGTAAATTAAGCTACTCAGTCTAAAGTATGTGCTACAAGTAATCTCTGCCCAATAAAGCATACAAAAAAATGTTTACCCTCACTCACAAGGAATGCAAACCCAAAACAAGATATAAATTTCACATATCAAATAGGCAAAAAGCAGAAAGTTGAATAAAGTCCAATGGTGGTGAACATATAACAGGCATACTCATATACTACTAGATAGCGTAAACTGTTATAACCTAAATATCACTCAGTGGTGGTCTAGTGGTTAAGATTCAGCACTCTCACCACCGGCGCCAAGGTCCATTTCCCCGTCAGGGAACCACACTATCCATCTGTTAGTTGTCACACAGTAGTGGCTGCGTGTTGCTGTGATGCTGAAAGCTATGCCACCGGTATTTGAAATACCAGCAGGGTCACCCAGGGTGGACAGGTTTCAGCAGAGCTTCCAGTCTAAGACAGACTAGGAAGAAGGACCTGGCCACCCCCTTCCAAAAAGAGGTGCCATGAAAACCCTGTGAATGGCAGCGGAGCACTGTCTGACACAGCGCTGGAAAATGAGAGGATGGTGCAGAAAACTGGGCAGGTTCCACTCTGCTGTACAGAGGGTCACTCGGACTTGGAATCAACTCCATGACACTCACAACAACAACAAAATCACTCAAAATAAGTCAGAACAAATAAGTTATGATACATTCATATAATAAAATACTCTAACCATTTTTTTAAATTATGTTGATCTATGTGTGCCAAAACGAAGAGTTCTGCGACATTAGGGAACAAAGTAAATCTGGGAGTAAAAAAAAAGGAGTACAATATAATACTATTTGTATAAATTTTTTGAAAAGTAAACTTTCAGGGCTGGCCCCGTGGCCAAGTGGTTAAGTTCGCGCGCTCCGCAGCAGGCAGCCCAGTGCTTCGTTGGTTCGAATCCTGGGCGCAGACACGGCACTGCTCATCAAACCACGCTGAGGCAGCGTCCCACATGCCACAACTAGAAGGACCCACAACGAAGAACATACAACTATGTCCCGCGAGGCTTTGGGGAGAAAAAGGGAAAAGTAAAATAAAATCTTTAAAAAAAAAAAAGAAAAGTAAACTTTCTGGAAACTGTTAACAGTGGGTTATCTTTTCGGGGGAAGATGAAAAGTAGCTTTTATTTTTATTTTTCTGTATCATCAGAATTTTTTTTATGATAACCATAAATAACTTTTAAACCAAAAAATATATAACTCTTTACTCTATTTCTCCCAACCTCAACCACTACTCTCACCAATTCTCCACACACATACCCCTCCCTGGTCCCAATAGCTGAAGACTAACTGAAATTGCCTGATGGAATTTCAGCTAGTAAGGGATATATTTTGGATATATATCTGGGGCTTTTCTTTAAAAATCTCTTCAATTACTTCTCTAAAACCACCTCTGAGATGAAAGAACAGAAAGAATCCCAACTCTGCCCAGGGAATCACAAACTCTCGTTTCCTTTCAGGCCCCTAACCATTCCCTCCTAGAGAGAGACAATGGCTGTGATTATAATACCCGCTCCTTCTTCTATCAGTTTTATATCTAGTCTTGGCTAATTTGACTCTCCCACATAAAAAAGAGCAACCTTAACTGTCACTGAAGAGGGAGGAAGGCCTGCCCCTTGTAGAACCACTTAACAGCAGCCATCCTCCTCTCTGGTTTTCCTCAGCTCTCATCACCTTGGTGCAGGTGGCCAACCACTACTCTAAACTCAGGGTAGGGTCGCAGGCCTGTTTATTGCATCACCCCTGGTACTGTTCGCATGTGGAAGCTTAACGTTTGTTCATTTTAAGTGAATCAGGTCAGAGCATTCTCTGTCAAAGGCAGAGGCAGGTTAGTGGAGTACTTCTAGTTCATGGCCCTTAAAGATGCCTCAAAATAGCTTCCTGCTTTTGTTAGTCTTCCCTCCACTCCCCTTAGCTGAACTTTTAAGTTTTACACAGCTAAACCAAGTATTTCTAATTACTGTTTACTATTAATATTTAATCATCAGAGCACAATAACTATTATGAATATTTTCAAATATCTCAGATTTAGTAAAACTAAGTTTTACTCAAACTTTAATCTTTGTGATTTTCTCACTGTGCATGATCACCCTTGCCAACTAAAACAATTACAGTCTCAAAGCAGCAAATTTATCCTTAATTTTGAACTAATTAGTGAGAAAAGGTTATAAAACCCTTTTCAAGTATTGAGGAAAATGGTTATCATGAGGTGGTTCATAACAGTACAGTGTGAAGAAGACCTGACCTCTACACTCCAAGGAGTCAGAATTGGGAACCATTTGTCAGCTTCCAAAATAAGCTTAAAAAGTAAATACAATTTCAGAGAAATTACTGGGCTTATTTTTTAAACTAAGTATTCTTGGAATTTTTAACATTCCCAAACAGGAATTCTCACAACAAATGCAATTTTCTCCAAATATCTATTGTAATGGAAGTAACAAATGACTTCTGCTGCAAATTGAGTTTAAAAGTAAAAAAATACACAATCATACATCTTATAACAAAATAAAGTTCCATACTAACTTCCAAATTACACTAGCTTACAAGTTTCAAGAAGAATAAATAAATGCCATGTCAAGTAACGCTACACAATGAAAAGACCAAGCAGCTCCAGGAGACAGACATGCAAGAGGTTATCCTGAGACAACTTAAGTGGACTGAATCCTGGATAGAAATTATTAAAACCAGACTCAAACACATGGCTAACCTTGAAACTTTATTTCTTGATTGAATGAATGAAACAAAAAGAGGAGAAGCAGATAGAGAATAAGATGCTACCTGATAATAACTTTAAACATTGCTTAAGTCTTGAATAAAACAATACAGACCATGCAGAACCTTCTAAGTTTCCAGGAGATCTAACGGCTGCCCCTCTAATGGCAATCCCACTGCATGGATATGACTGTGACATTGGATAAATCAATTAAATTACAATCTGAACCTAATTTTTCATGCATATGATAAGTGAGCTAGAGATCTTTAAATTTCCTTGTAGCTCTCTGACACTAACAAAGGAAACAAAAATTTATTCTTTTCTAATATAAATCACATACAGTACTTGTCATGCAAGCCAAATCACAGTGAGCTCTCCTGTTAACTCCAGGCATACATGATAAAAAAAAACTAGCACTGAGGAAGCCAGAGAAGAATCCTAATGCTCCAAGAGAGAGAAGCAAGAAAGAACACAACCTCCCAAAATATTTCCCTCCCCTCAAAGTTTTGGGTATATTCTATCATTTCACTCTTCACCACGGCAAGCCCTGTCTAACACAAGGTATCATTTTATTTGATAACAAATTATTGATAAAGCCTGTCCTCAAAATGTTACTCTTCATTAAAGCTGCAGAACAATTTTTAAATAAATTTAAAAATTAAAACTTACCCAACAGCCAAGTCAGTAGAATCACACGTCAAATAAGCTTAGTACAAAACTGCTCATGACAACAAGAATCACTATCAACACATTACCTCCCCTAATTCTTGGAGAAAATGAGGGAAAAGGAGGACATACCCAGACAGGAATAAAAGCAACAGGAAGAGAACAAAAGCTGCTGTAAAAACAAAGTTAATACAAGGAGAATCAACCTCAACAAAAAAGGAGAAAGTAGGAAAGGGCACAAAAGTTCTCTTAAAAAAAAAAAAAGGCCAATACAAACACTACCTTGTCATTTAAAATGCACCTTCAAGTAAAACCCAGCTATGAGGATAATTTTTCAAACCATCAAAAAAGGGCCAAAAAAAAATTACTACTTAAGCTACTTCAATAATCAAAGAACGCCTATAGCGCACCTTTTCTATATATATTTGTAAATTCATTTCGAAAGAATAATGTTCTGACTTAAGATGTGTCT
Organism: Equus asinus; assembly: GCF_041296235.1. NCBI lineage: Eukaryota > Metazoa > Chordata > Mammalia > Perissodactyla > Equidae > Equus > Equus asinus. The sequence continues at coordinate 14,087,332 of NC_091800.1, read as the reverse complement.
TTATAGTTAAGTCTCGAGAATAAATCTATCTTAACATAGTAAGTTCCATGCTGAAACTTTCACCTCCATATTCACCACTATACATTTTAACTACGTTTCCTGCTATCACCAGATGATACGAGATTAACTGTCCACAAACTGACGTACATATGCGATAGGAATGCTCATTTCATTGTCCCTAAAAATTCTACCATCTCTGACATATGTACTGCATAGACAAGAAGAGTTCTTTCTAGCCCTTATTTTGCTTAATACCATTTCTGTTTTCTTAACTATTTTAGCTGACTACTATATGAATTGACACAGAACATGTTCTATCTTGGAACTTTATATGTGTTGAGAATCACGATTACACTGCCATTCTAGTTTTAAATTATGATTTATTTGCAGCTCACCTCTTTATATATAAGCACACTTAAACTTCTAAAGGGTGTTAGGAAGACAGTAGAACACTTCCCAACTCACTCAAGACCGCAGACCAACCTTCGAAATCAAAGGCTATATTAAAGTTTCCGAAACTAACAAACAGGGTAGGGTCGTTCAAGACAGCGCTGCCCATCCATCATCTTACAATAAAAGTATGAGAAGAGCGTTCACAGTACACTTTCTTCAAAGTAAAATAAAGGCTTCCCTTTATTGGGTTACTTGGGATGCCCAAAACGTGTGCGGAGTGGGCAGGCACCCTTCCGCGAGTGTACACGGGCGGCGAGGAGGATCGCGGCAGCGTGCAATTCTGAAGACGCCGAGGCGCGGCATTTCAGGGTCCAGACGCGTCCCGGCACCGACCCCGGAACGCAGCGCCGCTTCTCGCAGCTGTAACGCAGTCACCAAAACACGACAGCAACAACGACAAACAGGGTTTTTCTCCTGACCCAAAACTTTTCCAGTTTCGCTACGATAACAGAGTGCAAAGATGTTAACTACTGACAACTGCACAGCATTTTCATTGTTGTCCCAACTCCCACGCTTCCTAAAGGAAAGCCAGACCCCAGCGGCCGCCAGGGAGGAGTCCCCGCGGCCAGGGCTAGGCTCTTCCTCAACGAGGTCCTCGGGTTCCCCTCGCACCAGCTCTAAGAGGCGCGGGGAGCGCGCTTCATCCCCGACGACTGGCAAGTCGCAGTGCAAAAATGTCACTCTCGCAGCCCGTTTTCGTCGCCCGGAGCAGAGGCTGGGCGGCGCGGCCGAAGCGCGCGGGCACCGGCGGCCGCACACCGCCCGGCCCGGCCCGGCCCCGCGCTCCCCGCCCCTCGCCCGGAAGGGGGAAAACCCGCCAGCGGGAGGATTCAACAGGAGCGCCGCGCCGCCGCCTGCCGCCCGGGAAACAGCCGCCGGCCGCCGGGCGCGGGGGGAGGGGCGCGGGCGCCGGCTCGGGGCGCGGACCCCCGCCCGCGCGCAAGGTCACCGCCCGCCGCCCGCCGCCCTCGCCGCCGCGGCCGCCCGGCCGGGGCCAGGGCGGCAAGTTTAATTTCCCGAGGCTGCGGCGGAGCCCGCGGCGTGGAGCGCGCGCCGGCCGCGGGCCCTCCCCACCCCCACCGCGCAGCCCGGCCCACGCCCCCGGCCCGCGCCCGCCGCCCCCGGCCCCGCGCCGCCGGGCAGCCAGCGCTGCAGCCCCCGCTGCCGGGAGGCGAGTCCCGACGGGCAGGCGGGCGGCGCTTGAGCCCCGCCACACACACAGCCGCGGTGGCGGGCGCTGAAAAATGGGACACGGCGACCAGAAAGAAGAGACATTTCCTTTCCGTTAACTGAATTGTTTCCTACCTCCGGGTGCCTGCCTCGCTACACCTCTCACTCCGCTGCTCTCCGGGATCCGCCGTCGCCGCCGCATCCAATCGCCTCCTCCCCCCCCTCCCCTTCCGCAGCCAGCCCGGCCGTTCCTCCTCCTCTCCGCTTCAAAATGGCGCCAAGCGCTCTTCGGCGGCTGCTCCAATCGAACCGCCGCGGACAGCACCCGGGGGCAGGCAGAGCGCGGCGTGGGCGCACAGCGCCCCCTGCCGACCAGACAGCCCCGCGCGCCTGCGCGCGCCCGCCGCCCGCCGGGCTCCCGCCCCGCCCCGCCCCGCCCCGGCGCGCGCGCACGCAGCCCCACGGGCGCGCCGCCGCTGTGGCCGCGCTGGCGGCGAGAGCGGCAGCTGTCAAGGCTTCCTCTGCCTCTGCGGCTTCTTTGACTTTTGCCGAAAGCCACATAAGTTGTTATATATCTCTAACTTTTGGGATAAAAGTTGGTCACTGTTTTAAACGCAAATTGAGTACTGACGTTGTGTTATGTAAACAAAATTGGTATTCTTACCTACTTTGCTCCTGACTTGGTAACTCTGACCTAGTCATCTCAAAATGCCATAAAATAGGTTTTTTTCTGCACTGTGTGTTACATCTTAATCCCACAGCTTTCCCATTTTGAGGAGTTGTTTAGGCCCCAGGTGAGGGGGAGACACAGTAATTCAACCTGTAACGAAGCATTCCATTCATTCGTTTTGTTATCACAGTTCTTATTTGAGGCAAAAGTAAACTGAAGACCACAAGATGCCTTCCGGGAGGTGGGTTTCTAACCCCCTTCACCTCCAGGAGGTGCCGCTCCTCCCTCCTACAGCTTTGAGGGAGCATATTAAGAGTTGATCCAGCAGTTACCATTAGGACAGAGACAGGAAAATATCTTTAAGGCCTCAATGCAGCATAGTTTCTAACAAAAGAAACTATGTTTTATACAACAGCAAATGGATTTACAGAAATTCGTAACATAAACCCTCATTTAAAGCAACGTGTTTAGGAAAACTGGAATCTGAAATTGGTATTAAAACAAAAATAAACTGTGATTAGGGCTTTAAAAAATAACCAAGTGTGCGGCAGGGAGTATATGGGAAGTCTCTGTACCTACCTCTCAATTTTGTTGTGAACTTAGAACTGATCTAATAAAAAAGTCCAAAAAAAACCAAGTTGCAATTCATCAAGACCAATATAACTGGATGTGGCATAATTTAAGACAGTTAACAATATAAAAGCCAGCTTGGTGGTCTAGTGGTTAAAACTGGGTGCTCTCACCACTGTGCCCATTGTTTGTTTCCCAGTGAGGGAACCACACCACCCGTCTGTCGGTTGTCACACTGTGGTGACTGCATGTTGCTGTGATGCTGAAAGCGATGCCACCGGTATTTCAAATACCAGCAGGGTCACCCATGGTGGACAGTTTCAGTGGAGCTTCCAGACTAAGACAGACTTGGAAGAAGGACCTGGCCACCTACCTCCAAAAAATTGACGATGAAAACCCTGTGAATAGCAACAGAGCTCCGTCTGATATAGCACAGAAGGTGAGAGGATGGCGCAAAAAGATCTGGCAGAGTTCTGCTCTGCTGTACACAAGGTCGCTGTGAGTCAGAATTAACTCCACAGCACTAACAACAAAAGAGGTCATAAACCATTCAGAAATCAGTTGTGACACTCTCTACCCTGAGAAACGGAAATTATGTGGAAATGATGTAAAAAAATGCTGATTTTATACAGACTTAGTTAGGAGAATTATTTTTGATTACAAAGATCCACAAATCCAGTCACCCACCTGTACTAGTTTTCTATTGCTGTTACAAATTATCACAAAGTTAGTAGCTTAAAATAACACAAATGTATTGCCTTTCAGTGCTATCATTCAGAAGACTGACACAGGTTTCACCTGGCTAAAATCAAGATGTTGGCACAGCTGCATTCCCTTCTGGAGGGTCTCGGGGAGAATCCATTTGCTTGTCTTTTCCAGCTTCTAGAAGTTACCACAATCCTTAGCTCTTGTGCCTCCTCTTCCATCTTCACAGTCAGCACCATAGCATCTCTTGACCCTGTTTCCATTGTCACATCTCTTTCTATAACTCCCTTCTGCCTCCTTTATTTACTTGTAAGGACCCCTGTGATTATATTGGGCCCATCTGAATAATATAGGATAACCAGCCTAATTTAAGGTCAGATAATTAGCAACCTTAATTTGATCTGCAACTTCAATTCCCCTTTGCCATGTAACCTAACATATTCACAGGTTCTGGGGAATAGGACATAGATATCTTTGGGTGCCATCATTCTGCCTACCACATCACTTATATTTGGGTTATCTGCACTTTTTCTCCTTCATTCTTTTCTTTTCTTTTCTTTTCTTTCGGTAGGGTCTAAAGCTGAGGTTAAGGGGATTAGGAAGTTGGAAAACATCAAGGATGCACATAGTTAAGATGAACAACCCCCAAAACACTTACATTACCCCATCACATTTTGAATACAGCCTCTCTACACTAGAGCATAGTTTCTAAAATCTTTGTTATTCCACACCTGAAGCTGCAAATCATATAGGCTTGACTATCCTCCTTACCCTCTCTGGGGGACACCTGAAACTTGCAGGACGTGGTAGGAGGTGTCAGCAGGTGTAGGCTGGAAAATTGTCTATTGAGGATCTAGAATTTCAAATTTTTACAATTTGAAAGAAAATAATTTCCAGCTTAAAAAAGATAGAATGCTGTATGAACATGCTCCTCTAGAAATATAGTACTTAGTGTTTGCAATTATATTTATTGAAATATATGAATAGCGAAAATAATGTAAGTCAGAATCACTTTCAAAATGCACTGGAGGTTAGCTGAGCTGTAAGAAACTGTTTGGGTGTATAAAAAAGAAAAAGAAAAAATGAAGGAGAGAATTTCTGACAGGCCACATCTGATCAGAACAAATATATCATTTTACTTTCACATTTATCATTTCACTCCAAAAAGCAGTAAAACATTTATCGTACATAGTAAAGCACGCTGGGCAGCTAGTTAGTAAATGAGGAGGCTGGGCTCTACCTAGATACAGGGCATTACTAATTTTGTATAATTTGAGATACCTGACAAAGGTCAATCCACCTGAAAATACGACCCCTGGTAGCCTGCAACAGTCTGAAATTCCCACTAGACTAATTCTTTGGGTTAAGGCATTGGTCTCCAGAAAACATGTTGGAATGTGATTGTGTTACTTAAAAGATAACCCAATAGCCCATTGGTATCTATCAGCAGAGACTAAGCCGAGTAGAAATTAACTTTGTGATGTTTTAGACATTAGGCAATCGAGTGAAAGATTGGAGCAGTTTTCTCCAAATCCCCGAAGTCAGACCCCTATTCATAACAAGCCAATGCGGAAAGACAGCAGAGGGGCTCTTCTCCTCCACCCTCATCCAAAACTCAGCTCCTGGGGCTAGACTTCCTCCTCCCAAGGTCAAGCCCCTGTATTACTCTGTGCTCATCCTATGACCCTCTTTAAAATGCAAATATTCCTGGATGAATGCCACATTCTTCTGCAGTCTCAGGGCAGTGGTTCTCAACTGGAGTAGAATGGAGGAATCCCAAAATCACCTGGGAAATTTCTGCAAACTGCTTCTGTCTGTGAGCCCGCACTTCAATCAGCTTTACATTAACAGGAGATTACTTTCCTTTCTGTGGAGAGACACAGATAAGAGAGACAGGGCTGAGAAAAGCACTAGGATTTACAAACAGGGAGAAGAGCCAGAAAGGCAAGGATGCCGTGAAGGAAAACTAGGGTCAGGGATTTAGAGATGGCCTCTGCCTGCTTCATAAGGCAGGTTAATGCCAGAGCCAGCAAACAAGCCAAGGCAGTTTCCTTCCGACTTTCTTTCTTTCTAAACATTGTCTTAGAGGTCTCATCTTGACTACATTTAGTTCCTTAAAGAATCGTGGGCCATCTTCTTACCAACCTAATAACCAATGATCTCCGATGCAGATACTATACTGAAATTCTTAACTTTTTTTCTGAAGAACTCTCTGGGATCTTTAGGAAAATGTGTGTATGTGTGTGTTAAAAATCAGACATATAGACTTGCTAGAGATCTCTTGGTTTCCTTGGAGTTAAATAGCACAGGTCACCAATGTGATTGAGGTTCTGAGCTGCTGACAGAATTCCTGAGTGCACTGGGCAGAACAGTAAAATCAAAGACCGTTCACTCCTGTCCAGACTCAGCCCTCAGGTGTGTGTTCAATCCATGGGTCTGTGCTGGGTTAATGGAAGGAAAGTGCATTTATTTACACTGTAAATCCACGCTGTCCAACAGAAATGTGATGTGAACCATGATGTGAACCAACCTTCCAATTTTAAAAAGAGAAAGCATTGAAATTAATTTTAATAATATTTTATGGAAGACAATATATCCAAAACGTTGTCATTTTCATGTGCAATCAGTATAAAAAGGTATTAATGAGATATTTTACCTTCTTTTGTTCATATTATGAGTTTTACACTTAAAGCACATCTCAATCCTCACTAGCCATATTTCAAGCGCTCAATAAGCACATGTGGCTAGTGGCTTCCTACTGTAGACAGTACAGGCAGCAGATCCTAGAATCAAAATGCTGTTTTTTAACAACTTGGTAATAACCAACATTGTTTCATCATGTATTCTTTGCAACTGTTGAAGCTTGTTAAAAATTATTCTAATACCAATTGAAGTGCATGTGTTTTATATTGTATTATACATACATAGTATGTATATGGTTATTTTATGTTCATGTTTTTATTTTGATATCGAGCAATGGCTTTCTCTAAATTTCGTATTTATATCAAGTATATCATTGATTCAGATATGTAAGAAAGCAAATGAGAATTAATTTAAGGAATATTATGATTAGCCGCTAGAACTAGCCGTAATTTTCAGCAAGCAGTAAACTTAACACCAGAAGCATACTTACAGTAATTCATGAGCTCCTTTAAACACATTTTTGTTTAGAATAAAATTTATTTACACGTTGTTAGAGATAATGAGTAATAGAAGAATCTGGCCAGATGACTGATTGGAATAAAAATGAGGACTCTCTTCCAAACCTCTTATTTATGTTTTTGTGTTAATGAATTGTCTGGCATCCAGGGCAGCTCCTGCTGCAGGAGGCTAGGCCTGAGGTTATGGGGGTGCCCAACCCTACTTGTTCAATTGGACTCCTCTACTTCACTTAGCCACTTTTATTTACTTCTCATCACTCTTTAATTCTTCCTCATTTCCCACACCCAGGATGCTTTGGCCTATGACTTCCTTTGCCCATAAATTTAACCTTCGTCTTGATTTTCTTTTCCTCTCCATAGTCTTACTGCCTACGCTATTTATAATTGTAGACATTTTTTGCCTCACTATTTTAAAACAGGGCAAAAAAGGAAACATTCCCTATTCTTTTCCAGGATCTCAATCTTCTCCCCAAATAGAGTCTGGATGCTGTATTAATTCTATATGTCTATATTTAATGTCTGTTCTTTATAAATTCATGTACCTTCTACCCATTGTAGAGGGGAGACTTCCTTTTTTATAAGATCACACTAACTGTAACTTTTTATATAAAATGCACCTAATAACACCTTTAGTTGCTTGATGGTAGCTTTTTAAAATTTATTATTAGTTTGCTTACATATATTATTGCTTTAGAACCAGTTAGGAAAGGGTGTCAGAAAGATGCCATGAAAAGACTGAGAGTTTAAGGGTTCATAGAGCGTGAAAACAATCACCTCCTTCAACTTATTTCACACAAAGATACTGAGACCCAAATAGCTAAGTGATTTGTCCGGGGATACACAGTCAGGGGGTATTTTTAGTGAATCTCATCATCTTCAGTTAATTTAGAAAGTAATTTTAAAATCCCATTCCATCTCACAAATATGTCTGAATCTCTTTTTAAATTAAGTAAAATGTAAGTCACAAACAAACACAATGAATTTGTGGGAATACTGATTCACTTCTGAGAAGATAAGAAGAATGAAACCTTAAGTGTAGTGCACAGTTGCTTCAACAATTCTCTCAAATTTGTTACATATCTATATTTTTTGATAGACCTTACTTTTTTATTGTGGTAAAAAACATATCATAAAATTTACCATCTTAACCATTTTTAATTGCACAGTTCAGTAGTGTTAAGTATATTTACATTGCTGTGAAACAGATCTCCAAGATTTTTCGTCTTGCAAAACTGAGACTCTGTATCCATTAAACTACAACTCCCCTCTTCTCCTTTCCCCCAGCCCCTGGTAACCTCTATTCTATTTTCTGCTTCTGTGAATTTGCCTGCTTTAGATACCTCGTGTAAGTGGAATTATACAGTATTTGTCTTTTTGTGACTAGCTTATTTAACTTAGCATCATGATAGCTCTTACTTTTTTAAGAGTTCCGAAGTTAGATGACTGAGAGATTTTTATGTAAAATATCATACCTCTTGCTACCATCTAAAGAGAGATTTGTGTTTAGGGAAGCATTTATCATATATTCAACTTCAGGACATGACAGAGATATGGAACTCAAGTTAATTTACATGGAAAGAAAAGTGATACAAACTTGATGGGATACAGAGTGGGCTATTAGCCCATAAACAAAAACGAACTGTTTGACTAGAACAGAATCGTGACATTGAAAAATCAGTTTGGTGTTTTTGACTATCTTACACTCAAATGGTAATCTGTTAATTATGCAAAATAAAAACATTGATTAGTGGTTGAATATGAAGATATATGAAATATATTGTAAGAATTCATATGCCTCTGCTCAAATATTCAGAGCTGCAGTCTTTCCATGTAAATTAACTTGAGTCCTGATACTTTCTCTTCATAGATATGTAAGAAGCATCCTTTGTTTTAATATAAGAATTCTATTTCTTCTCTTGGCTATAGTAAAAAGAAATATGGTAACATTTGAAAATTAACTTTATTCAGCTGCCAGCAGATGGAGCTGTTGAAAAATATTGATGCTGCTTTAGAATTTTTTTTTTAGTTTGCTAAAATAAAACCAGTTTAGGTATATTTCTTATTTTCTTGATATGTAAATAATGTGTTTACTGTAGAGAAATCCAGAAATGTAGTTAATATTAAAAAGGAAAAAATAATAATCATGCCACCAGGAAAAATAACTTTTAATGTTTTGGTACATAGTCCAGAATATATTCTATTCATATATTTATATTTACATTTCACAAAAAATCTAATGTTTTAGGTGTTTTATAATATAAATGTAATACATATTAAATATATATTTATAATGTTTGATAATATGCCTTCTCTCTTTAAAAATATAAGATGTATTTGCTTGTATAGAAATCTCCAGGGATAATATTTAAAATAATCACAACAGTATAGGACAGGCAAGAACCAGTCAAAGTGGATTCTGGCGGGAGCTTGAGCAGGATGCTGTGTGCTCCCTGCTGTGCCAAACATTCACCCTTTAGTTGAGAGATGGTGGGCAAGGTCTGGAGGGTGACAGGGGAGGGGCTGGGGTGCCCAAGGAGGAAGGAGAGTCCCCAAGGGTCAGTAACAACCTTATAGAAGTAGTTCATTATTTTTGACCAACTGATACAGCCACGCCAATGCATAGCAGCTGAACTATTAGCTCTAAAACATCTGGAAGAATATACAAGGATACACTAACTTAGTGGACTCCTCAGAGGGGATCTGGGTCTTGGGAACAATGGTGGGAGAGAAAATTTTCCCTATACGCCCTTTGGTACCATGATTATGTATCTAACATTTAAAAAAATGATTTTTAAATAAAATATGAATAACTTGCAGGTGAATAAACACACACATATCATTATTTTTAGTGACTATATACTACTATTCCATTGTGTAGATATACCATAATTTATTTAACAAATCCCTGTTATTGAACAGTTCAAATAATGAATTGTAATATAAAATATGTTTAAATCCATGAGTTCATAATATATTTTTAAAATAAAACACTTAGTCACCATCAGAGGTTGCTAATGAACCAACTCATTATTTTGAAATGCGGCAAATAAATGGAATGATTCCATCATTTATCCTGCTTGTTCTGTACAAACTGTAACAGTGGATAACCAATTAGCTTTCTGTGAACAGAAGTAGTCTAGCTAATAAATGAAAAAGGAATGATAGAATTAGAATATTATCATTTTTTAAACCCTAATGACAATAGTGGATCCACACATTAAACATAAATACCTGCTAACATCACACAGAGGAACAATGGAACACTAGGCGCTCCCTTGTGGAGGAACATAGCAGCATCTATGCAGTAATATTGCCATAATAATCTAACCTGAATCTAATCAAGTCTCTGGATGCAAGTATCAATTTACAAGAAATATAGAGGAATATGTCCTGGTTTCTTAAATAAGTTCCAAGAGTCGACACCAAAAGCAAGAAAACAAAAGCAAAAATAGACAAGTGGGACTAAATCAAACTAAGAAGCTTCTGCATAGCAAAGGAAACCATCAACAAAATGAAAAGTCAACCTACTGAATGGGAGAAAATATTTACAAATCATTTATCTGATAAGGTATTAATATCTAAAATACATAAAGAACTCACACAACTCAATAGCAAAATAACAAACAATCCAATTAAAAAATGGGCAGTGGATCTGAATAGACATTTTCCAAAGAAGACATACAGATGGCCAACAGATACATGAAAAGATGCTCAACATCACTAATTATCAGGGAAATGCGAATCAAAACCACAATGAGGTATCACCTCACACCTGTTAGAATGGCTATTATTAAAAAGACAAGAAACAATAAGTGTTGGCAACGATGTGAAGAAAAGGAAACCCTTGTGCACTGTTGGTGGCAATGTAAAATGGTATAGCTACTATGGAGAACAGTACAGGGGCTCCTCCAAAAATTAAAAATAGAACTACTATATGATCCAGCAATTCTACTTCTGGGTACTTATCTGAAGAAAATGAAAACACTAACTCAAAAAGGTATATTCACCCCTGTGTTCATTGCCACCTTATTTACAGTAGCCAATATATGGAAATAACCTAAGGTGTCCATTGATGGATGAATGGATAAAAAAGATGTGGTATACACACACACACACACACACACACACACACACACACACTGGAATATTATTCAGCCATAAAAAAGATGGAAATCTCACCATTTGCAACAACATGGATGGAACTTGAGGGCATTATGCTAAGTGAAATAAGTCAGAAAGAGAAAGACAGATATGTATGGTATCACTTGTATGTGGAATTTAAAAAAAAAAAACAAACAAAAAACCCCAAAACCAAACTCATAGATACAGAGAACAGACTGGTGGTTGCCAGAGGCGGGGGTTGGAAGATGGGCAAAATGGGTAAAGGGAATCAAAAGTACAAACTTCCAGTTATCAATGAATAAGTTACAGGGATCTAATGTACAGCATGGTAACTATAGTTAATAACACTGTATTGCATATTTGAAAGATGCTGAAAGAGTGTACCTTAAAAGTTCTCATCACAAGAAAAGAAATTTTTATAGCCATATATGGTAACAGATGTTAACTAGATTTGTGATCATTTTGCGATAGATACAAATATTGAATCATTTTGTACACCTGAAACTAATATAATGTTGTGTATCAATTATACCCCAATAAAAAATTAAAATTAAAAAAATAAATTTCAAAGGGGAAATAAATAAGAGATGGAAAGGGAACCTAAACATTAAAAGAGGTTAACTGATCCACCAATGGCAATGTGTGGAACTACTAAGATCATGATTCAAGAAAATAAACTGTAAAAATAATTAAAACATTTATGAGACATTTGGAAATTAGAACGCTGGATGTTTAGTGATATTAGAGAATTATTGGTTAATTTTTAGGTATAATAAAATAATGGCATAATGGTTATGTTAAAAATTTTGACTGATATGAAGTATTCTGTTTCTTGATCTAGATATTAGTTACCAAGTGTGTTCAGTGGGTGAAAATTTGGTTAAGCAGCACCTAGTTAAAACATGAGCCAAAGGCGCAATGGTTGTGTTCACGCACTCTGCTTTGGTGGCCTGGGGTTCACAGGTTCATATCCCGAGCATGGACCTATGCACTGCTCATCGAGCCATGCTGAAATGGCATCCCACATACAAAATAGACTAAGGTTGGCATAGATGTTAGCTCGCAACAATCTTCCTCAAGCAAAAAGAGGAAGACTGGAATCAGATGTTAGCTCAGGGCCAAGCTTCCTGCCAAAAAACAAAGGGCCAAAGACCTTAACACACACCCCACCAAAGGAGATATACAGATGGCAAATAAGCATACGAAAAGATGTTCCACATCACATGACATCAGGGAAATGCAAATTAAAGCAACAATGAGATACCATTACACACCTATTAGAGTGGCCAAAATCTAGAACATTGGCATCACCAAATGCTGACAAGGATGTGGAGCAACAGTAACTCTCATTCATTGCTGGTGGGAAAGCAAAATGGTACAGCCACTTTGGAAGACAGTTTGGCAGTTTCTTACAAAACTAAACATATTCTTACCATATGATCCAGCAATGACACTGCTTGGTATTTACCCAAAGGAGTTGAAAACTTATGTCCACGTGAAAACCTGAACACAAATGTTTATAGCATCTTTATTCATAATTGCCAAAACTAGGAAGCAATCGAGATATTCTTCAGTATGTGAATGGATAAACTGGCACATCCTGATATGGAATAATATTCAGTGTTAAAAAGAAATCATCTATCAAGTCATGAAAAGACATGGAGGAAAGTTAAATGCATGTTACTAAGTGAAAGAAGCCAATCTGAAAAGTCTACATACTGTATGATTCTAGCTATATGACATTCTGGAAAAGGCAAAACTATGGAGACAGTAAAAAGATCAGTAGTTGCAAGTAGTTGGGAATGGGTAGTAAGGAGGAATAGGCAGAGCACGGAGGATATTTAGGGCAGTGAAAATACTCCCATCCCTATGATACTATACATTTGTCCATTATACATTTGCCCAAACTCATAAAGTATACAACACCAAGAGTGAACCCTAATGTAAACTACAGACTTTGAGTGATTATGATGAGTCAATGTAGGCTCATCAATTATAACAAACGTACCACTCTGGTGGGGGATGGGGGACAGTTATAACAGGAGTATGGGGGCAAGGAGTAGATGGGAAATCTCTGTAACTTCTCAATTTTGCTGTGAACTTAAAAAGACAAAATCTTTATTTAAAAAAATTTGATTAGCAGCACATTTCTGTACATCTATTATGCTTCAATATGAAGTTAAAAATGTAAATCCAAATAAAAAATAAGGACATAAAGTTATTTTTTTAGAAAAAAAGAAACCATGTATCTAGAATTTGCTTCAACATAGTACAGGTCGGGGAAACAGTGGATGAAGTATATAGGAAATAAGATTGACCCCAAGATGGTAATTGTTGAAGTTGGGTGATAGACACTGTATATATTTGAAATATTCTAGAATAATAAGGTCTTTTTAAGTATACAGATTTTAAAGTTTTGGTATATATTGCCAAACTTCTCTCCAGAAAAATTGTTCCAATTTTACTTTACTAGCAGTATATATCAACACCCATGTATGCTAGTATTAATGCTTTTTTTTTCCTGAGGAAGATTCACCTGAGCTAACATCCATTGTCAGTCTTCCTCTTTTTTTGGATGTGAGCCACTGCCACAGCATGGCCACTGGCAGACGAGTGGTATAGGTCTGTGCCCAGGAACCAAACCTGGGCTGCCAAAGCAGAGCACACCGAACTTAATGACTAGACCACCAGGACTGGCCCCCTTATTGCAATTTTATAGACACAAAATTAGAGATAATGACATCACTGGGTATTTTAATTTATGCACCAATTAGTTTAAGTTTTTGCTTGTTACAATGTTATAAAGTACAGTAAATATTTTAAATCATCATATGAGTTTTTCATTAAAGAATGGTTAGTAAAATAAGTCTAACATCTAGAGACAACCTGAAATAAATTAGAAAGAAGCCTAATTAAAAATATGAGTTAGCACCTTGAAATGAACAGACTTACCTAAATTACTTGAGTATACACACAACATATCTACATAAAGGCATCGTAAGGGCTGTGTAAAGAGAATGGACTTTGATATCCCATGAAGCCATGTTAGATCCCAACCCCACACTGGGAACCTTGGGCAAGTTACTTAACCTTTTAAATGCTCAATTTAGTCATTGTAAATTCTAAATAATAACATCAGCCATCTTTCAGAGATGTAATAATTCAAAATATTGTAGATGAAGCCCCAAATACAATTCTTGGGATGTGGTAGTCACTTAATAAATGGAAATTGTTATTAAATTCTATGAGTAAGCAATTTTATGTTCTATAAGAAACCTCTTAAAATAAACTAAGATTGGCATAACATTCTCATTATTTACTATATTCTATAAACATGGCAAAGAACAGGAGTTGGTAACCTTTCAAAGTTGATGTGACAAGTCTTCATTCATTCAATTCCTTGGTGGGGATGTTTCAGTTCTTTTTTAGAACCTGGGAGGATCACCAAGCTGCTGAAGGCACTGCTGGCGTGCCAGAGGCATTTCCTTTGAAAACGCAAAGCTTGCAGTAGAAGGGATGCTGGGGATAAGGAAGCTAAATTTAAGTCAGCAAACAGCTTAATCATCAGTTGTTGAAAAAAGAGGGATGAACTGACTGCCAGTGGAAAGGAGGCAAGAGTGAGTCAGAGGCTGGACACCAGGGAGAGAGTCAAATATACATCTTATTTTACCCATTTCTATGGCTTTACCTACTACCCTCAGCAACGCAACAGCCTCCTCTTTGCAGCCCCATCCCCTTTGTAACCAAACCTGCACAAAGTTCTAAAAAGCAATTCTGATCTTGCCATTCCATGCTTCCCTTGCCTACAGGTCAAAGCCCAAACTCTGTTCTTTTTTTTAAAGAGCTTGTGACACGTACCCCAGCTTATCTTTCTAATACGACATATGGCCCATGCACTGGCCATATAGAATTATATACAAGTTTCTCTTTCCTGCCTCCTCGATTTTAATGTTTTGTGCCTTTTTCCTCCAGAAAAACTCCTAGACATTCTTCAAGACTCAACTTCCCCTTTCCTTGAGAAGCCCATCCTAATGCCCAGGTAAAGTTAGGCAGGCTGTTAACTATGCTCTCCACAGTTCCTGCCTAGTATAACTTCATTCTCATTCTAATTACCCTGTATTTTTGTTATTTGTTAATTATTTATTTATATGTCTATATCCCCTACTGAACCATGAGTTCCTTGAAGATAACCATAATTTATGTTTGTATTCTCAACTGTTAGCCTGAAGAGGATTTCATATATGTTGCACAAATGAATGAATGTGAATGACTATAGAATATTAAAGATGACTGTGGTGATATTTGTGTACTAGAAGAACAATCATAGGCAGAACAACATAGGCTAGACAAAGCTGTGTTAGAAATTGGACTCCAGGCCTAGTAGCTACATGATCTTGGGAGATATACTTAACCTTTTTGAGCCTCACATTTCCTCGTTTGTGAAATGTTTTATAACTCTCCACTACAGACCTCTATCATTTCTCTCTACATTGAGTAAATTCTAAAATGAAAATCTGACCAAGTGACTTCCTGGCTGTAATGGCATCTGACTGCACTCGGGATAGCGTCCCACTTAGGGGAATCATTACAAGATCCTTAACGATGGGGCCCTGGCTAACCAGTGCAGCCTCACATGTCCCCCTAAGCCCTGACATGGCTTTGAGTCCTTTGAAAGGTTAGAGCACTAGACAGCCACTGCCAACTAATTCCAGTGGTCCTTGGGATTAAATCTGCTCACCAACCTGGGTTGAGATGTTGTCTTCTGACCCTTCAAGTCTGGGTTAGGTGTCCCCTGTACAGGCATCCATGACACCCTGTATTTCCTCCACTACAGGACGTGTTAGTCAGGGTTCTCCAGAGAAACAGACCAGATAGGATGTACCAAATAGGCTGTACACACATACATATGTGTGTCCTATATGTGTGTGTGTGTTTATAGAGAGAGATTTATTTTAAGGAATTGGCTCACATGATTATGGAGGAGGGAAAGTCCAAAATCTGCAGACTAGGCTTTCAGGCTGGAGACCCAAGGAAGAGCCACTGTTACAGTTCAAGTCCAAAGGCCATCTATTGGCAGAATTCCCTCTTGCTTGGAGGTGGGGGGTGGGGATGGGAGGTATCAGTCTTTTGTTCTTCTCAGGCCTTCAACTGTTTGGATGACATTCACCCACATTATGGAGGGCAATCTACTTTACTCAAAATTCACCAATTTAAACGTTAATCTCTCCCAAAACACTTCCCAGAAATATCCAGAAAGTGCTCTGGACAACATGGCCCAGCCAAGTTGACACAGAAAAGTAACCATCACAGCATACTACACTCCATTATTACTGCCTGTGTACTTGCCTAAGGCACTCCCTAGATTATAATTCTCCAAGAACAGAGTATGTGTCTCTTTTACAAAATTATATACGCTACACTTTGTGCAGTACCTGGAACATAGTACACATTCAATAAATACATTTTGAATATATTTACATTCAGATTTACTTTTTAGAAAATATCTTGTCACCTTGTGGGTTGCCAACACTGCTTTGACTTTTCATACTTCCATCAACACTACTTTGCTAACTAACGTCAGAAATGAGTTTTCAAAATTAGTGGCTTGTGAACATCATGAAATATGTTAGAAATGGATTCTCACTGATGAGATTAAAAGTGTTCAAACTAAACTATTTTGGAGAAACTCCCCACCTTTACATGAACAAGCAGTAAGAAAAGAGTGAGACTGAATCCTCACCCCTTTGGATGGTATGCGGCCATAAGTCAGGAGGATTTCTGGTTGTCTAATGCCAACTATAGAGAATGGCAGAATTTTGCCTATGAAGTACTATTTCATCTGCTTCAAAAGAATCTTCCATCCAAGGTAGTGGTCAGAGCACTAAAAGGACAAAGAGCAAACTTACAGAAGAGGCTCTATGAACACTTCTGTGCCTGCTGTCTAAACAAAAATGTTTGCTAGCAAATATCTGTAAGTGAGATAGAAACTTGTTTTCAAGGTTACAGAGGAGAAGGTAACCCTTACTCATTTCTAAGCAGTGAAGGCAACTGTTATCTATCAAAAAAGCAAGAGTTGGGTATTACTAAATTTGCTTAGGTCAGCTCACAATAGAAATAAAAAAGAACGACGGGGGCCCCGACAGGAGGGTTTTAAGGCCTTGAGATAGGTCCTCTCTATGGCACCAGCTGCTTTGCCTCATCTGAACTGTCACGGCCTTATCGTTCTGAAAGGCGTAACCTGTTCCACATGAGGTAGAAGATTGATTTTATCTCTGCTTAGAAGGCAGACTTAATTAAAATTCTGTTGCTTATTCCCCCAAGGAAGAGATCCCAGGAGTTAAAAAGTGGTAGTGATAGCTGAATTACAGACTCACAAATGATTAAAATATTCAATATTGTCATTTTATTTTACCACAATAATAGAAGTAGTGGTGATAGGGAGATCTAGTAACAGAACAAATAGAAAATTTCAAGTTCTTGGATAGAAAGAAAATTCTTTGAAAGAAATTAAATGGAAAAATGAGATTAAACTTTAAAATATTTTCATCTAAAAGAGCCAGAGAAATATTGCTGCAAAGATGATAGGCAACATTTTCTGCTCCTAAATTGTCCTGCTTCTCCATTAACTTTCCCGAATAGAGGACCCAAGGAGGCTGCCCAGTCTAGGAAATCTTGGGATCCCACTGCACTTAGGGCAGGTTGCCTGTTCTGCCCATGAACTCTTGTTTGTCCCAGGCTCCCTTTGGGCCTTCAAGGACTGGAGTGTCAGCCAGTGTCAATCAATCCAGTCTATCCTTTGGCATCAGAACGAGAGACTCCCCAGCTACCCTTCCTCCTAAACAAATATACAAGCGCCTTTTATTTTGTAGATTTCCCTGTTAACAATTATAGGGGAAACAGAATTACCAAAGAGACAATTGCAGAGGTTTCACAGGTACACAGTGTTACAATGATGTCCCTTGTTGTGTGCAGTTACAGTGTCCCTTCTGCAATGGTCACAGGATTATCTCAGCCCTGTCAGAATTCCATTCACAGTCCCAGGCTGTTAGATGGACAGGATTCATTTTTCCCCAAAGGTCCTTCTGCCCAACACAGGTAGCAGAAGAGGAAATTTCCACAGAGCAATTGGGTATAATACCACAGTGAAATGTTTACCAGCAAAGGTCTGGAAAAAAGCAAGCTGCAAGAGCATGCGTAGGGGACCATCCCATTTTATGAAAAGAAGGAGCAGAAAGAAAAAGAGGCAAGGAGGAAACCCCATATATGTGTATACATACTTGTATAAACACGGAGAATGAGGTGGAAGGAGACATTCCATGATGATAGCATTGGTTACCTCAGAGGAGTTGGGTGGAGTGAGGGCTGGTGGGGAGATGATTAGCTTTCCTTCACATACCTCTGTATTTTTGACTTTTTTATGATGAGTATAGATTACATACACTTCTTACAAGTTTAATTACATTTTATAGCGTTGTTTTATAGTGATCAAACTTAAAATTTTTATAATAATTTTAACGTGAACACATTGAAATCCTCCTGAAGTTAAATTTATTCACCTATTTTCTACAAGACGTACTTCTGCTTTAAGTTTAGAGTTAACATAGTTATGGTTAAGAGTATGGACTCTGAAGGTAGATTGCATGGTTTCAAATGCTGGCTGTGCCTCTTACTAGTTCTATGACCTTGAGTAAATTGTAGTTATAAAACCCTTCTGAGCCTCACTGTCATGGTTTGTAAAATAGAGATATTAACAGGATCTACTTCACAGGGCTGTTTGGGAGATTCAATGAGTCAACTATGTAATGCATTCAGAATAGTGTCTGGCATAGAATGAGCACTACATGTTAGTTACTTTTAAATTCTCTGGATCGAGAACTCATTACTTATGAATGTAGATTATAGAAGCTGAGGTTTTTGAAATAAAGTCTTTTTTATTGCCATAGTACTAAAAATCTGCAGTAATATATTTGTGCAAATGCACATAAAACTGCTATGCAGTATGAATTTTAGGTAACATGCTGTCTATAACAATTATACTAAAAGCTTGATGATGTACCAGGGATGTTTAAATTATAATAAAAGAAGGTTCTCAGGCTATAGTGCATGAATAATAAACGTGGAGCAAAGGAGGCAGCAAGAACACTTTTACATGAAAATCAAATGCCACAAGAAAATATCAATGGGTGTTTAAGGCTTGTAAAATGGTCCAGCACTGTGGGATGGGCTGTGGGAGGACCCTGCTGGATGCAGAGATGTGGATGTGCTGAGGAGACAATAGTAGATAGGCTTGGTGTTGCCTTCTAGAACACGTCACCAGATTATTCACAACCAGAAAGGTGGTAACAGGCAAAAGGCATTGCCAGTGGACTGTCTTTCCTCCTTATGTAAATAGGTCTTCTTCCTTTCAGATATCATCCTAAGAAACATGACTTTTCTCTTCTTCACCCCTCGCCTCTTCACCATGACTTTTTCCCCATCTGCCCCATGCTTGACCTTTCTATAGCATTCATCACTCTCAATAACAGTCAACTGGCACTGTTTTAAAACGTTGATTTATTTAATAAATATACATATGCATATTCATAGCATTTAAAATTCAAAGGGACAAAAGATGATTCTGTGAAAAGTCTGCCTTCTCACCCTCAGCCCCTCCCCAAAACAACTAATATGTTTCATGCATTCCTTCAGAGACATTTTATACTGATATATGTGTGCCTATATATTGCATATGTGTGTATATACACACATTCATATATATAATATGCACATCTTTCCATCTTTTTTTACACATAGTAGCATACAGTACATCCTCTTAAGCATCTTGCTTTTCTCAAATAACAACACAACTCAAAGATCATTCTGTCTAAATACAGAAAGAATTTCTTTATTTTTCTTTTCTGCTACATAGTATTCCATTGTGTGAATGTACCATCGTTGTTAATAAGTCCTCTATTGATGGACATTAAGTTGTTTCTAATCTTTTCTTCTTAATATCAAGACCTAGTTCTGAGGTTCTTGTTTTTCTCATTCTATGTGGTTTCCCCTCGAGCATCTCATGGGATTATGGCTTTACTGGTCATTAGGCACTAGGTAGCTGACAACCAAGTTATCTCCTGCTCTGTTTTCTTTCCTGAGCTTAAGTCACACATTCCCAACTGCCTACGAGGACTCTCATTTAGAAGAAACCACTCCCTCAAACTAAGCGTATCTAAAACAGAAGATAATCCTCCCTGCCCACCCTGTTTTGCTTGTGTTAATTTTATCTGGGATATATAGCATTTATTCACAATTCCCCTCACTTGTCTAAACACACCCTTGCTGCTGTTGCCAGGTTTGTGATGTTCTGTCTTCAGCCCACAGCCAAGTACTGTCTTAGAAACAGAAAAACCAGAGTTGTACGGTTGTACAACTGCATGGAGATATCCAAGAGACCATCAGATTGAATGTGTGAATACCAATCTTGAAATGCCATTTGATCTATACCCCCATCTCATCACTGAGAACCTTCAGAAAGTGTTCTTGTAAGTTCCATGTGGATCAGTTCATCTTATGCTCCTTTGGTTTTAGAGATCTAGGCAATCTGATGGAATCAAAATCAACTGGCAAGAAGGGTGAAGTTTCTGATACTGAAACAGCCAGTTAATGTAGGGTAGGGCCACCTCAATGAGAACAGCAGGAGGGAACCTCCTTGTCTTCGGATCTAAGGCATGACACCCGTGATGTGCAGTGGCACAGTCCTTTATCTCTTTCCTAGAGTCCTATCAAATAAAGAGAATGCTTGCTCAAGAGAAGATAGTGGTCATGGGGCTGGCCCCGTGGCCGAGTGGGTAAGTTCGCGCGCTCCGCTGCAAGCGGCCCAGTGTTTCGTTGGTTCGAATCCTGGGCGCGGACATGGCACTGCTCATCAAACCACGCTGAGGCAGCGTCCCACATGCCACAACTAGAAGGACCCACAACGAAGAATATACAACTATGTACTGGGGGGCTTTGGGGAGAAAAAGGAAAAAATAAAATCTTTTAAAAAAAAAAAAGAGAAGATAGTGGTCACAGCACTGGAATGTTACAAGAAAGTAAACGAGTGCAAGAATCGTAGAATGAACTGCAGTAGAGACAGCAGCAGCATCCTACTGAGAGAAAACATGGAGGCAGCAAAGAAGCACTTCCCAAACGAAACAGGGAAGGTAAATACAGATGCAGAAGTCACTTGAGAGCAGAAAGACCTTGGACAGGAGAGAGAGCTGGGAGCCTAGCACTTTTTATTTTTAAGTTTTATATTGCATACATGGCTATACTTATAAATGGGTGTCTAACTTTTCATCTTCCACAGGTGGGTTTAAACACATTGGGTGAAGATTTTAGTTTCTGGAGAGAATCCCGTGTTGGAATATCTATGGCTTAGCTGACTGTGAAAACAAGGTTGTAGTTTCTAGTTTAAAATGGAAGCCAGGAAGGATGCCACAAATGGCCCAGATATTTTGAGGAATTTTTTGAAAGATATAAAGCTGATAAGATGGACTAAATATAGAGCTAATAAACCATACAATAAACTGCACATATTTAAAGAGTACAATTTGGATGTTTTGACATACATACTCATCTGTGAAAGCAACGACACAATCAAGATAAAGGACATATCCATTACCCCTGAAAGTTCTTTGTACCCCTGTATAGTCCTTCTCTCCTACCCTCTAACTCTCAACCCATTTCACCCCTCCCCTCATCCCTAGGCAAATGTTGATTTGCTTTTTGTCACTATACATTAGTTTACATTTTCTAGAACTTTAGATGAGGGGAATCATACTGTATGTACTCTTTTTTCCTGGCTTCTTTCACTCAACAGTATTATTTTCAGAGTCACCCATGTTTTGTATGTATCAATAGTCCTTTTTTTGCAGAATAGTCTTTCATTATATGGACATACCAATTTACGTACCTGTTGACCCATTGAGGCATATTTTCCAATATCCATTGTTTCCAACTTTGGACTATTATAAATAGAGTTGTTATAAACATTTTTTCATTTGTGTACAAATGTTTGTTTGGATATATGTTTTCATTTCTCCTGGGTAAATACCTAAGATTGGAATGGCTGGATCATATGGTCATGGATGTTTAACTTCTTAAGAAACTACCGAACTGTTTTCCAAATGCTTGTACCATTTTACATCCACCAGCAATGTATGAGAATTCCAGTGGCTCCACATCCTTGCCAACACTTGTTGTGGTCAGTCTTTTAACTTGTAAGCATTTTAGTAGATGTGTAGTGATATATATCATAGTGATTTAATTTGCACTTTTCTCATCTAATGAGATTGAGCATCTTTTCATGTGATTATTTGGCATCCATATATCTCCTTTGGTGAAGTGTCTCTTCAAATTTTTGCCCATTTTTTAAAATTAGGTTTTATTATTATTGGGTTTAGAAAGGTCTTTATGTTCTGGATGCACATCATTCAGCAGATATGTGGTTTGCACAAATTTTGTGCCAGTCTGTGGCTTGCCTTTTTGTGCTGTTAATAGAGCCTTTCAAAGAACACAAGTTCTTAATTATCATTTGCCAACAATTACCCATTGTTCTCTTTTATGGATCATGCTTTTGATGTTGAATTTAAGAAGTCTGCCTAAACCAAAGTAAAAAATTATTTTTCCTACATTTTCTTTCGGAAGTTTTATATTTGGGGGATTTATACTAAGATCTATAACACATTTGGTGCTATTTTTGAATATGGCCCAAATTATGGATCTTAATTCTTTTTCTTTTCTTTTTTAAATATGGATATGCAATTGTTTCAATTTAGCACCAATTTAGCATCAAAAACCATTATTGATAAATCTGTTCAGGTATTTATATAGCTGAAAAAGTTTCATTTCACCTTTGTTTTTGAAGTATGATTTCACTTGATAGAGAATTCTAAGTTGACCATTTCTTTCTTTCATTAATATAAAGATGTTTCTTGACTATGTTGCATTTTTATTTTCTATTTTTATGTTAATTTTCCTTCTTCCTGACTAGATTGTAAGACCTCAGAGTCAAAGATTACATGACCTCGTGATTTGAACACAGCAGACCTTTTATAAATGTTTGCTGATTTGACTTGTGGGCTCCATAAACCAAGTCTATGCTCTATCAATCCCTTGGGCACCTGGCCCTTTTTTAAGGATTAGTATTTCTTCTGATTTCCTAAATCCTTTTTTCCTCCTCTTACCAACTGCCTTGGTAAGTGATGAAACAATGTCTTATTTTTCATTCATTCAACAAATATTTATTAAACATCTATTATTTGCCAGGGTATGTGCCAGTTGTTGGAGCTGAAGCAGTGAACAAGGCAGACCAAGCCATTTTCCTCATGAGGACCACATTTTATTGGGGGAGACAGACAAGGAATAAGTAAACAAACAAATAAAATAATTACACCTTGTAATTTGTGCAGTGAGAAAACTAAAGGACATGCTGTGACAGAGAATAACAAGGAAACATACTACGAAGAGAAAGTTCAGAGAAGTCTTTACAAGGAGCTAACAATTTCAGCAGAGACTGGAGGACGAATGTTGATGAATAAATTGTGTATTTGGGGATGTGGGTAGGGTGAGAGGAATCTGGAAGGTCTGGCTCCAATTTGGGTCAGGGTATTTGGAATTTGGTCAGGACTGGCTACATAATTTGCAGGTCCCAGTGCAAAATAAAAATGCAAGGCCCCTTCTTCAAAACACATGGAAAAGTTACAATTACAGGTATAGTGATATACAACTTTTTACTATCTTGGTGGTTTTCATTTGCTATTTAATGTCATGCTCCCTTGGATATGGGGATACTCACAGGGCAAGTGTAGACCCTCACAGATGCCAGGTGTACTTCCCTTTGACTTGACAAATATGTGCACTCATTCTGGGCTCCTTCTCCTGCTAGTCTTGGAAGGAAGCTCTGTACCCCAGCTCAGGGTCAGGGAAGTCAATCTGTCCTTCCCAAGGGCCCATCATGCCATCCAACTGTGGATGGGCAACCTCCAAGGGATTTCATTCTCTGTTCTGGTTTGCTCTCAGTACCTGAATTAGGGACAGGCAAGAGGCTCACCCCTGCTGAATTGCCCGCCAAACATACTGAGGTACTGCCAGCCCAGGATGGGGACAGCTGCCACCATGCCCTGCCCAGAGATGATACTGGAGGTGTGTCCAGGCCCAGCTTCCCTATAGCCTCACCCAGGATCCCTCTGAGCTCAGAGGGGCTCAGTAGAATGCAAGCCTTCCCCTCTCCTTGTGATCTGGTCACCACCCCAGGTGGATAGCACCAGTGGTTACATGGAGGATGTGGGGCTATGGGGGGCAGGAGGGCCCTGAGAGGGAAGCAAGCAGCCAAGAATCCGTCCTACAGAGGCGGGGAGCTGGCAGGAGGTGCCAAGCTTCTGGAGCATGCTCCATATCCCGTTGGACTTACACCACAAGTTCAAAGATTAACTTATTAAGAATTTCAAGATGGCAATCACAGAGCATTAAACCCCATGCAGGGTGCAATTCTAATCACAGGCTCCACGCAACTGCATTGATTGCACACTATTATGGACTAAGTGTTTGCGTCCCCCCAGCATTCATATGTTGAAGTCCTACCACCCAACGTGATGGTATTTGGAGGTGGGGCCTTTGGGAGGTAATTAGGTCAGGAGAGTGGAGCCTTCATGAACGAGATTAGTGCCCTTATAGGAAGGAACACCAGGAAGATGATTGCTGTCTATGCCGTGTGAGGATACAAGAAGACAGTGGTTTGCAAACTGGGAAGCAGATTCTGGATTTGCCTTCCTTAGATGCTTCCTTAGATTGCCATGCCTTGATCTTGGCCTTTCCAGCCTCCAGAATGGTGAGAAATAAATGTTCATTGTTTAAACAATCCAAGCTATAGTAATTTGTTATGGGAACCCTAATGGACTAAGACCCAAGCCCATGAAGCTGGCCCTGAATCTAGTTAATTATTAAATGAATAGAAAGATTCAAAAACTTGTGTGCAATTCTTATGTTATGGAGTTATTTTTCCCTTAGAAACAATCTAATTTTCCAACAGTAAGGAGTAAGTACACAATTATATGTAGGTTATGGACAATTACTTTACCATTAGCAATGACTGTAAGTGTTTTAATCATGTGGGAAAAATGATTATGCTATGTTGGTAATTGAAAGAAGTGCGATTTTTGTTTTAAAGATTTTATTTTTTCCTTTTTCTCCCCAAAGTTGTATATTCTTAGTTGTGGGTCCTTCTAGTTGCGGCATGTGGGACGCGGCCTCAGCGTGACTTGATGAGCAGTGCCACGTCCATGCCCAGGATTCGAACCAACGAAACACTGGGCCGCCTGCAGCGGAGCACGCGAACTTAACCACTCGGCCATGGGGCCGGCCCCAAGAAGCACGATTTTTAAAAACTGTATTCTGATTCTGTGACCCAAGCTAAGTGAAGAGAAGAAAAATGCATAGGAAAACCTGAGAGGAAAGACACCAAAATGTTAAGTTGCTCTGGGTGGTAAGCTCACATATAATACTTTTAACATGTCTCTAGGGGATTTTTGTCATTTTTTGGCTGTCTACTATCCAATCCCAGCCTTCTCAATAGTATAGCTATCTCTCTGGTGGAGAATACCACAGTGTACGTCGTCTTGGGATGAGGGGAGGGGTGTGGAGTAGAGGGTAGAGCTGCAAGGAAGGCCAAAGGGGCCAGGTTTACAACTTCCCCTCTCCGGTACAGTCAGTGTATGGACACATGACTTAGGATTTCGATAATCAAATGTTTCTCCCGGGATTTTGAATCTTGTTCTAATGTCAAAAGGCTACGGAGATGGTCAAAGATTCATGGTAAGAAACATTCACTGCACTGCTGACAAGACTTTTCTGCTGATGTACTTACTGTTGCTATGACTCCTGTAGCAAGCTATTCCTGCACAACCCTTGCATCTGCTCATTCATTTGCATGCTAGGTCTCCAGCTAATCCTGGGTTCTGTGTCCTCTGATATATTTCCCATAAATTCCCTTCTGCTTAATCTAGTCAGAGTTGGTGTCTATGGCTAGCTCTAAGCAATATAACTTCTTTATTCCTTCTATATTTCCACACTTTCTGTGACAACAATGTATCACTTTAATAGAGGGAAAAAACTTTAAATAGGAAAAACACTACCAAACCATCCCCCAATCACTCTCCTCTCAGCAATCTTAGACAATGATTGAGTTAAAAAACGAATTCAGCTTCTGCATTTCTAGGTTCTAAAAAAATAAATGTCATCTTTATGTAATGAAATGTCATTTTTTTAAAAGAAATTTTACTGCATGGTAACTACAAGTATTTATAATAGAAAAATCAATACATCGCATCACTGATGGAAAATAAGTGAAACCATAAAAGTCATATATGAGGTTTTATAGAAGCTGTATGTACATACATATATGTATATATTTTTTTTCCTGAGGAAGATTAGCCCTGAGCTAACATCTGTGTCAATCCTCCTCCACTTTGTACGTGGGCCGCTGCCACAGTATGGCTGATGAGTGGTAGGTTCATGCTTGGGATCCTCATCCATGAACCAGGGCCACTGAAGCAGAGCATGCCAGACTTAACTACTACACCACAGGGCCAGCCCCCTGTATATTTTTTTAAAAAACAAGTGTATTGACTAGTTCTTCTGAAAGATTGCCTACAAGGTATAATTTCCAATGACCTTGGCACTAAACAGCCAAAAGAAATGTTATTTCTGCAACTCCTGATTAGAAGCATAAATGGCTTCATATACAGAATCAATAAAAATTTGTGAGAATTAATTACACTTCAGAAATAAAACTATAAAATATTTTACTATATAAGTTAATTTTTTCACCCCACTCCCTGAAATTTCATGTTCTACATATAGAAATTAGCAAATGCAGATTTTCTTCATGAATAGGATAAAAATTTACATGGCTTTGTAGCAAGATAGTTTTATTTTAAGAAGAGCTTCTTTAGGGTTCATTGAAAACAATTGTTATTTCTTCTTTCATTCTTTGGTATAATTTTATTTGTGTGAAGTCTCATATGACATATCCATTGTGAGGTTTTGGTTTTTCTATGAAGACTGACTGAAAGATGAGCAGGGGTAATAAAGCCCATCACTGGGAAATGTACTTGTTAGAAGATCTAATGGTGGGCAGACCAAGGCCTGGACCAACTTGAGAAACTAGCTGGCCCCTGCCTTGGCCTCATTACACCTGTGTCATTACCACCTTCCTTGCTGTCACCACTGCTGGGGAAAACCTTTCTCCCTTGCTTCTGTTTAGGATTTACTCACTTTGTCACTTTCAAGTGCCCTAAGCACAATAAGGAAATAAACGTATTGTTTTCTTACTTAGAAAAGGATCTGGTGTCGTTTGGGGAGAAGAGCAATACAAGTTAGACAGGTAGGACAAATGAAATGGGACTTGGTGTGTGACCTAGTGTAAGTTGTCTGCAGTTTTTTTCAAATACTTCAGCATAAACAATGTGATATCAACTTGTGTGTGTTAGTTTAAATCCACACCTTAAGGAGAGTGTGTACCTAATCCAGAATATATATTTCAAAGATGGTTAGCTAACATTTAACAAAAACGCACATTCCAGAGATAACTACTACATCCCCCTTAGCTCTGTTCACCTTTGATCTACACCAGTTTTGTTAATTAGCATACTTGACACTGGAAATGGATTTTCGTTGATGAAATTAGCGGTGTTCAAGATGTGTGTGCAGATATACAGAAAGATAGGTGTGTTGAGATATAGAAACACTCTTCACCTTTGCACTGTCAGGGTATCCCTCGGAGTGGTATGAAGTTTTATTCTGAAGAAATTGTGTTCTACTAATTTGGAGGATTTGTATTGCCTGTCGTCTATAAAGTAACTGAATTCACCTTTATTGTTGTTGGTTTCAATGAACTCTTCAAGTAAGATGTGGTTAGCACACTTAAAGGACAAAGTTGGGACTTCACTGAGTTTACAAAATAGGTTTATAATTGTTGTTACTTTGTTTCGTGCCAGCTTACTAATAAATGTTTGTATATGTAGCAGAATTTAGTCTAGGATTTGCTTCCTTTATAACCTGGCAGCAAAGTTGCGGCAAGGAGCCATTATATAACCCTCCTCTATCTCTAGATGTAGGTGGCTACTTATGGCAACTAGGAACTTAGTAATATTGAATGGCCAAATTGGCATGGGTCCATTCTTAAGGTCTATCTATCAGGATGGAATGCAGAGCTGGAAGAAATAATATAGACCTAAGTCATGGGCCTAACTCTGAAGGTACAGCCAAGCAAACAAGTGTCAATATCACCAGAAAGTAATGAAAAATCAGGAGAAGATGATCCTCTCAATTTTGAGTTTGTAATAGCCAGGGATGGAAAAGCTAAACACAATAAGAACTGCATATGTGATACAAAGAAAACATAGCTCCGAAGTACTGATAAACTCTCATTTTGTCAACATGAATGATTTCAAGGAGGAAGAAAACAGGAGGGCCCTAAAGAAACCAAGATATGCCATAGGAAGCATTCTAGTGGGCTAAGATTTTTTTATGGCTATATACAAAATTTCAGATGACGAACACCAAGAATAGTTCTGACTTACAAGAATATTAACGGGAAAGTTAAAGTCCTACGTGAACAAAAAATATGAGGACAACAAAATATGGCTCACTAAAGGATGTTCAGAGAAAGAAGATCCATGGAGACTGGGAAAATGGAACTCCTCAACCATTTTGTTTCTAATTTCTCCATCAGTGACTAATTTTTGATGCCTAAACCTGATTAAGATCTGACCAAAAAAATTACAAACGAACATCATTTACAAGTACCAATGCAAAAATCCTAAATAAAATATAGTGAATAATCTCCAGTACTACATTAAGAAAATCATGTATTCTGACCAAGTGGGATTTATACCAAGTATGAAAGTATGGTTCAATATTAGGAAATATTAATATAATTCTCTTTAGAAAATAGGAATGGATAAATACTTTCTAATATATTTATATTATATATTCCTTACACAATGGAATACTACTCAGCCATAAGAAATGATGAAATCTGGCCATTTGTGACAACATGGATGGACCTTGAGGGTATTATGGTAAGTGAACTAAGTCAGAGGGAGAAAGTCAAATACCGTGTGATCTCACTCATGAGTAGAAGACAAAAATAACAACAAACACATAGAAACAGAGGTTGTATTAGTGGTTACCAGAGGTGAAGGGGGGAGGGAGGAGGATGAAAGGGGTGATTGGGCACATGTGTGTGGTGATGGATTGTAATTAGTCTTTGGGTGGTGAACATGATGTAATCTACACAGAATTTGAAATATATTACGATGTACACCTGAAAGTTATATAATGTTATAATCCAATGTTACTGCAATAAAGAAATAAAAAGAATAAAAAATAAATAAATAAAAAGAAAGAATATATGTATCCTAAAGTCAGAATCTTATTTAATGGAGAAACACTACAGACATTTCCACTAAAGTAGGAACAAGGCAAGGAGCATCATTATATCCATTGCTATATTGTGTTGAAAGTATTAGCCAATGCAATTAGAGAAGAGAAATCAATTAGAGGTATAAGAATCGAAAAAGAAGAAGAAGAAAAAATGATCTCCTTTGCAGATGACATGATAGAATACCTGTTAAATCCTAGAGAATCAATGCTAAAACTAACTCAAACAATAAAATAATTCAGTGAGATAGCAGGATATGAAATTAACACAAAAACCAACAGCATTAACTTACACAAATAATAACAAGTTAGAAGCTCTCATGAAGGAAAAAAAATCTCATTTACAATAGTAACAAAAAATATAAAATACTTAGGAATAAACTTAACAATAAATGTTCAAAACCTATATGAAGGAAACTATAAAATATTCCTGACACAAAAATTGACTTGAACAATAAAAGATATTCATTCTCAGTTACGATGTGTCAATATTACCCATATATCAGTTCTCCTTTAAGTTAATTTATCAATATAGTACAATCTCAATTTTAAAAATATCAAAAAGGCTTTCTTAGAGATAGGTAAATTGATACAAAAGTTTATATGAAAAAATAAAGACCTAAGGGGGCTGGCCCCGCGGCCGAGTGGTTAAGTTCGCGCGCTCTGCTGTAGGCGGCCCAGTGTTTCTTCGGTTCGAATCCTGGGCGCGGACATGGCACTGCTCGTCAGACCACGCTGAGGCGGCGTCCCACATGCCACAACTAGAGGAACCCACAACGAAGAATACACAACTATGTACCGGGGGGCTTTGGGGAGAAAAAGGAAAAAATAAAATCTTTAAAAGAAAAAAAATAAATAAATAAAGACCTAAGGATATCTAGGAAATTACTAAAAAGGAAAAGCTATTAGGGAGGGGGACTGATAAGCCCTACAAGATGCAATTAAAATAGTGTGGTACTGGTACATGAATAGACAGAAAGAGCAATTGAATAAAATAGGAAATCCAGGCTCGTGTGGACATTTAATATATGATAAAAGTGATGTCTCAAATCACTGGGGCAAAGATGGACTGTTTAATAAATCATGTTGAGGAAAAAACTAGAAATTCATTTCTTATACCATATATAAATACAAACTCCAAATGTATTGGAGGTCTAGCAGAAAGCATGAATGAATTCCTCTTAACCTGCGTGTAGGTGAAGGCTTTCTGGCTGTGACTTAACGTCCAGATGTAATAAAGGAATGATGAGTTTTACCAAAAAAATTTAAAAATAAAAAAACTTTACATGGGAAAAAAATCCAAGCACAGTAAAAAGACATAAGTGAGGAGAGAATATTACAAGAAATATGCCAGAAAAAGGGCTAATATCCCTAACACAGACAGACATTTTTAAATACAGTAAAACAAAATTTAAAAATACAATAAAAGGTGAGCCAAAGACAGACAATCCACAAAAAAGATACAAAAATCACCCTCACTCATAATAAGAGAATTGTAAATTAAAACTACACTGACATAGCATTTCTCACTCATTATGTTGGCAAAAGTTCAGGAAAACTGGCACTTTCATAAATTGCTGATGGGATGCAAAATAATACAATCTCTATGGAAGAGAATTTGGCAATATGCAGTACATATGGATTTACTCATTGATCTAGCAATCCCACTTTTGGGAATTTACTCTAAAGATAGACCTTCTAAAATATAAAAACACAAGGTTACTTATTATAACAGTATTTATAATTGCAAAATATTGAATACTACCTCAACATCCAAGAATCAGATCTGAAGTGAATAAACTATGTACACAATGTACACAATGGAGTACCATGCAGCTGTAAAAAAGAATGAAGAAGATCTCTACAAGTTGATGAAAAGTGATCTCTGGAAGATATTATTAACTTAAAAAGGCAAAATGCAAAACAGCATATATTGTATGTTCACTCTGGAGAAAGAAAAGAGAAATAAGAAAACATACATTTATCCGCTTATTTTTGTAAAAAGAAACACAAGAAGGATAAGAGAAAATAATAAAATTGTATACTTATAAAGGGTAGTAGGAGAGTTCAAGAGATGGGGAGAGAGAGTGATATTTCCCTGACTATACCTTTTAGTACGGTTTCCACTTTTGGAAGCATATTATTCTACATATTCCAAAAGTAAAATGAAATCATCAATAATGGAAGGAAAAATAAACTAAAACTAGAAACGGAAGCAAACGAACACAAGTGTGTTTCAAATGATTAACATAAACCTCCTGAAGTGGGATAGGGTGGCGTGAGAGAACTAATCCAAGTAATTTTTGCACATAGCACTTTGACTTTCAACCCTCAGTCTAGGGAAGAAAAAGCACAAACAAGACATGAACCCTTTTTAGTAGGTTTGCTTTTGTAATTACATGAATGTAGCAATTCTGAAACTATTTTATGTACAATGTAGGATCAGGCAAATAAGTAAATGAGTTGTTGCTGTTAGGAAATAAGGCTCTCACTGTTGAAGAAGGCTGATGCAAACATGAAATGGGGAAGGCAATAAAGAACATGTGGAATTGGATTGAAAGCGTATCAATATCCATGATTTCTCAAATGAAAAAATTATATATGTATTCTCCTTTCCCCCAACTCTCTCTTCTGAGGGCCTAAAAGCAATAATACTCTAGTATCAATAAGCCCACTTAGTGACAAGATCTCAGCTTCTAAATAAACATTCCCCAATTAAAAAAAAAAACAAACCAAGGCTTTTGGAGAAATTATTGACTCCAGGGCAGGAGTAATGAATGTACAAGACAAGCCTGGAAAAGTTTATTGTGTCACAGGTAAGAAAATACTCAATGTGCAGATCAACAAAAGGAGCCAACCTGAGTTGGCCAAATCTCGGATAATTTGAGCATCAAAATAAATAAGGATTGGGCCAGCCCGGTGGCGCAGCGGTTAAGTGCGCACGTTCCGCTTCTCAGTGGCCCAGGGTTCCCCATTTCGGATGGCGGATGTGGACATGGCACTGCTTGGCAAAAGCCATGATGTGGTAGGCATCCCACATATAAAATAGAGGAAGATGGGCACAGATGTTAGCTCAGGGCCAGTCTTCCTCAGCAAAAAGAGGAGGATTGGCCGTAGTTAGCTCAGGGCTAATCTTCCTCAAAATAAATAAATAAATAAATAAAATAAAAATTAAATAAATAAGGATGAAGGAGAAGAGACAAATCTCCTATGCAGAAGCATTCCAAATAAATTACGTAATTATTCTAATGGGGGGGGAGCATAACAACCCACTCTAGAAATGAGATAGAAACCGGCCTAATAAGACAGGGCTATCTGCAAGGCCCCTGGCCTAACAAGATAAGGCCCTAACCAATCCGCTAGCTAGGAGAATCAGCCAGAAGATCCACATTCTGCAGTTTCGGGACTTTCCCTGGTTTACACATGCTCCCTAGCACCCAGGACACTAGCCTCATTAGCATAGTAAAAGTCACACCAAGCAGTGGAGAGCTAGCATGCTAATAATACATGTCTTGCATGTAGTGGCTTGCTACGTGACAGCACAGGCGCAAGCACAACCCCACCTCTACACGCCATGACAAGGCACTCCTCACTAGCCTTTGCCTAATAAAAGCCCCACAATCCTGTTCCCTAATGAGCTGGTCACCTGCTTCTTTCCTTTCTGCATTGGCTCCCTTGTGCCTCTCCTGTGCACAAGCTAATAAACTTTTACTTTTTACTCCCTTTGCTGTCTCTCCTGATTTCTATCCTGGCGCATAACAACCACCCAATGCACCGGTAACAGAATTGTGTGCTGTGCACAGGGACTTCCTTCCAAGAAGTACAGTATGGAAAGGGGAAGAGCAAATTTACAGTGGAGAAACCTGACAAACACTACTTTAGTCAAGTGATCAAGTTCAACGTAAACAATCATAAATTATTTTGGTAGTATGTACCCTTGCTACGAAGTGATGAAAATGACACTTTATCTCTGTGATCTTCCTCACAAAAACCCATAACCCCATTCTAATCATGAGAAAAACATCAGATAAATTCCAGTAGAAAGGCATCCTGCAAGATACTTGAGTGGTTTTCCTCAAAATTGTCAAGGTCATCAAAAACAAGTAGTCTGAGAAACTGTCACAGCCCAGAGAAGCCTAAGGGGAAATAACAACTACATGTAATACAGTATCCTGGAACAGAAATGACATTAGGCAAAAACTAAGGAAATCTGAATAACTATGGACTGTAGTTAATGTATCAATATTGGTTCATTAATTGTAACAATGTCCCACAATAATGAAAGAAGTTAGTTAACAGGGGAAACTGTGTGTGTGTGTGGGGGGGGGCGGTGTATATGGGAACACTGTGCTAGTCAATTTTTCTGTGAACCTAAAACTTTCCTAAAAATAGTCTATTAAAACTACATACATTCAAACATACATATATAAGGACAGCAAAGGATTGTAACTTTTTGAACAAAAAGAAATACATAAATTTGTAATGACATAAATAAATAAATAAGGAGGGCTCTTCTTTGTAGCAGCATCAGGACTAATAAATATGGAGGGCTTGAAGGAGTTAAAAGAAATCGACAATTTGTAACCATGATTGTAAAAATGGGTTGCAGCAAGAATCATCAATAAAGGCTGAAGCGTAAGGTAGAGTTTGATTGGGTGCAAGATATTTGCTTGGTCTCAAAGCATCTCTTCACAGATTCCTTATTAGTTGCAAGGGGG
Source organism: Equus asinus (assembly GCF_041296235.1). NCBI lineage: Eukaryota > Metazoa > Chordata > Mammalia > Perissodactyla > Equidae > Equus > Equus asinus. The sequence continues at coordinate 14,053,301 of NC_091800.1, read as the reverse complement.
AAAATACATTGAAGAAACTGGATACCTTGATCGAGTGACAAACATTAGTATCACCTTATAATGGACAGACATCCTGTGCTGTAATATCCTGAGGACATAACTTCATTTATGTGGTTGTTTCCATCGAGGATGCAAAACTTGAATCTAATCTCAAGTAAACATCAGACAATGGTCAATGTGGGAATTTGCATTTAAGGAAAATTCTTCTTTTGTAAAGGGATGCATTGCTTTGGTGACCCCTCTTGGTCATAAGATTGTTATTACCTAATCGATGCAAATGTTTCAGACTGTCATTTTTAACTATTGTATTTATAAATTAAAATGCTATCGCAATAGAAAGATTTCTTTAAACATGAAGACATCAGCAGTTTCCCTAGTGGCACGAAAAAGAATGCAAAGGAGGGAGCGGGTTTGGAGAGGGGGGAGGTGGCGGGAAGAGAGAAGGGACCCTGAGCTGATGGTTGCCAGTTGTGCGTATTTATTTCTTATTTAACAAACACTGACACACCACTTATTTTTACCAGGAGGTGTTCTAAGCGCTTTTCACAAACTGACTTTTTCAATGGGAAAGCTCAGTAGTTGGTCTTTGTTTCCCAAAACAAAACACAGATATGACACGAAATGATTTTTTCTTGTCTTTTTATCTGTTATCAAAGCTCCACCGCAGTGATCTTCTCCTTCGACATAGGAACAGGAGCCTACAATCACTGCGGGATTTTTCGTCGAAACGTCGGCAACCCTACTTGGCGATACCAAATGTTGCGTCCCCTTTGAAAAGCCTGATTCTTTGTTTCCTAGAAAACCTTAAAAGCATGCATTGAGAGCAGCTTATGTATCCCTTTGGGGTGCCAGGCACTCACTTTCTCTTGTCCTTTAGGGTTGAACCCCAGAGCAGCTCGCAGCCTTTTTTCCCTAAACTTGATTACTTCTAAACGCCTCTCTCGCTCCAGATCTAGCAATTAGTTCCGGTCTGCGTTTGTTGCCATTAGCGCGTATCTCATGCAATGGATTCTGGGAGACCAGGTCTGGTTACACTGAGGTTTCCAGACCCGTTGTGAACTCTGGACTTCAATTCCCACAATGCCGGGCGAGAATCCGTAATTCCTGCCGGGGTAACCGTGAGGTGGCCGCCATCTTGCGTACGGAGGTGCGGCTACTTTGCCCATACGTTGAGGGCTGGGCTTTTAGTACGTCCGCATCTTTGCTTTGGGTCGGTGTCTCCGCGTTGCTTTCACCTTTTCAGAGGTTCAGGTCTTTCTAGAAGAAGATTTTATTGGGAGGTAAAGGTCAATGCGGAGCTGTAGTGTAAGGTGAGTAAACAAACACTCTATTTTAAGTGAGGGTGGGGTAGTGGTGGTGTCGTTTTTCGGTTTCTTCTTTCTTCTGTTAGCGACTGGGGTTCTCGCCGGCGCTTGGCTGGACCTAAACTTTAGCCGTAAACATAGAATCCCGGAGTGAACCTTTCAGCCTCGGAGATCTCTGAATTCCTAGACAGAACGTGTCTCCGGTGGGACGAAGAAACTGGGTGACGCACTTTTGCCCGGACTGCCCTCTTTGGAGGTCGGGAGGCCACGGGGCTTAGGTTGTGTATAGGCCACGCTCTGTTAACGCAACCCCCTTGCTTTTCCTTGTGACTTTCCCGATATTTCGAATGAAGAAATGAGAAGCCGACGGGTGGCCAGGGAAGGAGGCTATCTCCGGGGGTGGGGTGGGGACGGACGGCGTTCTTTACGGTTGTGTCTTCGTTCAGCCTATCTGTGGCCTACCTGTATCATTCTCTAGTCTTCTTTTTGTCCTTTCCTTTTTCTCTCGTGTTAGAGAGAGGAGGACCGGAGAGCAGGCAGAATGAAGTAGTATTGAGTAAAACAGGCTTTTGCATTGTTCTCTTGAGGGTCCCCAAGACATTTCAAGGGAAGCAGAATTTAGGGAAGCAGATAGGCCGACCATCTGGAAAAGATGAGCACTTTGATTTTGGGAGTTTCCAGATTTGTTTTTTAAACATAATGGCGTATTTGCATCATTCTCAGTGCAACCGAAGTTTTCTCTTTTTTCTCCTAATTTCAGTATGCTCATTTGGAAACCACTGTTACACTACTCGCGGGACTAGGGCCCATAAGGACTGGCATTTCAGTTAATCTAACGTTTTATTGCTAAAAAGATATGGTTGTCTAAGATTTGGGAGCTGGATTTGTTTACTCCTAAGGACATAGTGGTTTTAAACAGGAAGACATTTATGATGCAGTTTATCACAACCAGTTTGGATATGTGTCAGTTTGATTGGCAGATTTACTTTCCTTAGTACACAATTGTGTATCTATATTATCAAACTGTATAAATTACTGATTCAGCTTCCCAAAGTTACTTAAATTTAGCTTCTCTAAATTCAGAAATGGGTGTTTTAGATGACAGGTGAGATGTATCTTGTTGAAAAAGGATATTTACTTACTTTCAATGAGACTCCTCCCTTAAATCATTATATTATAACAATACTTAAATAGTAAGTGGTTATAAAATTGCAATTTTATAAATTTTGTATTTTGGAGAAGTATTACCATTATATGCTTATCTCACAAACTTAAATGTCTTTTTCAATTTTCGTGTTTCTGAAGAAACTTTTGTTTAGATTGTTAAACTATTTACTATTAATTATATGATTTATTTACTTCTCAGATGCCTTATGGTGAAATTTCTGAAGCTAAATCCTTGGGAAATGGGGAAGAACTAACAAGTGAACCATGCTATAAAAAACTGAAGTCAACTGAAGAGGCTTATGTTTTCTCCCATCAGGGTAGTGCTAATGTTCACAGAATCCAGCAGAAAACTGGAAATGATTGGGTCCCTGTGACCACCATTGATGTCAGAGGACGTAGTCATCCTCAGAAGGACAAAACCAAAACTACAGATTTGCTGAAACCTGTGCATGATGAGATACCTGATAATAGATCAGATGTTATTGAATCTGTTAATTCACAAGTTTTACAAGATACAAGTCACACATTGGTATCCAAAGATGATGAGATATATAGCACAAGTAAAGCATTTATAGGACCCATTTACAAACCCCCTGAGAAAAAAAAGTGTAGTGAAAGGAGGAATCAGGCAGACAATATCAACAGTGTAGATGGCAAAGGAGGACAAGAAGAGAAGGAAAAATTTAACTTCAAAAAATCAGAAATTGACAATGAATTATTCCAGTTTTACAAAGAAATTGAAGAGCTTGAAAATGAAAAAGATGATTCGGAAGGCAGTTGTAAGGAAACCAAACCCTCAGAGGAACAACTTGGTACATATTATCAGGGCCATGATAATGATCTGTTAAAGTCTGAAGATGAAAAGAAAAGAGATCTTAGTAATGCTCTTCAGTCACATTGTGGTTATCAGCAATATTTAGGGAATGAGCCAGGCAAATATCCTTGTAATGGGCAAGTAATACCTGCATTTTGTGATGATTCGTTTACTTCCTTTGGGCCTGAGTGGCAGTCACTGCATTCTTTTGTAGTACCCCAAGGTCCTCCTCTTCCCAGTTTTAATTATCATTTAAATATTCAAAGATTTAATGCTCCACCAAATCCACCATCAAATATTTTCCATGCCCAAGATGGCTTTCTGATGCGAAATGGATATTATGTAAATGATTGTCGTGTTGACTGGAATTGTTTGACTTTTGATGAGAACAATGAATATACTGACTATAGTGAGAATATCAGTAATGTTCATCCCTCTAGAAATGGCTACAGTGTTCAAGATGGATATGTGAGTAATGGTTTCTGTGAAACCAGTGAAGGATGCTGGAAAGATCCTTCTATGGACAAGCATAATGGAACAGACAGGTTTATGAACCAGCAGTTTCAAGAGGAAAAATTAAATAAATTGCAGAAGTTACTTATTCTTTTAAGAGGCTTGCCTGGTTCAGGGAAAACAACGTTGTCTCGGTAAGTGAAGGATACCAAGTGAATACTTGGCAGTTCATTACTTAAAAATCATAAATAATAGATGTAATCAATGACAAATACTTTTCATGTTTCTAGGAGAAAATCTTTAATTTATTATACTTGAGAATGGCATCTTACAGTGTAAATATTTAAAAAGATGTTACCTGATAGAGGAAAGGAGATTTGGCATATTTATTTATATTTAGATTCTGCTAAGGGCTTTAAAAATAGATACACCATGTATAATTGTGACAATGATGAAAGCAAATGCTATGTGAGAACTGCTGGCCTGGCCTTTTAAGTAAGCTAAATAGAGTTGGACTCAGGCTTAGAAGATTTGAGCTTTAACTCAGGTATTTCACTTTATGATTTTGGACAGTTTTTGCTAACTGTTAATAGAATGAATAATACTTATTTTTCTGGAATTATTGTGAGAAGCAAATGAGATAACCCAAGGAAAAGAATTTTGAGCATATTTTAAGCACTGCTGCGTTCATACCATTGGTTGGCAGAGGGAACCCTTTTTTGGTTTCTTTAAGGAGTTTGAAGTGAGCAGTATCGAAATTAATGGGGTAGAACTGGTGATGTTTTATTGTATGACAGAATGTTTCAAATTCCTGCTTTGTTTGTTTTGTGTGTGTGTGTGTGAGGAAGATTGACTCTGAACTAACGTCTGTGCCACTGTTCCTCTATTTTTTGTATGTGGGATGCTGCCACAACATAACTTGATGTGTTGTGTGTAGGTCCACTCCCGGTATCTGAACCTATGAACCCTGGGCCACCAAAGCAGGGTGTGCAAACTTAACCACCCCACCCTGGGGCCGACCCCTCAAATTCCTGTTTTTGTTTACATTTTCTAAAAAGAATATTCAATATATTTGTGCAGTTGTGAAAAATAGTGCAAAGAAAAACAATACAAATTCTTTCCAGTTTATGTGAGATGATTCAAAATTTATGCCAGATAAGGAGAAAAAGTTTGTTTGATATTTTTGGCTGAGGATAAAAAAGTCCAAGGAACCAATTGGTAAATGTTTTAAATTTATTTGCAAGACAATCTAAACGATCTGAATGAAAGTTTCTTCAGAAGCAAGAAATTAGTGAAAGATCGAATTTATGATGTAGACCTTTCAAGCTAGATTGTAAACTGTGATCTTTGTAGATGAGTTTAAGTTTAGGTCTTTGCTTTTTTTTTTTTTTTAAAGATTTTATTTTTTCCTTTTTCTCCCCAAAGCCCCCCGGTACATAGTTGTGTATTCTTCGTTGTGGGTTCCTCTAGTTGTGGCATGTGGGATGCTGCCTCAGCGTGGTCTGACGAGCAGTGCCATGTCCGCGCCCAGGATTCGAACTGACGAAACACTGGGCCGCCTGCAGCGGAGCGCGCGAACTTAACCACTCGGCCACGGGGCCAGCCCCTAGGTCCTTGCTTTTTGATTCCTCTTTAGTGGAAATTTTGTAGAGAAGATGGAATTTCAACTCTTTAAAAGGGATAGAAATTAAGATTGAAGTCTCACAACTATGGGCAGTTTTCTAGATTAAGAACATAATATCAGAGAAAAGAAATAGCTGATGGGGCCTGCCTCTTGGCTGAGGGGTTAAGTTTGTGTGCTCCACTTCTGCGGCCCAGAGTTTCACTGGTTTGAATCCTGAGTACACACCTACCACCTCTCATCAAGCCATGCTGAGGCGACATCCTACATGGCAGAGGCAGAAGGACTTACAACTAGAATATACAGCTGTGTACTGGGGAGCTCTGGGGAGAAGAAGGAAGGGAAAAAAAAAAAGATGGAAGGCCGGGTCGGTGGTGTAGTGGTTAGGTTCACAGGCTCTGCTTCAGCGGCCCACGGTTTGCCAGTTCAGATCTTGGGCATGGACCTAAGCACTGCTTATCAAGCCATGCTGTGGCAGCGTCCCACATATAAAATAGAGGAAGATGGGCACAGATGTTAGCTCAGGGCCAGTCTTCCTCATCAAAAAGAGGAGGATTGGCAACAGATGTTAGCTTAGGGCCAGTCTTTAAAAAATAATAATAATAAATTTAAAAAAAACATATATATATATAAAAAGAAATAGCTGAAATTTGGAAATTGGATGAAGGGATCTCTTAGGGCCACCTTACTAAGAGTGGATATAGAACAAACATAAGGAAGAAAGATTAGGTTTGGGACAATATATTGGAGTATCTTGAGACTGAAGGTGAATAAAGTAGTGGTAATCCAATAGAATTTCAAGGAGCCATAATCGTAGTGGGAGATGACAGTGGTAATATGTATATTTCTTTATTTGAGGAATTGGGTGTGTGTTACAAGAATGAAAGTTATAGCAGTAACTACTGTTTGTGTCATGATTTACAGTTTACAGAACCTTTCATATATAAAAGTCTTGTGAGATGGGTTATATTATTTTCATTTTATAGAAGGAGCAGAGGCTTAAGAGAGTAAGTTCATGTTAAGCGACTTGAGAGAAGTTAGAAAAACTGGTAAGAGATCAGACTAGAGCTATAAATGATACTGTGTTTCTTCCCTGCTCCTTCACTTTAGTATCTATTGCATGCGTGGCCCTATATCTGAGTCCTGACTTTGAAGAGCTTGGTTAAGCAGCAGGAGTATCTCTTTAGGTCAACACTTTTTGAATGAAGTAGGATTGTTATTTGGGATTGAATATAAAGCCCCGTATTCTTTGGTGAGGAATGGCTTCATATAAGAGTTAGCTTTCAAACTGAGCTCTGAAGAAAGGAGTAAAGATTTGGTAAATCAGAGTTGAATTGATTTGGGGCACTGAATAAAAAGATAGCATTGTTTAGTATTGATATATGGTAATGAGTATAGGGGGTTTAGATAAAGTTCAAATTCTTTTGGGGTAGTATTCAAGTCCCCTTCTTCCTCAATTTAGTCTTTACCCACCTCTCCATCTTCATATCCTTCTGCACTGGAACCTGCCCTCCACTGCAGGAGACTTGATACTCGTCCATTCATTGTTCTTAGGACTCTTATTCACAGGTTCTCTTAAATGTCTCCACTTTTTGAGGTTTTAGCTTATCTCAGCTTTTAGTAATTCTCCTTCTGAACTCATGTATTTGCCTTTACCACTCTTTGCATTATCACAAAGACAGCATTATCTTTTTATTTATTGATAACTGACCTAAGCAAATTTGGTTATAAGTAGGTGAGGCTTAGTTGTTTACCCCCAGTTTCACTAACAGGTTTTAATGAAATCAATCTTAGATTAAATTCTAACACAAGTACAGACTTGAAATATTTATGAGTAAGTTAGTACAAAACAGTTCATGTAACCTTCCTAGGTATGATAAAGCGCCGACTCTTTGTCCTTTTAGGCAAACAGCACTTTCATGACTGGTTTATTTGAGGCAGAATTCAACACTATTCCAGAGGTAGAATTTTGGTACCATTGTAGCTGGCTTCAACCAAACAGAATCCTCTGACTGAGGATTGGATACAGGACCATGTAGGGATCAAGCCTTGGATGTCATTCCCAGGGTGTGGACTATAGATTTTGCTAAGTTCTTATACCCTTTCATGCAAGGAGGAGGTGAATCTTAAACTATTGTAGCTTATCCACATTTCTCATACTCTACTGATTTCACCAATGAGAGAGTGTATTTTCAGAAACAAGCCACTAATGTCATTATTAGCAAAATGTCTGGAGTTGATCAGAGATAAACGATAGTTGAAGTACGTGTTAGAGGAGAGAAAATGCTACACTGCTGACTTTGAATATGGAGGAAGGGATCATGAGCCAAGATATGCAGCTGGCAATTAGAAACTGGAAAGGGCAAGGAAACAGATTCTCCTTTTCGCTTCCAGGAGGAATGCCAGCCTATCCACAGCTTGCTTCTAGCCCAGTGAAATTGATTTCTAATTTCTGACCTTCAGAACTATAAGATAATAAATCCATGTTGTTTTAAACCACCAAATTTGTGGTAATTTGATAGCAGCTGTAGGAAACGACAATTGAAAGAGAGATGGGAAGATATTTTATTTTCCTCCCTGCTTTTGGAGGAGATCTCAGTTTAAACTCCACAGGAAAGATTGACCTTTTCTTCTGTGGGTCTCTGTCCTTAGTTCAAGGAATGTTTAGAGTGCAGTGCCTCAGTAAAGTGGTCTTGGACTAAGGGTATCAAGGCCACTCAGTAAATAAGGAGGTAAAGGGTTTGTGAATTGTCAGTTTTATTCAGATTTTTTGGGGAAAATCACTTCTATTTTTAAACACATATGGATATATTAAAGAAAATGATGTACAGTTGTTAGAAATTTAAAAAATAAACCATGAAAATTAACTCTATCACGGTAGCCCATTTTGGGGAATAGGGTTCCCAAGACAGGGTTGAAGGAACAGGATTCACTTGTTCCTTACTTAAGTGAAAAATTATGAGATCACAGTGTGTCAGTTATCTATGGCTGTGTAACAAATTACCCTAAAACTCAGTTGTTAAAGCAACAAACATTGTCTCATAGTCTCTAAAGTACGGGAATCTGGGTGCCTCTGGTTCAAGGTCACCAGCAGTGCTGTGATCAAAATGTTGGCTAGGGCTGTGTTCTGGTCTGAAGACTTGTCTTGAGGGAAGCTATACTTGGAAGATCTCTCATGAGGTTATTGACTAGACTCAGTACCCTGTGAGCTGTTGGATTGAGGGCCTCAGTTCTTTGCTGGCTATAGGCTGGAAACCTCCGTCCGTTCTTTGCTACTTGGGCCTCTCTTTGCAACGTGATGAGAGAAGGTGAGCCAGCTCTGAGCCCAAGACAGAAGCCACTTTTTTTTTTTCTGTAATCTAATCTCAGAAGTGACATTCCATCACCTCTGCCATATTCTATTAGAAGCTAGTTACTGACTCTAACCCACACTCAAGAAGAGGGGTTATACAAGGATGTGAATACCAGGAGGCAAGGATCATTATAGCTGTTGGTTTTGGCTCTCCTACCATCATTTATGTAGCTCTGGTGGCCTGATTTCTGAAATTATTTTCTTTTCTGGATTTGTTTAATATCAGATTGGCAAGGTTGTTTTGAGAATTAAATGAGGTCATGTGTGTGTGTATATATAATTATATATATACATATATATAAAATGCTTGACACATGGTAGATTCTCAAAAAGATAGCTATTTTGAAAAAATACGAAAAAGTGGCCAGTGGGCCCACATCTGATTTTTCTTTGATTAGATACTTGATTTGTCAGAGTTCTAAGTTTTGACATTCTGATCATCCATTTTAGTACCTGACTTAACTTGGGAGAGTTCTGATAGAATCTGACTATAAAAATTTGAAAATATTAATATCCTCAATTTATTTTTGGTTCGAGTGGTTGGTATGACATCAGATATATCCAGATTGATACTGGTCTTTTTAAAACGTAAGTCCCCAAAATAAAGCTTCATAGTTTGATATAATTCAGGGAATTTTTAAAAGATACGTAAGCAGTGTGGGAGGAAAAAGTCTATCCAAGCTAAAATTATTTGCTATAACTGATTTATGTATTTAAGATGTTCTTCATAGAGGTTTATTCATCTTTCATGTTGACTTGTTTTAATGATGTAAAATGATTTACCATCTCCTCCTTTCCTGCCCCCCTTTCTTTATTTGGGAGAGGTTAAGACATTTCCTGGTTACCAAAGCTACTGTACTCTTGTAGTATAGTATTATTAACATCTGAAAAATCACCTGTTGATAAGTAATAGCACAGAAAGAAATAACGCGTAGGGTGTCTACGAAAGATGGTGTCAGTTTTCTGGTACTATTGAATATAATTAGGTATCATGGTTGATTATGATCAAAATACTTGTAGATGATTGAACTTTGGTTTGGAATGCCAGGATTGTGGTATTTTTACATTCTAGTTTATCTGTATAAGCAAATAAGATGCCATATATGTTAGATGGTATATTTTGGAAAAACTATGGCTGCTTAAAAAAAAACTCCAAGTCCAGACACCCAAACGAGCAGATAAACAACTCAAACCATTTACTTTGAAGTAATTTGAACTATAATTGGAAATGCATGTTTAGAATTTTTTTGATATGCAAATTTTATTTTTATGATATATACGATTTTATTATAAGCTGAGGAAAAGAGAGAGATGTTTGTTATCTTAATAGTTGAAATTCTTCCTATTACTTTTTATTAGAAAGTATTCTTGAGTCATCCCAGGAGAATATTCTTCTACTCTTAATCCCTTCCACCAACCTTCGTCTCCCTTCCTCCTCTCAAAAAATTATATAATGATATCCAGTTTGCCTAATGGTTAAGGGAGAGGAAAGAAACAGCAAAATAGTTTTGTTATTGTTGGATCCAAATCGTTCTCTTAACTGCATTTTCCCTTTTCTCAGCACACCCTGCAGTCTCTTTGGTGAGTCACTGGTTATGGGGATTCTCTGCCACTGAGCACTTGTAATCTCGCTATCCTTAGAAATGTTTAGGGTAGTACCATATTGTGAGAAAAGAGCTTGATTATCATTAACTTGTTCTAAGAGTGTGCACTTTATTTAGCGTCCAATAATTTCCATTAGTAATTTAATCTCTTAAAAAATTTGAAGTTTGATTATACTTTGGAAGATCCCAGGTTGTTTCACAACCTTAAGCCTCAAGCTATTTTTCCCTCTCACTTGCAGGTCATTTGTGTTTGTGCTTCAGGGATGTGAGTTTATCAAAGCTATCTTGGGTCAAATGCAGTTTTCCTCAGATGAATTGCTTGCTTAGGCTTACTTGCCTTTTAGGTTACCTGTTACACTAAATTTAGGCAGTCTTAGACGCGAAATATAAATTCACTAAAGTTAAAAACATGGGTAATAGTTGACATAATTTTGAGATCGATGAAGATTGTTTTAAAAGTTGCAATATAAATGCCACTTTAAAAAGCTTCTGTTACTGGCTGTAATTGTGTAGATGTAAGTGTGTGAAGTGAATTTGAAATCTGAAAACTTTGTAAGATTCTGCTCGTATGCTGTTCTGTTTGCAGTATAAGGGTAAGTACCAGAAATTCATTTAATAACCTTTCCTGTGTGGCTTATTTCTGATGGCTATAGATTTTATAAATGGCACCTTTATGATTTCTTTTATTAACAGAATTCTGCTTGGTCAGAGTCGTGATGGCATTGTGTTCAGCACTGATGACTATTTTCACCATCAAGATGGGTACAGGTATAATGTTAATCAACTTGGTGATGCCCATGACTGGAACCAGAACAGAGGTTTGTTTTGGGCCAAGTCTCCTGGGATAGAAAACTTGACTAAGAGTCAGAAGACCTGAATTTTTATTCTCGACTTGACTTTTATCAGCTGAATGACTTTGGCGAGCCGTTTAAATAGCTTTGAGACCCAATTTTTTCACGTATTAGAAGTGGTGATAATTATAGTTGCCCTGCTTAATCAAGGTTGTTGTGAAAATCAGAGCATTTTGATAGAATATTTTGTAAACTTATAAATAGTATACCAGTATGAGCTGGTAAAATCAAGGTGTGGAATATTTTGATAGGCTTTATTTTATACCTCATGAATAAATTCAGATAAGTCTGATACTATCATGTATTTCCAAAAGTTATTTCCCTAAGAGTAATGCTTATGTTTTCTAAGGCTTAATATAATGCCAGGAGTATTAGAAGTTTTTCTCAATAATGTTACTCTACAAAAAAATCTACTTAATATACTTTTCAGAGGCACATGGGTCAATTTCTTTCCATTTTGAAATAGTGGTTATTAACCTTGGCTGCGCATTTGAATCACTTGGGGGACCTTGAAAAAAGCTTATGCTTAAGTCTTAGCCCCAAAGATTCTGGTTTAGTTGGTCTGAAGTGGATCTTAGCATTGGTTTTGGGGGTTTTTTGAAAGTTATCTAGATATTCTAACGTTGCCTCAGGATTGAAAACTGTTGCCCTAGAACTATGTAAGTAAATGCATATACTATAGGTTAATTTCTTTTTAAAAAGATGAAGAATGCATAGAGAGATTACTATGAACCCATCACTCAGAATTATTATGAGTTTATCAAGATTTTGCCATATTGGCTTCATCCTTTTTGTTTTCACTCCCACCATTCTTTGAGCTGCTGAAGTGTTTTAAAGCAAATACTAGACATTATACTTTGTGCATTTCAAATCAACCTTCTTCTTACTTAATCACATCTTATTTAACTGCAGTGCCATCCTCACACCTAAAAAAACCAATTCCTTGACAACATGTAATACCCAGTCTGTAATTGAATTTCCCCTATTGTCTTAAATATGTCTTTACAGTTGTATGGTTTGAATAAGGATTCAAACAAGGTCCTCACAGTATGGTTGTTTTTATGTTCCTTTTAATTATGTTAATGTATAGCAATTTCCTCTCTTTTTGCCCTCATGCTGTTAACTTGTTGCAGAAACCTTGTTATTTGTTCTGTAGTATGTCCCGTATCCTGCAGTTGTCAGTTTACTTCTGTGTGGTAACCATTTAACTTGTTTTTTTCCCTCCTGTATTTCCTCAAATGGAAGTTAGCTCTAGACTGGAGTATTTACTAGGTTCAGCTTTTTTTTTGGTAAGCACGTGTCTGGTTGTCCCATTTTTAGTGATGCTAAGATTGATCAGTAGCTTCAGAGGGACAGCCTACTCCCTCCATTATCAAGTTTCCTATCAATCTTATATTTAATGGTTTATCCAAAAATGAATTGTTTCCTGAGTCAGTTTTTTCATTAAGGGTTGCAAAATGGTGCTTTTCTGGATCTGTCATTCCTTCTGTGTTTAGTAGCTAGAATTCTTCTGTAATGAGGATCTTCCTCTCACCTAGAACGAGCAACTAGGTTTACCCTGAAGTATGGTATGTACAGGAAAAACAGGATAAATGCTTTTCTTTTTAACTGTCAATTTTCAGAGTAAAGGATTTCAGGGAAGATATTTTTGAGTAAAAGTTTAAATGTCAAATAAGTTTCATTGTAAGACTGTTTCCTAGTATTGGTTCTATGACATTCTAGGATTTCTCAAAATACGTTAGAGTGGCATAAAAATCTCAAAAAATGTTAATTCTTTTTGATTTTTTAAAAATGCCACAGAACATTACTGCCTGAATCAAATAATCATGGTATTGCAGTTCCAAAAAGTGTTTGCAGTTATTGGCCTAAAGTTAAGGGGAATGAGAGTAGGTGACAAGGGGAATGAATAAAGGCAGTGGGCAGAGCCACTTTACTTATGGTGGACTGGGAAGTTTGTGTGAAACATTTTTTCTCATTGCAGTACTAGTTGTAGAATATTTGATTAAACTGTTCATACCATGTGAATTATACTTGGTGAACAGAATAATAGTGTGTAGATAAATTACTGGTTTTATTATCAATGTAATAAACATGCACTTTTTCAAGGTAATTTTTACCTTTTGCAGGGTAATGATAGCAATTATTAGACATTTTGAAAATTAGAAGCCTGACTTATTTAGGGCAAAATTTCTTTTTTCAACAAATATTTATTGAATACTTTTAAATTCTGGGCACCATTCTGGGAATATCTATCTGCCTCATGTTTATTGCAGTCATGCAGTGTTTTCTGAGAAATGAGTTGTTAGGTGATTTTCTCCTTAGACAAACCTAGATGATATACCTACTATACACCTAGACTATATAGTCCTAATCTCAGGGGACCACTGTTGTATATGTGGTCTGTCATTGACCGAAATGTTGTTATTCGGCACATGACTATATTAGAAGAATCTAAATTCATCTTAGATAGCTTATAAATTGAAAGCATCTCCAAGGTGTCATTATTCTCTTTCTTACAGTATAATGGTTAATTTATTTAAGAAAATTACTCTCATTATTTGGGTATTCAAACATTGTTTACTTAGGAGCTCTCTTCTCCTGGAGTGCACTGGAATATTGTGTTGAATGATGATTATTCATGCGAAGAGGATAATCTCATTCCTGCAAATCAGAGATTTATTTGGTTAATAAGCTCCTCTCCTAGAACATAACTCCTTGGAGGTGTAAGCCTAACTGTCAGACATTAGGAGAATTACTTTAATTAATTGATTAATTTATTTTGTGAGGAAGATCGGCCCTGGGCTGACGTCTGTTGCCAGTCTTCCTCTTTTTGCTTGAGGAAGGTGGTCCCTGAGCTAACATCCATACCAGTCTTCCTCTACTTTGTATGTGGGATGCCACCACAGCATGGCTTGATGAGCAATGTGTAGGTTCGTCTCTGGGATCAGCACCTGCAAACCCTGGGCCGCCCAAGTGGAGCGCATGAACTTAACCACTGTGCAACCTGGCCAGCCCCAGTGGTCTTTTTCAATGGAAGATTTGAGCACTGTTTTTAATCGAGGATGGAGTATTGGAAGATGATGGCATCTTGGTATCCTATTTATGACCCAAATTCTAAATTTATTTTGGTGTTTAGAGATGTCTTCTTCCAAATATGTATTCCATCATAGTCATTAATTCTTAACTAATCTTTGGAATTCTGTCTGCCCTTAGACATCTGTATGTTTTCGTTATGAAGAACTTAGTGGTTTGAATTCTGAATCACAAGGAAACTTCCATATCACTGTATTTTACCTCAGCCTTTTAAATTTTATCGTGGGCTCTTATATTTCTTGTCTGGTTACACTGAAGGGGGTGCAGACACTCCTGTCATTAACAGTGGCTCACTGTGGCAGTGATTCTCACCTCCTGGGGGAAGAGATGGTCTAGGGATAGGGAGATATAGTGGAGGAAAGTTTTGTTTTATCTCAGCTCCCAATTTGAGAATCGTAGGCCTGAGAAACATCCAGAAAGTCAGTTGAACTGTGGTGTGTGAACTTGGTATATGAAGTTTTGCTGGTAAATAATGATAAATTCATAGCACTCCTTTTTCTTTTTTTTTTTTAATGTCTTTCTTATTTCAAAAGCATTATTTGTAATTGTAGAACATTGGAAATCAGATAAGCATAAAATGCACATCTTCCCACTACCTACAGATCACCACTTTTGATATCTTAGTGACTCTTCCCAGATCTTTCTGTTTTGACCAAAATAAGATCATATGTACATATTGTTTTGTAACTTGCCATTTTCAGTTAACAATCTCAATCTCTCCACGTCAGTAAATGTTCACCTCTTTTCATACTCAGACCATATTCAAATGTAACTTGTTCCTGTATTTCCTATGTATGAAAGTTAGTTCTAGACTGAAGGCTTCATTAGCTGTAAGTTCAACAAAGTGTTTTCCCCAAAATGTCAT
Organism: Equus asinus; assembly: GCF_041296235.1. Lineage (NCBI taxonomy): Eukaryota > Metazoa > Chordata > Mammalia > Perissodactyla > Equidae > Equus > Equus asinus. The sequence goes on along the minus strand of NC_091800.1, from coordinate 14,038,177 downwards.
TTACAACTTATTTGTCAAAATCAGCATCTAATTTGGAGAATACATATTTCATGTGCTTATGTCTCTTAATTCCTTTTTAACCTTGCAGAGTCCTTTTTTTTTTCATGGCACTGAGTCAAGAGATTGCAGTTTTGGTTTTAAGTACAGAGATGTAGAAAATTTCTTAATAATTAATGTTTAAATTTTATTTTGTGTATTTAACCTAATAGTTCTGCTTTTTGTTTTTGTTTTTTAAATTTATTTTTTATTTCAGCAAAACAAGCTATCAATCAGGGGAGATCTCCAGTTATAATAGACAACACTAATACACAAGCTTGGGAAATGAAACCATATGTGGAAATGGTAAATATGGATTATGAGAGAGTTTTTATGTTTTATTCTTGTCAATTTTTTCATGTTCTGAAATTTTGGTTACTTTGATCGTTATTGTTAAAACGTTTGTCCTTGTTTTCTAAAGAAGAGTGTTCATTTGCTTAGTTTTTAAAAAATTGGGAATGGTACTTATTAAGGAATATGCTCATCTTGTTAGTTTTGTCTGGACTTGAGGATAGTGTTTGGAATTTGTCCAGTTAAGTGGTCTTAAAATTCTTGTAAACCATATTATTTTAAAAGTAAAATTTTTCTTGGTTGAACAAATTTAGGAGTATTGTCTAAATGAAGTTTATATCTGTCTGCCTTCTTTTTATGTTAAGAAGTATTCTCTGGGTTTTTGTTTTCTTCCTTTCCTTTGTGTAGGCCATAGGAAAAGGATACAGAGTAGAGTTTCATGAACCTGAAACTTGGTGGAAATTTGATCCAGAAGAATTAGAAAAGTAAGGCACTCAAATTTTTTGAATCCTTATATTTTTTTCTTTCTTATCTCCTTACATGGTCAATTTCTTTACTAGGTTTTGCTTGTCATATCTTTGCTGCTTGTGAATAGGGACTGCTACTTACTCACTTTCTGTTAAGAGGAACATCGACTTAAATTCAAGGTTTTTGAGGCATCTTGCCTTGTTAAATTTTAAGTGTGCTTGTTAATTCTTTCTTATGTGAATTTCTACATTATTTTGCAGTTTATTGAATGCTAGTGGAAATCCAGAAAACTTTGAGGGAAAAATTAGGACTTTTCCCTCTAGTTTTTAGCTAGGCCACTTTTCGCATTGCCCTTCCAACTTCATCTCCTTCCCATTTTAGATCCCATCACCTTTTTACCTGGTGCTTTCATCTTGCTGCTTCTTTTCCATCTTTACTACTAGAGATCCATAATCCCATAACCAGGATCCTTGGAATCACTGTGTTTTGGAATTCAGATTTTTTTGGGATTTTAGAAAGGTAATATAGTCGTAACACTGCTAGCTGAGTTTGAGGCAGCATGTCATAATCAAACATCTTAATATTTCTACAGGAAATCATGACTTGTTAGTCCAAGTAGATGAGAAAGATTCTGCATAATTTAGTGATAGTTCTGAGTAGATCACGCTGCCAAATGAGTGCAGATCTGCTTAGACTTTGTTGCCATATGAGTCAACAGAAAACTGAGTTTTCAGAGCATTTTAACTTTCAGAATTTGTCATGAGGGATTGTGAGGCTTGTATTACTTTCAGCCCTGCTCTTCCATTTGTGTTTACCTTTGTCTCTTTCCCCTCACATCACTGGTTTTCCTGATTATGACTCTTTTTGTTCACTTTCACTCCCTGTCCCCCTCTTTGTTAACGACTTTGAGATATAATTCACATACCTTACAGTTTACCCATTAGAAGTGTATAATTCGGGGGCCAGCCCTGTCTCATAGCACTTAAGTTCGCACAGTCTGCTTTGGCAGCCTGGGGTTTGCCGGTTCCCTAGGCGTGGACCTATGTATGGCTTATCAAGCCATGCTGCAGCAGGCGTCCCACTTATAGAGGAAGATGGGCACGGATGTTAGCTCAGGGCCTGTCTTCCTCAGCAAAAAGTGGATTGGCAGCAGATGTTACTTTAGGGCTAATTGTCCTTAAAAAAAAAAGTGTATAATTCAGTGGTTTTCAGTATAGTCACAGAGTTGTGTATGTAACCATCACCTCGCTTTTTTTAAAACCAGTTTTTTTCTCCCTTCTGTGTTTGCCCTCTTCTAGCTAAAAAGCTGTTATTCTGTGTATGGTGGCCAACCACTTTGCTTCTTTCTGTCTTGCCTTTCATTCCTTTGGTTACCTTTCTTTCCCTTTGTGATTTGCGTGCCATGTGTTCATATATGAATAGATAAACTGATAGATTTATTAATATCTGGTATTGTTTGCCTGCCTCAGTGTGTATTACTCCTCAGGTAGAAGAGACAGAAGTTTAAAGATATTTGGGTTATGCTGAATAAATGAATTGAGGAAATTGTTATACAGTTAGGCTTCATTTACATTTGAGGGACTGTTGAAATTTATTAAAATTCTTAATATAAGTTGACTTTACAAAATAAAGTCAGTTTAACTGATACCCAGCATGGTTTGATGGATTTTTTGGGTAAAGAATTGATTGAATCATTCATTTTGACATCATGTGGAATTAGTCATATCTTGCCAATTTTCAGCCTCAGATCTCTTTTTTTTGTCTTCTGTCTTCTCTCTCTGTTGCTTTCCTTTCTCGTGTTGAATGTAAACATCAGTAGTTTTGAGAAGTAAACATTTCTTTTGTGTCCTTTCTCTGGGAAAAATGAATTAGCATTAGTAAATCTAGAATTATAACATTAAATGTAAACTAATGTTCTGTATGTGTTGCCATGTCCAAGTCAAATTACAGAAAACTGCAAAGGTAAAATAAATTGTAGAAAATTATTTGAGGGTTAAAAATAATTTTTAAATCACTTTTTGTTGTCATAGTTAAACTCACAGAAAAGTAGGTAAAATGTAAATATGCAGCTTAATAAGGCAAATAATCATTTAACCATTACCCATGTCATGAGAGCATTATCAGCACCTCAAAAGTTATTTGAATTCCTTTTCTGATTAACAATTCCCTGGTAATTACTTCCTTGCGTTTCTTTAAAGCACCTTTTTGTCTAAAACATCTTTTGCCTTAGCACTGTAGTTTAATTTGTTTTTTTCTAAACCTCATATAAATAGAATTATATAGTATGTATTCATTCTGTCTATTTCATTCAATATTATGTTTGTGAGATATGTCCAAATTGTTGTATCTATAGTAATAATAATTTGGCATTGATAATAAATTTTAAAAATGCAATAAGTACCCTAAAATAACTTTTAAAAAGTGATAAATATTTTATATTGACTTTTGTTAGTCTTAGAAGTCCACTCAATTCTACTATAATTCTCAAAACGGTGTCTCATAATCTTTGATTTTTTTATTAAAAAGGGGGAGAGATTAACTCATTGGTTCAGTGAATTGGTAGTTAGTTCTATGTGAAGAAAGTGTAATCAGTTGACATTTTGCAGTGATTTATGGTATCTTTAAACCTCTTAAAAATACTGTTAAAAATTTTGAGAGAGCCAATATAAATTTTTTGTTGTTTAAAATGTAGGTGAATGAGATGTATCTTCTAGTATTTACTTGCAAAATGTAAGTTAGAATCTGTACTCTATTACTCTAAAACAGTTTAATCTCTAAGCCTGTACATTCTTAAAAAAGAATTAAAATCCTTTTCTTTTTTGGTAGGAGGAATAAGCATGGTGTGTCTCGACAGAAGATTGCTCAGATGTTGGATCGTTATGAATATCAAATGTCCATCTCTATTGTAATGAATTCAGTGGAACCACCACACAAAAGCACACAAAGACCTCCTCCTTCACAGGGGAGACAGAGGTGGGGAGGCTCTCTAGGCTCACATGATCAAGTCTGTGTTACAAATAATCTTTAAGTTGCCTATTTTCAGCTAACACATTTATTCTGTTTCCTTGAAAAAAATGAGTGAGCCTGTCTTGAAGTTTTAATACTTTCAAAAAACGAAAAACAGACCGTTGCCTCACAAAGGATGTTCCTAGCAAGTTGTTTAAATTCTAAAGTGTAAATAAAAATTATATAAAATTGTATTTTAAATGTTTTTATAATCTTTTGTTGTAATACCTTTGATTATCATGAAAACACCCTGAGTAAAGTGTGGATAGGAACTAGAATGTTTTTCTACAATTGAATTTTAGACTAATTTTATCTATTTTGTAGATAATGTTGAACAATTTTATAGTTCATACCTAAATCTAATTTTTCATAAAATTTTAGTATTTTTTCCTTGGCTACCTTGAATATACAAGGTATACTAACTTGTTATAGGCAAGTTGTTAGTTGATTCCTCTATTCGTTATACAGGTAAATTATGTTTCTGCAAATTCATCTGTGTGACAAAAATATTTCTAAGCTTTAATTAGCATATCACTTAGTTAAAACAAAATTCTCCATCAAATGACATACAGTAGGTGTATCAATCACCTGGGGAGTTTTCTTTATAATATACATATTCATAATGTAATATAATAGATACATATTCATCATCCTTCTCAAGCCATCCCCCTATTCCCTACACTCCCCAGTTCTGTAATGGGTAAATAGAGAAAGGACTATATAGTTTAGAAAAAGCTGCTTAGGCTGTTCTGATAATATATCACTTTTCTCTATTTAATTTAACACAGTATAATTCTAATATAAAAAGTATTTTGGACAGCCCTGTAGCATTAATTGTAAGATTTGTCCTGTAGGATATTTTATTTCCCTTAGTTTTAATTTTTCTGTAGAGTCAATTATATATCGCACTGGATAGTTTTCTTTGTTAGATTTTATTCCTTCATTTAAAATTTACAGACTGAGATGAAATTCGTTTCAGAGATTTTATAATTCAGCCTAATCTTTTCTTTGATTTACTCTTTCTTAGGAAAAAGTCCCAGCTAATTACATGCTATTTAAAAAAAAAATCATCATGATCCTTCATATGTTTTACATGATGATATTTCATGGCCTTTAAACATTTTTTCTCCTAAACCAACCCATTTTGAATCCCATAATCTTTATATCGTATGTTGTTTTAAACCTTTTGCTGTTCTTTTCAGCTTAACTTTAATAAATCTTCTCCCGCATCTTTATATTACTTTTAAAATAAGTTATTAAGTAATATTAAGTTGCAAGGCTCAAAACTAAATACAGTATTCTCAACAAGGTCTTTATTACATTGCCTTTAGTGAGATAAGGATATGATTTCTATTTGTACTGTTCAATGCTGTTACATTTGAATTGGTATTACTTTGCTTTATTTTGTTTAACACATATGTCTGTTTGTATTTGTTCATCTTAACTAAATATGATGTGGGAATATGCTAACTCATGTTTTGTGTGTAAATGTATACATATTTATACATACACACATTTCCTTCAGGCACTATTTTCATATATTGTTTTGTTTCAGAGTAACACTTCTTGGTATTTGGACTTTTGTTTCCCAGTATTTTATTATGCAAATTAGCATATTTTGAAAATAGTAGAGAAGGATTTAATTTGGGGACAGGTTGAACAACTGTTAGTATATACTGTGTGTCCCTTTCCTTCTGTCTTTATAAAACTTCGTATAGGAGTAATAGTACTTTAAATCTATTGTTTTTGAATAATAGACTCTTAATTAGCCAAATTTATTTTGTGAAAGTAAAGAACAGCCTTTGGAAGATACAAACTATGAGGAAACATGTTCATGTTAGACAGTAAGTCTAAAATAAATTTCCAGATTTTACTTACAGATTCAACTTCATCTCTTCTCAGTACTAAGTAATAATCATGCAGACATCATTAATCATTATTGATTATTTTTTAAAAATTATAAATACTTATTGGGGTAGAGAAATTAACATTCTGAAAGACTTTCGCAGGGTTTCTTTTTAGTGACAGAAAATTAATCATTCCCCCAAACATTCTGGCTAGTTTTATTTTTATTTTTTGAACGGTAACAGAATGGAGGAATGAGTATGCAGTAAAGATACCAAAATCAACATTGTAAGTCATTGGTTTATGTTAAAAATCTATAAAAATATGAAATTTACCAATTAAAGATTTTTCATCAAAATTTTTCTTCTATTTGAATATATTTCTTTTTTTTCTTTAATCAAGTATATTCTTAATGGAATAGCCCCCAGCTGCTACCCCCATCTGAGTTGGTTTCCATCACAAAGAATAAACTGGTCGTTAGTTGTCATGTTTAACTGAGATGAAATACATTTTAGTTAAGCAGAATACAGCTTCTAGTTTGGTTCAGAAAGATTAAGTTGTTTTTTTGTAGGCTTGGTGTAAAAATCAAAATTTTAAAATTTCCTTTTTGATAAGAAAATTTGTATTTTTCTATATGTCATAATCCTGCTAGTAAAAATACTTGTGTGGTAATTAATTTGAACTTTTGGTACTGCTTTTTGAATAGATAATCTTTATTTTCAGTATTCACCTTTCTAAAAGAAAATGTCATTTTTTAAATATTTTATGTCTATCTTAAAGTAAGATTGCTTACAAAAGATTGGGTTGTTTTTTGTTGGAGTGATAGGATGGACTTAAGATTTGAAGTTTGCTTGTTTCTTGTCTAATTAACATAGATTATGGAATTTTCTACGTTTATGTTTAGATACGTTTTGAAAGAGCTCGTTTCAAAGGATATAAAATATTTGTTCTAACCACGGTCAGGTTTTTGTTATTGCAGAAATTTCTGGTTTTCTGAGCCTGGTCTAAGTATTTATTTAAAAAATTGATGGTGTTCTCTTTGGAAAATGTCAAAGAAATGAGGTTTTTTATGTATTAGTGCCTTGACCACATAGGTTCGCTAGCCTTTGTTGAAGTTCTATGTAGTAGTGTAACATGAATGCAGTGACTTAGAATTCAGTTATTAGGGCTGAAGGTTTTTTGTATGTATTTTTGTTTTGTTTTAACATCTGTAACCCATGTTAATAGAGAAACGCTTCTTAGTCTAAAATCGTAAGAGTGTTACTTAGTTTTGTTACAATGACCATTCAGAATAAATATTTGGTGACAGCAGAAAAGAGCAGATTGAATTAGTGGTTTTTAGAGTTAAGTTTTAAATAGGTTACAATTTATAACTAAAAATTTTTTCCATTGAAATGGTTAGCTGTGATTTTTGTGAATTTACAGGGAAAGGAGAGATTATATTAAGGGATCAATGAGTATCTTCTTTGGTGATGATTTTCTTTCTCTTTACCTATTAAATAAGATTGGCATATCAATTTTTATTTTATTTTTAAAATTAAGGTACTATTAAAACAATTGGTTTCCCTGTATGTATATGAGATTTTCTCCTTAAAATATCCTTAGGATGGTAACAAGTAATATTAAGCTGTAATAGTTTCTGAAAGGAGTAACTAGTGATGACATAATTAGTAATGACATAATTTTTGTAATAGAATATACATGTATGTAAGCTCAATTTTGAATATAGCTCCTGTGGAAATTCACTATCCACTATGTGGAATTGTCACTATCAAATTATGCGCAGAAAAAAGGGGAAAGAGTAGCACAAATAGCTCTGGAAAGAAGCTTCAAAAGTATTTAAATAGAGAGTGTTATTATCAAAGCTAAGGCTGTGTGTGTTGGAAAGTTGTTTTTTTTCTTTTTTTAAAAGATGGGCACCTGAGCTAGCAACTGTTGCCAATATTTTTTTTTTTCCTGCCTTATCTCCCCAAATCCCCCCCGGTACATCGTTGTGTATCTTAGTTGCAGGTCCTTCTAGTTATGGCATATGGGACTTAACCACTCGGCCACAGGGCCGGCCCCTGTTGGAAAGTTTTGACTTTTTGGTACATATAATACAAGGTTATTTTAGTCATTTAGATTAGAAATAATCTCTTTTTCTTCCCTTTCCTCCTAACTAGTTTTGTTCTCTGAATGATAACTCTATCTCATTCTAGGTGTGATAAGTGCAATAACTAAATATTGTAATACACTTCCTAATACAGAATCCATTAACTTCAATAATCTGTCTTAAATTTCAGTACCAGTTAAATAGATTATTTTATCTAGCACAGACACAGCCATAGTCTGACCCCCAGACATTAACAAGCCTTGTACCTACTTTGGTAAGTAACTGAAGACATCATCTAGGAGTGTTATCCTGTTGTTAATAGTTCAATTTTTTAATTAAAAAAAATCTTTTTAAAGATTGGCACCTCAGCTGACATCTGTTTCCAGTAATTCTTTTTTTCCTTCTCCCCAAAGCCCCCGAGTCTGTAGTTGTATATTCTAGTTGTGGGTCCTTCTGGTTATGCTAAGTGGGACTCTGCCTCAACGTGGCCTGATGATCGGTGCCATGTCCCGACCCAGGATCCCAACCGGCAAAACCCTGGGCCGCCAGAGCGGAGCGCATGAACTCAACCACTTGGCTGCTGTTTTTTTTTTTTTTTTTTTAGTTGAACTTCTTTTTTGTAAATTAGTGGGAAAATAGAGATATTTTGAGATGACCTATTGGGCTTTTTGCCTCCCAACTTTATTAGTAACTAAGGAAGAAAAGTAAGAATAATCTGTTCATTCATGGTTAAATTTCTGTTCAAATTCAGTAGAGTCCATTGAAATACACTTTATTTGGATTCTTTTCTTATTTTGCATTTTTAACTATATTCTCAAATAGGACATATAAAATTAAAGTTTTACCCTTGGGGTTAGTTCATCTACAACTAATAATTATAATAATTGTACAGCTTTTTACTGTCTTTTCAGTTGTTATTCTGAACTCAACTTTTCAGTTTTTTTAGTATAACAAAATGAAAGGAAAGGAATTGTGGCTTCTTACTCTTCCTTTCTTCTTTTTTCTTTTTTTTTTCCCTGTCTTAATTATTAGAAATCATGTTTCTTCTTTCTTTCATAGTCTTTTCCTGTACATGTTTTCTTTTTCTTTTGTCCCTTTTCTGCTCAGCTATCCTCGTGTAACTTTATAACATTTTAAAAGAAGATGATGGGATGGTAAGTGCCTGGCAAAAATAGAGGTAACTTTTTTCCCCTGCTATGTTCCACTGAACTCGTTGTTGCTAATGAACCTTATTTAACCGTGTTAAAATTATAGACCACAGCTTTGCAGTTAGTTTCCTGACCCTGTTGTTTAGGCAGAAGTTTAATATGAAAATACTTGGAAAAGTTTATAAAAATCTATCAATGTGTTATTTGTTGGTTAGGAATCCCATAAACATGACATAGTACTTGGATGTATGGATTTGAGAAAAAATTCTTTTATAATACTTAAGCATCATGATGCTTAAGACTAGTTGATAAGTAGTAGTTAGAAATTCACTATGATGGGATTCCCGATAATGTCATGATTCTTCAATCTGTCCTTCTTAACAAACTGAATGATTTTGAAGGAAACCTGATAGGTATCTTAAGTTCAGCTTCTACAAGTGGTTCTTCATATTCTGCAATGCTGCTACAATGTCCAGTAGGAATTTAAGAGCAGCAAGCCTTAATTTAATCATATTCATTTAGGTGGCTGCCATTTATTTAATGCCTGTCAGTGCCAGTCCCTATTCTAAGTGTGATTGTTACAGTCTCTAATTTTTTGTAACAATCCTACAAGGGTTTTATAAAGAGGAAATGAAAATTTATGGAGGTTAAGCAACTTATACAACATAATTTCTCTAGCATGAGATGTAACCGATTCAAATCTACTTCAGGGATATTCCTCACTATATCCCATTTTAGCTTTGAAACCATAGTCATCTTTTAAAAATATTATTCTTTAGGTTTTTATCGTGGTAGGAAAGAAGTGAAGAGTTGAGTGCATCTTTATGGTACCTTTGAATTTATAGGGTTAGAAAGTATGTTGATGTACCAGTGAAGTTGAGGGAAGAAATCTGTAAATGGCCATTTATTTAGAATGCTATTTTTTAAAGTCAAGATTGAAAGTAGAGATACTGTTTAGTGTTTAAATGTTTCTTGCAAAATATACATTGAAATAAATGATAATCATGTTTCAGCAACATCTTTTCAAATGAATTTTCACATATGCTATTGTGCTTTAGTGTTTAAAATTTATTTTAATCTTTTTCGGTTTTAGTTAGCATTTGAAATGTGTAGTATTCAATAAATGGATTGTTAAATTACATAAGCTATTTGTTTTGCTGACTTAATTTTGAGGAAGTATTTTTTAGAATAGGTCAACACTATTTGTAAGTAGTCTCACTTTGTTTTTCCTTTAATGTCCACTTAATACTTAAGTGTACTTGTAGTAGATAGCATGGAAATTACATCAGTTTTCTAAATTCCTGAAGAATTAAGGGCTTTTTTTTTTTAATAATTAGCATCCTTTTCTTTTATATTGTTTAAATTAATTTTCCAAAATTAAAGAACAGTGAAGGAGCCAGTTACTTATGTTTGCAATATAAATTAATATATTGAATTACAGTCATGTGCCACATAATGTTTTGGGTCAGTGACGTACCACACATATAGTAGTGGTCCCATAAGATTAGTCTCATAGCCTAAGTGTGTGGTAGGCTATAACATCTAGGTTTGTCTAAGTACACGCTGTGATGTTCACACAACACCGAAATCATCTAATGAGTTTCTCAGAATATGTTCCTTTTGTTAAGTAATGCATGACTATAATTATTAGATGCTACAAGGAAAGGCTTTAAGTACAGAATGGTGAATTCTTACTGTGGAATATTTGCCTTATTTTGTTTTAGTTAACTTTAAAAATAGGAGGATTGGATCGTGTTTGGTTTTTCTTAATTCCTTAAGAATAGTTTGTGGGTTTTTTCATTATTGTTTCTAAATGTGAAATCAGAGGTAATTTTTGTTAGAATACAGAAGACTTAGTGAAAAAAGAAATAACATTGGTTTCATAAATAGATTAAGATATTTTTTGGTTCAGGAAACTGGAAGACAGTACATTATGGGATTGAGATTATTTGAATATAGTACAGTGTAACACTGGCAAAGATGTGGTTAAAACGTTTTATTTCAAATATAAGTAAATTCGAGTTTTTACAGGAAATGTGATAGGCCTGGGCTAGACATTTTGAATTAATTAAAAAGTAGTGAAAAGGGCCAGCCTGGTGGTGTAGTGGTTAAATTCGTGTGCTCCACTTCGGCAACCCAGGGTGCATGGGTTCAGATCCTGGGCGTGAACCTACATACCACTCATCAAGCCATGCTGTGGCAGCGTACTACATATAAAATAGAGGAAGATGGGCCACAGATGTTAGCTCAGGAACAGTCTTCCTCAAGCCAAAAGTGGAGGATTGGCAATAGACATTAGCTCAGAGCTAATCTTCCTCACCAAAAAAAAGAAGTAGTGAGAAAATTTTCTTCGAATTCTGGGGAATAATAGGAAAGAAATTGTTACGACTAGAAGAATAGTGGTTGGAAATGATATTTCTTCCTTCCCATCCTCCTCTTGCTTTTTAAAGACCAGTAGAGCCCAAGGTTTTATATAAGAAAGATTATCTTGTACCCTTAGCCATGAAAGTCAGGCCTTCCTTGGTCACTACTGTGTCTTTGGAGCTTTGTCCTTTAATAACAGTCAATAAATGTTTGTTGAATATTAGACCTAGTCTTCTCCCTATAACAATCGACAACTTTTTAATATTAAAGACACATTGATCTAAGTAGAGCAACTATATAGGGCAGTTGTAATTTAGGAAACATGGAGATGGAGTGTGAATTAATTGTATTTGATACTTGCTAAGGGAAAGAGTGTCCACATCAGCAGAGAGGAAGGCTCATCCTTTTAACTTGGTGTATCTAACACCATCAGAGCCTCTTGTTCCAGATTTTGAAACTCGCCAGTAGTCTTTAGTTTTGTGATTTATAATCAGGAAATTAAATCCTATAATACAGCTAAGTAGAGCAACCTTGAGGCTTTTGATTATCCTTTTATTTTAGAGTCATTTAAAGATTATTTTCTTGTTTTTTGCTTTAACACTTTGCAAAAGAATTCCCGGCAATCTGAGAAAAATACTTCAGAGATTTAACCTAATCTTAAAGTGGTCCAACCAAAAGTTCATAATCATTTTTTCAGAACTCTTCTTCCAAAGAACTGTGATCCTAAGTGTAACATTTTTTAAAAAAGTCAAGTGCTTGAATCTTTTTTCAGTTTCAACACATTTATATTTATTCACCAATAAGATAACTGGTACAAATGCGTATCTTCGTATAATTATCCATATTTTGAAAAATTATGTTGAATTATTATTTGTCTTCTTCAGACTAAGTAACCTCAATTTAACTTTTCTTTAATTAGTTTGTTATCCTACTTAGGACACTTTTCGAAGTGTCCGTAGCATGGTTTTAGTGGATGAAACACATTATTATAAGAGTCAGGCAATCTGAGTTCCACCTCCATTTGTATCTCCTCTCTTTTCTCTCTTCTATTTCAATAAAGAGGGTAGCCCTCCTCTGATCTAATAAGGTAAATGCCTTCACCTGTGCTCTGGATTCCATCTCTTATCTTCTCAGGAATCTTTATGTTATCAATTATTCCTTTTCTATGTAGCTTCAATCTTGCCTTCTTTTCTTAGTCTGTCTTCATTTAAACATGACCAAGTCTCTCATCTCTTAAAGTCCCTGTTTGTTGAGACCACTCATTTATAGCCACACTTCTCTAATGAACTGTCTACACCTGGTGTCTTTTTTCTCTCACGTCTTTCTGATACTATTCAATCCATTCCAATTTAGCTTCTGCCCCATCATCCTAAATAGATTTTAAGGTCTCTGGAATGTTCCTCTGTATTGATAAGCATTCTTCAGTCCTCATCTTATGTGACTACTTGCAAGCATTTAACTTTTGATCACTTTTTTCCTTAAAATGCTTCCCATTGCTGTTAGGATAAAGACCAAAAACCGTTATGTGATATTTAAGATCCTGGTTGATGTGGCCTCTACCTTCCTGTCCAACCTCATGTTTTATTACTCTTCTTACTGTCCGCATTCTAGCTGTACTGGCCACCTCTCAATTCCTTGAATGTGTTATTCTGTTCCCTCTTCCTGGGATGTTCTAGGTGCACACATCCTTTCCATACTCATCCTTCAGATTTGAGCTCTTCAAGGAAGCCTTTCTCAACATAGTAGGGTTGGTGAGGTCTAAAAGACATGTTATATGCTTTCATGTGCTTTTTCTTTATTAATTTGTATGATGAGTATATGATTATTTTCCCTCTTTATTATTATTAATATTTTTTTGGTGAGGAAGATTGACCCTGAGCTAACATCTGTTGCCAGTCTTCCTCTTTTTATATGTGGGAGGGATGCTGCCACAGCATGGCTTGATCAGCGGTGTATAGGTCTGCTTCCAGGATCTGAACCTGGGATCCAAACCTTCGAACCCTGGGCCGCCGAAATGGAGCATGGGAACATACCTGCTAGGCCACTGGGCCGACCCCATTTACCCCCATTATTTTAAAGCTCTGTGAGTCAGAGATTGTACCTGTTTTGCTTACCGTTACATGGTCATCAGCACAGTGGCTGGGAAGAGTGGTTTTCGATATTCATATAGTAAGTGAATATAACTAGTCTCAGCTTGTTATGGGCTACATTGTGTCCCTCAAAATTCATGTGTTGAAGTCCTAACCCCCAGTACCTAGAATGTAACTATTTTTTGGAGATAAGGCCTTTAAAGAGGTAATTAAGATAAAATGAGGTCATATGGTTGGGCCCTAATCCAAGACCACTGGTGTCCTTATAAGAAGAAGAGATTAGGACACAGACACAAAGGGAAGAACTTGTGAAGACGCTGGAGGAGAACAGCCATCTACAAGCCAAGGAGAGGCTTTTCAAGAAAACAACCCTGCTGACACCTTGATCTTGGACTTCTAACCTCCAGAATTGTGAGAAAGTTAATTTCTGTTGTTTAAGCCACCCAGTCTGTCGTACTTTGTAGCTTTGGTAAACTAACACAGGTTTAGGTACTGGGAAGTGGGATGCTGCTCTAACAAATACCTAAAAACGTAGAAGTGGCTTTGGAACTGGGTATGGTAGAGGGTGGAAGAGTTTTGAGGTGCATGTTAGAAAAAGCCAAGGTTGCCTTGAGAGATTGTAGGTAGACATATGGATGTTAAAGTTGATTCTGGTGAGGGCTCTGAAAGAAAGCTGTCGAGAAGGCTGTGTTGTCTTAGAGATATACGTGTATGAACATAACATTGGTAGAAATATGAAAAAGTCCAAAACAAACACATTATTGGAAACTGGAAGAAAGGCGATCTTGTTATAAAGTGGTAAAGAACTTGGCTAAATTCTGTTCATGTGCCGTGTGGAAAATAGAACTTGTAAGCCGTGAACTTGGTTATTTACCTGAGATTTCTAAGCAAAATGTTAAAGGCACAGCCTCATTTCTTCTTGTTGCTTATAGTAAAATTCAAGAAGGAGAGAGATACATTGAAGAAAGAATTGTTAAGCAAAAGGGAACCAAAACTTGAAGATTTGGAAAATTGTTAGCCTATGCATATTGCGAAAAATTTGAAAGTGTGTTCTGGAGACATCAGGATTGTTGCTAGACAACCATCTGCTAAAGAAATTACGGACATGTGACTTCTGGAACTATTAAGCTATCTCAGCAGGAGTAGAGATGGGGTTATGTCAGCAGAAACACTACCAGCTTGGACTGAAAGGGACAGAGACAGGATGAAATGAAGAGAGGCTGTTAGATTTACGGGATTCTACAAGTTAATAGACCTATCTGGCTGTGATCGTGTGTTGTCCTTCAAGAAGAGAAGAATGATCCTGAAGGTGGTTTAGAGTTTTGCAGGGCTGCCATGTCACCATGGGATCAGGGCCCCAAGCCTGAGGGGATGGAGCTACCACACTGGTGAGCTTGGAAGGCAGGGCGTACATCTCAGTGGGCCTGGAGGACAGATCAAAAAGCCAAACAAGATTATTCTTCAGCCTTAAAATCTGATGGAATTTGCCTCGCTAGGTTTTGGACTTGCTTGGGACCCGTCACCCCTTCTTTCTGATTTTTCCCTTTTGCAAAGGGAATGTCTGTCACATGTCTGTCCCACCATTGTGTTTTGAAAGCAGATAACTTGTCTAGATTCACAAGTTCACAGTTGGACAGGAATTTTGCCTCAGGATGGATCATATCTCAAGTCCACCCATACCTAATTTAAATGATGTCTAGATGAGATTTTGGACTTAGAGTTGATGTTGGAATCAGTTAAGACTTTTGGGGCTGTCGGAATATGAATATATTTTGCATATGAGAAGGTCATGAATTGTGGGGGCCAGAGGGCGGATCGTTGTGGGCTGAATTACGTCCCATCAAAATTCATATGTTGAGGTCCTAACCCCCAGTACCTCAGAATGTAACTGTATTTGGAGATAGGGCCTTTAAAGAGGTAATTAAGGTAAAATAAGGTTATATGGATGGGCTCTAATTCAATATGATCAGTGTCCTTTTAAGAAGAGATTAGGACACAGACACATACAAAGGAAAGAACCATATGAAGAAACTGGAAGAGGAAGACCATCTACCAGCCAAAGAGAGAGGCCTTAGAAGAAACCAACCGTGCTGACACCTTGGTCTTGGACTTCTCCAGAATTGTGAGAAAATAAATTTCTGTTGTTTAAGCCACCCAGTCCGTGGTACTCTGTCACAGCAGTAGCAAACTAATACACAGCTATTACACCTGGCCATCTGAGAGGCACTTGTGAGGCATTTCCTTCTCTCTTGCAGTTCCTTCGTGTGTAAAATGAGAGCATTTGACTGGATCAGTTGTTCTTAAATTGTATTTTAATTCTAAGCTTTCTGAAAATGGAGTGTGTTCATTAAGAACTATATCCTGGGTTGCCCCACACTGGAGATGTTCACAGTGCAATTAAGTTGTGTGTTTCAGACTGTTCCTTCAAGATACTTCAGGGATTGTTGTAGAAGGCAGAAACCTCCAATTTTAGTAGAGCACAGAATTTGAAATTGCAGAATTTGAAGATAAGTTGCAATTCTGATTGCACCTTAAGCAAGTGACTTAATTTTCTGAAACTTTCCTCATAATTAAATGAGGATAATACCTTCTCAATCTGTAACATAGGGTTATTGGAGGGATTAAGTGAGGTGAGTATGTTAGAGTTTCAGCTGAAATAGCACTTGTGTTAGCCTTGAAATTCTGTGATTTTGTTTGCCTTTTGATGATTTTGCTTCTATACTTTTGATACACACTAGGGATAGGCAAAGAAGGAGACAAACCAGTTGATTTCTATGCTAGTTAGAAATGCTGAGAGAGAGAGAGAAGGATAAAGTTTGATATTTTGGTTACTAAATTTATCAAAGATACTCATATTCCTCATTAGCACAGACAGGAATTGAGCTATGGAATAGCTCAAAACAATTTGTGATGATGCCTGTGCCTTTTTATCATGAATAGTGGCACTATGTATTCACCTGTGTTCTGTGGACTGTTGGTATGATCCAGTCGATTTGATACTCCCATTTTTACTGACAAATTTGGTATAATTAGTTTCACAGAGCAGTGTATTGGCCAGACCATACGAACCTATTTCTTTGAAAAGAAAAAAAAAAGGAATTTTTTGTTTTAATGTCAAACTTAATGAAAGCAGTGAACCTTTTCCTGTCTCTCCTGGTTTTTATGGAGACATTTTTCCCCTTGTTTTTCATACATGACATTCTGTGTCATGTTAATGTGATAGTGTGATATCAGCTTAGCTGTAGTAATGTGAAACTGTTAGTTAATTGCAGCCTGGGCTCCTATGAAATGAGTCATTCAAGATAGGAGCATCAGTTTGAGTGGATGTTGGCTTTCTATTCTTTTAATACAGTTAGGGAAGTGACAGAGTTGTCACAAGATTCAGTAGACAAAAGGGGAGAAGGTATATGTTGGAGGGTAGAAGAGGCAGTTTGTAGTATTTGAAGATAGAATTACGGGTACCTCGTTTGTTTGTTTTTTTAAATGATAGTATTCTAAATTTTTAATAATATGCCTTTTCTTCTTGACTCACCTCTTAGATGATTTTCTACTCCTGCAGTGAAGTAGAAGAGAAATTATTATATTTAGAAACAGTTTACTTATAGAAAAATGAGGTTATCTGTAGGCAGAATAGAAAGCACTCAGTGGAGAAAGGAAATCAAAAGAAAAAGCACCTAATCAGTTTTTAATTAGTTAAATAATTGTCTATTGAGACTTTTAAGCAAGATGTTGATAAATTGCTGTGGTGTGGAAATAATGGGGAACGTTCAAGAAATGTGTGTTTGGTCATATGGATTCTCCCCTTAGAGGAGCTGGGTTAGACCTTCTGAAGGCACAAAGCCCATAGTAGGTCTCCAGGACTGAAGCTTAGGTAAACGTCTTGCCCAAGGAGGTCAAAAGAGCCATAGTAGGTCTTAACTAAAAGTCTCAGAAAACACCAGATTATGCTGAGGAAACATAAATTCAGTCAACAAATAGGAAACGATGTCATGGTAAACTGGGAGGCGAGTCAGAAGCCAGGAACTGAAATCGTTGGATGCATACAAAGATGATATTAGGCCATTGCCATGAATGGTGTTGAAATGCTGGAGGCTTGCTTTACTAGTTGATACGTGTATCATTTCTTGGTGGGGGATGACTGATTTTCAGGTACAGAATTGGAGTAGAAGCTTCCTGTCTGCCTTCCCTACTTTGAACAAGGGTTTTATCCTTTTTGTCCTTGAAAGGTGTGGAAGGTGGTCATTGTGGGGGTTGGGAAGGGAGGGTAAGCTTGGGAAAATTTCCACAATTTACTCTGACTCTTTATCTCAGGTTGTCAGGGCTTGGCCAAGATATAGAGTAGAAGATTGAAGTTCTCGGAGGCCAATAATGGTGTGAAATACATGGTGGGTATAAATTGGAATTGAGACTTGATGGGATTGAGTTTGAATAGGCCCAGGAAGAAGCATTCTGGCATTTGGCAGTCATAAGAAGGTGGAAAGTGTGGAAAACAAACAAGGCTTCCTCGTTGAGTTGTCGTGCCTAGTACATATCAGAATGCTTTATGTTTTTTTTAGGTGCATCAGGTATATCTTGGGTGTTGGGACAATCTACACAGGTATGTAGTAGTAGTGCTCAGTGCAGTGGGGACATAGCAGGTGGAAGCTATAGTTATTAGGGATGCGATGGTGTTTTCTGATTGGAGGGACGTGGTCAAGAAATATGAACCAGTAGTGAGAAGAGGCAGTAAAATGTTTTTTGCCTGAATATGTAGCAATGAAGTTACTTTTCCACTGTTCAGTTAATGGATTGGTAGTCAGTGAGTGAAATGTGGAGGACTAGGTTCACAGAAGGCTCCCTGGAGGAGCTGATGCCTAAACCTTGTCTAAAAATGGGCTTTAGCAAGGGAAAGAGAATATGGGAAAAGGGCCTGCAGGCAGTAGCAACTGAGTGATCAAAGGCTCAGAGGCAGGAAACAGTAATGCATTTATTCATGCAAATGTTTCTTCATTTAACAGTATTTCGTGAGTGATTACTATGTGCCAGGCATTGTTCTAGGTGGTAGAGAGATAGCAGTGAAAAAAATAGACAAAGCTTCTGCCCACCCTGGAGTCATTGACCCTAAACCAATAAACAGGTATCTTAGTAAGTCAGGTGGTAAGTGCTATGGAGAAAATCGAAGCAGCATAAATGGGACAGGGAGGGTAGGGCTTAGGGGAATGGATGCCACTTTACCTGGAGTGGTCTGGTAAAGGCCTAACTGATAGGTACATTTGAGCAGAGTTTTGAAGAAAGAGAGTGAATTAGCAAAGAGAGCAGTGAAGGAACAGCATTCCAGACAGAGGATCCTGCCAGAGGGCCCTGATGAGGTGGGACTGCTTGATGTGGTTAAGGAAGAGCAGGAGGTCAGTTTGCCTGGAGCCAAGTGAGCAAAGGGCAAAGTGGTAGAAGAGAGAGTCAAAGAGGAAGAAGAAACCAGATAATATGGGCCTTGTAAACTCTTGAAGGAACATAGCTTTACTCTGCTTTAGTTGGGAAGCTATTGGAGAGTTTTAAGCAAGGGATGATATCATCTGACTTCTGTTTTAAGTTACTCAAGTCAGTTCTGGCTGCTGTCTTGAGAATCAGTTTTAAAGAGGCAAGAGTGGAAGCAGGGACTGGTTAGGTGGCTCTTGCAATAATACAAGTGGAAGATGATTGTGACTTCAACAAGGGGGTAAAGATGGAGGTGGTGAGAAGTAGTTGAAGCTAGTGCTGACAGGATTTGCTAAATAGATCAGGTAATGGGTATGAGAGAGAGATGGAGTTGCAGTTTACTGAGATAGAATGTGTTGTAGGAGAGCACATTTGGAAAGGAAAACAGCTGTTTTTAGTTTTGGACATGATAACTTTGAAATGCAATCTAGACATCCAAGTGGAGATGTAAAATATGTACTATGCTTAGAGTTTAAGAGAGGGGCCTGGATTGAAAATACAAATTTGGGTATGGGTGGGAAAGCAGACTTTTCATTGTTGTTGGAGTGTAAAATTTGGTGTATAGTGTAATGGGAGATAACTCCAGGCAACAGTACTTCTTAGCCTTTTCCACATATGACAGACACAGAAAACAAAATAGGTAGAATTTGCTGGAGTAAATGGACCAGGCTATTTTACCAAATGCTACTGGTGCTGGGGCATGGGGACTCCATCTGCTGCAGGCTCTGTTCAGTGGTCTTATCTGTCACCCATTCAAGGCATTACCAAGCACACTGGTTGGAAAGCTCTGTTCTGAGGAAGCAGGGGCCAGATCAAGGAGAATCTGGAAACGCAATGTTAATGAACTAAGAGTTCTCTTGCAGATAATAGGGCTTGTGGAAGAGATTTCAGCAGAAGTATGACATAGGTGCATTTGTTTTAGATAGGCACTTTTCAAACTATTTGTAGTGAAAGATAAGTTTCAAAAAATTTCCAATCCATCACAGTCTGATACTTTAGTAAAGTATAATAAAAAAGTGAATTACTAGAACAAATTTTAAAAATACAAGTCAAGTAATTTATTAAATTCAACGAATATAAAAGTTACTCTCAGATTACTATAAAAGTTTAAAAAAACTTACTCTCAATTTCTTTACTCTCGTGAACTAGCAGCAAACTGCTCATGGATTGGCATCAATATGGATAACACTTTTGTATAGCACTGTTTGGAATGGAGCATACTTGACAATGAGAATAATAGAAAGAAGGAAACATCTGTAGACATCTTATCAGTCAGTTGGAAGGCTACCTAACATTTTGTTGTGTTTGTTGAATACCTTGAGCAGCCTGAGGCAGCCTATCAGGCAGTGGTTTGGCAGAGGCATTAAGCTTGTGGTGGGCCTTAATCTACTGATAAGCACATCTGGCCTTTCTGATTGTGTAGTCTCCTCCATTTCTCTCCCAGCATTCTGCTCTTCGGGAGCCACACCAGGGTGGCCCTGACCTTGGTCAAAGTGTAGCTTATGTTTAAAACGATGTCTTAGTTGATGAAATTTGATGATTTGTTTTAGTTTCAGTGGTAACTAGAGAGTTACAAAGTATTTTAGGTGGACTGTCTTTCAGGGTAGAGTGACCTTTATCACCTGGTTTTCCAGATCATGTGACAGAGAGTCAGCTGAGTCATTTTAGCTGCCCAATATGTAGGTTATGAGAAACTAAAAACTTTGGAGCAAGGGAGCCTCTCTGAATTGACTAAAATTAAAGATGAGTAGAATGGTTAGCCCTTCTGCACAGTTAGTGCATGAGGCTACTCTTATCCTGGTAGAGCCAGTGTTCCTTGTCTTTTTGTTCCCCTACTAAAAGCACCAGCATTTATCAGGGGAAAATGGGATTCTCCTCAACTCAGGTTATGTTTCTCTCTGTGTTCTGGAGGACCTGAACTAGAAGTGAAGATACCCATCTGACAGGGATATGAGGTCACCGAGTATGTTATTTGGTCATACTCCTCTTTTTCTTCATGAAAAAAGGCCTTGTTTGTCTGCAGTAAGCTTAAGTCCACTTGCATTTGTATGGACTCCTCACCACACCTCTGCCTAACCCTATCTAACTCTATCTTGGGCTGGCCTGTCAAGTCTTGGACAAGAATAGTGGGAAGGTGCTATCAGGTCAGAACCCATACTCTTAAGGTAGCTGAAAGATTCAAGAGTTCTTATTGTTGGAAATAGACTCTGAATGAGAGGTCATTACAAGATGGCTCTTGAATATGCAGTTGGAATTTAGAATTTGGTGGCATGCTAACTGACTCACCCCTTAGTACAGTCAACAGGTGTCTTTGTCTTCCTCACCAGGGCTAAGACTCAGATATGACAGAAGGGTGGTCAAAAACCAGAAGTAGGGGCTGGCCCTGTGGCCGACTGGTTAAGTTCTCGCGTTCCACTTTGGTGGCCCAGGGTTTTGCCGGTTCAGATCTCCGGCGTGGTCATGGCACTGCTCATCAGGCCATGCTGAGGTGGCGTCCCACATAGCACAACCAGAGGCACTCACAACTAGAATATACAACTATGTACTGGGGGGCTTTGGGGAGAAGAAGAAGAAACAAACCAGAAGTAGCTTGGTTGCATATGCCTTTTTGCAGAAGTAATATTCAAATTATTCAGTAGTTGGTGTGGTGGGCCAGTTGGCCAGCTGGCACATCTGCTGTCTTTCTGGCTGTCTTAGTCAAATTCCTGGGGAAGCCACAGTTACCACAAGTAACCACATAAAGGCAACTCTGGGGAATCAATGGTGAATAGTCACAGCCTTTTGGTCAGGGGGCCAAAAGGGCACTGGACATTTGCCTGCTGGGGTACCAGTGCCACTGCCACTGGTATCTCATTTCCCACTGTCTTCCAGGCCAGTTCTGGCAGAAGGGACATGAAGGAAGAGGAACTGGCTGGCTGATTGCTGAGGTGGCTCGTGCCAGGTCTGTTCCTTGTCAAGACCCACTTGAGTTTCCCCAGGGACAAGTGAGAAAAGCAGGAAATGCACAGGCTAGACCTTAGAGGTCCCCGAAGGAAGCCAATGGCAGTGTTCAGGAGGCATGATTTGGGCGTTGATTGCGTGGACACCAACCAGTCATAATTGAAGCTGATTACTGTGCTAGAGAGGAAATCTATGGGCCCTTTGGGATGCCGGTCATTAACTTGTTAGTTAGTTAGGTCAGTGGGGTCCTGGAGAAGAGGCTTTGCTCTGAGTTAGCAGAGGGCTCAGGGTACTATATGCTAAATGGTACAGAAGAATTTAGGTATTATAACAAACTGTGTGGCCACAAAAGTATACTGATTGACTATTTTAGCTCTTTGAAGTCTCTCTGAGAAGCGTAGCTTCTTGAGTCTCCATGGCAATTTTTACGTGCATAAGGAAATCGTGCAAGTTCTCTAGTTTTCTCCTAATTCTTTTCTGGGATGGGTAGAGTCCCAGAGAAACTATGAGATGAAAATGCCTGGTATTAAGTGAATAGCACCTCCCTCACCTCTGCTATTGGCTGGAATGATTGGAGTTTATAATTGGCACTCTCACCCCCTCTTTCTTGGATACAATGAGTAGAATGTGTCCTTTCACTTATACATGTTGAATTAACAGTAGTTGTGTCTCTCTGTCTTCCAGTTTTAGGGACAAGTCTGAAAACTTGTGCAGGGAGGTAAGAGCAAATGGATTTGGTTGAGGTTCTGGTCAGACATGTTAGTGATAAGGCTTAGGTCTTGGAGACCAAAGCTGGGGCAGAATGTTCTGCCCAAGGAAGCCAGGAGTGGAAAAACCACAAGGGGCATTCAAGCCAACATCTTTGGAGAACTTAGAAAACCTATCTCATTCATTGATTTCAAAGACCAAGAGCTTGGGAGTCCTGGAAGGGATTGCAAGAAAGGCCACAGAGAGAGGAAGTTCCACAACCATCATAGCAAATAGTACAAAGAATCTCTGGTGTCCTTTTCAGCCACTTGATATTTGGATATATTGAGTCTGTATAAAGGTAGAAGCTCCAAACAGATATAGAGATGGTAGTGACAGATCTTTCTGTGTGTGGTTGAAATTTATGTAGAAAATTAATAGGAATTATGTAGAAAATGAGACAATTACTGCACCCAGAACCCTAAGGGATATCCGTAGGAAACAGATGAGAAAGTATCATTGGTAATTATTCTAATGAGAGAATTGAGGGGGAACAAGAATGCTGTGGAGATTTCAAGCATTAAGAAATTGAGCAGGGTAGGTTTGAGTACCCTGAAGAGCAAATTGGCTGATGGAGGGTGAGAAGGGTCAAAACACATTGCTTTCTAAATATGACAAAACAGCAACAAAGATAGTATAGTGACTAGAGTACTACAATCACAATCAAGAAATCAGAACCATTGTTCTCATTATACTGCTGTTTTGTGACTTTTCACAAGTTGCTGTCCTAGTTCATGACTCAAATATTACATATAAAAATAATACCTTTTTGTTTGCTCATGAATACTGTGAATATTAATGAGGTACTATTTATGGTATACTCTGGATTCTGCAAAAAATACTAAACATATTACTGGTTTCTATTTGGCAAAGTATTTAACATATTGAAAAATGGGGTGTTGGAGCTAAAAGGAATACGGGACATCTAGCTCAAATCTCACATTTTGTAGATGAGGAAACTGAGATCCAAAGAGGTGATATAACTTACCACCTAAATTCAGTGGAAGAAGCAGGACAAGAGGACTCCTGGCTTTCAATCACTTCTTTCCTATACTCAAAAATCTTCCCAGTAAGGATTTATGGTGAGTAATATTGTTTGGAGTAATATTGTATAGTGAGTCAGTTGTTTGACTAAATTTAACATTTTAGTAAGAAACCTTGACAGGAGTCTTTGCTGTAATTGGGGGGTAGGGATGAGGGCTCTTACCCAACTCAGCAATGTTCAACATCCTGAGTTCTTCAGATAGTCATAAAGAAATGAGAAGTTATATGATACTTTGTAAACTATTTTATTGAATGATTGTGTGTATATTGGCTGATGATAAAAGCCTAAAGAAGACCAAGGTCATGTAACAATTTAAAACATGAATGTACCGTACGTAGGTAAGGTTTTCATCACTTTTACACAACTTAAAGTTAACATGGTTCTACATATGCAACACACTAATTAATGGAATAAATAGAGAAGTGAAAACTGAATCAAAGAACTCAAGCTGTATCCTGCCTGGAAGACAGCCAGAAGATATTTTGTGAGCCATCACTTAAAAAAAAAACAGCCAGAGGTCTACAGAAGAATGACATTGTCTGACCTTTGTGGCCGTACAGTTGGGCCCACCACAGATTCAACTTTTTAGACAGTTTCTCCTTTGGAACATTATATTAAAGAGAAAAATAATGTCACTGGTGAGGTCCAGGAATGTAGCCCACTCATCACAAAGGTTACATAGTGTGCATCACAACTCCACTGGCACATATGTGCCAGGGTCCTCTTAAGAGGTAATATGTCATGAATCAGAAAGGGAACAACTGCAAGCAGGAAAGTAAAAAAGCTATCAGTGTATTCTGAAGCATGACTTAAACTACTTAGCTGTGACATGAGGGAAGAAAAAAGCAATGGTTAGTGTTCTGTGCAGCGTTCTCAAGTGGGAGCTGCTCCAACTGAGCATTTCTTGTGGCAAGATGACAGAACTCAATCAAGTGTGGCTGACAGGTACACAGGAGGACAGTCATCCCGAGTACACAGTGAGGAAATGATCCGTGGTGCTTGCATTGTCCTTTGGGATACACAAACCTGGATATGAATTACACATGTAAATAATTCAAGTGTGACCTAAAAAAATTCATACAGAAGGAGGTAAAGGAAAAGTAAGTCCTTTTTATTCCTAATCCCCTTCACATTCTCCTTCCTAGGCAAGGTTAACAGTTTGGTGTCCATCCTTCAGGCCCCTTTTGTGTCTGTGTGAAAACACACACACACATACACGTACACATATGTATGTACATTAATTGAGGACCTACTGTGTTCCGGATCGTGTACTAGATGCTCTTTCACTCCAAACACAGATATAGGAGCAGTTCACTCATTAAGTAGTCATTTCCTTACAAACTTTGTTTGGAACATGGTTAAAATCCCAAAAGTAAGAAAGGGTTTTCTGATTTGCCAAAGTAAATGACACATGCTGTGTACATCCAAGTCCCTAGGCAGTACCTTTCAAAGGCTCACTCTTTGAGGCAATTTACATTTTTTGTACCAAATTCCAGTAAGGCTATTTTGTTGGTTTCCCCACCACAAATATTTCAGCAGTAGCAGGTGGTAGTAGTTATAAAGTTGGGTTAGTCCCAGAGAGAAGAGTAAGAAATTAGATCTGACAGCCTGAGAACTTTTGAGGATACAAAAACACTATAAGATGCATGATAGAAGAACTCAAAAAGCTGAACTATGTGGCACTGTTTGAAAGAGAGCCAGTAAGTAGCTCTCATACATTTGAAGTCATTTAAGGTATAACTATAGCTCAGTACAGTAATGGTAACTTTTTTACAGTGACAGCACACGGGAGTCAGAAATTGACACTCATTTGCTAAAAACCTCTAGGGTCATCAACCATTGTCCAGTGAATGGGATTATTGATGTCGGTCAAATGGTTAAGTTGTAGGCTATTTTTTTCATGTTAGAAAATAAGGGCTGCAAAAATGTACACGTTTTGTTGCCTTCTGTCAGCGTTTTCTGTTTGCACAAATGATGGGCTTAAAAATAAATCCACAATTTTAAGTGTATGAAATTTTAAATTTGTGCTTATGAGGCCATCCACTTTTGGAAATTTTTTATTCTTGGGGGCATGATACTTCCTTCTTAATTTCATGTTTGAAAAGGTTTGGAAATTTAGTAGTTACTGTATTTGTTTTAAAACAACAGCTGTGACTTTTAAATGTGTCAAACATGTTAAGAACTTGAAAAGTTGTAGCAAATCAGGTCTGTCTTTAATAGTGCCTGCTACTAACGGGATTTACCAAGCAGGTGTAAGTTTGCGATTTGAAAGGATATTAATATCCTTTTGAAGGATAGGATAGTAATGAATTCTCACTTTAATTATATTAATTTCTATAGGAAAACAGAGATGTTGATCCTAAAAATGCTTTTAGGATACATGTAGGAAAAATGATTTTTAAAAATTTAGCTTGGCATTTTGGGATGTTTAAAATAGCATCTTTTTTTTTTTTTGAGGAAGATTAGCCCTGAGCTAACTTCTGCTAATCCTCCTCTTTTTGCTGAGGAGGACTGGCCCTGAGCTAACATCCATGCCCACCTTCCTGTACTTTATACGTGGGATGCCTACCATAGCATGGCTTTTTGCCAAGTGGTGCCATGTCCACACCTGGGATCTGAACCGGCGAACCCCACGTCGCCAAGAAGCGGAACATGCGAACTTAACCACTGCACCACCGGGCCAGCTCCTAAAATAGTATCTTTTGAAAGTGGTAAATCCTAAGGCAGTAGGGGTGATGCGGGTATGAGATCATACATGGATATCACCTATCTCATTTCAGGCTTAAGACAAGAAGTAAGATGAAACAAGCTTCATAATAGCTTTTTCTTTTCCTATAGTTTTCAGAAAGGCATTTAGTTTTAGTATTTAATTCATTGCTTTTCAAGTTGCCAGAGTTAGGCAACTTTTTGGGGGATATGTGGAAAGACTATTTTTACTAGGCAAATTTCTTTTTTCCATATATGCAAATTCCATTATAAATGACTATTCAATTAGGAAGAACTTCTGGTAAGTAAATAACACTGTTGGCAATTTTTTGTTATTGCAAACTGGATTTTTTTTCTGTTGGTTTTACTTTTTTCCTATTGATAATGGCTTAGCTGCTTTGTAGCCTGAAGTTTCTTTGGGATGACTAGTCCATCAAAAGATATTGTTAATAATTTCAAATTACTAGAACTTACTTTACATCTACAGAAATTGTCTCCCCTTTTTGTTTTTGGTCTCTGCTTAGTGTAACAGCAGAGTTAGGTAATAATAGTGATGTTGGAACCTGTGAATTCTTGTAATTCATCATTACTATGTAATCTATCACAATGAATGGGGGAACAGTATTGCGTAGTGTTTAGGAATGCAGACTTTAAATGCCAGAGACCTCTATCACCTGCCAGATGTTTGGGAAAATTACTTGAATCTCATTGTCTTCTATGTCTTCTATTTATAAAGTGGGGTTGTTAATAGTATCTACCTCATAGGGTTGTTGTAAAGATTGAATAAGGTAATACATGTAAGGCATGTATAATAAGCACAATGAGGAAAATATTGATATGATTAATAACTGAGTAAGAAGTGTCATTTGGGACTCAAAGAATATCACGAAGAAAAAGTAGCACCCTGCCCCTTTTTCCTGTAAAATTCCAGACCTGTGAATTTTCTCTGCCTGGGTTTGTTTTGTATTTTCAAGTTCTGAGCCACTGTCCTGGGGATAATATAAGCTTTTCGTCAATTGTGGAGGCATTAGTATGTCTCAGTTGAGGCTACTGGAGAAAGTGTTTTCCTACTGTAAGCAGGGTGAAAAATGACGATTTACTCTAATTACAAAATTAAACATTGCATTTCCCACATATTTGTGTAAGTCACCGAATAAACTTAGACAAAAGCAACAGCTTCCACTGTGAACCTAGTGGTGGAACTATCGTTTGTTCCACAGCACCTTCTATGTCCCAGGCACTGTTCTAGGTACTAGGGGTCAGCTGGGAGCAAAACAGACAAAGCTTCGCAGGAAGTTAAAAAAGATGAGAAAATCATATGGGATGTTAGAAGATGACGAGTGCTAAGGAGAAAAATAAAGCAGGAGGAAGGATAAGGAGTGTCTGGCCTAGGGTAAGAGTGAGCATCTTGGGGGTAGGGGAAGGAGGCAGTGGCTGCCATTTTAAACACGAGGTCAGGATAGGCCTTACCTGAGAAGGTGACGTTTAAGCACCTTAGTTTTTCTTATTTTGGTTTAAACAGTTATTAAGGAATTTTTGAACAACATAAAATTCCAGCATAAGTTTTTAAATGTTTATTATATGACCAGATAACAAAATAAATTGTATTTAGTTGTAATTTTTCTTAGAGTAATGGGTATCTGTGAAGCAATACTGTCAGTGTAAGTTATTTCTTAACGGTGAAAATGAACTGCAAGTATTTTTCTAGAAGAATTAGAATTGCCCAAATCTTGACAATGAAACTAGATTTGTTGTAGAAGAGGAGAAGTGTAATTGATAGAATTGGAGTTAATACGTTAGAACATTGAACTCATTTACCTTGTTAATCATGGATTTTATGCATGCAGCAGTGTGATCTTGTCAAGGGAAAATAAAAAGGCTTTTCTGTATTGGAAGCAATCCCATTGCAGTAATGAGAATTTACTTGAGAAGGTGTTATAAGGTTTGGAAATTAACTAGTTCCCTTGGGGAATTTAACTTTCAGGAAAGTGGTGATTTTTATCTAATCTATTTTGAAATATATGTTGCTTTATCTCTTTATACATTTTTAAAAAATTTGACTAAGGATGGACATAATGAAATCAATATATTTAAGAATAAATTAGATGTTAACTTTGAGGATTTGCAGTTGTTGGCAGTAATAAAATTTAAAGCATTATTATCTCAAAGTGAAATCTTGAGAACTCATGTGATAGAAACAGAAAAATTGATTCAATATGCTATACTATAGTTCAAATTGGAGTTCTTCTTGTTCATGACTAATGAAGATGTAGAGAAGTCACCAAATAATAAAGAGCTTTTTTTGAAAGAAAAATATTTTTATTATTAAATAACCATAATTACTTCCTAATAGTTTGCATGTACCTGTTGGGTATTGAACAGTTTCTCAAATCTTGGAATCACTTTGGACACTGCCATGTGATTTCCTGCTCTGGTGGATTTTTGTATGGCACTTGCTTTTAATCACAGCAACTTCTCAAAACCCAGCTTTGTAAATATAAGGTGTAATTGAAAGGAATGTGGAGTGATCTGATGTTGAAACTGTGAACTGTCCCAAGCTAGAGGTTTGCATGTTGTCTCATAGATGCTGCTGTGTATTCCTTGAAAGTTTAAAATATCTTGCAACATCCCAGGCAACCCCGTGAATTTGGTGCAGCACCTCAGAGCATCTAAGTGCACAGTAATAAAGAGCTTTTTTAATAAGATAGATGTCAACAAATAATTGTTGATTCTTATTAGCTAGAACTCAGTTTGCACACAGGCTATTTTTAATGTGGGATAAGTTTATGTTCGTTAATCAAAATTTATGTTCAATAAATCCATAAGTGGGTTTATTATTCTAGAGTGAAGCTTAAATGTTGAGAAACTTTAAACATATTTATATGTTCTTTTTTTCCTGCTGCTTAATTTATTTACTGAAGAAAGTCTTAGGGTTGCATTTACTTATCTTTTCTATTATGAAAGTAGTACACACTCAATGTAGGAAAATCTGGACACAGAAAATCACAAATCAACCGCCATAATTCACCACCATTAACATTTTGCATATTCCTGTGTTTTAAAATATGTATGCACGTATTTTTAAATATGTAAATCTAAGAATACATACCTTTATTATAATTGTGGGAGTTATAATTTTGACAGCTATATTGTGTAATTGTTGAGAACATAAAGTTTGGAATCAGAGAGACTTGAGTTTAAGTCTAACTCCACATATGTATTAATTATGTGAACTGGGCAATTTTCTGAGCCTCAATTTCTTTATCCGTTAAATGAAGAAGATGATGATGATAGTACTTTCTTCATAGGTTCTTCATAGGTAGGATTAAATGAGATATTATATAATATAAAAATATCTGCCCTGATAGCAAGTATATAGGAAATATGAGCCATTATTGCTGTTTTATATTTTAGGTTTTTTTCACTTCCATTTGTTGTGAGCATTTTTACAAGCTCAATCTTTATTTCTTGAATGATATTTCCTACTGTATTAACTCAAATTTATCTGAATATTTTATCTTTTACTTTAAAATTTCTAATAATGATACATAAACTTTAGTTGTAACTATATTAACTACTGATTGCATGTAAAAAAGGTTTATGTTCAAACACATTTTTGTCACTGCAAACAGGGTACATAATTCAGCAAGGAGTACATAATTCAGACATTTTCTTGAATTTCCATTTTTCCACATCCTCACCCATACTTGTTATTGTCCGTCTTTTTTATTATAGCCATCCTAGTGGATGTGAAATGGTATTTCATTATTATTTTGATTTGCATTTCCTTGATGGCTAATGAGGTTGAGCATCTTTTTATGTGCTTATTGGCCATTTATATATCATCTTTGGAGAAAGGTCTATTCTCATCTTTTACCTATTTTTAAATTGAGTTTATCTCTTTATTATTGAGTTCTTTATATATTCTGGGTACAAATTTCTTATCAGATATATAATATGCAAATATTTTTTCCCAGTCTGTGGGTTTTTTCACTTTCTTAATCATACTCTTTAATGCAAAAAAGTTTTTAATTTTGATGAAGTCCAATTTATCTATTTTTTATTTGGTTGCTTGTGCTTTTTGTGTCATCTAAAACAACCCCACTATGTAATTCAAGGTGACAAAGACTTACACCTACATTTTCTAATAGAAGTTTTATGGTTTTACCTCTTATATTTAGGTCTTTGATCTATTTTGAGTTAAATTTTGTATATGATGTGAGGTAGGGTTCAACTTGATTCCTTTGCATATGGATATCCAGTTGTCCACCACTTGTTGAAAAGACTGTTTTTCCCCCATTGAATTATTTGTCAAAAATCAATTGGCCATAAATATAAGGGTTTATTTGTGAGCCCTCAGTTCTTTTCCATTGATCTCTATGTTTATCCTTGTGCCAGCACCACAGTCTTGATTGCTATAGCTTTATAACAGGTTTTGAAACAAGGAAGTGTGAGTCCTCCAATTATGTTCTTTTGAGATTGTTATGGTCATTCTGAGTCCCTTGAATTTCTACATGAATTTTAGGATCAGTTTGCCAAGTTCTGCGAAAAAGACAGGTGGGATTTTGATAGAGATTGTGTTGAATCTATAGATCAATTTGGGGAATACTCCCATCTTAACAATATTGTATCTTCTGAGACGTGAACAGGGGATGCCTTTCCATTTAATTAGGTGTTCTTTTATTTCTTTCCACAATGTTTTGTAGTCTTCAGAGTACAAGTCTTGTGCTGCTTTTGTTAAATTTATTTCTAAGTGTTTTCTTCTTTTTTATGGTATTGGAAATGGAATTTTGTTAATGAAAATTAACATTGTACATAAGATTAAGATTGTATATTACTAATATATAAAAATACAATTGATTTTTGTATATTGATCCCATAGCCTGAAACTCTGCTGAGCTAGGTTAGGAGTTTTAATAGTTTTTAGTATATTCCTTAGGATTTTCTACATATAAGATCATGTCATCTGCAACTAGAAATAGTTTTACTTATTTATTTCCAATCTAAATGCTTTTTATTTCTTTTTATTGCCTAATTGCTCAGGCTAGAACTTCCAATACTATGTTGAATAGAGGTGGTGAAAGCAAATATCCTTTTCTTGTTCTTGATCTTAGAGGGAAAGCTTTCAATCTTTCAACGTTGAATATGGTGTTCACTGTGGGTTTTTCATATATGGATTTCATATGGCTTTTCATATATGTTGAGGTGGTTTTCTTCTATTCCTAGTTCGTTGAGTGTTTTTATCATGAAGTGTTAAATTTTGTGAAATGCTTATTCTACATCAATTGAGATGATCATGTAGATTTTTTTCCTTCATTCTGTTAACATGGTGTATTACATTGATCAATTTTCATAGTCAAACCATTCTTGCATTTCAGGAATAAATTCTACTTGGTCATGGTGTATAATCCTTTTAATATGCTGCTGAGTTTGGTTGAGGATTTTTGCATCAATGTTCGTGAGAGATTTTGGTCTGCAGTTTTCTTTTTTTGTGTTTTTGTCTGGCTCTGGTGTCAGGATAATGCTGGCCTCATAGAGGAGTTACGAAGTGTTCCCATCTCTTCAATTTCCTGGAAAACTTTGAGAAGGATTGGTATTAGTTCTTTAAATTTTTTAATTGAGGTCGTAGTAGTTTATAACATTGTGAAATTTCAGTTGTACGTTATTATTTGTCAATTACCATATAAATGTGCCCCTGTACGCCTTATACCCACCCCCTAACACCCTGCCCCTCTGGTAACCCCTAATCTATTCTCTTTGTCCATGTGTTTGTTTATCTTCCACATATGAGTGAAATCATGCAGTCTTTGTCTTTCTCTGTCTGGCTTATTTCACTTAACGTAATACCCTCAAGGTCCAACCATATTGTTGCAAATGGGATGATTTTGGGGTTTTTTTATGGCTTAGTAGTATTCCATTGTGTGTGTGTGTGTGTGTGTGTGTGTGTGTGTGCGTCACATCTTCTTTATTCATTCATCAATCAGTGGATATTTGGGTTGTTTACACATCTTGGCTATTACGAATAATGCTCATAAGTCTCTTTGAATTGTTTATTTCAAGTTCTTTGGATAAATACCCAGTAGCTGGATCATATGGTCTTTCTATTGTTAGTGTTTTGAGAAATCTCCATATTTTCCAAAGTGGCTATACCAGTTTGCCTTCTCACCAGCATTGTATGTGGGTTCGCTTTTCTCTACATCCTCTCCAACACTGGTTATTTTGTCTTGGTAATTATAGCCATTCTGACGGATATAAAGTGATATCTCATTGTAGTTTTGGTTTGCATTTCCCTAATTATTAGTGATGTTGAACGTCTTTTCATGTGCCTATTGGTCATCCTTATATCTTCTTTGGAAAAATGTCTGTTCATGTCCTCTGCCCATTTTTGGATCAGGTTGTTTCTTTTTTTGTTGTTGAGTTGTATGAGTTCTTCAGATATTTTAAAGATTTTATTTTTTCCTTTTTCTCCCCAAAGCCCCCCGGTACATAGTTGTGTATTCTTCGTTGTGGGTTCTTCTAGTTGTGGCATGTGGGATGCTGCCTCAGCGTGGTCTGACGAGCAGTGCCATGTCCGCGCCCAGGATTCGAACCAACGAAACACTGGGCCGCCTGCAGCGGAGCGCGCGAACTTAACCACTCGGCCACGGGGCCAGCCCCAGTTCTTCAGATATTTTAGAGATTAACCTCTTGTCAGATATATGGTTTGCAAATATTTTCTCTCAGTTGATGGGTTGTCTTTTTGTTTTGTTCCTGGTTTCCTTTGCCTTGCAGAAACTCAATAGTCTGATGTAGTCCCATTTGTTTATTTTTTCTTCTGTTTGCCTTGTCCAAGTAGACATGGAATTCGAAAAGATGCTGCTAATACCGATGTCAAAGGGTGTACTACCTATATTTTCTTCTAGGAGTTTTATGGTTTCACGTGCTACCTTTAAGTCTTTAATCCATTTTGAGTTAATTTTTGTGTATAGCAAAAGATAATGGTCCACTTTCATTCTTTTACTTGTGGCTGTCCAGTTTTCCCAACACTGTTTATTCAAGAGACTTTCCTTTCTCTGTTCTATGTTCTTGGCTCCTTTATCAAAGATTAGCTGTCTGTAGATGTGTGGTTTTATTTCTGGACTTGCAGGTCTGTTCCATTGATCTGTGTGTCTGGTTTCGTACCAGTACCATGCTGTTTTGACTACTCTAGCTTTGTAGTATATTTTGAAGTCATGAATTGTGATGCCTCCAGCTTTGTTCTTTTTTCTTAGAATTGCTTTAGCTGTTCAGGGTCTTTTGTTGCTGCATGTCAGTTTCAGGATTCTTTGTTCTATTTCCGTGAAGAATGTCGTTGGGAATCTGATTGGGATTGCATTGAATCTGTAGATTGCTTTAGGTAGAATGGACATTTTAACTATGTTTATTCTTCCAGTCCATATCATGGAATATCATTCTATTTCTTTGTGTCATTATCTATTTCTTTCAACAATGTCTTATAGTTTTCATTGTATAGATCTTTCACCTCCTTGGTTAAATTTATTCCTAGATATTTTATTCTTTTTGTTGCAATTGTAAATGGGATTGTATTTTTGAATTCTCTTTCTATTAGTTCATTGTTACAGTATAGAGATGCAGCTGATTTTTGTAAGTTGATTTTGTACCCTGCAAATTTGCTGTGGTTGTTGATTGTTTGTAATAGTCTTATGATGAATTCTTTAGGGTTTTTTTATATATAAAATCATGTCGTCTGCAAACAGCAAGAGTTTCACTTCTTCCTTGCCAATTTGGATGCCTTTTATTTCTTTTGCTTGCCTAATTGTTCTGGCCAAAACCCCCAGTATTATGTTGAATAAGAGTGGTGAGAGTGGGCACACTTGCATTGTTCCTGTTCTCCGAGGGATGGCTTTCAGTCTTTCCCCATTGAGTATGATATTGGCTGTGGGTTTGTCATATATGGCCTTTATTATGTTGAGGTACTTTCCTTCTTTACCCATTTTATTGAGAGTTTTTATCATAAATGGATGTTGGGTCTTGTCAAATGTGTTATCTGCATCTATTGAGATGATCATATGGTTTTTATTCCTCATTTTGTTAATGTTGTATATCACATTGATTGATTTGCAGATGTTAAACCATCCCTGTGTCCCTGGCATAAATCACACTTGATCATGGTTATGAACCTCTTAATATATTGCTATATTAGGTTTGCCAATATTTTGTTGAGGATTTTTGTATCTATGTTCATCAGCAATAATTGCCTATAATTTTCCTTCTTTGTGTTGCCCTTGTCTGGTTTTGTCATCAGGGTAATATTAGTCTCATAGAATGAGTTGGGAAACATTCCACCTTCTTCAATTTCTTGGAATAGTTTGAGAAGGATAGGCATTAAATCTTCTTTGAATGTTTGGTAGCATTCTCCAGACAAGCTATCTGATCCTGGACTTTTGTTTTTTGGCAGGTTTTTTTATTACTGTTTCAATCTCTTTACTTGTGATTGGTCTATTCAGATTCTCTATTTCTTTTTCTTCTTTTTTTTTTATTTTTGGTTCTTTTGTTTTGAGGAAGATTAGCCCTGAGCTAACTCCTGCCAATCCTCCTCTTTTTGCTAAGGAAGACTGGCCCTGAGCTAACATCATGCCCATCTTCCTCTACTTTATATGTAGGATGCCCACCACAGCATGGCGTGCCAAGCAGTGCCATGTCCACACCCTGGATCTGAACTGGCGAACCCGGGGCTGCCGAAGCAGAATGTGCACACTTAACCACTGTGCCACCGGGCTGGCCCCTCTCTATTTCATCTTGATTCAGTATTGGGAGATTGTATGAGTCTAAGAATTTATCCATTTCTTCTGAGTTGTCCAATTTTTGGGCATATAGTTTTTCATAGTATTCTCTTATAATCCTTTATATTTCTATGGTATCTGTTGTAATTTCTCTACTTTCATTTCTAATTTAATTTCATTGAGACTTCTCTCTTTTTTTCTTAATAAGTCTGGTTAAGGGTTTGTTGATTTTATCTTCTCAAAGAATAAGCTTTTAGTTTCATTGATCCTTTCTATTGTTTTTTTAGTCTCTATTTCATTTATTTCGGCTCTAGTTTTTATTATTTCCCTCATTTTCTGACTTTGGGCTTTGTTTGTTGTTCTTTTTCTAGTTCTCTTAGGTGTAGTTTAAGATTACTTACTTGAGGCGCTGGCCCTATGGCCGAATGGTTAAGTTCATGCACTCCAGTTCAGCGGCCCAGGGTTTTGCTGGTTCGGATCCTGGGTGCGGACATGGCACCGCTCGTCAGGCTATGTTGAGGCAGCATCCCACATGCCACAACTAGAAGGACCCACAGCTAAAAATATACAACTCTGTACTGGGGGGATTTGGGAAGAAAACGCAAAAAAAAAAGTGAGGAAGATTGGCAATAGTTGTTAGCTCAGGTGCCAATCTTTAAAAAACAACAAAGGATTACTTACTTGAGATTTTTCTCATTTCTTGAGGTAGTCCTGTATTGCTATAAATTTCACTCTTAGCACTGCTTTTGCTGCATCCCATAAGAGTTGGTGTGGTATGTTTTCATTTTCACTTGTTTCCAGGCATTTTTTAATTTCTCCTTTGATCTCTTCATTGATCCAGTGGTTGTTCAGTAGCATGTTGTTTAGTCTCCACAAATTTGTGACTTTCCCTGCCATTTTCTTGTAATTGATTTCTAGTTTCATAGCATTGTGGTTGGAAAAGATGCTTCATATGATTTCAATATTCTTAAATTTATTGAGGCTTGCCTTGTTTCCCAACATATGGTCTATCTTTGAGAATGTTCCATGTGTACTTGAGAAGAATGTGCATTCTGTTGTTTTTGGATAGAATGTTCTATATATATATTAAGTCCATCTGTTCTAGTATTTCATTTAAGGCCATTGTTTCCTTTTTAACTTTCTGTCTGGATAATCTATCCATTGATGTAAGTGGGTGTAGAGGTCCTGTACTATTATTGTGTTGCTATCAATTTCTCCCCTTAGGTCTGTTAATAGTTGCTGTATATTTTGGTGCTCCTGTGTTAGGTGCATACATATTCATAAGTGTTATGTCCTCTTGGTGGAATGTCCCTTTTGTCATTGCATACTGCCCCTCTTTGTCTCTCATTGTTTTTTGTCTATCTTGAAGTCTGCTTTATCTGAGTATGGAAACACCTACTTTCTTTTCTTTGCCATTTGCATGGAGTATCATCTTCCATCCCTTCACTCTAAGTCTATGATTGTCTTTAGAGCTGAGATGTGTTTCCTGGAGGCAGCATGTTTTTGTGTCTTGTTTTTAATCCATCCAACCGGTCTGTGTCTTTTGATTGGTGAATTCAATCCATTTACATTTAGAGTGATTATTGATATATGAGGACTTAATACTGCCATTTTATTTCTTGTTTTCCAGTTGTTCTATATTTCCATTGTTTCTTTTCCCTTGTATTTCTGACTGCCATTTCAGTTTCGTGGTTTTCTGTAATGGTTTTCTGTTTATGATTTATGGCTATGTTCTGATTTTTTGTTTAGTGGTTATCATGAGGTTTGTATAAAAGTTCTCATAGATATGATAGTCCGTTTTCTGATAGCCTCTTATCTCCATTAGCCTAAGCAAGTTCTATCCCCTCCCGCCTCCCCTTCTGAGTTATTGTTGTCACAAATTGTTCTTTTCTGTGTTGTGAGTTTTTGACTACATTAAAGTACTTATAGTTATTTTTGATGCTTTCCTTCCCTTCGTCTTTTATGTTATAATTAATTGTTTACTAACCTGATATAGAGCTGCAGTTTTCTGATTCTATCTTTCTATTTATCTTGTTGGTCAAGGTTTTTTAAACCTTTGCTTTTTAGTTTCAGATGGGAGGGTTCCTTTCAATGTTTCTTGTAAGGCAGGCCTAGTGGCAATGAACTCCCTCAGCTTTTGTTTATCTAGGAAAGCTTTTATTTCTCCATTATATCCGAAGGGTAATTTCACTGGATGGAGTATTCTTGGCTGAAAGTTTTTGTCTTTCAGTGTTTTGAATAGATCATTCCATTCTCTCCTAGTCTGTAGGATTTCTGCTGGGAAATCCACTGAAAGTCTGTTAGGGGTTCCTCTGTAGGTTATTTTCTTCTGCCTTGCTGCCCTTAACATTTTTTCTTTGTCATTGACTTTTGCCAGTTTTAATAGTATATGCCTTGTAGAATGTCTTTTTGCATTGATGTGAATTAGGGGTTCTGTTGGCTTCATGTACTTGTAAGTCCAGTTTATTTTTCAGGTTTGGGAAATTCTCAGCTATTATTTCTCTGAACAAGCTCTCTGCTCCCTTCTCCTCTCTTCTCCCTCTGGAATACCTATAATCCTTATGTTACCTTTTCTAATTGAGTTGGATATTTCTTGAAGAATTTCTTTGTTTTTAAAAAAATCTTAGTTGTCTTTCCTCCTCCACCTGAAACATTTCTATATTTCTATCCTCTGAGTCACTAATTCTGTCCTCCATAGTGTCAGCTCTATTTTTTATGGATTCTATTTTTTATCTCATTAATTGTGTCGTTCGTATACAGAATTCATGTGGGGTTTTTTTTAGAGCTTAAATCTCTTTGGTGAAGTATTCCTTCTGCTCCTTAATTTTATTCCTGAGCTCACTGAACTGTCTTTCTGAGCTTTCTTGTAACTTGTTGAGTTTCTTTATGACAACTATTTTGAATTCTCTGTCATTTAGATTGTAAATTTTTTTGACTTCAGTATTGGTTTCTGGACACTTGCCATTTTCTTTCTGCTCTGAGGTGCTAATGTGTTCTTCATGGTGTTTGATGAAGTGATCCTTTGCTGGTGCATTTGTGGTAGTATCAGTTTGCAGATTCTACCTGTCACTTCTGGGGAGGGGAGGTGGGCAGGAGCTGTGTCTTCTGATCCCACCCATCTGTTGGAAGTTGTTCTGGTAGGGCTTCTCTGCATTTGCCCACTGGCCACAGCTGCTTGGCAGGTCATGCACACATGCAGAGGTAGGGCCTCCATGCTCCACTGGCAGGTCACTCTGGTGAGGCACCCTGTGCTCGGTATTGGACCATCCAAGCTGGTGCACTAGGTGGGAGGGGAGGGGCACTTTCTTTCGTGCACTGGCCGGCTCTGTCTTGCAGTCAGCTCAGCTGTGCTGCTGCACTTGGTTGGGGCTCCTTTACGGGGGCTGAGGTGCACCACTCAGTGGGGAATGTTGCCACAGGTGGGGCCACTGCTGGACAGTGGGCACTCCCACAGGCCAGGCTACCTCTCTGAAAGTGTTTTTTTGCCAGCTGGCTGCCCCCACCTCCTCTTACAGTTGCGCCTGCCACTGTGTGAGGACCTGCGACCTAGATCAGTGCCACTGGGGAGGCAGAGGGGTACTCTCACCTATTTCCACTGCTTCCCAGGGATTCAGTCCCCCCACCTTCAGATATATGGCTGTGTGGATCTCTCAGATGTCTTATCATGCTGTGTAGGGAATCCTCTTCTGGTTAATGGATGTCCGTTTAGTTGTAACTTAGAGGGGATAGACAAAGGAAACAACTCCCTCTGCCATGATGCTGATGTATGTTCTCCTCATTTCTTTTACTATATATTTTTAAGTTATTTTCTTAGTTATTGCCCTTAATTTATAACAATCTAGTTTGAATTAGTACCAACTTAGTTTCAACTGTATATGAAAACTTTACTACTATATAGCTCTGTTCTCCACCCCTTTATGTTGTTATTGTCACAGATTATATCTTTATGCATTGTGTCCCCATCATCATAGATTTATAATTTCTTTATGTAGTTGTTTTTAAAATAATGTGGAATAAAAGAGGAGTTAAAAAACAAAAATACATTAATATTGACTTTTATATTTTTTTAAGTAGTTACCTTTACTCTTCTTTTTTTCTTTTTGTGGATTTTAATTACTGTCTAGTGTCTTTTTGTTTCAGCTTAAAGGCATTTTTTTGTGGGACAGGTCCTCTAGTGATTAACTCTCATTTTTTTGTTTATCCAGGAATTCCTCCATTTCTCCTTTTATTTTTCAAGGATAGTTTTACTGGATATACAGTTCATGGTTGACAGTCTTTTTCTTTCAGCACTTGGAATATGTCATTTCACTGCCTCCTGGCCTCTGTAGTTCTTATGAGAAATCTGCTGTGAATCTCATTGGGGATCCATTGTATGTGATAAGTCACTTCTTTCTTGCTGTTTTCAAGATTCCTTCATTATCTTCTGACAGTGTGTCCCAGTGTGAATCTCTTTGATTTTATCCTACCTGAAGTTATTTCACCTTCTTGGATTTGTAGATAAATGTCTTTCATCAGATTTGGGAAGTTTTCAGCTACTAATTCTTCAGGTATTCTCTCTGCCTCTTTCTATCTACTCCTTTTAAGACTCACATTATGTATATGTTGGTATGCTCCTTGAGGTCTCATGATTTTCTTTAGTTTTTGTATGTGGTTTCTTTTAGTTCTTTGAGCATATTTAAAATTGGTGCTATAGTCTTGTTTGGTAAGTCCAATATCTGAGCTTTCTCAGGGATATTTTCTCTTAATTAGTTTTTTTCCTGTGTGTGGGCCATGATTTCTTGTTTCTTTGCATGCTAATAATTTTTTATTGAAAATTAGACATTTTGAATAACATAATGCAGGCAGTCTATAACCAGATTCCCCTCCCTCCCTGAGTTTATTGTTGCTGCTCATTATAATTTTTGTTCTTTGTTGGTTTAGTTACTTTTCTGCACTAATTTTGTAGAGTCAGTATTCTTTGTTGTGTGTGGCCTGAAGTTCTTGTTCTATTAGCTTAGTGGTTAGATGATGATTCAACAAAGGTTTCTTTAAACATCTGGAACCAAAAAAACCCTTTCCATCTTTGTTCATAGGCTCTGTGTGTGTGTTGGGCACACCTTCCACACTAAGGTCATTTACAACTCTGCCTTAGTCTTCACTTCCTACTCACACAGAATCTGAAGGTTAGCCAGAGGTGAGAGCTTAAGGCCTTCTCAGTTCTTTTCCGAGCACACATCCAGCCCTGGGCATGAACATGGTCTTCCAGATTCCAAGGCATGTCGGAAAACTTTTTAAAGCCCTGATTCCCTAAAGTGTCTCACTCCCCAGCCTTTCCTCTCAAGCTTTTGGTTTGTCTATTGTCTATTCCAACTGTTATTCCTTGCCCCAAGTGGCAGCAGCTAATGCATTTGCCTTTAAGT
The DNA here is from genome assembly GCF_041296235.1 of Equus asinus. Taxonomy (NCBI): domain Eukaryota; kingdom Metazoa; phylum Chordata; class Mammalia; order Perissodactyla; family Equidae; genus Equus; species Equus asinus. Next base: position 13,997,784 of record NC_091800.1, on the reverse strand, counting down.
GTGTTCAACAGGTGTTCCCTGTGAAGCCATTTCTTTTTTTTGTGTGTGTGTGAGTAAGATTGGCCCTGAGCTAACATCTGTGCCAATCTTCCTTTATTTTATGTAGGATGCTGCCAGTGTGGCTTGATGAGCAGTGCTAGGTCCGCACCTGGGATCCAAACCTGTGAACCCTGGGCCCCCAAAGTGGAGTGCGTGAACCCAACCACTACACCACTGGGCCACTGCCGCAATTTCATTCTTAACAGAGTTCTGAGTTTGTCAAAATAAAGGCAAGCCCTTTGAGCTGAGGGTGCCACCAAACAGGTCAATATAAACAATCACAGTTCTCTTAGAATAAGATCAGCTCTGCTTCTTCTGGTACAAGAAACCTGTACAGAATGCAGACTGTTGTCTTCAGAATCTTCACTGATCTTGGGAGCAATAGATGGGACCAGAGTAAGTAAAAAACATCCACAAAGCTCTCTTACTGAAGACTCAGGTATTGTTTTTGATTAAGCATTTGCCTGGTTGCTGTAAAGCCTTGATTGCATCCATTCATCATTCATCAATGACTTTCATCCATTCATCAATGGATGCATAGATAAAGAAAATGTATTCACCAATGGATGACTAGATATATAAAACATGTATATGTATATATATAGAAATAAAACATGTATATGTATATATGTGTATATATATACACACACACACACACACATAGACACAACAGAATATTATTATCCATAAAAAAGAAGAAAATTTTGCCATTTGCAACATGTGTGGACACTGAGGATATTATACTAAGTGAAATAAGTGAGACAGAGAAAGACAAATACCATACAATCTCACTTGTATGTGGAATCTAAAAAAACAAACAAATGAACAAAAAAAAAATGACCTCACAGATACAGAGAACAGATTTGTGGTTGCCAGAGGCATAGGGTAGAGGGTGGGCAAAATGGGTAAGGGGGGTCAAAAGGTATAAAAATCAGTTATGAAATAAATAAGTCATGGATATAATATACAGCATGTTAATAATACCATATGTATATTTGAAAGTTGCTGAGAGTAAATCTTAAAAGTTCTCATCACAAGAAAAAAGTTTATAACTATGTATGATGATGGATGTTAACTAGACTTATTGTGGTGATCATTTCACAGTATATACAAATATGAAATCATTATGTTGTGTACCTGAAACTAATATAAAGTTATATGTCAATTATATCTTAGTTAAATTTAAAAAATAGATAAAAGGATAATACCATGAATAACTTTATACAAATAAATTTGAAAATTTAAATGAATTGTCTAAACAGCTAGAAAATACAACTTATTAAAACTGACTAAAAAAGATAGAAAGACTGAGCACTCCTACAATGTAAAATAATAAAAGTTTTTTCTAATCAAGAAAACTACAAGTCCAGGTGATATTTCAGAAAAGTTCTACCAAATATTAAGATAACTGTTAACTGTAAATATTATGCAAACTTTTCCGGAGAAAAGAAAAATAGAGAATATCTCCAACTCTTTTCATAGCACTGACATAACTTGATAGGAAGAAGACAAAAATGGAAATTTTCAGGCTAGTGTCATTCAATACAAAAATCCTTGTTCTTTTTTTTGGTCTGCTTGTTCTATCAATTACTGAGAAAATTGTTTTAATCTATGATAAAGATGGTGGATTTGTCACTTTGTGTATAGATGACCACTTAGAAAATATTTCTCTGCCTCTAATCATTTGAAATTATATTAATCACATTTTGAGAACTTTACAATTCTTCTATCTCACCTGTTCTTTTTGCATAAATCCTACTAACCATTGCCACACTCCAATCTTGAATTGCATCCTAGGAGTCTCAGTGAAATAAATAAGATTATTTTTGTTGTTGTTAATATATAGTAAAAATAAGAGCTGCCATTTGTAAAATTCCACCATGTACCAGGCATTGTGCTAGGTGCTTTATTTACAATAAAAGTCCTTTTATCTAACATGATTGGGACAGGTGGCTGGTTAGTTCACTGAAAAAGTTGATTAAAGTGAGGACTCATTAAGAAATGATACATACTTTAAACATTTTATTTGAACTTAAAATGCGTGCTTACACATACGTTCGTTCACCAGTCTTTATGTATGATTCTGTTTAGTGAGTTTATCCTTTTTCATGTATAAATCACACCTGCAATGTGTTGTCAAGAATTTCTAGTTTCTATTGATGAAAATGGGGGAGAACCCAAAGAAATCTTCAATGCAATGTGAGTGCAGAATTGTAGGTTTTTATGATTTTTAACCAAACTTTATAGTTATCCTGCCCACGCCTAATTTGATAACAGCTGTTTAGTATCTCATCTTTATTGAGTCATTTACTTCAATTTAATTTTTTATAAAAACTTTCCTTTTTTTCTGAGGAAGATTTGTCCTGAGTTAACATCTGTGGCCAGTCTTCTTCTTTTTGTATGTGAGCCACCGCCACAGTGTGGCCACTGACAGATGAGTGGTGTATGTCTGCACCTGGGAACTGAACCCGGGCTACTGAAGCAGAGTGCGCTGAACTTAAACCACTAGGCCACTGGAGCTGGCCCAGAAACTTTCTTTCCTGTACTTTATTCCACTGGTTGACATAAGGTTTACATAATGTTTATAGTAACTAGCTATATAGCTACTATAGTAACTAGAATTTCATCCTAAGAGTGTAAACAGGTTTGAGAATAAACTCATCTGAATCATTGTAAATATATAACCCTAAGCAATGGGGGCAGAAAGGTGTGGTTGTACTACAGAACAGCCATCCAGCTGGGAACATTTTGTGTGCCTTTGGCATCAGTCATTGTATTGTACAGAGGCAATGGAGAGAATTAATCAATCTACCATATAAGTTAAGTAGAAGTCATTTAAGCGTATCTATATTAATAATCTTTACAACTCTGCAAGGAGGTGATATTATCCCCACATTAGAAGGGCAACCTGATTTGCCCCAGATCCCACCACTAGCTTATCGTTCAGCCAGGACTAGGACCAACGCCTGGACTATTCCAACCACAGTCATTCCACAAAGCTCTGAGACCTCTTTTCTATAATCTTTGTGTGTTTTAATAGAGTTTTACTTCATTTATTGCCCACGTGCCATGAATTAGTATATAGGCCTCTGCAATGGGAAATATTATTTCTAGCCCCCTTAATTATTATTTTCACGAAGATCATTTGGCACTTACCATGCTCTTCTGCATAGTATTCAGTTTTGGGTCTATCTGGATGTTCTCTCTCCTTCGTCTTCAGGTCACAGTTCATTTGGTCAGGTTAGCTTGTCTCTGAGCAAACACTCTAAATCTTGAGAGGTAAACTCCATCCCCACCCAGAGCTTGGATTCTAAACCATTGTCTAGAAAGCAAAACCATATTCCTCACAGATGTGTTACCATTTGTTCATTTATTTCCTCATTTCTTTTCTAAAACTATAGTCTGTGCCTCCAACTCTCCTGATCTCCTCTCCATGACCATGACTAACTTTTGTTTAGTGATGCTTCTTTTCTTTTAATGGTGCCAGTGTATCCATTCTTTTCCTCCTTTCCCTGCAACAGGATGGTTCATGTTTAGGCGAAGAAAGTGAAGTTTGTTTTCAGAATGACATGCTAGTCTGCAGTGTAAATTTCAAAACTGCTGTTGCACTTAGATTTCAACTAGAGCTTTCACTGGAATCAGACAGAACTGGCCAATAAAGGAGAGTTATTACCAAAATTGGCATTCTTAAATTCTTTTTAGAGACGCCCCATTACAACTGCTTCTCAGTTATTTAATGTTCCTCAACATTCTTTCCAAATCAACATCCAGGAAGGTGTAAACAAGGGCTGCAGCAATTAGGTGACAAAGAACAAGGTATTCAGGGCTCCTCCCTATTGAAAATTGCCCAGGAGCATGGGACGGAATAAGCAGGCCAGAGGTCAGGGGTTGGTTTAATAAATTCCTTTGTCCAATGCCCAGCCAATTGACTGTCTAGTCTTTTGCTCAGCATCTCTTTCAGCTCCCATGTTTGTTTGCTTCTTTAAATGTTTGTTTTTCTATTCCTCTATCCTGGATATTTTTCCTCAGCTGTGTCTATTGTCCTTCCCCGACTGCATTTTACTATGTCTCCATCTGTACCTTGTGGAAGAGAAGATAACTAGACCTTTGCATTCTAAATCAGAAATTTCCCAAATCCTCCTTTTTCTCTTAGGATCAAAGATTATCTTCAATTAAGGGGAGCTGTAAACTTTCAGTGTGCTCAGTGAGGCACTCTTCCTCTTTTGGGTAGGATAATTTTTCACTGTGGAGCTGTCCTCAGCCTTGCAGGATGGGGACCCTTCCTGGCTTCAGTACCAAGTACCAGTAACATATTTCCAGTTATTGTGACCACCAAAAATGCTGTCACAAGTTTCCAAATATCCCAGAGAATAGTGGTGGAGACTGGTTTACAACCACTCCTAGCCAGGCAATGAGAAACCTATCACCCAAATACTAGATTTTGCTGCTCATCACCAATTGTTCTTTATAATTTAACGGAGCAACTTAATTGCCAAAGTTTTTTGTGTCTAGAGAAAATCTAGCTATTAAAGCCACTAAAGTTGTGCCATTCTGAGACTATACTGGCCACTTTCCAAAATTCAAGATGTGAGGAAAACCAGGATGTTTCTTGGTAGGTTTTACATATATCAATAAAAATATTTTAAAATATAAATTCATAAATATAAATATTTATGTGTGAAATATAGGGAAAATATTAGGTTTTCATAAAGTTACTGGTTTATGAAACAAGTATGTGAAAATGGGCTTAATTTTCTCAAAGTATATTCATTTTTAATTTAGAGAGTTAAAATATCTCTCTTTTTTAGGGGCCGGCCCTGTGGCGGAGTGGTTAAGTTAGTGCGTTCTGCTTCAGTGGCCTGGGGTTTCGTTGGTTCGGATCCTGGGCCCAGACGTGGCACTGCTCGTCGGGCCATGTTGAGGTGGTATCCTACATGCCACAACTAGATGGACCCACAACCAAGATATACAACTATGTACTGGGGGGATTTGGGGAGAAAAACAGAAAAAGAAAATAAAAAGGGGGAAGACTGGCAACAGTTGTTAGCTCAGGTGCCAATCTTTAAAAAAAAATATATATATATATATGTATATATATATATTTTAAGTAATTTAAACATATAGTACAAAGTACATACATACTTTAGAATCCCTTATACTAACAATTTGTAAATCTGCGCATTGAGAGTATAATGTTTGTTAATGTTATACAAATAGTTGTTATAAATTTTCTTAATTCTTTTATATTTCAGAGAAAGAGATTTGAAGAAAACTGGGTACAGGTTCAACAAAACCAAACAGAAGAGAAACAGAAAAAGAAATAAAACGCAGAGCAGTCACAGTAAAATTATGGAGGAAAACTCATTTGAAACCTTAAGTTATCTTACGCCAGGAGATCAGGACCCATCTCAGAGTGAAGAGGAAGACTTAGAAAAGACCAAAAGAGAATCAGGGTGTACCTTCACTGGTGGTCTGGGAAACGAACTAGGAGATATAGTGAATGGCCATAAAGATGAAAGACAGAAAAATATAAGTCGTGACGACAGTTTTCCAAATGTTACATCTGTAGTTGAATTGAACAATACACCAAAGAATTACCTCCCTAAGGAAGATGATGACTTGTTTCTAAGTTTGTCATTGATGCCAAATGAAAACTCTATTATTTGTCCAACAATGACTCAAAATCTTTCCTGTGAAGCAAGTGATGACTGCTCTAGTATGAAGGTAGAAAAGCATATTGGAAATAGGCACACCATGGCATTACACATACAGGAGCAATTTGCTGAAACCCCCTGCTCATTTCTGCAGAAGAGAGAGATGGTAGATAAAAGTCTCCCTAATGAAACAATTCTGTGCCGTCAATATGGATCTAGAACTTCAGATAAAGTCTTAAGAAAGGAACAAGGAGTAAATACAACTACAAACAATCATTGGGCTTTTTTCTCAAACAATTTATCTGATGAAGAATTACAGCTGCGTTCTGATAGACAAGCCTATTTTGGTACCTGGCCTGAGGGACCTCATAAGTTTATATGTGAACAGAGACCAAAGAAAGATAGAAGGCGAAAACTGGCCAGTCCTGATAGCAGGGGGCAATTGATTAAATTGATCTCCACTTCGGAAGGAGCATTAGGACCAGGAAGCAGTCCAGAAACATTGATAGAGGAGAAGCTATTGATAGAAAATGAAGATTTGTCACCTCCAACTGAGAATGTAGATTCACTCGTAGAAACAGAAACAAATACCTTCAAAAGCTCCTTACTTAACCTGGATATCCCAAAGAGTGCCTTACACTCAACAAAGAATAAGAAAAGGAGGCAGAAAAAGATTTTCAATTTGGCACCAAACTTTAACCTACTGGGACAGACTCATATTGGTGTAAAAGAATGGGGGAAATGTGGCTTGTTAACAGAAAGTCATGGACTAAAAATTATTTTGGAAGAAGAAAAAGATAGAATTTTAGAAGTAAATAATGAAGAGGAGAATAAGCAAAAACTTAAGACCCTCAATCATCATCTATCATGGATTTACTTTGATATTATCAAAGATCCTCCTCTAAATGTTGGTGGACAGTTTTATTCTCATTACCTGCCATTTAATGGACTAAGGCATTCTGTGTATTTTTACAGAAACCCTGTTCCTTCTCTTATGCTACAATATACATCTAGCTTTTGGAAGGTATCTTTTACAAGCAGGAAGCTGTTTTTGACTTTCAAATCTCCGACAAGAGTAGATAACCAAGTAAATGATGTAGGGCTTACTTCTTCAGAAATTTTCAGTAGCCAACCTGATACTTTGTCTTCTTTTAGAGTCACTTCTGATCTTCACTTTTTAAATCAAAGGTTTGATGAAAAGCCGAAGATATGGGAAGAAAAGTCGTTACAGTTCTTACAAACTGCGGATAACCAGGATTTAACAAGCTCTGACTCTGATTCCCTTGAGCTACCATTATCACAACGATTTGCCTCTCAACTAGTAAAGCTTTTTGGATCTCTTGGAGTGCCAGTGGGTAAATTGTGTTTATTTGCTACAAATAAAAAGTCCAGTTTAACATACGTGAGTAATTTTTGAGGTGTTTCTACCTCATGCTAGTGATTTGATGCAGTTAATTGATTTTGTGATACTTTTCAGCAGTGGAAGTGGAGGACCCATAGCAAATGCCAGAGTCTTCCCACCTCCATGACTAACAGTCTTAAATGTCTTTGAGCATGTAGAATACTTGCACTCTCAAATTTAAATAAACCCTGGAAAGAATGAAGGGTGAAGCAAGCAAACAATGATTCTGTAACAAACAGAGATAGACTGCTTTTTAAAAAATCTTTCTACTTTCTGCATTTCTCTTGCTTGGCACATGGCCCTTTCTTTTCTCATTCACAATATGGCTCCCACATATGAGAATATTAAAGGGGAGGACAGTGAAGATTAAATATCATCTGAAATAAGTTGAATTTAATTTTTAAAGACTGTCTGAGAAGGGTGCTGAAAAGAAGATTAGGAAGGAGTCTGACTGGTTGACTTGAAAAGTTCCTTTGGGCTCTTAAGGTTGTTCTTGGAAATGAAAAACCCACCTGTGAATAAAACAGTGAAAATATGATTTTTTAATATTACAAGTAAAATTTTAAGTAAATTTCTTCTAAATGATAAGCATATTTAAGATGCTAAATGTCTTAAAGAGTACATGGGCACATATTCCAACTTTTCCTTATCTTTGAGTCAGTGGCATGTGTTAGTGTTTCATGCAATTGCATGTGTCCCCTTCCTTAGGGACAAAAGCTGTAAGAACCAAGAGGTCAAAGCTCCAATCTCTGCAGTTCTCCTGTATCTTCTTGATATGCTTTCTCGTCTACCCCTACCAGAGTGCCTGGGCCCTGCTCATGTCCTACAGCTTGTCCTCCAGAGTTTTTCACTTTGCTTGTAAACTTCTGCTGTTCTGGATAAACTTGGTCCCCACAGCTCAGACCCAAGATTGGCTAAGTCTCAGGGTCAGGAGGTTACAACTGTCAACTTGCTCTTAGGGTTCTGGCATCACGTTATAATTTTTGTAAGCTCTGTGAATAGCCACATCTTAAGTGTTTCCTGCAATTTTCTATCCTCCTAGATGCACCAAAGAAACATACTAATTAAAAAAATTAAAATGCATTTACTTTGGGGAATTTAAAAAGATAATTGAAGTCATTTTAGGTCAGGGATCTTGGTTCAAGGTCCATATTCTGAAATTGTATGCAAAATTTTTTGTGTCATTTTTCTGGGAGAAAGTCCATAGATTTTATCAGCTTCTCGGTGGGGGGTCCATGACCCCCAAAAGATGAACAATCTCTGCCTTAGATTGGCACCAGAAAGATGAAAGCACTGGTGGGAAAAGATTCTAAGCCTCCTTCTCCCTTAAACGCACAATGTCATCATAATCAGCAATAGTGATCAGACATCCATTAATTAAGCTTTGGAAAGCTTTTTGGATGAAATAGGCCTCATTCATCAAATAGCTTACCTTCTAAATGGGGAGATAAGACTAAAGCAAAACAAAATTATTGCACATAGAAAATATAAATGACCAGTTTATGAATATTTTGTGAGTTTAGCAGTGCTAAAGGGATAGTTGAAGAGATTATGGGGTTATGGTTTTGTCTGGGATGGCTTCAATGTGGAAGTGCATTATAAGCACTGTTTATACAAATGTGGCTTAAAAGAAAAACAGAAAGAATTTCATATTTGGAAATGGCATGTGCTTAAAAAAGGAGAGAAGAAAACTGCAAATGGAGTCTGTAAACTAATTTGTTTGACTAGGTTGGACAAGCCAAGCTCTGGTGTATCTATGGTTAGTAGCCTTGCAAATAAGGCAGGAAACTCAAATGAATCCTAGTATTAGAAGCTCTGCAGACACAGTGGAATTACATAGTAGAGCCATATATAGGCCTGAAGAAACCAAACTACCCATTTTGCTAGGGATATGTGAGTATAGGAAAAATATTTGTGTGGTTTGGTATGGCTGATATGTATCAATGTTTGGACTTGTTTATGAGCGTCTTAATTGTTTGTGAGGATTTTTTTCCCCAAGACACTCTTATGTGGAAGGAGTAATTTGCAAGAAGGCTAAACTTGCTATAGTTGCAATGGTTTATTCAAGTCACAGGAGAGGATGATTACCTAAATTTTATGCCCTGTGACAGTACCACTTGAAGCTATTTTACATGTATAGTATATATATGTATTGATATGCATATATATTTATACTTACATGAGAATATGAACTATGATGCATATCATTTTACATTTATACATAAGGATTTTCATTGAGTTTGGATAGTGTTTACTAATAGAGATTTGAGACTAACTCCTGCTTTAGCCATCACTGAAATATCCTCAAAACTAGGCTTTTACCATTATGGTGGTCTAGATATCATGTTTGCCTATCTTCACATTTAGGGTAAAAATCTTTGTGGCATTAGAGGTGAAATTTGTTCCTTTTTTTCACAGAATCTTTGTTGCCTGATGACTGTGTGGTTCTCCTTGCCTGGATGACACTGAAGATGATCTATTTGCAATGGAAGACATCAGTGGAGGTATATTTTTATGGCTTTCAAAGAAGACCTTCTCTAACTGGTTTCTTAAAAAAAAAAAACAGTTGGAGAAAACCTGTTCATCAAATGTAACATGAAAGGTTATTCTCTATATCAAAGTAGAGAAAGAATATATATGGATGGGTGGATAATGTGTGGATGTTTCTTTTAATTAGTCCCAAAGAGAAAGTTGCAGTTAATTTCCTAACTTTGTTGTAGTGTAGGCTGGTATAAGGGCCCACTGGTGGGTGACTAAGATGCCTATTTTAGGAGAGTCCTTTATTCTTTATTACATCTTTTCTCCCGTCTGGCCCTCAATCTTATCCTGTTATGATAGAGTAACAGCTACAAATTAGATTCATATTTACTTTACTTGGAAGCACCTCATTATTGGTGTGTTCTGTTGGTGCATAGTGAGAGACATGACTATTCTGACAGGCCGTTAATTTTCCAGGTAGCTGGAGGAGGACTGGCTGGGCAGCTTAGAAAAGTAATAGAAACTCTGGAAAAGCCAGTACTCTATATAATGTGATGGGGAGAGGGAGGCTGGGTTTCTGTTTACATTAGTTGATTGTGATTTCAGTGTGCCCAGAGGCAATGCTCAGGGGTACATTTTGAAATAAATAGTAAAATCAAGGTTTTGTGAAACATTATAGAATTATATAATTCAGGATAGTAGGTGTTTCATAACTGTTCATATGACCACAGCTGTGGGAAAAGTAGATTTGTTTTGTATGCCCAGTTAGTGAAACCAAATACTTTTTTTTTTTTTTGAGGAAGATTAGCCCTGAGCTAACTCCTGCCAATCCTCCTCTTTTTGCTGAGGAAGACTGGCCCTGAGCTAACATCCGTGCCCTCTTCCTCCACTTTATATGTGGGATGCCTACCACAGCATGGCTTGCCAAGCAGTGCCCTGTCCACACCCAGGATCTGAACTGGTGAACCCTGGGCCGCCAAAGCAGAATGTGTGACCTTAACCACTGCGCCACCGGGCCAGCCCCCAAATACATTTTTCTAAACTTCTTATATCTTCTTATTTCCTATGGAGACCTTACTGCTACCTAAACACACACACACCCCGCAATACTTTAAATGTTTAAATTGACACTTGTGGATATTATATTTTTTGGTCATTTGGGGAGTGTCCCTACATGAGTTAAATCATGATGCAAACTTAACCCCAATGCCAAATATTAATCATTATTATATGTATTCTGGTTATAATTTCTAGAAAAGACAGAAGAAGATTGGTTAAAAAATGAGAATTCCTTGGACTGTAAGTACAACTTATTCCAGATCTACATGATCAGAAGGAGGTGGATGTTGACATTATTTGGTTGTAATAGCTTGTATGTACCGCAATTGAAGAGTAAATGTAAAAAATGTAGTCTGTTACCATAGCAACCCTGTGTGCTATTGCACATGTGATGCTTTTGTTTCCTTTAAATGTAGATCTTTTTGTGAAATACAACAAAGCTTAGATTGTTTCTACCAAATTTATTTTCCAACTTTATTGGTTAGACATATTTTAGAGCATTCTGTCAACACATAGTTTATGAGGGATTCTTCCCCACCCTGCCCCCCCATATGTGATGAGGGCTGGAAATTAGGGATATAAGTTATATTTAAATATTAAACGATTCTCTAGGAAAAGAGGTAAAACATGTAGACAAACTCATGTCACATTTTAAACTTGACATCAAGCTGACATTAAAATAAACACATTGCACTTTTTTCAAATGCCTAAATTATGAAATAAACACAGCTGCTACGATTTCAGTGTATATGTGTCTGCATTTGATAAGAACTAAATGCACTGTGCATTTACCATATGTTTTCTCTCTTCATTTTAACTCTTATTTCTAAGAGTATTCTGTATATCCATTTTTCAACTAGAAATACACATATACCCAGTAAAAATATTTTTGTTTGTTTTAAACTTGGTTCAGCCGAAAGAAGAAGGATTAAAGATCTGGGGGAAGAGTTTAGAGATTAGGAGGGACCAACAGAAAATGGGGGATAAATGAAAAATATGAGATAGGAGGAATTCCAGAAAGAAGGTAAATTCATTCACGTTTAACAAATATTTATTGAGTTGCCTCAATTCAGACATTGTTCTAAGCACTGAGGATGTGGCAATGAAAATATTCCTGCCCTCATGGGGTTTATGTTGGGACCGAAGGTAAGAAGGGAGGGTTTTCCCTCTGGCCCCACCATGAGGGGGTCCCAGTGTGACACCAGTACTAGCAGCATGCAACAAGCATGGGTGTATTTGGCTGTGACCAACTGGGGAGTCTTTTCTATCTTCTAAATTTGGACGTTTTGTGTCAAGGACTCTTTCTGGACCATACTTTTGATTATTATGTTCATCTTCCATATTCATGCTCAACTGCCCTCTGTGAACCTGGTCTTCTCCTCAGAGAGCAATCACCCCTAATTATTAATCTTTTCTCTTGGGGAATTCTATGAGTGTTGTAGCTATGTACAGATTTTTTGCAATTATAATGAGAACAAGGCTCCCTGTTTTGTGTTTGATGTAATATACTGATCAGTGGGCCTCAAGGCTGTAAATAGAAATTTAGAAGGAGGGCAATAGCAGGAGAATGTGGTTGGCTCTGGGAGCCACAAGTTCCTGCCTATTTCAAAATCCTCTTCCTGCTGGTCGCCAGGGTGTTTATATTATGTTATTTCCTTAAAAGGTGGGGTAGAGTGCTGGAAAGAGGATGGGTTCCCATCTTGAAGCTACTGCTGACTGGCTGTGTGACCTTAAGCAAATTATCCTCTCAGAGCCTCAATTTCTTCACCTGTAAAAAATAAGTCTATAATACCAACCTGTCATGGGGATATTAAATGAGGATTAAATGAAATAACTTGTACAAACTACTTAGCATAGTGCCTGAAAAATAATAGGCTCTTAGTAAGGGTTAATTCCCTTACCCTAAATATCTCCTTGGATTAAAGCATTATCTTTGAGATGCCCCTGACAAAATAGAAACTGTGTTATCTGGGAGAGCAACGTATTGATTCAATAAACTTGTTAACACATTTATATGAATTAGTGTATTTACTATTAACTTTATAATATAAATAGCTGGATCCTCAGGGAAGGGGACTTAGAGCAGGTTTTGATTTCGAGACCGGAGGTTGAGCTATGTCAGGAGGACAGGCTCTTAAGTGAGGCAGGACCAAGCAGGGTGTGGGGATTGTGGGCACAATGTGAAGTTCTAGATGTCAGGGGAGTGGCATAAATAGGGAAACAGCCTGGGGAACTGAAAACAAACTCTGTTCTTGTGACCAGTGTGTCTGGACTTGTCTGGGCTCTTGTTTGTTTGCAGTTGAATTCTCCCGTCTTCCTGGTGCTGTTGAAGATCCTGATCATCAAGAAAGAGTGCTCAGTGCTGGCTCAAAGGATTATTTCCAGCAGCATACTCACTGGATATCAAAATTGTCTTGGATAATCTGTCAACCATTCTTGATTAGTTATCTGAATAATAAAAACTGAACAAAAGAGGTAAAAACTTGAACACTTTATTATTTAATTTTGAAGATGTTTGCCATACTTTAATTTCTTTTATAGAAGAAAAATAAGGCACAAAAAACTTGAGTAGCTTATTTTAAAAATTGTATCAGGATAGAAGGGTAGGCCCTTTACCCAGGTCTAGATCCATGATTCCATTTCTAGAATTCTGAAATCCAGAAAGCTCTGAAAACCAAAAGTTGTTTTTTGTTTTGTTTCTTAAATGTTTGGCTTAGTGTGAATAGTCACACATTTTACTGCAGAAATATTAATGTATTAAATTACCAGGGGCTGCCCCAGACCCCACTGAGAATTTAAGGGGTGTGTGTGTGTGTGTGTGTGTGTATATACATATATACATATGTACATACACACACTGTGTACCTTCAACAAAACAACCGATAAACAAACATATACTTTCTGAATGCTGAAACAAATCTAACCTCAAGGATTTTGGTTAGGGATTGTGGGACTTGCACTATACTACAGTTACTATTATTTTTTTTATTCTGTTGTAGTTTAGTTGTACTGAAACTTTAAATATGAAAATTCATATTTGAAAAATATAAATTAAAGGGTGATTACTCACTATTCACCATGTAGGCATTGACTTAATCCCTCTGTTTTCAGAGAGGGAGCCCCCTGTCTTCTCTTTGTTCCCGCTCCTCCCCACCCTGTCTGATCCACCTCCAGGCTTCTCTAGGGGGTGGGCAGCTGCCTGACAGTGTGGATGTTTGACCTTTCTGTTTACAACCCCAGCCCCAGCCCCAAACCTTCTAGTTCCTGAAATTTTAGGGGTTATGTTAAATTGTGTTGCTTCTTGGCTTTCTATAACTCAGGTTTTTTGGGGTTTTTTTTCCCCAAATTAATTAACACTTGGCCTTTGCTCTCCAGTTTTCAAAATGTTGTTGCTGCGATCTTCTCTCTCCTTTATTATAGTTTACGCTTAAAAATAATAACAAAACAACTACCCCCTGCAAAAAAAAAAAACACTTTACAATTTAGTTGGGTTTCAAAGAGAGAGGAGAAGTTAAATATTTGTGTTCCATCTGCCATCTTTATTGGGAATCGAGTGCTTTTTAAAAAATAGCTCAGTGTTTTCCTCATGTTCATTTCCTACAGCTTTAGTTTATCTTTCTACTAGACTGTAGGTCTCTTCCAGATGGAGACCAGGGTCTCAGGGTTTGGTTGAACTCCCCAAGGGTCTTGCTCTCTGCAGCTCCTAGAGCTTTTGTGAAACTGGACTTGCCTTTGGCCTAGGATGGGATGATTTCAGGGAAGGGCTGACTAGTATTAGGATTGAAGCACAGACACCTGTGGAGGGGACTCTGGCATCTGGCATATCCTTGCTTTCTTAGGGGCCTCCCACAGTGACATCTATGAATTTCTAGTGAATACATTAGAATCCACACCACCATGGCTATAACCAAGGGTAATGTTATAAATATTTAACGAGTCTGGCACCTGGAGTGACCAGTTCTGAAACACCTTTATGCTGTACTGATGCATGCCTACTGACTATGCACCTAGCTTGTACTTGGGTTCCAGAATGCCCCCAGCTTTCTCCAGCCCCTGCCTCTATTACCTTGTCCTAATTTCCAGAATAGAGCTTTAGAAACATGGGTTGGGGCTACTCTCCCCCTCTCCCAGGCTTCCTCCTCAAAGCTTATACTCTTCAAATGCCCCTGTGCACAGTGGCAAATAATAGGTGCTGTGGAAATAGAAGATATGGTCTTTGCCTTGGGGGAGGGGTGTGACTGACATCGAAAAGAGTGAGGGATGGAATGTAGGAGTCAGAGGCAGCGTGGGGTAGAATGAGCAAAATGAAGCTTGTCCAGAGGACATTTCTGCATTGGCAGACTTATCCCAGGCCACCAGAGTCCTGAGCATTCCCCTATCAATTCAGCCAAGTGGACATACTCTGCATTACTTCTCTTCCCTGGTCCCCCTTCCCCTAACCTCTTCCAGCTTCCTGCAGCCTCCATCCGGCTTCCAGGGGAAGGATGAGGGAAGACCCAGGAGGGAACAGGGTTAGGTAGAGAGGAGGACAGAGTCCTACCTCTGACTGGCCAAATTGTGCAGAATGTGGCAGAAGGCGCAAGCTGGAGGTGCTGGAGCAACTAGGAGTCTGTCGTAGAAACAGCTAAGAGGCAAAGATAGACTTCTGTCCTGTGCTCTCAATCATTTCACTTATATATATGTAACAAGATGGATATGTATATAAGATTAACTTCTGTTTTCGAGTGAAAAAATCGGAGAAAAGTTTTTGGTCGAGGAAGAAAGGACATAGGATTAGAGAGAATTGGGAAAGCTACCATATTTAAGATGTTTCTACCATGTTGAAGGGGTTTTGATTAGACTGCTTTGGAAGCTTCAACTTGGTTTCAGACTTTCTGCCGTCTTGGCATCACTGGGAGAGGAACCAGAGGCTGATTTAGAATCAATCCTGGGTTATTTGGAGCTATAGGTTTGAGGGTTAATTCCTAGTTTTCACTAGCTCTCCTTTGCATCTTTGTTTTTCCATGTCTTGTTAAATAGTAATAATTAAATAAACATTTGAATGTTTCTTCATTTGCCAAAAATGACTTAGAAGATTATTTTCTGTATGTCCATCAATATGGTTACTGACTCCGTTTACATTACTCCTTAGCTGACATTATCACCATCTTTGTTCAGTCTTAATCTTTAGTTAACCTGAAGCTCACACTCATCTGCTGATAATAGTTCAGGTCCACATACAATTATTGAGACTTTCTGAATGTCAGGCACTGTGTTAGATCTTGGGATGACAAGGATGACACTGTCCCCACCCTTGAACTTACAGCCTAGTGGTCAGAAGACCTGTCTTCTGGGCAGCACACTATTTCCCAGCATCTACTAGGTCACTTCGCTTGCCACAGGCACTGCAGACTCCGTGTGCCCAAACCTCTAGCCCCCGAGGCTGTGTGTCCTCCTGCTGCCCTAACCACGTGCCTGGGACCCTCTATAGAAGGAAATAGAAGTAGACAGAAGTCTCATTATGCCAGCCACATAGGTAATTTAAATTTTCTAGTAGCCACTTTAAAAAGGCAAAAAAAGCAGGTGAAATTAATTTTAATAATATATTAACCCAATACACCCAACATATTATCCTTTCAACATATAATCAATATAAAAATTGAGATATTTTACTTTTTTTCATACTGAACCTTTGAAATTCAATATGTATTTTAATCTCAGTTTGCACTAGCCACATTTCAAGTGCTCAATAGCCACACGTGACGAGTGGCTCCTGTAGACGGTGCACGTCTAGAATGAAAAAGGTAGTATTTGAGGCTGGGCAAAAACACTCTTTTAAGAAGTATGACAGAATACATACATTATAAGCATCACTATTTTTATGATTCATGTATATTCTCTGTTTCTTATGGCTTTCTCCTAATATTTAGAGAAGCTTTTGAAATCCCAGTGTTGCTGAGCAGTGCTAAGAAGAATCGGAAAGTATCCTTTCTCAGCGCTGGGAAGGGATTTTTCAAGGGAGAGCAGTTCATCTCCCTGGCCCTCCCCCAGGGGAACCCCAAGGGGAAGTGAGATTCCCAGCACAGAGCTCCTCCCTGCTTGCACGTCCCTTCCGAAGTTTGTTGTGAAATCTCTGGATTTTTGTTTTAGAAGGAAATTGTTTCTCTTCACAATTTCTTTTCAAAATTTTCATACCTTAGCTGCCAGAAACAAAATGTATTTATTTTACAATAATTATTACAGCTGAAGCCCCCAGATATCCTGGATTTTTCCAGGATGGTGTTCATTTTTAATATGTCTCTTTCAGTCCAGGCATCTTGAGTTTTGGTTCAGAAAATAGGATCACTCTGTCACACTCTTGAGTGTGAAATATCGGAGAGTTCTGTGGTGATCAACCAACTGGCACTCACCAGTTCCTGGAACTTAGAACTTAATTCTGGCTCCTTCTCTCTGAGTGGTTTCGGGAGACTGCTCCTTTCCCCGGGGAGCTGAACCAGCTCCCAGAGAGGCCATGTCTTTTCAGGGGGCAACAGAGGATGTCCCTGGGCAGGAGCCCTTCCTTCTCAGGAGCTAGTGCATGCTACGGCTCATAGGTCAATCTGAGTTTTAAGGGGTGCTTTTCCTGAGGAAGAAGAGATCTAAAGTTATGTAGAGGCAACAAAGCTTTCTAAGAATATTTTTGGCAGGCTGATGAAGGATTAGAAAAAGAAAAGATACAGGCCCTGGGATAGAGGTGTTAGCTGTTGGGACACCAGCCAGATACTGCTGCTCACAAATTGGGGGAGACAATGGCCTTTACTGTTACTGTTCAAAATCCTGTTCACGTTCACTAAAATTATTCTGTTCACTAAAATTATTTCACTTTCAAGGTCCAGGCGCGTCAGGGGTGCGGTGGGGAGGCTGCTGCAGGGCGCCCGGCTTCCCCGCGGGCGCCCCTGGGAAGCGTGTCGGTGTGCCACCGGGCAGCCCTCTCCCCTCGGGGCGCGGGGCCGGGAGGCGCGGGCGGGGCCGAGAGCGGGGTCGCGGGGCCGCTCTGCCGGCGTCGCCAGCTTTCCAGGTAGGGACGCCCCCTCCCAGGCGGGCGGGCGGGGGGAGGGGCTGGGCTCCGAGCGCCGCCCCTCCATCTATCACATGGCCGGAGAGCCACAAAAACAACCGCTTCGGTCAAGCCCGGGACCTCAGGCAGGGGACCCCCGGGCTCTCGGGCCAGCCCCCGCCCATGGAGGAGAGTTTTCTTGAATCCTTTGGGAGGCTGAGCCTCCGGCAGCGGCAGCCGCCGCCTCGGCCGCCGGCCCCGCCGCCCGCGCGTGGGACCCCGCCGCGCCGCCCCGGCTTTAGGAAGCACCTCTACCTTCTGCGCGGCCTCCCGGGCTCGGGGAAAACCACGCTGGCCAGGTAATGACCCCGGCCGCCGCCGCCCGCCCCCGCCGCGGGAGCCGGGCCGCCCGGGGCTGCGGGGCCGGGCCGCGGGCGCGCGACGAGGGCGGCCGGCCCTGTGCGGCGGGCCGCGCTCCCCCGGGACGGCTGTCGGCGCTGCGCCTCGCGCGGGCCCGAGGGCACCGGCCTGCCCGCCGCCGCGCCGGGCCCGGAGCGCGCGGGCCGAGCGCGGGACCGCGCCGCCTCCCCGGCCCGCGGCGGGAGGCCCGCAGGGAGGCTGCTCCAGGACCCGCGGGGCGACTGCTGAGAAACGCGCCGGCCGCCGCGAGCGCGGGCACCGCCACGGGCGGCAACAGGCGCCTCCCGCAGCACGAGCGGGCCGGGCGGGGGCCGGGCGGCGGCGCCCGCGGGCAGCTCGGCGGCTTCGGGCCGCCCCGCGCGGGCTTCGGCGGCTGCGGAGGCGCACAGGTGCGCGGGGGGCGCCGCGGCCGTCGGGCCGGAGCCTCGCCCGCGGCGCCCAAACCCGTGTCCTCGCGGGTTGCGTAACGGGCCGCCGTACCCGGCCGGCGCCGAGCGCGCGGGCCCGCTGCCGGCCGCCACCTTGTCGCCTGCCAGGCCCGCCGCCGCAGCCTCACGCCCGCCGCCCGGCCCTCGAGGTTCCAGCACCGCCGACCTGCTCCTGCCCTGGCCCTTGCGGACGCGGCCCGCCCGCCCGGCTTGCCCTCCGCCTCGTCTTCTGGGCTCCTGGGCTTCCTGTTTACACCTCCGTGGCTGCGCTTGGTTTTGCACATGCTTTCGTTTATCCTTCTGTAATGTTCTTGAAGGTAGGGGCCGTATCTGGTCGTGCCAAGCGCAGAGTGTGGCACGTAGTGTGTGTTCAATAGAAGAAGTGGTCCCTTGCCTTCAGAGAGCTTTCCGTCTCACTAGAGAGGCGGCTAGCCAGCGAACCGTGGAGCTGCTGAAGAAGAACCCAGGTAGCCTACGTTCAGGAGCTGGTTTGCATGGTCCACCAAACCGTGGGAGGAGGGTCTGGGTCCTTCGGGGGTGACGTACTGCCACTTTTAATTCGGATTCCTGGCGGATTTGTGGAGCAGAAGCCTTGAGCAAAACAATATTGCTACATTTTCACAGATTCAAGGGCTGGGTGACTGCCCCTACACGTGCGCAGGTCCGGAGGCCTTCTCTCTGTCTGCGAGGGGAGCCTGCTGAGAACCCAGCAGAATTTGGTTATTTTGTGATACAGTCGTGGTGGGTACATCTGTTACCAACCAAGTATCTTCTGAATTCAGTCCTGTTTAGTTTCACTTTGGCTTTGGTGATCTGTGGCCTATCACACACTGAGTGTCAAAGAAGGAAGTACACGTCTCCGGTCAGATTTTGTCTGTAGCTGCTCAGAAGGGAAGCAGTAAGACAGGACGTTGCGTGGAGCTGGACATCAGAAGCCATTTGGACCTCACATTTCTCGTCTGTAACACAAGTGGGTTGGCCTGGGTAGTCTTTACGGTCCTTTCTGGCTCTAACGTTCTACACTTTCAGGATTTTAATTCCTGGTTGACATTTGGCTAAGCGGAAAATAACGGAGGAGAGACCGGCTTGTTACAGAACCTCTCTCTGGGGACGGCTGACGAGCGCCGGCCTGGGAGTCTGAAGACTGTGCCTTTAGATCCTCCTCGTCACGACATAGCTGGTGCCTGGCCAATCGCCTGGCTTTTCTGGGACTTATTTTCCTTATACGTGAATACTAAGAAGGGATTAGGTGAGATGACTTACTGAAGATCCTTCTGCTCTTAATTTCTAATTGTCAGACTTAAAAACGGTTTGTTAATAATGGCTGGGCAAAGAGCTCTCCCCTTGGAGTCAGTTGATGGCTTCAGATCCAAGCTCTGCCACTCCCTGGCTACGATCTTTGCTCAACTTCTCTGCGCCTCAGTTTCCTTTCCTGTAAGAGGCCGTCGCTGCTCTGGGTACTTCAGATGGCGCTTGGGAAGAGTGTATGTGTCTGAGAGAACTTGTTAAATTTTAAAGTGCTGTATAAATTTTAAGAGGTATTAGTTACTGCTTAAATTGTTGATCAGCTGAGATAAATCTTCACGGTGTTCCTGGGGAGAAGCGTGGCTCCGAAGTGAAGAAGGCAACTGGAAGTTGACTTGGCGAGTCCTCCCTTTAGGCTGGGCCTTGGCGGTTCCGGGAGCAGAGGAGCCTTGGCCCTGCTTTGGGGGGGGTGGGGGCGGGGTTGTGCATTTATACCGAAATCTGGGAAGTCAGCAAGGAAGCAGGACGCAGCTCAGCAAGGAGGGAGGGTGAAATGGTGTGGATGTCACAGGCCAGGGCTCTCAAGGGGCTCCTTCCCCACTTTTTTGGGGGGCCAGGTGGGGGAGAGAAGGAGAATGGCAAATTCTTAAAAAATACACGTGTAGAAAGTAGTAAAACTGTAAGGCCGTCTTAAGTATCGTTGGATTC
This sequence comes from Equus asinus, assembly GCF_041296235.1. Taxonomy (NCBI): domain Eukaryota; kingdom Metazoa; phylum Chordata; class Mammalia; order Perissodactyla; family Equidae; genus Equus; species Equus asinus. The sequence goes on along the minus strand of NC_091800.1, from coordinate 13,977,336 downwards.
TGATAAATTCGTATTTTCTTCATGTTCGTATTTTCTGTGTTTTCCACATTTTTTATAATGACCATGTATTTCTTGAATCAGAAAAATAAAAATGTTTTTCTTTAAAAATTGGAGGAGATCATTTCTACAAATGCAGGTTCATCTTTTTTCCTGCTTAACTTTTATTTCTCATTTGATTAAAAAAATAATAAAAATGTTTTTAAAATTAGGGTATGTCATGTCTTCCAAATCAATATTAGATTTCTATGCTTTTCACCTCTATGTTTTCATAGTTTGAAGGGGCTGGAATGTGGAAACCATCTATTTAAATTCTTTGGACATATTAAAAAACAGTTGGAGTTTTATCTGGTTTAAAATAATTTTAAGTACATGAGAGGACTGAGAAATTAGTGTGTCCCCTAAATCTGTTTTATTACCTCTATTTCATTTTAAAAACATTTCAAAAATAGATTCTTACCATTGACTTGTAAGCGCTGCTTCCAGCAATTCATCCAAAGGCAGTCGCTGGACAAGTGCGTGAATGTAGAGGAAAGTTCATCACAGTTTCTTTATGATAGGAAGAACGTGAGCCAACTTAAACACTCAAAAATAGAGGGTGGACTTGTAAGTCATGTCATTAATGGGAAGTAGGTGTATATTTGACATGCAAATATATTTGTACTCACACACGGTTAAGTTAAAAAGCTTGTTAACAAAGCTACCTCTGTATATACGCAAAAGTCCCATTTTCTATTCAAAGAAAGGGAGTCTCCTTATACTCATTAACAAATCTTTCAAAAGGTAGATATCTGTTGATAGTTGACATTAGATAGTGGGATTATAGACTTTTCCCCCTGACTTATTTTCTCATTTTTCTACAACAAATGTGTATTACTTGTTAACTTTTTAAAGGTGAAAATAGTTTTGTTAAATAACTTGACTAGATAGACTCAAGTTGTGTGGCAAAGCATTTATTAAATAACTAAATAAATGTCATCTTCTCTATCAAAAGGCTTTCCTAGGTTCACTCTCAGTTGGAGATATGCTAGGAAACTTTTTAAATCCACGAGGCAATTGATTTTAATTACTTATGAACTAATTACTAAATATTTTATTATTAGTTTTCATTAATTAGTATACCAACTAGCATAGGTCACTGGGTTCTTCAACACCTCAAGTTCTTTATCCTTAAAATAAAGCTAATGTTCCATAAGTAAGTTTATTGTGAGGATTTAAGATACTGTGGTAAACAATGATCCTATGATTATGTATGTGAAAACACTGTGGAACGCGTGGGCTACATAAATATCAACTATTGTTATTATTCACTAATAAACAATAATAGTATTCACCAAGTGCTTGTAAGACTATTAGTACTTGCTTAGTAAGGTACATACCAAATAAAATTAAACGAAGAAGCCTGCACAAGACCGCCAAATGGGAAGTAATCAATACACTACAGTGGGTAAGTAAAGTCTAAGGGGGAATAGCGTCTTGTATGTTGTTGCTGTTCAAGGCCAGGGGAGTCCCTGAGGGTGATTAGAAAGACTGGACAATAAGGGAAGAGATCATCTCTTCCATGTGGAGGTGGTTCTGGAGCTGCCTGGAAGATGGGGAGGATGTGGCTGAACAGAGGGAAGGGATTAGCAACATGAAAGGAGACGGAGATGGGAAAGAGCTGGGTGGCCTCTTAGGCTGGTGAGGAGAATGGCTTGACTGAAGTGGATGGTTCATGTTAGTGAATGTGTTGGTTAGATAAACCCAAGGCCGGATCATGGAGAACAGTAAAAGCTGGATAACGGGGTACAGAGCTGATAGAAGAAATAAGATTCCAGTCCCAAGACTCTCTCACTCAGCAGATGATCCAGAACTCTCTGTTTCCACAGCTGAACTGACAACTCACTTGGATCTGCACTTACCCTTTCATCCTCCCTCAATGAAAGCATCTGGATGACCTGTTTACCTCTATGCTTTCTACTCTGTGTGTGAAAATGTCCCCTTTTGGGGCCATTTTAACCATTTTTTAAGTGTACAATTCAGTGGCATTAATTACATAATGATGTGCAACCATCACCACTATCTGTTTCAAAATTTTATCACCCCAAACAGAAACTCTGTACCCATTAAGCAATAACTCCCCATTCCCCCCTCCCCTCAGCCCCTGGTACCCTCTGATCTACTTTTTGTCTCTGTGTATTTGACTCCTCTAGACACCTCATGTGAGTGGAATCATACAATGTTTGTCCTTTTGTGTCTGGCTTATTTCACTTAGCTTGATGTTTTCAAGGTTCATTCATGTTGTAGCATGTGTCAGAACCTCATTACTTTTTATGGCTGAATAATATTCCATTGCATGGATATACCACCAAATTGTCCTTTTGAAATGAAATAGCAACAGTAGAGGGTAGTCTTTCCTTTTTTTTTAGTGGCCGTATTTGAAAAATTGGAAGTTGTCAACCTTATGTCTGTTCCTTGGAATTTCTTTGAATCTTTACATATCAATCAATGCAAAGTCTGGGAATCACGTTCTAGTACATGTCACATCCTTTGTTCTAGTTCCTTTTGGCACCAGCACAAATGGTTTGTAATGTGGATTCAGTTAAGCACAAAGAATGCTTGCTTTCTTTTCTCCTCATTCATATCTCTGGATAATATGGATTTCCGTCAAGAGAAATACCTTGGGGCCGGCCCCGTGGCCGAGTGGTTAAGTTCGCACACTCCCCTTCATTCGCCCAGGGTTCCCTGGATGTGGACACGTCACCGGTCATCAGGCCGTGCTGAGTCCGCATCCCACATAGCACAGCCAGAAGGATCTACAGCTAGAATATTCAACTATGTACTGGGGGGGCTTTGGGGAGAAGAAAAAAAGATTGGCAACAGATGTTAGCTGAGGGCCAATCTTTAAAAAAAAAGAGAGAGAAATACCTTTTCATCATGTCTTGGCACTAGAGCTTTCCAAGAAAGTGAAAGGATGCTGTCCTGTTGTGATACAGTGATAAGACAGAGATGGGAGCAATGGTGTACTTTATGACCAATGAAATACGGGAAGCAGTGAGAAGAGGGGATCAATTAGCTTAGTAAGTGGTGAGTAGTTAGACCTCAAAGCACACCCACTGCACAGTGCTTCTAGCCAGCAGACCTTGATGATGGTGTTTTTATTTATGAGGCCAGGGCTCTCATAAAGCAAAGTCAAAATAGAGAGTTTGCAGTATTCCAAGTATATGAAAACAGAGTATCAGGCAGGTGACATCTCAGATCTTTATTCACTTAGGTTTACTTGGAGAAACTGTTAACTTTTTATATTTTTAATGATTTTCCTAATGTGGGTCCTACATCTCGCCTCTCCACTGCTGAGAGTCCTCGCAATACCTCTCTCTGGGGGTTGCGATGAATGAAAACTATAAATGCTATACATGTTTAACAGTAAGAATATACAGTGCAGTGTGTGTTTATAATCACTTACTGGAAAGGTTGCCCAACTTTACAAGAGAGTCACCACCCCGGCAGTCCTGGAGCCATTGGGAGAGTGGAGGAAGACCCTGCTGAACTGGGGCAATATAATATTACAGCTGTGACTTATGATTAGAGAGGCAGCAGAAATAGAGAAAGAAATCAATAGGGAAGAGTGTTTTCATAGGAAAATCTCGGGAGATGTATAGGAAGTTCCTTAGTGTTCATCTAGTCCAAGCCCAAGACACTAAGCTCTGAGAAGTTAAACATCTTGATCGGGGCTGGCCCCGTGGCGCAGCGATTAAGTTCCATTAAGTTCGCATGTTCCACTTCTTGGCAGCCTGGGGTTCCCCGGTTCCGATCCTGGGTGCGGACATGGCACCACTTGGCATGCCATGCTGTGGCAGGCTCCCCCATATAAAGTAGAGGAAGGTGGGCACGGATGTTAGCTTGGGGCCAGTCTTCCTTAAAAAAAAAAAAAAAATCTTGATCAAGGTAATGGTGTTGACTTCTCTTTATTTCTAGGCCAGAGTTTTTTCTTCTGTGCGAAAAGGAGAGGCTAGTGGGTGTGACCTGGTGAAAGCGTAATTAGATTGGTTTTGATCTGTTGTGTGAAAAAACACTTAAAGGCCCTATTAAGAGGGCTAAGCTTACCTGGATTTCAGCTGTCAGGATAAGGAAGCTACATTTTATTATTTGTCAGCGTTGATGATATGTTTCCTCTGCTATAAAAAAAATGCCAGGAAACTTTTTTTTATTAATTTGGTTCCATTGGGGGCAATGGGAGGAGATGAGATTTAGATTTTTTAGTAAGTATTCATATATTTATCTTGATTGTAATGTGTTGGTGAGAGATGTAGTCAACACCCAACTCCTAAGGTGTCTGGAGTCTGTCCTCTTCAGCTCACATGGCAGGATGTTTATAACTCAACACAGGGCCTTAGTGTCCTTATGGCATTTCAGTGAACTCTTCTCTATCATGGTGCCATTCCAGGCCCATTCAGACTCTAGAGGAACCCAATAAGAAATTATTTTCACTACAGGTTATCTAAAGATATCTAGGCTGTATGGATTGAGGAAATAGTCTGATAAAGAAAAATTAGTTTAATTTCTAATTGTTCCTTCATAAAGATCTCTGTTGCATCATGCATGTGGCCTGGGGAGAGGGCCTGGGAATGGGGAGGGGAAATGGAGAAAGAAGAGAATGCCCACATTACTGAGTGCAGACTGTATGCCTTTGCTGGCTTATTGGAGCTTTACAGTAACCCTAAGATAGGGTTGTGTTTATTTTATAAATGAGGACGTTAGGATCAGAGAATCAAGCGTTCAATTCTGAGACTCTGGGTTTCATGATACACAAAGTGGTCTCACCAAGGATGTTCACGGACAAACACTCACACCCACTTTTCACAGTTGTTGGGGAATCCTGTTGAAGTATGATTGTATAGCTGGGGTATTTCAACGTTCTTTTTCACTTTTAAGGATATGCCACAGAAAGGGTCTTTCTCTGCTGTCTCGAGTAGCGTCTTTCCAACGTTCTTTGCCCTGTGATTGGACTTTCTTTTCTTCCTTGCATTAGCACCACCTGACATATACTTATTCACTTCTTATCTGTTTCTTCCACTAGCATCTAAGCTTCATGAGATGTGATATGAGCTCTGTGAGATTAGGAACTTTGTTCTGGTCAGCTCCTCAGAAGCGCTGGCACATAGTAGGCCTAAATCACTAAGTGTTTGATGGATTTGTTAATGCCAGAAGCTTCCTAAGAGTTGGCAGCTCAGATGTCAGCATGGGTCTTGAGTAAAGAACAAAACCAAAAGGGAGATTATTCACATAAAGAGAAATATAAGAGAATGAATGGGCTGTGGAGAATAGACAAGAGGAAGAAAAAAAAAAGGAATAGAACCACTCGCCCCAGAGTTCTCTTCAATTTAGTGCACAAGAAAACCATCCCTATGTTTTACACGTGAAAATGTTTGATGTGCCGTCTCCTTCACCCAATAGTTATACTAAAAAGGGATTAAAGGTGCAGCTGCTTTCCCATTTAAGCAGCTGTCAAAAAGAGCCCAATGTGACAGTTTTCCTGTACGCCCACTGTTCTGTTGTCTGTAATTGATTTATGACATTTTGGGAAAACACAGCGAAAAACAAATGAACACTGAGGTAAGTGTGCTTCTCACTTGCCGCTCTTCTGAGCATGGCTGAATCGGCCAACAGAACACAAATGCGGGGGAAACCTGTACCATGGCAGGATTGTCTGGAAGCGTGCTGTTCACATGCGAGATACTAAAAGGCATTTCCGCTGCATAGAGTGAAATGTGAGGGCTCCCTAGGAGTCTGGTTTTGGATCTCATAAACATGCCCCACTTTGGAGGCGTGAGGGGTGAGGGCAAGAGTGAGCAGCAGAACAGACTGGGAGCTCTTCACTGGAGTCCTCTGAGCCACTGTGGCTCGGTGGTACCCATGGGCAGGCGGTGGTTGAGGTCCATCTCTCCAAGAGCGGCGCTCCACCTTGGTGTGGCAGTTAGAGCACCAGGAAGGTCAGGCCACACCAGGCCTCAGGGAGACTGTCCCAGGACGTTTACAGCCACGGCTCCCTCCCCATTCTCTTCAGGCTGTTGGGGTTCCTACCTCCCAGTTTGAAGTTCTCTAGGGGAATTGCAATAACATTCAGAAGTGGGAACCCAGAAGAATCCTCTCTCCCAGTCCCCACTAGGGGGTAAATCTGAGGTTTGGGTCAAATTCTCAATGTACAAAGATGAGTAAATAGAAATTCTCCTCACACAGTTTGGAGCCCAAAAAAAGTTTGCATAATTAAGGCAACAGAGCCTAACATTCAAGAACCATTCATACATTCACCAGATATTTATTGAGTGTCTCTCATGTGTCTGACATTCTTCTAGATGCTTGGAATAGAGCAGTGAGCAAAAGGGACAGAAATCCCCACCTTCATGGAGCATCTATTCTATCAGAGAACAATTTTCTGAAGGAAAGAAGGAAATTTTAAACAGCATCTGCTCTGCTCTGTTCTCTCAAAAACAAACGAAAAAAGATTCTGTAGCTTTTCCCCTTGAGGTCTATGCCCTCAGGAAACATTCCACATGGACACAAGGAGAGGGGCACGGTGACGTCCAGTGAAACTCGTCCATCATAGGGAGAACTGCAAACCACCTGCAAGTCCCTGGAGAAAAGGTGGTGTGTGTACCTTATAGCCCGCAAGCCTAGGGCTTGAGTGTGTAGCTCCGGGACCAGAAGCCGAGGTTTTAATTTAGCTGTACTGCTCACTGGTCTTTTTCCCCACCAGCTTTACTGAGATGTAATTGACATATTGTATAAGTTTAAGGTGTACAATGTATTGATTTCATACATTTATATATTGCAAAATGATAACCAGTGTAATGTTAGCTAACACCCCTATTGTGCCACATAATTACCATTTCTTTTTTGTGGTGAGAGTATTTAAGATCTACTCTCTCAGCAACTTTAAAGTTTATAATACAGTATTAACTATAATCACCATGCTGTACATTAGATCTCCAGACTTTATTAATCTTATAATTGGAAGTTTGTACACTTTGACCAATGACTCCCCATTTCCTCCCTGCCTCAGCCCCTGGTAACCACCACTCTACTCTCTGTTTCTATGAGTTCGACTTTTTTAGATTCCATGTATAAGTGAGATCGTACAGTATTTGTCTTTCTCTGTCTGATTTATTTCATTTAGCATAATGCCCTCAAGCCTCATCCATGTTGTTGCAAATGGCAGGATTTCCTCTTTCTCATGGCTGAATAATAGTCCATTCTGTGTATGTATATGTTATATAAATATATATAGAGAGAGCTATATCTATCTCTCTCTCTCTATATATCACATTTTCTTTATCCATTCATCTGTTGATGGCTATTGTGGATAATGCTGCTATGAGCATGGGGGTGCAGATAACGCTTTGAGATCCTGTTTTCCTTTCCTTTGGATATATACCCAGAAGAGGAATTGCTGGATTATATGGTAGTTCTATTTTTAATTTTTTGAGGAACCTCCATAGTGTTTTCCATAGTGGCTGCACCAATTTACTTTCCCACCAGCAGTGCATCAGGCTTTTTTCCACATCCTCACTAATACTTATCACTTGTCTTTTTGATAATGGTGATTCTAACAGGTGTGAGCTGATACCTCATTGTGGTTTTAATTTGCATTTCCCTGATGATTAGTGATGTTGAGTGTGTTTTCATGTACTTGTTTGCTGTTTGTATGTTTTCTCTGGAAAAATATCTATTCAGATCCTCTGCCCATTTTTAAATTGGGTTGTTTGTTATTTTGCTATTGAGTTGTATGAGTTCTTCATATATTTTGGCTATTAACCCCTTATCAGATATAGGATTTGCAGATATTTTCCCCCTTTCAGTAGGTGCTTTTTCATTTTGCTGATTTTTCCTTTGCTGTGCAGGAGCTTTTTGCTTTGATGTAGTCCCACTTATTAATTTTGCTTTTGTTTCTTGTGCTTTTGGTGTCATATCTCAAAATATTGCTGCCAAGACCAGTGTCAAGGAGCTTTTTCCCTGTTTTCTCCTAAGGGTTTTATGGTTTCAGGTCTTAGGTTTAAGTTTTTGATCCATTTTTTTTTTTGAGGAAGATTAGCCCTGAGTTAACATATGCTGCCAATCCTCCTCTTTTTGCTGAGGAAGACTGGCCTGAGCTAGCATCCGTGCCCATCTTCCTCCACTTTATATGTGGGACGCCTACCACAGCATGGCTTCCCAAGTGGTGCCATGTCCGCACCCGGGATCCGAACCGGTGAACCCCAGGCCGCCCAAGTGGAACATGCGAACTTAACAGCTGCACCACCGGGCGGCCCCTTGAGTTCATTTTTGTTAGTGGTGTAAGAATGAGGTCCAGGGGGCTGGCCCCGTGGCCGAGTGGTTAAGTTCGCGCGCTCCGCTGCAGGCGGCCCAGTGTTGCGTTGGTTCGAATCCTGGGCGCTGACGTGGTACTGCTCATCAAACCACGCTGAGGCAGCGTCCCACATGCCACAACTAGAAGGACCCACAACGAAGAATATAAAACTATGTACTGGGGGGCCTTTGGGGAGAAAAAGGAAAATAATAAAAAATCTTAAAAAAGAAAGATAGGGGTCCACTTTCATTCTTCTGCATGGGGTTATCCAGTTTTCTCAACACCATTTGTTGAAGAGACTGTCCTTTCCCCATTGAGTATTCTTGGCTCCCTTGTCAAATATTAGTTGACTGTATATATGTGTGTTTATTTCTAGGCTCTTGATTCTGTTCCGGTGGTCTATCTGCCAGTTTTTATGTTAGTACCATACTGTTTTGATTTCTATAGTTTTGTACTATAGTTTGAAATTTGGAAGTGTGATGCCTCCAGCTTTTGTCTTCTTTGTCAGGATTGCTTTGGCTTTTTTCAGGTTCTTTTGTGGTTCCATATAAGTTTTAGGATTGTTTTTTCTATTTCTGTGAAAAATGCCATTGGAATTTTGATGGAGATTGCATTGAATCTATAGATAGCTTTGGTTAATATGGACATTTTAACAATATTCATTCTTCCAATCCATGAACATGGAATATCTTTCCAGTTTTGTGTCTTCTTCAGTTTCTTTCATCAAAGTCTTGTAGTTTTCAGTGTACAGATTTTCACTTCCTTAGTTAAATTTATTCCCAAGTATTTTATTGTTTTTGATGCAAGTGTGAATGGGATTGTTTTCTTAATTCTTTTTCAGATGTTTTGTTGTTAGTGTTTAGAAACACAACTGATTTCTCTTTGTTGATTTTTGTATCCACTCACTGGTCTTAATTTCCTCATCTGTAACATGGGACTTACTATCAGTACTTATCTCACAGGTGTATTTGAGCATTATAGGAGAACAGTCAAGCCATTAAAATAGTGCTTGGAGCACAATAAGCACTTTGTAAATGTTAGCTATGTTTATTATTATGCTGATAATGGAGTACTACATAGCAGTTAAAAGGAGTGGACTAAATCTATATATCAACATGAATAGATCTAAAAAATATAATTTTCCTTCACTTATTCATTCAACAGTATTTATTGAGCGCCTACTGTGTTTTAGGCAGTGTTCTAGGTACTTGGGAGTCATCAGTGAACAAAACAGAGATCCTGCTCTCATGGACCAAATATGCCAGAGGTGGGGAAATGGATGTAAACTAGAGGGAGATTGTATGTCGTGTTAGAAGGTGAAAAGTGCTGTGGAAAAGGGAGAAGAGAAGTAGAGTAAAAGTATTTGGGAATGCCAGAGTTAAGGGAGAGGGTTGGTTGAATTTTAAGCCAACTAAACAAATATGAGAAAATGTTAACAATTATCAGCTCCAGGTGGTGGGTATACAGGTCTTTGATATATATATGATATCTATATATATGCATAGAAATTTTTTTGCCTTTGTATATGTTTACAGGTTTTTCCTAAAAAATTCCTATAACAACATGAAAGAAAAATGATAATAAGGAGTCTGAAATATGAAAGGAGTTGGCAAAGAAGCAGAAACAAATTTTAAAGGAGCTAAATGAGATATATATTTTTTAAAGAGACTCTAAAGTAAATGTTGGAATTTTAAAGTCCGCTAGAGATAGAGATGAGCAGAATCACAATGCAGGAACTCAAACAGTAACATAGAAGACAATGTGAGAATAAATATAACTGAATAGAACCAGAAAAAATATAACCAAAGCAACAATTACAGATATAGTAGAACATATTTCTGAGTTGAAGACCTAAACAAAAGTGTTAAATAAATTCAATACCAAGACATATCCTGGTAAGACTGCTGCAGAAGCTGTTCATTAACTATTCCTACTTCCTTAGTTTCTTTTTGTTAGGTGTGGCAATGTGCCAACTGTAAAACTATGTTTTCAAGTCTCCCTTGCCTCTTCCTGCTATGTCAAATATAAACTCGAATGTGGAGCTGCAGTGGCACCCTGTGCCCACCGGGAGGCGCAGAACGGAAGAATGAATGGACGGAAGCCGCGTGCTAAGAGATGGCAGACGCATGTTTCATGTATACTTGTGGGAAAAAACAAAGATGGCAGACGCTTGGTTCATGTTGACCTGGGTCCATGTATACAGCCTTGGATTCCACCTCTGGATTTTTCACATATATATATCTATCTATATATATAGATAGATACATATATGTATAAATTTTTAAAAAGCCACTGTTATCTGAGTTTTCTGTTGAATGCAATTGAACCCACTTCTAACTGAAACAAACTTGAACTATGAACATCTGCCGGGAGGGGTTGTAATCCAATAATTCTCTTCCAGCCAACTTGCTAATGTGTGCAGACCACAGAAGGGCTTTTTCAGATCTGCAGGAACTCACAAAGTGTGTACCACCCGTGTGCCCTGACTCTGTATAGACTGGGGGTGAAATTCTGGCAGCACCACATCCACGCTGTGTAAATCTGGACCAGTTATTTAACCTCTTGAACACTTAGTCTCTTTATCTAAAACTAGAGAAAACAGTATTTACTTTATCAAGTTGTTATAAAGGTTAAGGAGAGATAATATATGCCAAGCTCTTGTTTTAGTGCTTAGCACTCTTAAAAAAAAAGAAAATTTATTGGAACAACAACTTTAGCCCACCATGAGAGGAATGAAAGACATCAAGAAGCGAGTACCTTTTTATTTGATATTGTTCAGAAATGTCTCGCCAACAAAATAAGTATAAATTTTATATAGGAAAGATTCCCAACTACTGAATATAATCAAGAAAATGAGAAAATACTGAAAAAGCAGATAATGAAGAAGAACTTACATATCAAGCTTAATAGAACACAATAGGAAGTCCAATAACAGGCCTAATAATTGTTTATCATTTAGTCTATAATAAAAAGTATTTCAAAACAATGGGGAATTTATGAATTATTCAGTCAATGGTTTGAGGATAACCAGGTTACCACATGGAAAAAAACAATGAAGTTAGATCCTTAACCGATGCCACATACCAAAATAAAAGTTTAGATGGCCTGGGGAGTAAAATGCAATGGAACGTAGATGAGCATTTACGTAGAAAGACTGTTGTAAATGTATCATCAAAGGATGAAAGTAGAAAATAAAAGATGGATACATGGGACTAGAAAAATCTCTAAAAATTTAGACTTTTATGTTAGAATTTATTATAAACAAAGTTAAAAAGTAATTGATGTACTCAAGAATCTTACATATTTAATAAGAAAGAGATACACCTCCCAATAAGGAAGTTTTATTAACAATCAGACAAAGGACACGAAAATGAAACTCACAAAAGAATATCTCTAATTGACCAGCACACATAAGAAAAAATATTTAATCTTGCTAGTAATCAATTTAGTTTGTCCCCAACAAACTAAATGCCTAAAACTATGTCATAATCATTAAAAATAATGTTATATAATAATATTTCATGATGTGAGAAATAATTGCTATGGAACTAAGTTTGGTGAAAAGTTGGTATCATCTGTATTGTGTTTCTATTTTTATGTAACAAAACACAAGATGGAACAAAAGAAATTCTCTCTACCCACCTACCTCTCTCTCTCTGTCTCTCTCTCTTTCTCTCTCGGAAAGAAGATCAAAATGTTAATTATTTTTAGATGGGGGAATATATTTTTTTTCCAGTTTTCTGTTTCAAAATATCCTGCAGTGAATGTATATTTCTTTGCTAACTAGAAAGGAAAAGCAATATTTTTAAGGTTTGTGTAGACAAAGGCACTGGAGCCAGCTTGAAGGGTCACCTGCTGGCCAAATTTGGGACAATTTGAGCATCATAAAGAATAAGGATGGTAAGGATTATTACAAGGGGAGGGGAAGAAAGCTCTTCTTTACAAGACAATGCCACCTAGTAAATACAGAAGAAACTACATAATGAGAAAATCAATATTCTGCATTTCCCGGTGTAATAATCGATTCAGGCAGTGATCAGCAATGACGGTAAAGATCATTGAGGGAAAGATTCTTGGGGAGCAGGATACATGGGGTCTCACAGTTTCACCTCCCCCTCCCCATTACACAATATCACAAGGGAAACCATGTACCTTTACAATGGAGCCATCTGGCTGACACCACCATTTAGCCAAGCGATCAAACTTAGCCTGCTGGTACAAACTGTCATTATGTGCAATCAGAAGTCCACAAACATCACCTCTGTACTTTCCTTCCAAAAATGTTTACCCTGGATCTAATCCTGAGGAAACAATCAGCCAAACCCAGAATGTGGGTCATTCTCAAGCCAAGTGACCTGGACTCTTCATAAAGTGAAACCAAAGAGGGCATAAGGACAGTTCCAGATTAAAGGACACTAAAGAGACATAAAAACCAAATGCAGTACTTAAACCAGTGAAAGATATTATTGGGACCATTGGAGAAATTTTAAAATCTATTAACATTAGCTATTATAAGTTAATGTTAATTTTTAGATGTGATAATGGTATTATGGAGGAGATATTCCTCTATATTCCTAGGAGATACCTGACAAGGAATTTAGGAACAAAGGGTCATGATGTCTGCAACTTATTTTCAAATGGTTTATCAAAAATACATGTCAGAGACATAAAATAAGTGAGGCAAAACCTTAACAACTGGTGACTGTAGATGAAGGGTAAGAGGTGTTCATTGTATTATTTTTCAACTTCTTTCTATAGGTTTGAACATTTTATAAATATAAAAGGTGGTGGGGAAAAACAAGTTGAGGTGAAAATAAAAAGGAGAGGGAAACGTATAGAATAAATGACACTTAAGGGACATGGCGACCAAATGCAACATGTGGCTCTTGTTGGCTCCTGATTCCAACAAACCAACTGTAGGAATACATTTATGAGACAATCAGGGAGATTTGAGCACTGACGAGATATTTGGTGAAATGAAGTATGAGGGAGTGATGATAATTGTTGAAGTAGGGTCGTGGGTACATGGGAAATGGTTATATTATTCTGTTTATTTTTGCATGTTTGAAAATTTCCATAATAAAAAGTTGGGAGTACAACTCAAAATTACATAGTTGGACTTTGTCAGTGAGTGAGTGAGTGACTAACATATCTAAATATATTTTCATGGTTCTCTATTATGAAATAAACAATTACACGGAAGAAGGATAAGTTGTGAAATCAAGATTAGTACCTGAATTTCTCTTACAGTAGTGATTTTAAGTGAATTTGGGGGGAAGCTGGGGAGGTGAAATTTATGTGGAAGTAATTGTCTTTCTATTTTTTCCCTTTTCTTTTGTTTTCATTCTCTCAATTTCCCTAATGCATGAGACTCCTGACCACCATAAAGAAAGCTAGAGCTGGGGCATTATCCTCATCACTTCTGAAGCTGATGGAATGGTATTTATTGCTTCCACTTAAGTTTGAGAATCTCAAGATTGTCTGTTGAATCAGTTCTTTGTTTAGCTAGGCAAGATTTTATTGTCCTGCATATTCAAGATGCTACGTGGCTGCCAGTGCTAATTGAACATCAGGGCAAGATAAAACGAGTTTTTGAAGGGATGATCATTCAGGGGGATCCTGCAGACCCCCCCTCTCCCAAATCCCATCAGAGCTGAGAAGCTGTATAGGCGAAAAGCTCCTATTTCTGCCTGCCCGTTTGTTAGGAGGAGCCTGAAGGCTGCAGTCAGATACGTCTCAGGAAATGGTGGTCCTGAACAATTTCCCTTTTACTCTAAGGTAAAATTTTGCAGTCAAGAAGGGCAGTAGTTTTTTTGTTGCGTTTTGTTTTTATTTTCTAGAAAGGAATAGGATTCAAATAAAATGTGAATTGGACACTCATGCCTTAAAGCTTTTTTAAAACAAACATTAGAGAGTATTAACTTCAAATAGGTAACATAAACCATAAAGAGGAAAACAAGAGTAGAAAAGGCTCTGTTTATGAAAAGAAAAATTCAACTCTGAAAATGGTGAAAAACCCAAACAAAACCTATGAGTGGCAGACTTAAGAGGAAAACCAGTGAAACCACGTTTAGAAGGGATATCAAATCTAGGACCAAAAAGAAAAAAATCTTAGAACCAATATCCATAGTTTCTTAACTTAATACACAAAAGATAAAGAAAATAAGTTATACACTATTATTTAACCTCTGAACGTAGCTTTCAGTATTTAGACTAGATAATATTGATGGAAATAATTTAAAAAGTGTGTTCACAAATATAAAATAGACACACCTGAGAATGCATTTGGTGCTGCCCTAGATTTTTCTGATGTGTCTTTACAATAACTGTTTGCATTGGGGGTTGAAGTTTGGACTTTTGATTCGGGTCTTTCAGTTTGAGTATCTTCGAAGTCAGATAAAAGACATTTATATGGAAACTATGCAAATATGTTTCATCAAATCTTTATACTTTTCTTTCATGTCACTTTATAACTGGTAGATTTAAAATGGCCACACTTTCTTGCCACCTCATCCATCCTTTGTTTTCGTACCCCTTCAATGTGGGCCAGCATAGTGCTGTGCTTTGACGAACAGAATGGGTGGAAGCCTAGCAGCTTCCACTCTTGCCCTCCTGAAATACTGTTTGTGAGGAGGCCTGGTTAGCCTCCTCGAGGATGAGAGACCACGTGGATCGACAACCGGCTGGCAGCCAGCACCACTGCCATGTGAATGAGGCCTCCCTAGACCATCAGCCCCGTCACTTGTCAGGTGACTGTGGCTGCCTGAGTGGTCCCAGGCGAGACCAGCAGAACTGCCCAGCTGAGCCCAACCCAAATTGCTGACCCACAAAATAACTTCAATCTGTTTCCACACAACAGACTTCTCAGTATCTGAGGATAACTACCATGATCACTTCTATCATCTGCTCTCAGCTTAAACAGCCCACATGCCTTTGATGATCTTTGCTCATCTGACGTGGCTGTTTTCAGACCTTATATTTACCTGGTCACTCTTCTCTGGATAGATTCCAGCTTGCTAACTTTCTCTTTAAGTTGTGCAGCACTCAGAATCGAGAAGTGCTTCAAATACGATGTGCCACTTTTAACGCATAGTGTCTTTGTTCTCGTTTTTCCCTAAAGCCCCTTGCTCGTCACAAGCCCTTTGGCGTTAGCTTCTTCCTCTTGCCTCCTGTGCTCTTAGCTCCTTCCCCAAGAGGCAAAGTTCTCCCCATCCCTCAAGGACCAGGTCAGACGTGGTCTCCTGTCAGCATGTGTTGTTCCCAACCCCAAGTTCTTAAGTATCTCCCTCGTTTGTGCAGCCCTTTTCCCTGTGTGTTAGGCCAGACGTGAGGGTCTGGCTCCTTGGCTTGGCTGTGAATTCCTTGAAAGCACCTACTTTATTTTATTTTTGTACCTTAACACTTCATGTAATGTTTGGCACATGCTGAGTGCTCAATAAATGTTTAATGAGTTGGATAATTATCTAATATTCTCTGGGTATTAAAATATACTATCTTCTGGTCCACATTTTCCCACAAAGTTATCAAGAAAGACTGTCAGATTCCTGTTGAAATCAAGATTTAAGATTACGTCCATTGACTTTCCCTGTTTACCACCACAGCCCATTCAAAAGAAAATGTATTTAGTTTGCAATTACTTTTCCAGCTATCCTTGCTGCTTTCTTTTTAGATGTAATCAAGCCTTCCAAAGAATTTTGGCAGAGGTGTTTATTTGTTTCCTCTTTCTGAATGTGGTCACTTATTTTTGAAAAGTGAGGCATTTGCTTTATTTTTGGTCTTTCTCTCTCATGCATTGCCATACTCTCTAATTCGCTTGCAGTAATTGCAAGATTACCTACACAGTCCAATGTATTTTACTACGGTGGCCTGTAAGCAGTCTGGGTTGGTAAATTTGACCTCATTTGTTATTATTATTAATAAAATAACAGTACTTTACATTTGTAAAGTGCCTTTCTATTTGCACAATGTTTTCCCATACCTGCCTATTTGAGCCTCACTAGCAGCTCTGTTTAATAGGTAGTGATTATTATCTGTGTTTTTCAGTCAAGAAAATAGCTTAGAGAAACAGATCACATGACTGGACAGTGGGAGAGTCAAGAACTGAACCCAGGTCTTTCAGAGCAGCTTAGGTGCATGATATCGGCAGCTCCCGAGCCTTGTGTTATTTTTTTCTTTCCCGATAAAAGATAATTCTTCTTGATGGAGAACAAACCACAAAGAGTTGACTAGCTCTGCTTTCTCTGCATTTCCCACTCTTGTCATTCTCCAACTTTTTTCCCCTCCAACTCTTAAATATCCTTTTATTCTGAGCAGGGCCAGTGGGCCGTATATTCTTTGCCTGTTGCATTGGTTGTGAAGTTAGAATCAGCCCATGAGTGCTGGGGGAAAAGGAAGAAACGGACACTCGTGTCAGGTGCTGCATTCGGTGTTTTCGCACGTGACGAGATCGTCATCATAAGCTTGCGGGACAGGAGACATCATTCTCCATCTTCACAGACGAGGAAAGGGGGCTCAGAGATTTGCCCCCCCACTACCTGATGTAATATCCATCTTCTCCCCAAAAATAGTCTGACTAAGGATTTCAAGTAGAAACACCTCTTTAAAGTTATTTTGTGCAGATCTTTTTTTTTTTTTTTTGCTTTAAAGGGGGGACTCCTGATGGTTTTTCTTTTTTCTTTGATATGTTCAGATTTAGAGAGACTGACTGAGGTTTAGGAAGGCATGGCGAATGTTGGGTCTATCTCTTTCCTTCTCCTGTTGTGCTTTTTTCCCTTTGGTTTAGGTCACGTTAAAATATAAACATGTTACCTAATAGGGGTAGCACACACATCACTTGTCTCCATTTCACACCTCAGCAAGAACCAGTTTCTCAGACAGGTCCTTACACAGAACTGAGCTCCAGGGAGATGGGCCCCAAGAGAGGTGAGAGTTTACAGGGCAGAGGGAAGGGCTGCAGCATGGGGGCATGGCACCAGTGGGCAGGTCCCAGGGGAGGGCAGTGGGGCATCACAGAGGAATGGTGACGAGGACGGGTGCTCACAAGGGAAGACTGTCATCACGCCCTCAACTCAGCCTCCAGAGTTTCATGCACAGTCAGTCCTGGTTGCTGCAGAAGTCAGAGGCGGGGAGCAGCACTTCTCAGTTTCAAGAATGGCAACGCACACACTGCCTCTCAGCCCTCTCCTGCCTCCTGTTAAGGAGTCGGACCTTCTAGAGATAATAAGCATCTCTTTTTAAATTGAATTTCAACAACTCAAAACCTGGTGGTCTCGTGATTATAAACCGCTAAATGTTAGAGATGGAAGGAAATAATTTCTATTATGACAGTGCATAGTCATAAAATAACCTCTTATTTCCCCACTTTCCAGACAATTGCAACACGACTTTCCCAGGGCCCTGATTTTCAGCACGGATGATTTTTTCTTCAGGGAAGATGGTGCCTATGAGTTCAATCCTGACTTCCTGGAGGAAGCTCATGAATGGAACCAGAAAAGAGGTGACAAATTCCTTTCAAACTCCTGGGAAGTCCTATTGTGCACATAGATTGTAGCTGCTGCAGAATGAATGTTTTATTAAACTTTAATAAGAAGTTCTCCCATTTCTTCCCCCCAAACAGAATGCCAGAGCAGAACCTCCCTAGATTCCAGGAAAAGGAATTATTGCTAATGGGTTCTGAAATAGGTGGCATTAAAGTTGTGTAATGAAGACGTCTGTGATAAAAATGAAATATGGAGTACGCTCACCCTTCTCTCTGATTGTCGCATGTTGTTCACTGTTATATAACATTGTGTTGCAGCCAGAAAAGCAATGAGGAATGGCATATCCCCCATTATTATTGATAATACCAACCTCCACGCCTGGGAAATGAAGCCCTATGCAGTCATGGTAGGAAGAAGTATCATTCTGCATTTTCAGTTCTGGACATTTTTGTGAGAAAGTTGAAACATTTGTTCTTTCCTCTTTTTCTGATCTTCCATGACCTCATATTTATTAATGGTAGTTCTCTCAGGTAGCAGGTAAAGAGGTTTTGTTTTAGTGTTTCTCTGCTGTTCAATGGCTGAAATTTGCTGAGATGCTAATATCTCAGAGTACACTTTTAACATCGTCGTTGGTCTGAAGTCTTGATAGCTCTTCTGTCTTGGTTGTTTTCCTAAGAGAAGGCATACACAGGAGCCCCTGCTGAAACTTGCAGAGCAGTATGGGACTAGCCGGTGCTACCCGCAGAGGTGTAGCTTACGTTAAGATGACATTCTGTCTCCAGAAGCTGAGGATTTCAGGACTATGTAGTGTGGCTGCATGGGAGTTCCAGGACAACAGAATTTTTTAGTTTAAAAACAGATGTAGGATTAAGACTGTAACCCTATTAAGATACCAGCGTACAAATATAAACACATAAAGATAACTCAGTTCTCTACTGTAAGAATTAATAGAAAAGAACAGTAAGATGAATAAAACAGTATGCACATTTTTCTTTAATTTTGAAATTTTGTCTGATTTCTTTTCAGACATACTTCATCTCTTATGCTAATAAGTTTTCATTCCCTATTGGGTACAGAAAGGATTAAAGATCTAGAAACATACAGGGGCAGGCAGAAGACAGCTGAGTACTCTACTCTTGTCACACTTAATCCCCACTTGGTTCATTGTAAAGTGAGTATCTTCAAAACTGGGCTCATGGCAGTCTATTTTTAGGCTTCTTTTTAAATTTTGGGCAAAATAGCTTACCTCCAGGTGTGCTTTTCTCTAACTCCACTTTCACCATGTTGCTGAGGCCCAGATCATGGGGCCGTGGTGAATGTAGGGAAGGAGGAGCATCAGCACTGAGGTGACTCCAGTCACAGAGGGCAATGAACAGGGACGCGAAGAGCCCAATTCATTCCGGCTTAGCTCAAACCCAAGAGTAGAGGTTAAGCTGAGAGTGGCTTAAGGGAAGTCAATAAAATTTACTTTTTATTTTCTGGAAATGTACAATCTTTTTCAGCCATCCACAGCTATTAGTAAGACCCAGCAATTAATTTCCGTATATGATATTTGAACCTTCCTTAATTAGAAGTGTCCATCTAAAGAATGAAGAGGAAATCTTTTTACTTAGCTTTTTTCATTCTGTATTTTATAACACAATAATAATAGAAAGTTCAGTTTGAAAGAAAGTAATTTATGAATGCAAAGAATATCTGGATGTTTATATGGAAGCTGTAAGTTTCCTAAACTCCAGGAAACGGGGCACAGTGCACTGAGCCAAACTGTACGCAAAGCAGGGAGAGCTACTTTTGGAGGGAAGAGGCGGCACAGGATGTGGAAATCACTTTGATTTCATAAGCTCTGTTCCTATGGCGCATGCTCTTTCTCAACCAAGGCATGAGGAATAGGACAAGCGTTGGACAGAAGTAAGTCTATGATAATCATAAATGGGACTTCGAGAGGCCACTGAGTTCACTGCTCATACCTGTGGACGGGATACTTTAAACTAGTTCAGCTATCTCTTTTTTAGAATGTCCAAAACAAAGAACCTTCATAATTTTCCTACATAGTAGATGAAACTGTTCAAAATTTATCATTGGGAATCATAATATAATCTGAGAGAGGCTAAGTATGGAATGAACCAACTGTATTTATTAAGATAAACTAAGGCATTGTATTACTGGTAAAACAAAAGGAAATTTAGAAAAGATTTGTAGTAAATGTTAAATGGCAGCATAAACATTCCCAAACATACATACCATGTCTTCAATGTTTTATGTACTTTTGAAAAATCAGGCACTTGAAAATAACTATGAAGTTATATTCCGAGAACCTGACACTCGCTGGAAATTCAACGTTCAAGAGTTAGCAAGGTACTTCTTTGTCTTTCTAGTTCCTCATTCTGTATCCTGCTGTTTTCAGGTATTTCAGACCGAACAAAAGAATCTTTTCAGGCTGGAAATGGACATGGTAGTTTTCAGGCCAGAAATGGTAATTCTTGGAAATTGATAACTTTGGAATTATTGATGTGAGACTTTAGTTTTGGGTCAGTTTTCTAATATAATGCTAAATGCTAAAAACTAAAATCTTGGCTTGGACTTGGTCCTTTAAAAGGACACATTTAACATTTTGCTAAAATGCTTCTTCATTAATGAACATTTAAAAGCACTTTCCTCTGCATGGGATTGCACATGTCAGTGGTGTTTTTGCATTTAGGCTAAAGAAAGATCTTTAGATGTTGAACTGTCTGTGGTTCATTTGTAGTCTAGATGCTGCTTCTAATTTATAAAGCAATCAATGTCCAAATAATACTAACTTGTTGACTGAATGCATGGGTTATGATATTCACTATCTGTGCTATTTGATAATGTCAATGATTTAAAGTAAGCAGTGAGGTCAGAATGTACTTTTTAGGAATAAGGCTAGTTCACCTTATGGTTACAAGCAGCTAATGTTTCTAATGTGGGTTGTAGACCACCCCCACCAGAACTGCCTGAGGTGTTTGTTAAAATTCTAGTTCATGGACCCTATTCCATGGTTGGAATATCTGGCAATTAGATTTCTAACTGTATCCCCAGTTGATTTTTATGCCCACTAGAATTTAAGAAGATTGTTTTAATAAGCATCTAGAAGTATCTGGGACTGGTTGACATAAACTGATGATAGATAAATGCACGATCAATAGGCAAATATATAATATTTTCACGGTCTTCTTCTATGTCTTGAAGCACAGAGTTGAGATTTCCAGAAACGACACATTTTTGAAGCTTTAGCTCTTTGCCAGGCTTAGGGTAGTCTGGGGGTGTGCAGGGAGCATGAAAAACAGGAGTGGAGCCTGAAAGGTAATTGCTTAACAAGACATGCTTTTGTCAGAGTTAAATCCTGAGACTAGGGAGTGTATCTATGTAATAACACAGGACTTGTAAAATACAAGTAACTCATTTTGATGTACTGCCTTAACTGTTTGCATTTTTTTCCATGTAGAAGAAACATTCATGGAGTCCCAAGAGAAAAAATACACCGAATGAAAGAACGGTATGAACACGATGTTACCTTTCACAGTGTGCTTCATGCAGAAAAACCAAGCAGAATGAACAGAAACCAGGACAGGAATAACGCATCCCCTTCCAACAGTGCAGGATACTGGAATGCCTACGCGGAGTTTCCAAACCGGAGAGCTCATGGCGGCTTCACAAACGAGAGCTCCTTCAACAGAAGGGGTGGCTGTCACCATGGATATTAGAGGCCTGACAGGCATTCAGAATTTTCCTAAATTGGTTTTTACTTCAATTTTTGGTATTTATTCTTTGTTCAGTTTTACTGAGAGCTCTAATTCCAGTGTAAATAGTTGAACCCGAAAGTTTTTGAGCAGAAGTCTTCATATTCACCTTCAACAAGCATTCGTTCAAGTGATCCTGCGTGTGTGGTCTGGTGCTGGGAATTCTGCAGGTTTGATGAAACAAAGTCACTTTCTCTAGGGAAAGAGTTAATTTGAAACTGAAACTTGAGAACATACCCAAGAACATAATCACTCACATAGGTTCATACATGAAATAAAGTGTTTATAATGTATATAATCTTCAGTACCCTTTCTCTGAAGTAATCTATTTTTTCAGGAACTTCAGCTCCATCGGGGAAGCTGGAAAGGTGAGGAAGTGAGCAGGACAAGCTTTAGTGCTGTTGCTGCTTTGATAATCTATGTCTCCCAAAATGTGAGAGGTGTGGCTGTAAAGATGATGTGGATTTTCTTTTAAAATGAATATGTTAGTAAGTGTACATCTAAGGGAAGTGTCCTTCAAATTGGACACTTTGGGAAACTATTCCTTTATTCTGGGGATGTATCATTGTTAAAAATGTCTGTTGAATCCTTCCTCATAGCTATACAGCTACTGAGAAAAATCAGTGACATCATTTAAACTCACATCTTGTGTTTTAAACTACCAATTTACTGAATAGGATTAAACCTGAGGAACTTTGGCTGTTGTGCTAATAGTGTAAATAAAACAAGCTTGCCTTTATAAAACATCAATTTTTAAACAGAATAATTAAGCAATTTTTAAAATTATGCCTATAAACGTGTGTAATTAGTTGGTAGCCCAAGTGTTCGGGAGTGCGAGGAGGCAGGAATCCCAGGATGCAGCTCACACACGGAGACGTAAAGGTCACGCTCAGTGTCAGGGGAGCAGTCTTGGTGTTTTATGTGGCATTTTTTTAAGACAGTAAAGTTCTACCACAACTCTGGAATGTCCCAATACTGAATTTATGAATCCAAATGAAATCTCAACAGGTTGGAATCAGATTAATTTGGGGTGAGACCGAGATAGACAAGACCATGTAGGATGTATGCTTTCTTTCTTGTTGGCCAACAGCTTCTTTCTAACGTTCTGTGAAGTATTATTTTAAGTGTCCTATATTATGGTGCTTTTACAGTTATTAAAAATTATATATGGTATTGCTTTATATGGATTTTTCATTCAATCTTTTTTTTTGGTTCAACAATATAAAAAGTTACTCACCTAAATCTCACAGAATTCCACCAAAAGAGCCAGTTTTCTATACCAGAAACTTATTTACCAGTCTTCTTTAATAATTAGGAGACATAAAAGACGAAAGCAACTTTATTTTTTTTTAAAGATTTTATTTTTTCCTTTTTCTCCCCAAAGCCCCCCGGTACATAGTTGTACATTCTTAGTTGTGGGTCCTTCTAGTTGTGGCATGTGGGACACCACCTCAGCGTGGTTTGATGAGCAGTGCCATGTCAGTGCCCATGATTCGAACTGATGAAACACTGGGCCGCCTGCAGCGGAGAGCGCGAACTTAACCACTCGGCCACCGGGCCAGCCCCGCGAAAGCAACTTTATATTTTACTTATATACACTTGATCTGTGCATATCACAAAGACTGTATTACGTTAACATTCCGTTATCTGACACTATTGAAATCTACTCAACATCTTGATGGCTACTAGCAATGCATCCGGAATTTTTTCTTCATTAACATTTTAAAAATGGCTATCTCCTTTGAGTAACAAAGTTTGGCTGACAAAACCAAAATTGAGTGAATTTGAATGAATCTAAGGTATTACAGTTTTGCTAAATTCTATGCTTCCAAGTACAACACATAATAATCTTCTAATAATAATAACGATAATCCACATAACAATACTGTTTACCAGGCTCAGGAAGTCCTGAGTATCCCAGTAAATACGGTTATTGGAGAACTTGCTCGGTCTGGACGGCTTGACTCATTTGGGATAGGAGAGGGGGAAAGTGTCAGCCCAAACTGCGAATAACCTTCCTTTGATTCCACAGGAGTTGCCAAAAGGGTCAGAATTCAAGCCCTTGTGATGGATGTCAGGCTCTCTGCGTAGGGCTTTGGGATCCCTTGGGCTAAGTGAGAGTCCACTATGGAGACATGGCCCCAGGTCATAGATCCAGAGCTTTCAAAGAGCTTACAACAGTCTCCCCGTCTACTTGCCACTTTTTTCCTATATGACTTGTGAAATACCTGGTTTGCCAGTATAAAGATAATTGCTTAAATGCCACCAACTTTATTTATCCCAGCTAGAAGCGATCTATTTTTTCTCTCAAATCCCATGGCTCTTGATTTATATAACTTTTTGACCATTCAACATTGACTTGTATTGTTTCGTGTATTATTGTTTGCATCTTTCAGAGAGTTGGCATAGTGCTTTATATACACAATACGCCCTCATTAAGTGACTTGAATAACACAAACTGCTTTTACCATTTACCCTCTATCATTCACTGTACACTGTTGACTTTGTAATCATTAAATTGTCACTTTTTGGGGGTAATAATATCCTCATATACTCAAGTTTCATACTTTGCTCATACAGCAGATTATCATTTGGCTACATTATTTGCAGTTTATAAACACGATTATGTGCACTAGATCTCTCTATAACAGGTAGTTTAAATGCTAATGAGGAATGGAGGAGGAACAGCAGTGAAGTTTTTCCAGGATTTTAAAAAAAAAGTTAAATTCTTAAATTCTTATTCTTTCTGTTTGCCTGAGACTCAAATTTTATTCCCTGTTCTAGAATGGATCACTAGAAAAATGATTAAGATGTGAAGACCAAATTGTTTTATGACCAAAACTTAAATCACGTTAATAAGACTGGCAAAACACTTAAGTTAAAAAGAATAGCAGAATGGACTATTTATTATGTTAATGATTTTTAGAGGAGAGGAAAAAATATGGATCACAGTTATGGAAAGAAACAAAGTGTCTTTTAAAGGGATTTATTCTTGTCTTTGAAATGTATTTATAATTAGATTTGAAAACATATTATATATAAATTTAAGACATATTAAAAGACCTGATTTAAGAGCTTCTCCATGCCATTAGCTCCTAATTAGAACTGCTTTCTCTCTTTTCTCTATTAAACATAAGAAAGTAACAATAAGAATATCATCTTAAACTGAACTATTATCTTCTGCTTTGGTGGTTAGAGAAAAGCAGGTTTAAAAGGGAGTACTTGCTGAGTCCTGTGATAGGGCTAAAAATAAAGCAAGCAGAATCAGCGCCAATTTGAAAGAAAGATTTTTTTCTTAAGTTTCAACCCAGATGATCATTTTGTTAAAAAAAAAAAGGCCAACAAAATTAACACTGAAATCTGCTTCTGACTTTTAATTGAAATCATTTGAGAGATCACAATGGAATCATAAAAAAGAACTGCTCAAAAGAAAACACCACTGTAATGTCTTATTCATCCTGACTTTTGATCAGGATAGAATTACAGTAGAAACAACACAGGCCTTAAGGAAAATTGGTTCATAGTGGGTAACTTTTAAAAAAACTCCAAGAAACCTAACATAGAAACTAGACTAAAAGGAATTATGTGAGTCAAAATAACTATACTTAGAAACCTAGTTTCATTTAATTAAGGACACAATCTAAAAGAAAAAGGTGTTTACTTTGTAAATAGTTTGTAAAATACCTGTAGTGATCCAATCCAGTCATAAAGATTTAAAGATTTTTTCTTGATTAGTTAATAAATATACATTTCTCAGATCTATAACTGAAATAAAAGTCTATCAATATAGAAGCAGGCAAAGAGCATTCCTGTGATATACAAGCACGTAGGTGAATTTGGAACTATTTCTTTTTTCATTATGCAAATACTGATGCGTAGTTTGAAACTGTATATTACAGGAACTGGAAAGGTTAAGAGTCAGTAACTAATTTACTGTCATTTTTGTTTTTGTCGCCTTTGCAGTCTCTTAGATATAATTTTTACTGTTCTTGTGTCCTGCGTGTTAGTCTCACGTTCTTTGGTACTGACTTGGGACTTCTCCTGTTCCTTGACCACAGATGTAGAACAATGCCTTTTCAGTCCGAGACAATCTTGTGAGCAGGTGGGGGTGGTCCTAGTGGATTCACTGATAGACATAAGTTGATTTTCTCCTGCTGAACCAGACAAAAGGGCTTGGGTATTTATCAATGCAAGTTCTTCATCAGCTATTGAATCACCTTCCAAAAGAGAAATGTCATTAACTTTTTTAAGTGGAGTCATCTCAGGAGAATTCAGTCCTTTTTTCTTTATAGGTGTTTCATATTTGGTGCCACAACTCCGTGGTGGCTGGAATGCCTTCTGTGCAGCTGGAGAAACAAATGTACAAATGGGACTAACAGGTGGAGGTAAAGGCAGTCTACTCAAGAAATCCAAGGCTCTTCTCCTTTTGCAGTTCTTTGGGTCATCAATCTCCATCTCCCCTTTACAAGACTTTAAAGTCATTGGGGCTGACAGAGGTGTGGAAACAGACTTCCCTTTTGGCTTACAAAGTGATAAAGGACTTTGGTAATTCATCTCACTATTGGGAGAAGACATCTAATTAAAAAAATACAAAAACACTCTATATAATTATATGCTAATATGTAAAACAAAACCACGTTAGCTTTTCATCAAAAATATTTAAACACACAAATACACACATTCTCACTTGCCTAATTTCAAGAGACAGTCATATTATTGTTATTATTCCAGAAAGAAGTAATTTTGCATAAGACAATATAAAAACTACATGAAGGGGCTGGCCCCGTGAACTAGTGCTTAAGTTTGGTGCACTCTGCTTCAGCGGCCTGGGTTCATGGGTTTGGACCCCAGGTGTGGACCTATACCACTTGTCAGCCATGTTGTGGCGGTGACCCACACATTAAAAAAAAACCCAAAAACCAAAAAACAGAGGAAGACTGGCACAGATGTTAGCTCAGGGCTAAGCTTCCTTAAGCAAAAAAAGAATAAAAGACATGAAAAGGAAGAAAGATGAAGACTAACTATAGTAAAAGACAAAAAAAGGAGGCAGGGGACATAAGTTACCCTTTAATCTTTTCTCTTTTATGATTAACAAGTTAAACTAAGATAAACATTTTAAAACCATTTTAAGAACAGACTGCCTGGGTTCTAATGCCTACTTTTCTAGCTTTGTGACTTTAGGCAATTGCTTAACTCCTCTATGCTAGTTTCCTCATTTGCAAAATGGAAGTAAGAATTTTTATCTCATAGGGTTGTTGTGACGATAAGAAGCTAATATAGATACAATTAGCAAGTGTTAGCTACTTAAGAATTAGTTATTAGCTAATATTACAGGCTTTAGCTTGATTTGCATTTATTGTGATTTAAAGAGTTAAATCAGGGGCTGGCCCAGTGGTGCAGCAGTTAAGTTTGCAAGTTCCGCTTCTTGGTAGCCCGGGGTTCACCAGTTTGGATCCCCTGTGTGGACATGGCACCACTTGGCAAAAGCCATGCCGTGGTAGGCGTCCCACGTATAAAATAGAGGAAGATGGGCATGGAAGTTAGCTCAGTGCCAGTCTTCCTCAGCAAAAAGAGGAGGATTGGCAGTAGTTAGCTCAGGGCTAATCTTCCTCAAAAAAAAAAAAAAAAAATTTATAAATAAAGAGTTAAATCAAACTGAACTTAGAAACAACCCTAATTGTATTGAATAGTCCTCCTACCAGAAAGACACAGGCAAAAAGTCTTTTCAATCACATGTACTTGGAATGCTAAAAATGAAAGCACCTGTTTGTAAAATCTGCCCCTAAAGACTGTTACATTCTGGCTTCAATCAACAAAATATAATTTCCAGATAACCTATACCTATATGAGCCATATAACAATTAATCAAACTTTCAAATTACGTTTAATTACACTTTATCATGTTTACTAGCTATACACCAGAGTATACTGTTGTCTCCAGATGTAACATTTATAAAATTTTTTAAATTTCCATTAACTTACCAGAAACTTATTTCCCGTACCAAGGACTGTTTGAGCAGTGTGTGGCTCTGAAGTATAGTCTTTAGTTGGGGTGGACCACTTGGCATCATTTGCATTAAGTACATGCATAAGCTTGTTTTCTGCATCATTGCAAAATATATCAATATTCTAAGAAAATAAATTGGAAAAGCTGTTTTGTAAAATGAAAACCTACATATTCATGTTTTCAGTGTTACCTTTAAAACCAGAAATAAAAATTCGACACTGAAAATTTGATAGAACTGTGAAACAATATGCCAATGCAAAAATGCAAAACCAACATCAGTGATTTAGCGGAACTTAGCTGTTGGAGGGAGAGAGGGAGCGAAGCGGGAGGGAGTGTGTATGCGTGTGTCAGGGAGGAAAGATGTAAGAGATCTTCCCAACCATCTTGTTGAACAGCAAGGCATCGCATGATCCTGGGTTTGGAGATGGAAGACTGGGGCTCACATTCTGCTCTGTTCACTACCTCAGAGCTGTACCTCATCTAACATCTACAGAGTTCTCCTAAGTTGGTAGTAAAATGAGGGAACTGCCTACATCTGTTGCAAGAACTAACTGAAATACGTACAGGTTAAACCACATGAAACTATTATTTCATAAGTCACAAATGGTCAGACACCAGCAATTTCATATGGTTTAACCTAATTCATGAAAATATTTTGTAAAACTTTAAAATGCTGTGTAAATGACAGTTAGTTGTCTCTGCGCTGCCCTTGAATGGTCTCAGAGAATACCTGGGATGTAAACAGTGGGCACTCTGTATGGGAGCCAAATGATGAATGCAACCCCCACTCCATCCCCTATTTAGAAACCAGATGAAGCAGGGTGTTATTCTTCACTATGTGTACCAAGTCTTTAGGCAAAATATTACACAAACCTCCTTTTACAGCTACTCGAATGTTTTTAAACTATAATTTTATTTATATAAATTCTGAATAACACATATTTCAAATACTAAACTACAGAACTACCTACCGAACTAAGAGGCCTATCTTTTGTAGTTTCTTTACTAGTTAGCAATTTATAAAATCCAAAATTTTACTGGAAGGCAGCATTGCATTGTAGGTAATAGTCTGGGCTCCGAATTCAGATAGCTTAAGTATGAATCCTGGTTCTACTAGTTTGGCTGTGTGACTTAACCTCTGTGTTTCTCATCGATAAAATGGAAAAACAGTTCTCTAGCTCATAGGGGTGGCGGAAGAATTAAATGAGACAAGCTTAGAACAAGACCTGACAGACAGTAAGCACTCAGTACACTTTAGCTAATATTATTATATTATGTATTCTAGATTTAAGTATAAAATGCCTACAGGATCCAGGGAAAATAATTTTAGTGTTCTCCTATTTGGGATTATTTCAAATCAAAGACAGGTATAAACTTTATAAAATACTAGATAAGGAGTTTAAAATGTAAATTTGGAGTCTGCATATTAATAACTGATCACATTGTCAATTACTTTGAACCACAGGTAACTCCTATTACCTTGTTGCCAATTTCCAGTTTGCCTACAGTCTGTAGCGGTGAACATCCTTCCCACAATTTCTAACTCAATTCCCTTCAAATCATTCTTTTCTCCCTGGTAGCTGTCACCCACCCCATCTCCTCAGGTTCACGAGCAATTAATGTGATGCAACCTCACCTTACATTATATCTCAACTATCTGATTTTCATAAAAGCTGCTACTTCCTTTAATATTTGACTGCCAAAACAGGAAAATACCAAAATGCATGGTAATGCTGAAAAGTAATTTTACCTCAATAGTATTTTTCATTTTGTGGAATGTCTCTTGAAAATGGCCCTCTTTTGGACTGGCAGAAAACGTGGAAAAGTCTCCAGCAAATAAAGTAGGAATTCCTGAGTTGGATTCTGGTCGCCACTGGAGGTTGCTCGCAACAATTAACATGTGAGGCTTAATAAAGTCTTCATTAAGATCTATCCAAAACTTTATTGCCAAAAAATTATGGCAGTCATCTGACAAATAGACCAAAGGAGAAAGACCTAAAATGAAAAAAAACAAGAACTAAAAACCCACTTAATTATGCATGTTAGATAAATTTAAAAATGCAAGGAACCTCTAATATGCTCATTTATTTTGGTATGCTAATGGTAAAAACAAATCAAAATAAATAAATTTAGAGAAAGCTCAGGATTTCCACAATGACCTGTTGCTTATAGTGCTAAATTTCAATGCCAATGTGACAACACATTCTGTTCCCGAGGCCACGGGGAAGCAGGTATACTTGTACATTGAAGTGGGAAGACAAATTTGTGCAAGCTTCTGGAGAAAACTTTGGTAATAACTAGCAAGCCAACATATGCACCTACCTTTCCATCTGGCAATCTCATTTCTAGTACTCAACTCTGAAGATATATTTCCAATAATACTAAAATACAACAAGGTTCATGAAAACACTTGGTGTATGAGGTTATTCACTGAAGCACTGTTTGTAATGATAAACTATTGAAAGCAATGTATATTAACTCATACCCAAGAGAGTAGTTGGCTAAACTATGGTACATCCATACAGTGGTATACTATGCAGCTGGACAGAAGAATGAGGAAGTTCTCATTGAAGTGATTTCCAAACACACTGTTAAGTGAAAAAAGAAAAGCACAAAAGAAAGACTATAGTTTGTTATCCTTCATATAAGAAAGACAGGGATATAAGAAAATATATGTGTATCTGTCCATTTGTGCAAAACACAGGAAGGATAAACTAGAAACTACAATAATAGGGTACAGGTGGAAAAAAAGGAGGAATAGCAGTGGGGTAGCATGGATGAGGAGGGAGTGACACTTCTCTGGGCCTGTCTTATCATGTAGCTCTTACTCTGAGAACCACAGTGTTATTTCACACACTCTTCACATATCCCACAAACAAACAAACAAACAAAACCAGCCAGATATGAGGGAATCCAAAATGGAACATCAAACATATTTCCCATTCTTTCTGCTTGATAGGGCCTAGAAGCAATGGTGCTTCTGGAGGAATGGGCATATCTAGCAATCAGATCTTGTTTTTAAACACCATTTTCTCCAAAACAGGAATCCAGAGTTCCTTGGAGAAGTAGGTGATTCCAGGACTGGGGCTGGGAACATACAAGATGAACCTAGAACATCTTGTGATGCCAAAAAGTGAGGCAGTGCTCAAAAGAATCTATGAGTCAACCAGAAAAAGCTCCTAATGGCCCAAACTGAAACAATCTGAGCAACAAAACAACGAAGATACTGAGTTTTAACCCATAGAATAAAATAAGTACTTCTAAGTGCATAATGATATAAATAAATAAATCAAAAAACCAGGCAAATATCACAGTAATAATGGTTGCAAACAAAATCAACTGATGGATGCCAAAATTAATGGGTGGAAGTTTGAGGTGAAATAGGATTTGCGTAGTCTCAAAGAATCTCCTTGAAGATATTTATTAACTACAAAGGGAAAGAAAGTTATTTTACAGATAAGAAACCTAGCAGATACCACTGTAACCAAGTGATCAAGGTTGCCATTACCAGTAATAAGAAC
Source organism: Equus asinus (assembly GCF_041296235.1). Lineage (NCBI taxonomy): Eukaryota > Metazoa > Chordata > Mammalia > Perissodactyla > Equidae > Equus > Equus asinus. The sequence continues at coordinate 13,946,245 of NC_091800.1, read as the reverse complement.
TGTCAACATCATTAACCCCTTGATACGATGTACAGAAGACACATCATTATTTCCATGGTAATTTTGCCAAAAATGCATAACCTTATTCCAATCATGAGAAAACATCAGACAAACCCAAATCTAGAGAAATGCTACAAGATCAGTCTATTTGAAAGTGTGAAGATCATGAAAAACAAGGGAAGACTGAGAAACTGTCAAAGATTGGAAGAGACTAAGAAGAAATAATGACTAAATGAAAGTGGGATCTTGGGATAGAAAAAGGAAAACAGCATGGAAAACTTCAGATTTGGGGCTGGCCCAGGGGTGTAGTGGTTAAGTTTGTGTGCTCTGCTTCAGAGGCCTAAAGTTCACCAGTTTGGATCCTGGGTATGGACCTACATGTTGCTTATCAAGCCATGCTGTGGTGGAGTCCCACATATAAAGTAGAGGAAGATGGGCATGGATGTTAGCTCAGGGCCAATCTTCCTCAGCCAAAAGAAGAGGATTGGCAATGGATGTTAGCTCAAGGCTAATCTTCCTCACCAAAATTTTAAAAAAACCCTTCAAATTCAAATAAATCTACAGTGTAGGTAATAAAACTGTACCAATTTAACTTTCTGATTTTCATAATTATACTATGGTCATGTAAGATTTTAACATTAGGGGAGGCTGGGTGAGGGATATTTGAAAACTCTTATTTTTGCAACTTTTAAGGTTTGAAATTAGCTCAAAATAAAAAGATAAACAATTTCAATGCCAAAAATGGGAAGGGATGACTTGATAAGCTGGGGTAGGACTGAGGCTGGGAAACTCAGGGCTGGACTGGGCATCAAATGTTCAATCTTACTGTTTCTAGTTTCTTGTTCCTGTTACTCTGAGGATTATGTTTCCCTTATAAATGACAGGAATGGAAAGAACTACCATTCTCAGATAATGATTTGTTTATCCTGTTGCAAATGATGGTTATTTCTTTCATTTTTCAAATTTACAAGCAGATTTCTTTAATGGATTTTAATCTCAGATTAAATATTAAATACAGCTTTTAGAGAAATTATCAGTTTCCAAAGCATGTTCAATTTTCTAATTTTGGAATTTGCCTCTAATTATATTCAAAACTTGATTGCAGTCCTGCCCTTCCTCCAAATGTCCTTCTTTAAAATATCATGTCTCTTCTCCCCAATTATAAAAGTTAATACATGTTGACTGAAAAACATTTAGAAAATGCAAAATAAAAAAATAAACGTAGTGTAGTCTTATTTCATTTTTTTCATAAGCAGAAGTTTCATATCTGGATCAAACTATATGAAATGAACGAAGTGGTAACTACTTATTTCTCTACCATGCATCTTGTACAAATGGCAACAATTGGAAGAATTTTTTAAAGTAACACTTTTACAATGTGGGCACTAAACAAATCTTCATGAAAATAAAAGGATAAGAAGAAAATTATTTTCCAGCTTTGTAGTCTAGGCCTACTGTGAACTTACAGAGAATTCCTCGTATCTTTTTAATTCCTTTTAGAAAATTTCATCAAAACGATAAAGCACTCAGCCCTTTCTTATAAACCACTTTCACAGGTTCTACCTAGGCGGATGTTGTGGTGCAGGGGCCGGCCCCTTCCTCTTCAGGGCCCAGGTGGTGATCCTCCGTTTCTGGGAGAAGAGGCAGTGACAACTCACACAGCGGTCCTCACTGGGCTTGCCCTCAGCCCACGGGTGTGCTGACTTACCTAAGGTTACGCCCGCTCTCTCGTGGAAGCCAGCATCCAATGACTGGTCCCTTGCCTCAGGGTGGCACAACTCTAAGGGGTCATCCCAACTCTAGAAGTCCCCAAGGGACGGCTGCACCTCTGCTGCAGGTGCACTGCAGTCCAGCTTCTCCTCTGCCCAACCCACTGCCTCTGCTCCCAGACAGGTGCTGTCTCTGAGGGCACTCCCATAAATCTGCACAAAAATCTCTGCGTCTGTTCCTCACGGAACCCAACCTAAGAACTGATCTTATTTCATGGATTTATTCTATATCACAGGATTTCTATAACATAGAAACAAAACAGACTGAAAATATAGAAGTTCCTGTTTTAAGCCCAACTCTCAAATGTTGGGCTTGGTATTGTTTCGTCAGTGTGAAGTGTAAGAAAAAACATATAAGCTTTAAAGCCTGAAAGCAAGGGCTCAAATCCACTTATATAATTGTGACCTCAGGCAGGTTAGTTAACCTCTCTGAGCTTCAGTTTCCCCATCCGTACAGTGAGATGATAACAGCAAAATGAACAGTTACTATGAGGACTTTTTCAAAGTGTATATCCCTGAAGTTTTCAACAATTACCCCCACCATTATGTTAGAAGTGGGGATAGAAAGAACCTAAAACAGAGTCCCTGTCTTTGATGAGATCACAGTATTACTGGGGGTTGGGGATGAGGTTCAGAGATGTAGAGACAGGACCATGGACTGTGTGCTGAAACAAACACAAAATGCTTTAAAAGCTGGAGGGCGACCTAACCCTGACTATAAGCATCTGGCTAGGCATGTAACATGTAAGCTGAATAACTAATGGAAAAAACTCATCAAGATGGGGAGGACAAAGGGCATTCTAAGCAAAGTGAACGCATTTTTAAAGGTAGGAAGTATTAAATGTTATACAGTCATGGGCCACATAACGTTTCAGTCAACCATGGACTGCACAGATGCCAGCGGTCCCATAAAATTAGGACCATAGAGCCTAGGCATGTAGTAGGCTATATACCATCTAGGTTTCTGTAAGTACACTCTATGATATTTGCACAATGATGAAATCGTCTAACGATGCATTTCTTATAATGTATCTCCATCGTTAAGCAATGTATGACTAATGTGTTAGGAATATGAAACTGTGCAGTTTAGCCGAAGTGTGTGGGGTGGTGGTTTAAGGCAGGAAGCTGAAGGGTTTTTCAGGCATATGAAAGAGTTCGGGTTTCATTTTCTAAGGGACAGGGAGCCACTAAACATTTTAAGTGAGGAAACATCATGATTAGACTTGGGTATTAGATAACCAGTACTTCTGGCTTACAGTGGCACTTTGAAACTTTTTAATAGGATTTTCTTCCTCTAACACTTAATATAAAACCAACTAAAAAAAGAAAGAAATGTTCACCAAAAACATACAAATGAGGAATATCCTGTAATATAATTTAAACACAAGTGATGAAGGGAAGAAACAAGATTGTAGATAGAGCTGAGCACAAGAAGGCTCAGTTTCTAAACCTCATCCCTAAACTGATGAAATTACACAAATTTTGAGAATTCTATTATCCTTAAATCTGAAGAAAAGCAAATGGAATGGAGATCTTACCTTTTTCCTCTTGTGATCAGAAATAATGAGAATGAAGAGCAGGTGACCAGGACTGACTGCAGAAGTGAACATTCCAGGCTTCCAGGGTATTATGGGTTGAACTGTGCCCCCCCCCGAAAGATGCTGAAGTCCTAACCCCCAGTACCTGTGAATGTGACCTTATTTGAAAATAACGTCTTTGCAGATGGAATCATGTTAAGATGAGGTGACTGCGTCCTAATCCAGATGATGGTGAGTCCTAATCAAACATCCCTATAAAAGGGGAAATCTGGATACAGACACGCACACAGGAAGAATGCCATGTGAAGATGAAGGCAGAGACTGGGTTGATGCATCTACAAGCCAAAGAATGCCAACGAATGCCAGCAAACCATCAGAAGCTAGCAGTGAAGCACTGAACAGAGTTTCTCACAGCCCTCAGAAGGAACCAACTCTGCTGATACCTTGATTTTGGACTTCCAGCCTCCAGAACTCTGAGACCATAAATTTCTGTTGTTTAAGCCACCCAGTTTGTAGTACTTTGTTACAGGAGTGTTGTAAATTAACACACAGGGTTACTCACCGAACTAGGGAAAATCATCTAGAACAGAGATAATAAATTTCAGGGATATATAATATGTAGTGGACAGAAACTCAAACATCCAGTCCTCACGCAGTAACTAAGAGGGGAAAAAAAATTGGTTTTGGATACAGTAGAAAAACAGTCAAGAACTACAAGGGGTCCTAGCAAATCTCCTAACTTTTTCCTCTCCCACATACCTCACCTCACCACCACTATCTGCTTTGGGACCATTAGAACTAATTTCATGTCAGTCTCCATAGGAAGCCCAGATTCCCAGGTCATCCCTGGACTCAGTCTCCAGAAAGCTTTGTACACTGTCTTTTTGACACCATCTCCTACCTCTACCTGTCTCCTGGAATCCTTTCACTGGACCCTCTGGAACTCAGTAAAATCTCTACACTACCCTCAACCTTTTCTGTAACTGCTCTCCTTACCGTCTTGCTGTTAATTGAACCCTGGCTCTCCTCTGATGACAAGCTGCCCTTGCAGACTTCTTGTGCTACTGGAGGTCAAGCTAGGGTAGATGTCTTCCCTGCTCCTTGCTGCTGCTCTCCCTCCCTAAAAGCACTCAGCTTTGAATCTTATGTTATCAGACCATATCATTCACTATTCCTTGTTTAGGCATCTACTGCCCCTGGGTCACTCACTCCCTTTCATTCCCTTAAGAGTTTAATTCGTAACTCATGGTCATTCCTGTCACCACTACTGCTATTATTTCTTGGTGATTTCAATATCCTCACAGACAATGCTTCTAATACCCTGGGCTCCCATGTTCCTTTTCTTCTCCTTGAACCATCTTCTTCTCTAGTTTCTGTCAGCTGCTCACTCCAACGAACATACCCAAGACTTTGTTACTTCCAACAACTTCCTTCCTTCCAGAATCTCAATTTCAATGATCTCATTCTTCAACTACCACCTTTCATTCTTCCAGCTCACTCTCTCTAGAGCGCTATTTCAACCAATCCTCTAACCTCACTGGGGCCACAATCCATTTGTCTTATCTTCTGTTTACTGTTCCACATTCCCTAACGTCCCCTCTTTCTTCTGTACTGTGCTTAAAGTCCAAGGTCAATTATCAAAATACCTCCTTTACATATACCCTCAAATTCTCTATCCTTCTTGCTTTAGTATTAGTCACTTGGCTAAACTACAAGCCTGGTTAAATCCTACTTTCCACCTACTTCATGCCTCACCATTATAGCTGAACATGGGTGGAAAAATATCACACGACCATGATGACCAGTTTTATTTCATATTCATGAACATTAACCTCCACTGGTCCCTGGCAGTCACAGTGTATTTACCTAGTCCATTCACTCTGCCACTTTCTGGATGATTATTTCATGACTTTCCTCTCTTCTCAAACCTTTAATACCTTTTCCTCCATTCTGACTTTCAGTTGCTGATTTTGTTGTTCCCTATTTCAGTGAGAAAACAGAAGCAATCAGAAGACATCTGTCACAAGTTTCCACTTATACATCAACTCTTCCACTTGCATCCGTACCCACAGACTTTTCTCCTCGTTAACTATGGATGAACTGTCTTTGCTACTGGCTAAGGCCAATCTCACTATATATCCAATAGACACCAGCCCCACATGGTAACTGAACAACAGTGCTCCACCATTGTCCACTCTTTTTCTTCAGTCTTCATTGGACCTTCCTCATCAGTATACAATCTCATCAACATGTTAACAGCATTTTCATCTGAAAAAACAAATATTCTCTTGATCTCAATTCTCCTTCCAGTTATTGCTCCATTTCTCTTCTTTGCTTAAAAGGTAACATCCTTCAAATGCCTGTATTCACTGTCTAACTTCCTCTTCTTCCATTTTCCTTGCCCCATTTCAATCAGGCTTTCACTCCTACCGCTCCACCAAAAAGGCATCCCCATGGTGCAAAAGCCAATAATCAATTCTTAATCCTCACCTTACTATCTCTGCGATCAAACACCATCTGATAGACTTAGTCACTCTCACCTCCCTGAGATTCCTTTTTTCTCTTGGCTTTCAGCACAGCTCACTTTCTTAAGTATTCCTCCCACCTCTCTGGCCACTCCTCTGTTCGTTTTACTGGCTCCTGTACATTTCCCCCGCTTCTAAGCATCAGAGCGCCTGAGTCAGGCCTTGGCTCTCTTCTCTTCTCTATCTACTCCCACACTCAAAGCGACCTCATCCAGTCTACAGCTTTAAACATCACCTGCATGTTGACAACTTCCCAATATTTATTTTCAGTACAGACCATTCCCCTGAACAGACTCCTATATATCCAACTGTCATGAAGAAATTTCTACTTAGATTAAGCACCTACAATTTAACTGTCCAAACTGAGCTCCTGACCTTCCTCACACATCTGTTTTTTTTGCAGCCTTTCCCTTTCAGTAAATGGCAACTCCGTTTTTCCAGGTGCTCAGACCAAAAACCTTGGCACTGACTCCTTGACTCTTCTCTTCACCCCACAATGTCCCTCTACCTTCAAAATACAACCAGACTCTATTTCTGGCCACTCCTATTGCTTTTGTCGGTCCAAACTACTATCACCTTTTGCCTAAATTCTTGCAAAAGCCTCCAATTGGTTTCCCTGTTTGTCTCCTCACGCCCCCTACAGTCTATTCTCAATAAAGCAGCCTGAATGATCCCACGAAAATCTAGTAAGATGGTATTACTCCTATGACTTCCCATCACTGCTGGAGAAAAACAGTTCAAGTCCATACAAGGATCATCACATGATCTGGTCCTTCAATGCCTCTATTCCCAGCTGTCACTACTCACTCTCTGGCCTCTGCCAATGCTAAAATGTACCAGGCAGGATCCTGCTACATTATGACCTTTGTAACTGCTGTTCCTTCCGCCTGGAATGTTCCTCCCCTAGATGTCCACATGCCTCCCTCCCTCTATTCCTTCAAGTCTCATCCGCAGTGAGGTCTTTCCTCACCTCCCTATCTAGAGCTGCATTCTCTTCCGTTCCCCCTGATACTACCTGTCATTTCCTACTGAATTTTTCTCCTTAGCACTTAAAAGAAAACTATATAAGCTACTTATTTTGTTTGTGATCTCTCCCCATAATGTAAACTCCAAGAGGGCAGGGATTTCTCTCTGTCCTGTTCATTGCTATGCACCCAGCACTACAACAGTGCCTGGCATATAACAGGAAATCATAAATACTGATTAAATAAATGAATAAAAGTTACTTCCCCTCTATAACAACAATATAATGTGTGGAGAGAGTCACCCAAGTATGACCAAGATGAAACGAAATGCTATGGAAACAATGTAGCATATTAACATACTACAAAGAAGTGCACAAAGCACTAAAACACAACCGATCAAACAAACAAAACATATTTTTTAAAAAAAGAGAAAAGAGCATAGCAACAGACAAAGAGCACAACCCATAAGAAAACAAAAGTAAAAGAACAGAAGAAAATTTCTAAAGTCTTCAAAACTGATTCACACTATTTAACTTAATAAGAACACATATTCAATAAAATAAAAGCCAGAATATGGGATGATAAATAGCCCTGTAAAATGTAAAGGAGACTACAGGACCAAAGAAATAAACTGAGGACACCAATACATGATCATAATGGGACAGATACATGAATTAGAAATAGCAAGGAATAAAACATACATTGCAGAAAATAAAATTACTGACATAAAGGCTGGATACAATCATGGTGAATGGAGATAGAGAAGACAAAGAAACAGAAGCAAAGAGATAAAAAAAAAAATAAAAATAATCCAACGTGAGACTAACTGGTATCCTTGGAGTAAAATCGCAACAAATGGAATAGCAGATATATTGAAAGATATTACAGAATTCCCCTGAAATAAAGAAAGCACTGAATCTGCAGATTAAAAGAGCATCCTGTGTCCCAGGAGAACTGTATACATAATGCTTATACTATGACACAGCTCAGTTAAGCCTGGACTACAATGCATAAACATTCTGCAGACATAAAAAGAAAGCCACCTAAATGGGGGAAAAATCACGCCAGTCCAGGCTATTCAATGCAAAAGAACAATTTCTACAAAGTTCTGAGGGAAGGAAAGGAAGCATGAGCCCATAATATTATATGTAGTCAAGATACAGTCTTAGAATTAAGGCAATAGGTGCACATTTCAAACACATGAAGAACTCATGGAAAACGGCACACTTGAAACTTTCTTGAAAAAAAGACTGACAATAAACCTTAACCAAAAACTGAAGAAGGGAGAAACCACGACAGGGTGGCTGATAAACAAAGAATCCAGCAAATATTTGAGAGCCTACCCTGTAGCAGGCACTGTTTTAAGAGCTGAGGATACAACTGTAACACTGTCTCTGTCCTAACAGAGCTAACATTCTGCAGAAGGGAGACAAAAAACAAACAAGTACTGTCAGGTGCTGGGGAGCACTCTGGAGAGGAATAAAGCAGAGTGAAGGGGAGAAAAAGTGCTGGGTTGGGGGTGCAGAGGGAGTCCTGCTCTTTTACAAAGGGTGGTCAGGGAAAGGCCTCTTATGAGGTCGCATTTGAACAGAGACTTGAGGGAGCCAGAGGGGCCAGCACGTGGCTGTCCAGGGGAAAGTGCTTCTGGGAGAGGGAGCCGTCAGGGTAAAGACTGATGAAAGTGAGCTCGGTGGGCTCAAGAACAGCATGGAAGATGTCAATGTAGTGGAAGACTGCTAGAAGAAGAGACTGAGGTGCCTGGCACAAAACCATCGACAAATGGAAGACTCTGTGCTTAAACAGAGACCTAAGCTGGGCCTTGACACTGCCCTAGTACTTAGATAAGAGAGCGTAGCTTTGTAGATAACATACATGGAAAGAAGGAAAGAGGAATGTGCAGTCATATTTAAGGAATCAAATAGAGATGAATTTGGTTAAGATGTTGGAGAGTAGCAAAAACTAAAGCTGGAGGTGGAAGCTTGAATGCTCAGTTAATCACAGAAGGAGATTATAATTATCTAATTAGTAATCACTAAAACGCTGCAAAACATGTTCTAGCAATTTTTAAAAAATTAAGTAGCACAGAATGGGATGTAAATTGTTTCCTTGCAATAATGTGGAACTGTTTTTCATTAAGAACTGAGATTGAAATGGGCCTACTTTCAAATCACTAGTTACCAAATTTGCTCATTTGTAGCTCCAATTAATCATAAGGAAGACAAATTTTAAAAGATAGTGTTTTCCAAAAGCATTGATAAAAAACTTCAATTAAATACACTGTGCATTACCTATTTTTTTCACAACAGAAACTACAAATCCTATTAGGTCAACTTCAGAACAAGGTGGCTGGAAGTCTGGATTCAATAATTTGTTGAAGTGAAGGGGCTCCCTTGGCTGATAAACTTGGAATAGGATTTCATCTGAAGCCTACAAGAAAAAGAAATCAGTATATGTAGATTCTATAAACTAATATGCATTTATCAAAATTGAAAAATTATAACGAAAATTTTGTACCGGCAGTTGTTGATATCGAGTTTTTTTTGTTGCTGTTAAGTGTATGTTAGCCCTTTCAGATCTACTTTTAGATTTTGATGTTGTAAGATGATAGATTCTATATCTCTTTCCCTCTGTTAACAGGGAATATAAATCTGATGATGGACGCCAGACACTCAATAAAACTATTTAGAGAGAGAGAAAAAGACACAATGGAAGAACTAATAATTATTAAAATTTGTGTTTGAAAATAAATACTGATAACAACAAAGGTCTAAGGATTATATGTTATCAGACTTTCTGGGCGCTGGTAGCGCATTTTTGCTCCTCTGATACACACTAACTTGACACTTTATCTAGCATTTGAAATCATTGTATTAATAAAATAATACCTTTTTAACTTAACAAAACTGATAAAATAAAAAAATTTACATACTGACCTGAATCTTTTTGTTTTTTCTCATAGCTTATGATACGCAACTTCCACACAGTTGTAACATCTCTTGATAAAATTTGTTCCCCTTGCCCAGAAGATGCGACAGCCTTCCTGAATTCCAATTGGATCTGTGCTTGCTTCTTATCATTCAACATCTGTCTGTGATTATTCAAGGCTCTTAATTGCTCTTCACTAAAATAACCCTGTGATCATTTAATATATTACGGCACATGATATTAGACTAAAAAACAAAACATCATCTACTGTAAATGAATCCCTTTAAACAAGGATAAAATACAACAGAATTGAGTTCATTTTAGGGTGTGACAATATAACTTATCACATAACAAATATTTTTAGGTGCCTCAAACTGTTTACTAATCTTTGTGACAAATTTCCCTAGAGCCCAAACAACCCTCTATTATAAATATACTCTAAGAATCATAATCATAATCATCAATATTGACATTATAAATGGCTAACATCTGAATGCTCACTGTGGTTAATGTAGTAATTCATTTAATCCTATGAGGTAGGTACTATTATTGTTTTCACATGGTAGATGATGAAATTGAGGTACCGAAAGAATACATAACTTGCAGAGGCACATAGGCAGGAGTTGGCTCAAGAATCCTCATTCTTAGCCCCTTGCAGTATAATTTCATTAACTCCGTGGAACAGTAGATAGATTTTAAAACAGACATGTGCTACAAGCACTTATCTCTGCCTCCACACTTCTCTCCCAATCATTTCTGCAAATTGCTGTCTGTACGCCTTGGGAATCTCACCCAGTATAATAAATAAAAAAATAAAATTAAGTAGGAAATGGAATCCTGACATATAACATCTAGACTGCTGTTGCCTTATGCATCTTAATACCTAATCCACACTGGGAAGGGAGACAATGAAATCTATGTACCCTGCAAAGGTCTTTCTTTATATGTAGACAGTGTTCAGTTTAAACATGAATTAAAAAAAAGATCTGTGATTTCAGAAGTCCCACAACATTCAACATCATCACTGAAAACAAATTCTTTTGACAGGGTATTTTTGAAATTGATGGTTATTTTTCTCTCCAAGAATTACAATGATAACTTTAAGTGAAATCTCATAGAATCATATAAACTTAGAAGCTTAGCGATAAGCCACTCTTCGGGCTTTCCCTTGACAGAAGGTGGAAATGAGGACGAAGAGACAAATCATTCGTCCAGCTACACAGGGATGGGGCCAGGTCTAGAACCTAGTCCTCCAACTCTCCTTCTGTCCCCTTAAATTCTCCTTATAAGTAAATTTTATAAAAGGAAACTCGACTGACAAATATTTTGTTGAATTTTGTGGATGAAATTAAAACTATCTTCATGACGACTCATAGCACAAGCTTCAACAAGTTAATATAAGAAATAGAGGCACACAGTTTTTTGGTAAAGCATAACAAAGCTGTAAACTACAGACTTGCAGCAAGTACACTCACAGGCTTTAAAACTGGACTCACTTCTCACAGGGAGCATCTGAGTTCTAATGTGAGAATATGAAGCAATTCTATTCAGAATAGCCTTGCTTACTCTCCTAATGGAGTGTTCTTTATCTGCTAGTCCCAATATTTAAGAAAGTTAAGGCTATATGCAAGATTTATTAAGTCATCAAATAAATGAGGTTAATCAATAGTTTTTCCTAAAATTTTCCCTTTCCTCCCTATGCAGTAAACTAATCTTAAAATCTGCATTAATAAGATATTCAGGTGTCTAAAAATTTAGGAGGCAGCTTACCTTAATATAGTAATATTTATATGAAACTTTATAACATTTATAAGTATATTTTTACATAAGCTAATTTGATCCTAAACCAACATATTTTATGCTCATTTTATAATTATTTTGCACCCAATTTGCTTAGCTAATAAATGGTAGAGCCATGATTCTAAAGCCTATGCTATTTCTAACACAATTTAGTGCTTCTGTAACTTTTCCACCAAAGTATCCACCCTTCAGATTATGAAACAAACTCTCGGTAGGATCTGAGAAAGAGCTGAGAATATGGAAACTGAGACATTGTTTTGAAGTTACTTGTTTTACCTTAAAAATAAATAAGTTTTGCCTGTATTTTAAACCACATTTATTTAATATATAAAATTATTTAACCCTCCCATCCATTACTGGGTATGGAATCGAAAACATAACACACTGGTTTGGCACATCACTGAGGACCCAAGAAATGCACACATCCCCTCTGAGAAACACAGAATTTCAACATACTGCTTCCCGAAATGGCCAGAAGAGTGAGGACAGTTTCCCACCATAAAGGCTGAAGACTAAGGGTCATTGTATGCCCTCTTACTCTCTCACCTCAAGGTAACTTGGGTCTGGTGCGCTCTTCACTGCTTCATAAAGCTCTGCACCATCTTGCAGAGCACGGACTTGCTGTCTTGTTAGCGCACGTGATGGGGTACATTGTTTTGCTATACTTTCTAGGAAAAAAAAAATGCATCACTAATGAGCTAAACCACAAATTTAAGAACAGTGTAAACTAGTGAATCAAGCAAAAAAGACCCAAAGAAGAGAGGTTAAAAAATAAGAAACCATGTATCTGCTAAACATTTTCTAGGAAAATTTGAAACTAGTCTACTCATGGCTTAAAAAATTGTCATACAAAGAGTTTACTTAATTAGAGTAATTTATAAATTAAGTAAATGATTTCATAATTCACTTAATTATGAACACAGAATGACCTAATGATAATTTTAAGCAAATCAAATAGAGTCCATTTTTTCTGCAGATTTATATAGAACATGAAGTTAAATAATATAGACAACCATGAAGAAATGCAGGAGAAGATAAAACTTTCATTAAAAAGGTAGATTAAAAAAGTAAATTTCATACCCTTTAAGCATAAAAACACTACGATTTTTATTAACAAAATTGATGCGACATGGAAAACAAATTCTAGCTCCAGGTACAATAACATAAAAACCAACTGCAACAAAAATGCAAGTTGTATAACGTAGATAAGGACCCTGAAGAAAGAGAATGACAAATGGCTTATGGGAAAATAATTTGACAGTTCTTTCCCTTGTTGCTATTCTTTCTCCAGCACCAAAAAAGGACATGACAAATAGTTTAGTACTGAAGCTTAAGAGGGAGTTTATTTAAGATTTCTGAAAAGTACTGTGGGTATGCAATGTTTTATTGCCCAAGACAATTAACAAGTTGTTAAAAGCTCAGTGTATTGAATAAAGATGTGATAATTTGGGGTCAGTTCAATGCTTCCCTGTATATCTACATAATAATATTTTTTTAAAAATCAGAAAAAATTCAGATTCAGAATTAGAAAAAGAAAATCTAAACAGAACTACCATATGATCCAGCAATTCCACTTATGGGTATTTATCTAAAGAAAATGAAAACACTAATACGAAAAGACATATGCACCTCCATGTTCACCACAGTATTATTTACAACAGCCAAGATATGGGAACAACCGAAGTGTCCATCAGTGAATGAATGGATAAAGAACATGTGGTATACATATATACAATGAAATATTATTCAGACATAAAAAAGAATGAAATCTTGCCATTTGCAACAACATGGATGGACCTTGAGGGCATTATGCTAAGTGAAATAAGTCAGACAGAGAAAGACAAATACCATATGGTCTAACTTATATGTGGAATTAAAGAAAAATATTATGAGCTTGTAGATACAGAGAGCAGAGTGGTGGTTGTTAGAGGCAAGTGGTGAGGGGTAGGTGAGATGGGTAAGGTTGTGAAAAGGTACAAACTTCTAGTTAAAAATAAATAAGTCATGCGGATGTAATGTACAGTATGATGACTATAGTTAATAATTCTGCACTGCATATCTGAAAGTTTCTAAAAGAGATATTAAAAATTCTCATCACAAGAAAAAAATTTTCTAACTATATATAGTGATGGATGTTAACTAGAGTTATTGTGGTGATCATTTTGCAATATATACAAATATCGAATCATTACATTATACACCTGAAACTAATATAATATTAAATGTCAATTATACCTGAATAAAAAAGTTTATTACTCAAAATAAAGACAATTCACCTAATAACAAAAGTTAAATTAGAAGCCTCTAAAACTTTGTTCTCATATAAAAAATAATTTGTAATACACAATTCATTTTACCTTCATGCTCTTCAAATTCCACTTGAATTTTTGTGAATAAGGCTTCTAGTTTCTTTTGTTGGGCCTCTGCATATTTTATTGCTTCCTTTTCTTCTTCTCTTTCATTGCGAAATATGTATGACCCAGCTGATGTCTTCTCCACCCACTGTAATAATGTGTCAAACAAAAATACATGGTAGGGAGGGTCAGTCAAATTGACTGTCTCAAAAGAAAGAAATATAGTAAGTTTCAAGAATATATCATACCTGTATAGGGTATGCTCTTTGAATAATTACATCAACACAACCAACACTTCCTCCATCACTGAAAAGTGATGACAAGGGGAGAGGAAAAGGTCGAGGATCAGGAAAGAATCCAAGTTTCGCATACCAGCAAGCAGGACGAGTACTGTTGGCAGAAATCTGGACAAATTAATGAATAAATTGATTTATAAGTTAAATATATATACAATTCCCTTTCAAATTTCACATTTTTCATTCTTTTAGAGTTGCTTTAAAAATATTCACTTATAAAAGTCTCATGAAGGTAAGTAACAAAGTAAGTAGAAAAATTGTACGAAAATGAAAATGTTTTCAAAATAATTTATTTCAAAAAATTGTTTATATTGTTGTAGTCTTACTGTTATGTAAATATTACTACTATAAAATTAATAAAAGAGACAACAATTTAAACATGATGGATTAAAATATACCTATTCACCTAGGCTCCCTCAAAAATCCTATAAGGACAAAGAGATCTAAAGAGGACAGCAGATGAGATATTACCAAAATTCTAGAAGCTAAAAATCTGTTGCCTGATAACAGGGCAGTGTAGAATGATCACAGTTAATAAAACTAGCAAACATTCATAGAGCACTTAATATGGTGCCCAGTACAGTGTTAAGTGCTTTATACATAGTGACATTTAATCTTCATGACAACCCTAAGACTTCGTCCCATTTTACAGACGACAAAACTGAAGTATAAGCGAAATTACATAATCCGCCCAAGGGTACTCAGCTACCAAACTTGTACGGAGCCAATATGAAACAAAATAATTTAAGGAAAACACTCAGAAATTGGAAGCAACAGGTACTTCTGAAGGTAGCAGCATAAAGTGTGGCTGAAAATAGGAGGAATGGTTGAAATTTTACTAAAATAGTAAGACCTCCGATTTCCTTTCTCATCCCAACCAGCCAGGTGACTGCCCTTCCCACACACCAGAAAGAACGCAGGAAAGTTTACTCTCTGGAAAGGCTGAACCACACATATCCTGGACTTTGGAACACTAGGTGAGGCAGCCAGGGTAAAAATGCAATGAAAATCCTTATGCTGAAAATGAGTCTCGCTATTAGTTTTCTCACTCTGTTAGCTCTCAGAACATCACTAATATTTGAGGGTCTGCTAATGAAAAAAATAAAATCCCCCTCTTATGACTCTACAAGGTGACAAGCCCCACCTCACACAGAGCTTCTGATCAGTTCATCAGAGCCCCACTCTTGAAGAGGAAAGAACAGCTAATAATCACCAGTTGAAGAAAGTCTCTAACCTGAGAGACCCAACAAACAAAAAAAGAGGTTCTCATAGAAAACAGGAAAGGCAGGGAGCAGAAAAAATGGAAATAAAACAAAATATTAATCAATAGCTGCAGAAAGATGAGAAGATATTGTATCTAGGAAACAAGAATCAGATGTAATAAAAAAGGAAACATTTAGGAAATAATAAAAGTCTCCTTAAAATCAAAACCTATACCAATGGCCACAAATTTACTTTAGGGATTAGAAGATTAGATTAGGAATTAGAAACTGGGGGTGGGGGTTGGGGGGGAAGATCACCAAACAGAAAATAGGAGAAAAGATGAGAAAATCAGAGGACCAATCTAAGAGGCCTAGAGCCCAAACAACAAAAGTTCAAGAAAAATGAAGAGAAAAAAACAGAAGGGAAGAAATTACTAAAGAACTACTTCAGAAAAATTTCTCAGAACTCAAGGAAGGACATGTGTTTACAGATTGTTTGCCACTGTGTACGCAGGACAACGATTTTATTTTTTTAAAAAAGGATGACACCAAAGTACTTTATTATGAAATTTTGGAATACTGGTGGCAAACGATCTTAGAAACAGATCAGATAGTGAAGGACTGGGAATAAAAATAGCACTGAACTTAGCAGAAGCCATATTAGAAGCAAAAGATATCAGAGGAAACGGAGGCCAGGCCGGTGGCGCATCGGTTGAGTTCACACATTCTGCTTTGGCGGCCCGGGGTTCACCGGTTCGGATCCTGGGTGCAGACATGGCACCACTTGGCAAGCCATGCTGAGGCAGGCGTCCCACATATAAAGTAGAGGAAGATGGGTGCGGATGTTAGCTAAGGGCCAGTCTTCCTCCGCAAAAAGAGGAGGATTGGCAGCAGATGTTAGCTCAGGGCTAATCTTACTTAAAAAAAAAAAAAGGTATCAAGAGGAAATGTCTTCAAAATTCTGAAGGAATTATTTCAACCTGGAATTCTATATTCAGCCAAACTTAGAAAAACACCTCAAAAAGCTGCATATCCCCTTTCTCAATATGACTCTGGGGATTGTGAACCCTTGATAAATCTAGAAAGACATGTAATCCAGAAAACAGGGCTTCTAACACAGAAAGAAGTGAAAATAATTCCCAGAATGATAGCTGTGCAGCATACATAGAAAATAACCACTTCAGGGGCTGGCCCTGTGGCCGAGTGATTAAGTTCGCGTGCCCCGCTGCAGGCGGCCCAGTGTTTTGTTGGTTCGAATCCTGGTCGCGGACATGGCACTGCTCATCAAACCATGCTGAGGTGGCGTCCTGCATGCCACAACTAGAAGGACCCACAACAAAGAATATACAACTATGTACCATGGGGCTTTGCGGAGAAATAGGAAAAAAATAAAATCTTAAAAAAAAAAAAAAAAAAGAAAAAGAAAAAGAAAATAACCACTTCAGAATGGAGAGGGAATACAGACAGGCCCAGAGATCTCCAAGAAAAAGAAATGAAACTGATAAAGGTATTTTAACATATTGAGATGATTTTTATAGCTCCTGTGTAGGAATGAGTTGGTGACAAGGATACAGAAAATTAAGAAAAACAAAACAAGCAAGACAGGGAAAGAAGTAAGTTGAAAAGATATGTAATCATAGTATATCATATGTCAAGTGGCAAAAAATAATTTTCACAGTCATAACGTAAACATTGGATACAGACTTTGCTAAAAATTATACTATATTAATATGGGGTGATGGGGGAAGAGAAATATGTGGCAATATTGGTATAAGAGAGTTAAATTCTCATCTTTCATAGCAGGAAGCTAACAGTTAATTACACATCTAAACTGAAGGAGAAAAGCAGACAGAGAGAGCAGTATCAGCAAAAGAAACAGCCAAGGGGATTGAAGTGGTTGCCTCTGGGGAGCACAGATAGGGGTTAGGCAGGGTTGCATCAGTGGCTGCTTTTCTTTGGCCATAAGCCTTATATTATTTGAGTTTCAAAATTATCCACATGCATTGATTTGATAAAAACAAAAAATGGAAAGTCCCTGCAACGTTGATATTCTAAGCAAGATAAAACACAAGCCTGTTTCAGCTTAATTAAAAGCAACCTAATGTGGAGTTAATGACAAAGTATCTCTTTACCTTAAAATTGTTTAATTTATAAAATGCTTTTCTGAATTAGAGTAATCCAGAATACAACAGAAGTAAATTCCTTACAAGGTCTCCTCATAAGTGAATCTGAATGTGCAATAATGGCAGTAATTTCTGATAGCAATATTGCAGACTATTTGACATGACAAAGTCCTGTTACGTAAGTTTAAATCTACATAGAGAGGAAAGATATATTTTATTATTATACACTCAAGAATCACTGAAATCTAATTCTCTAATCACACTGGAATAGAGATCTGATTGAGTAATCAGGGTGGAAACAGAGCAACACCATGAGAACAAGATTACAGCACGGGCTATCAGTACCAAAATCGAACACCTGGTGCAAATTTACTCCTGCTCTTTAATTGCCAACTGCCTTATGTTAGCTCAATCAATATCCTTAATAGGTATTAGTAAATTTAAAATTTTAAATGTAAAACCTCTCTGGAATTTAACTGAACCAGTGATAGATTTTTACCAAGAGTGTGCATTAATTTAATTTACCTTTAACATAAGAGATTCTGGGGCTTCGAGAGGTGTACAGGCATCAGGAGAGCCCACCAGTTCTGCTCCATGAATAATAATCTTCTGACCCACGGTCAGTCTACCGTTCTTCAGGAGAGCTAAGAGGGGAGGATCTAAGTGGGCCTTAATAGCATACCATCCATCTGTAAGTTCGATAATGTCTGCTTTTTTGGTATCCACACTCCTAGTTTTACTGCTAGAAGTTTCAGATATATCTGTACTGGATGAAATTATTTCAGAAACACACAGAACAAGTCTTTTTGCAGCTGTGTCATCCCTTTCCATTATCTTTTTTATAGCTGATCTTCTGCTTCTATCAATTTCTATATCATATCTAAAAATAAAAACAAAAATGCATATTTTAGGCATTGTGGAGTCTAGAATTTCATTGTAATAAGTCACTGAATAATTGAGAATAAAAATAAAAGACTTTTATTGATGTACTGAGACAGAAGAGAATTTAAAATTTGTTAGCTAGCAATATATTGTTTCATACTGTTAAAATATGAATTCAATATTAAACCAAAAAGTGCAAAAATGCTTTATTAGCAATCCTCAAATAGTGGACCAAATTAGTAATTCATATTCTTCTCACAGGCCAAGAGGTTAAGGAGGGGGTGAGGGAAGAGGGAGGAAAGAGGTGTATGAATGTGTGATTTCTCTTAAGTAGGGCTGGGGGAGGATAAGAGAGCTGCTCCATACATCTCAACAGCAGCATGGGATGGCAACTGTCATCAACAACTGGCTGGTGTACCTCTATGACATGGAAGTCACAGACTGCATAGAAGTCCGAATCATACCATAGTATACGATTACATAATGTAATGTTTTAAACTTGCCTGTACTTTAGTTGAAGGAGCACTCGTTCTGGGGTAAGGCACCTATTAGCAAATTCCTTAGGAAAGGCAAATTCCATAGCTGCCAGTTTCCATACAATCCATCTATAGTGATTATAGACCCAAACTCTAGAAATAAGCTTTGGATCCACACCTGGGGTATCACACAGAGCCCTGAACAAATAAAGGTAGAATAATATCATAAAAACCACATAAGATGATATCGAATTCAATAACCATGACTATTCTTTGCACAAAAAACTAAACTGTACAAGATCATAGAAGTTTTTGAGTCAAGTAATGTAATTTTAGAAAATGATTTGACATGTATCAAAATGTACTAATAATTCCGCTTAACATCTTAGTCGATATAATTTATTTCAACTGGAAAATGAGATCCTTCATTTAAAATAATTATATTTTAGATTATTTTTCTTATTAAAGAAATTGTTTTTAGAAGTCACCTAAACACTTCCTTCCCTAGTCCTGGTGCTCTTCTTGATATCTTCCCTGCTCTGCTCAAATCTCTAACTCTTCTTCCTTTCCCATTCTCACTCTTAGTACCAAGGAAACAGAAGTAATCAAGAGAACTTCCATAAGCTTCCATCCTCACATCTATCAACCCACCAGCACCTGTACGCTTACACTTTGCCTTCTCCTGCCATTTGTACACTAGCTCCCACTCTTTCTTGCCTGGGATATTGATTTAGGAAATTCCTCTTCTCTCTCCTGCATCTCTTGCGTCTCAATTTCTTTCTCCTCTACTGGACAATTTCCATCAACATATAGAAGGTAGTTTTTTTCTACCTTAAAACAAACAAAACAAAACTAACACCCTTTAATCCTACTTTCTTCTCCAGATACTGCCCCTTTCTCTGCAGCTCTTTTTGCAATTCCTGAAAGAACTGACTATTCTCTCTCCAAATCCTCTTCTTCCACTGCTGTTTTTATTGCATTCTGATGAGGCTTTCACCCCACCAATCTACTGAATTATTTTTATTAAGGTTAGTAATGATCTCTATGCTAAATCCAGTGGTCAATTCTCAGTCCTCATCTTACTTTACCTATCAGTAGCAATTGACATAACTGGTCATTCTCTATTCCCTGAAGCTGTGTCTTCACTAGCTTGCAACACACCACACTCTTTGGCATTTACTTCTAACTTTTGGGTTGCTCTTTCTCAGTCTTTTTTTCATGGCTTTAAATTCCATCTATATGCTGACAGCTCTCAAATCGATTTCTCTGGCCTATACTTCACCTACGAACTCCAGACTTGCATATCCAACTGCCTATTAAATATCTCCACTTGGATGTCTACCAATATCTCAAATTTCAAGTTTCCCCAACTGAACTCTCCATTTCCCTTCCATCTTCAGTGTTCTCAATTCTCAGTACACAGTAACTTGTACCCTTCCAGCTACTAAAGCCAAAATCTTTGGAGCCATCCTTACTCTCCTCTTTCTCTCACACTCTTCCTCGAATCCTTGAACAAATCCTGATAGTGCCACCTTCAAAATATACCCAGAATTCAACTGCTTTTCACCAACTCCATTGCTACATCCTTGCTCCAAGCAACCATTTCTCACCTGGATTACTGCAATAGGTTTCTAAGTGCTCTCTGCTTTCATTCTTGCCTCTCCCTATAGTCTAATCTCAACAAACAGCCTGAGTCACTCTTTCAAAAATAAATCAGATGACGTCCTCCTTCTGCTTTAAACATTCTAACGGTTTACTCAGGGTATAAATGGTTACTGGGAGTAAAAGCCAAAGTTCTTATAAAGGTCTATAATGTCCTACCTCTTTACCTCATCTACTACTACTCTTCTCCTACCCACTCTACTCCAGCTACAGTAACTTCCCTCCTGTTCTTTAAATACTTCAAGCAAGCTTCCCTCTTAGAGCTTGGGATGCTTTCCCCAGATTGGTCCTATGCTCACTTCCTTGATCTCCTTCAGGTCATTGATCATACTTCACTGACTCAGTGAAGCCTACTGATACTTAGTCTATTTAAAAAATTGCACCTCTTCTCACCCAACTCTCTCTACTCCCTTTCCAGCTTTATTTACCTTCATGGTATTTACCACCTTCTAATATACTATACAATTTATGTATTTCTTTTCAAAATTTTCTTTCCCTACCCTAGACCCATCTACTAGAACATATGACTTATTAGGGCAGAGGTTTTTTGTTTTGTTATCCCTAGTACCCAGAATAGTAGCTGGCACATAGCAGGTGTTCAATAAATATTTCTTGAATGATCAAAAAGACAATAAAAGCTTCAACACTCAAATGTTATGAACCATCCCCACCTGATTCCTAAGCTCTACACTATGCAGCCTACTTAAACCAAGAAAATAATACAAATGTTTTACCATACTTTTCCAACTAGAATCAATAGCAGATATTTGTTATGTGAGACAATTGCAAGATATAAGTTAACGTTCCTTTTTTAAAATACTCCAAGAAACATTATTAAAAAAAATTAAGGAAAACTGTTTTACCACTTTCCCCAAACTATAAATTCTGGAAAGACATAAGAGATTTTTACAAATAAGGGTACTGGAGAAAGGTTTCCTGTCTCTTGCCATTGGCATTAGGTAATACATTTCTAACAGCAAAAATGTTAAATTATATTTGTATAAATATTAGAATCATAAGAGGTTATACAGTTTCTAAATTGTTGATGTTTTAGGGCACTGGAGTTTCCTAGCTATTTGGTATGACTGATATTTAAGTATTTCTGTTTAACTTTTATATTTATATATTTATTGAAATACACAATGAAAGAGAATATGATGTGTGTTTATCTATGATAAAGCCAACTCAAATTTAACTTTTATCATTCTTTATTTTATAAATCCATAAAAAAGTCCCAATTTAAAAAATATCAATTCATTAAATTCCAAGAGAAACTATAATTCACTTTTCAAAAGATTTCAACAGAATGTCAGTGAACTACAACTACAATGCACTGAAAATGATTCAATGTAAAAAATTTGATTTCTTTTTAAGTTCAACAGAGATAAGGAAAGAGAAAAAATGAGAGACTTGTGAGGAAGAGAGGGATGATATAAAAATTAACAAAAAATCTCTTTTTGCATAGAATACCTATAAAATTCTTCTTTTCCAGCCTTTCCATCATTGGAGGGTATGAGCCATCCACCATCAGCCAACTGTATTCCCTTTCCAGCCAATAAGGCTTCCTTACCAAAGTAATCCTGAGTGAGAAACTGAAAAGATCCTGCATTTTTGCTGTTAATTTTTACGCAATGTTTAGAAACGCCAAACATATACAGCTGCATAAAATAAATGATAGAAAAATTTGATAATGAATGAAAAAAATCAAACAAGAGCATGTTTCATAGACTAAAAACAATAACAAACCAAAGGTGAACTTACCAAAATTTTTTCATTTAAATATTAAAATATTCACTATAAAAATATGTAACTTATTAGAAGCTAAAAGTTTTAATGTAATATAAATGACCCACACATTCAAGAGCCTGCTGCCCCTTTTTCATATCCCTTGTGTACATGCCTCCTGCTACATCTGCCATAGGAAGTCATTGTGGGGATAAAAAAGCAATGTTTTCAGTAACCTCTTAAGTTCAAATATTTAGAAGGAAAAGATCAGTTAAAAGTGTAAGTATTTTGGTGAATTTGACCTCAGAAGGTTAGATTTCTACACAGGCCTGGCCTACTTTCAAGGGCCTTACTTTCACCCCAGCATGCCTAACCCCAAAGTATCTTTTCCTTTGTTCAGGCTTGACTCTGGAGTCAGACTCTCTGCTTTGGAATTGTGGCTCTCTACTTATTAGTTAAGTGACTTCGGGGCCATTACTTAACCCTCTCTATACTTCAGTCTTCTCATCTGTAAAATGATGGACAAAATAATGGTGCCTTTTTTTAGGGTGCTTGTGAAGATTAAGTGAGGTATAACCAATGCACGTATACTCTTAGAAGAGTGCCTAGCACACAGAAAATACTGTTACCTATTAATATTATCAATATTATTTTCACCTCTCCATTCCATTTCATCTCCTAAAATTCTAACTAGACAGCACGGGCTTAATTAGAATCTTCTTTTAAAAATGTAAATAGCTCTTAGAAGGTTCAGAGCTATAAGTTATTCATACTTTAAATTCAATGAGTCTACTTTAACATCTAGCTGAGAGTAAGTTTTGAAGGGGGAAGGGAAGCAGTAATTTTGAAGCACAGATCACTTTGGCAGGATAAGGCCGGCCAGCAGAGAGGGAGGCTACCACTGCAGGCTGATTAGGAAGCACGATGATTTCATTCATCCATCCCTGTATTAATTTGTTCATTCTTTAAACAGAACAACTTGGAGACATCGACTGATAAAATTACACTTTGCTATAAAAGCTCTTCACACTGTAGACAAAGCGTACCTGTTTATGGGAATATGCGGAGGGAACATGGCCTCCTACTGCTGCTTTCAGAGAGATTCTAGGCACACTGGACGTTTTTGCAAGATACAGACTGCCTGGCTGTGGAAAAATATGTTGTTTTTGTTTCTTTTTAATTCGCATATCCTGTTTATCTCTGGCATTCTGAAGATTGGTAATTAAATCTATTAAGGAATAAACAGCAAAAAATAAAATTGAATATAAAATTTAAAAAGTACAACCCCTATTCTATAAAATCATATGTATCAATTTGCCCTAACTTTAAATCTTCAGGGATAAAAAAAGTTTCAACTTGTAAAGAAGAGAAATACATTTGTTACTCTTATTTCAAATTTGGAAGAAAATTACTAGTCTGATTAAAAAAATACATTCTAATAGCAGTCCTAGATTGTATGTCTAAGAGTTTTTTTAAAAATAAAGTCCCACAAGTAGTTATCTTTGAAAGAAAACATTAAACTAATTTAAATCTAATGTTAAGACCTCGAAAAATCTAAAGCATTAAAAAAGGTTTTGAAATTATTAATCATCACAAAAGGGGAAAAACCCTCAAGGCATTAATTAATATAAGAAATATCTAACTGAAAGGCAAACGTGTCACACAAATTTTCACATAATACCTAAAGGCTCCTCTTCCCACTTTGTGAAAGTCATAGTTGCTGCTTGATTGGAGCCACTTTTGTTCAACTGACAGGTTTCACTGTCGTTAATATTATTTTCACTATCACCAGAGCCATGTTCATCTATGTTTTTTTGGTTGAGTTTGTTCTCCTCTAACTGAGTATTCCTGCTAACACAGCATTCATCTCTGTGAAAATGCGATTTAGTTTTAAAAGGTGGGACAAAGATTTTCCTCGGTTTGCCTGTAGTAAGCGAGTGTCTCCTTTTTTCATTTCTTGTGGCAGGAGCCTTATAAAATGGCTGCCCTGAAACTGATAAATTGCTTGAAGATTTTTCCAAAGTCAGATGTTCATAAAAATGAGAATTATATAAAAATTCTTGACCAGGTGCAGTAAAATTTGGCTTCTGTATTTCTTGCCGTTCCTTAGTTGTGCTACAATGAGGAGAAAATATTTAAATTTGATTATTTACCATTAAGTGTACACATATATAAATGTTTCGGAATATGCATTTTTTGGTAGACTCTCAATTCCTACATAGCAATCCTATTCTAGTAACTGTTTTGCACTTCATCACGGTTGCCAACCAAAACAATAATACACTTTTCAAGTCTATAACTATTACTCACACAGTCTTTGACTTTACCACCTTCCTCACATCATTTAAGAATCTGTCAAACAAGGATTCTGTTTGTCCCCTCCCGTTCTATCACAGTACTCCTTCCTTACCTCCTTTACCAGAGAAACATGTATGGGGATATGAATGGGGGAGGAGGGAAGCAGAGGCAGAAGCAGGGACACCACTTCTATTGAAATAATCCAGGGAGTTTTATGGTGACTCGATCTAGGCGTTAGGGGGAGAAGTGGTGAGAAGTGATTGGATGTAGGGTATATTTTGAAAGCAGACTTGTTGGAGTTTTGCTTTTATAGGAAAACAGATTAGAGTAAGGGACATGAGCTTTGGAAACGTTAAGTTTAAGATGTTTATTAGTCACTCAAATAAAAATGTCAAATAGGTAGGTGGATGAATGAATATGTTGTCAGGGAAGAAATCTGGATGATTTTGAGTGGTTCAAGCCTTCAGTGAAAAAAGTAACTGCAGGTGTGGAGGAAACAGCACGAGAACTAGAAGTGATGCCTGAGGATACAAGTGAATTGCTGCAATCTCATGATAAAACTTAGATGGATGAGGAGCTGCTTTTTATGATGAGCAAACAAAGTGGGTTCTTGAGACGAAATCTATCCTGGCGAAGATGCTGTGAAGAACGTTGCAATGACAACAAAGAATTTAGACTATTACATAAACTTAGTTAATAAAGCAGTGACAGGGTTGGGACGATTGACTCCAATTTTCAAAGAAGTTCCACTGTGGGTAAAATCCTATCAAACAGCATCACATGCTACAGAGAAATTGTTCATTAAAGGAAGTCAGTTGATGCAGCAAACTTCATTATGGCCTTATTTTAAGAAATTGCCACAGCCTCTCCAACCTTCAGCAACCACCACCTGATCAGTCAGCAGCCAACAACATTGAGACAAGACTCTCTACCAGCAAAGATTATGACTTGCTGAAGGCTCAGATGACGGTTAGCATTTTTTGGCAATACAGTATTTTTTAATTAAGGTATGTACATTTTTTATAAACATAATGCTACTGCACACTTAACAGACTACGGTATAATATAAACATAACTTTTTGTTGTTGTTGTTTTTGCTTTTGTTTTTTTGAGGAAGATCACCCCTGAGCTAACATCTGCTGCCATTCCTCCTCTTTTTTCTGAGGAAGACTGGCCCTGAGCTAACATCTGTGACCATCTTCCTCTACTTTATATGTGGGACGCCTACCACAGCATGGCATGCCAAGCAGTGCCATGTCCTCACCCGGGATCCAAACCGGCAAACCCCAGGCCGCCAAAGGAGAACATGCGAACTTAACTGCTGCACCACTGGGCCGGCCCCTAAACATAACTTTTATACACACTGCGAAACCAAAATATTCGTGTGACTCGCTTTATTGTGATTTTCACTTTATTCTGGTGGTCCAGAACTGAACCCACATCTCCAAGGTGTAGCCTGCTGAGAAATATGTTTCAAAAATACAGTTCAATGACTTTTTTCAACAATGCCACAAGTAAGCCATATCTTCGGGCTTAAAAATTTACCAGGTAGAAAAGGTTTCACAACTGCTTTCTACAACTTTAGATGCTTCTATGATATTTGCATCTATTGTCTCTAAGTGACATCTCTGTAACTGCTTCTTCTTGACCTTTTCTATTGAAAAGCCACTACGGAAATTGAAGACATAGCTCTTTGTCGGGGATCAAAAAGTAGTTTGGAAGCTCTTGGTACATAGATGGGAGTTGCTGATTGTATGCTACACTGTAGATTAACTGAAGCTTCCAACAGTGGAAACTTAGCTACCAGCATCCTGGAAGCTGAGTGAGAGAAGAGGACTTGGGGGAGAGGATACCCAACATTCAGTATGATACATTAACTTAATCCCCTTGCTTTCATTACATTACTCCTGCCTTCAACTGTACCTAGTGTGTTCACTAACAGAGAAAGCCCCTGTTGTACCCTCTCTGGAGAATCGATCTCTAATTTCTGTTAAGAGTGGACAAGAGGTAGTTGCCCAGCTTCATGGAGTGAAGGAGGGGTCTGATTGCTCTTAAACATATTTTCAACTTATACCCTTGTTTTGGTTCCTTCTTTCTTCACCACCCAATTCTGAAGATTCATAGATACCCGACCTTTTGAGGCTTCTCTAGCGTAAAATGGTTGCTTCTCTCCTCTCCTCACTACCTACCAGCTTCGAGTCAGTTTTCTCCCATATGCTCTGAAAATTGAGTCACTGTGGTCTCCTCTCCCATTCTCCATGTTTGGGGGTGTGTCTGTGTAAGTTCCCTCACTGTTGTTTTGGTAAAATTTTGGAGGCAATGAAAGTAGATGAGTATGCTCAATTCACCATCTTTACCAAGAAGTTTCTTAACACAGTAAAAATACTTCAGGTTCTGCTTTAATTTTATCTTGTAGGCAAACTCTCCCAGAGCTCTATTCTTCCATTCCCAAATGTATTTCATTTTTACAAAAAAAAAAATCCTTCCTGTCTAGGATTAGCAACACAGCTATAACCCTGGGTCTCGTTCAATATCATCCTGATGGCTCCCTTTGTCTCTCGCCTATGTTGAATTTGTTTCTTAAAATCTCTTATCTTCCTCCTCCTTGATTTATGAACTTGTTTTAGTTAGCTTCCTGAAAAAAGTGCATGGGAGATAAACCTTTTGGTACTTTGCATCTGAAAAATGTCTATCCTCACTCCTATTTGATACTTTGCTCAGTGACAGGAATCTAGGTCGGAAATTATTTTCTCTCAGAATTTTAAAGGGATTGCTCTGTAATAGACGTTATAGAACTTATAATCTTCTAGCTTCCATTGTTAATGGTGAGAGGATTTGTGCCATTATGACTCTTGCAACTTTGTCTGAAACCTGATTTTTTGCCCTCTGGAAAATTTAAGGTTCCTCTTTGCCGCTAGTGTTCTAAAATTTCACAAGGATGCGCCTTAACGTGGGTCATTTTTATTGTTGTGCTCACTCAGAGGGCCCTTTTAATCAAGGAAAATCACGTCCTTCAGTACTAATAAAATATCTCAAATTATTTCTTTGAAAATTTCTCCCTTCATTTCGCCTGTTCCTTAAATTCCAAATTTTTACATGTTAGACCTACAGAACTGACTTTTCTGATCATCTTTTCACTCCTTTTTTCCTCTTTTTCTTTTTGTTCTACACTCTGGGAGCTTTCATAACTTTTATTTTCTATTACTTCCACTGAGTTACTTTATTTGTGCCATCATATTTTTAATTTCTAAAAGTTCTTTTTATAGCAACTTGTTCTTATTTTAAGGATGCAACTCGTTCTCTTTCCTGAGAATATTAGTGTTTTTTTTTGAAGGTTTCTTCTCCTTGCATGGTCTATTTCTTCTAAGTTCCTTTTCTTCTGTTTTGGTTTTACACTTTGGATACTATCTTTCACAGAGGCTCTCTTCCAATGACCACTGATCCTTGATTATCTTTTCTTATTTAAGAACGAAGCACTGAATAGTTGACTGGAAGCTGTGTGCTGGTGGGGCTTGTCAATTGTTGGCTTCATTGTCTGGCTGTGCTGTTTCATTTGAGTACTTGCAACTGTCAGTATTTTTAGTCTTTTCTATTGGGCTCGTCATGTTCCCCAGACAAAAAAATCTTCCAGTCTTCTGCCTAGAGGCCTAGCTGCCAGCATTTGGGAGCCAAGTGTGGGAAGGAGGCTAGGGAGTCTCCCTACTCTATATAAAGATTTTTACTTAATCTCTGTTTTCAGTACCTTCCCCTCAATTGTGCCTGGTGTCCCTACTCCCAATTCAGAATCCCTCCAATTCATCTTCACCAGAGAACACCCTTCTGGTCTTCATGGGAAGAGGGATAACTGCCTGCCTGCAGTAGGGGAGGGGATATAGATGTTTCTTAAACAGAATGTCAACTAATTTTCCTACTTTCTACCTCACCTTCAGAAGTACATGTTGCTGCCAGTTTGAGTCTTTCTCAGGTTCTTTAGGGGAAACTGAATACCTTCTCTGTTGCTCTAATGTCAGGTTTTATCTTTCTAAGTCATTCATGCTTTTTGGCTTCCAAAATTTTATTTCTTCTGATCACTGTCCTTGTGGATTTATACATTAAAAAAAAAAATTCCCGTTAGTAAATTTTAGCAGGGTTTTAAGAGGGAGAAGAGATAAATGAATATTTGCAATATATGCCATCTTTTGGTTAACTGATTTTGAGTAATTTCCTTAATCCTCCTCAACCTCAGTACCTCATTCATAAAACTGAAATAAAACATTTTTCTACTTTACAAAGTTGTTATAAAACTAAAAGATGAAATAATAACATGAACAGCACCATAAAGTATACCAAAGTAAAGAATTATTTAATCCTGATGCAAGCTTTCAAAAAGGGAAGTGTTAACTTCTTTATCGCATATGTGTCATTATTTTTAGAAATATTTACTTAAAAAACTCATGCTTTTCCTATATTATATTAGTATAATTTTAAAAAATTTAAACATGTCTTACCAAAAGGGTCCACAGGTAACTGGCTCTAAAGAAATGTGATGCATAAACAATCTTCTATCTTTTATTGTGCCTAGAAAAATATTATTTTACATTATACATTAATGAAAATGTATTTTACATTATATTTTAATGAAAATCTAATGTGAGATTTTATTTCCTATGTCTATTACATAATATTGTAAATATTTACATAGAAAAATTTGAGACAATTACAGACTTCAAAATTTTCAATGCATATAATGGATGCTCAGTAAACAACTATCAAAAGAAATGTTTGATTCACAAATTGATAACGACTACATACCAAATAACTCACAGTACAAACACATTAAATCAGCATAAATTTAGTCAACTGATGTCAATCATAACTCTAAGGTGTTAGTTAATTGTCACTGCAAATATCAAATTTAAAATTTAGTCTTCTGAAGGTTAAAAGCTAAACTTTAGATATTATTCATTCTCAGTATGTAAATTGTACTTCTTAAACCTTCAACTAGTCCATTAGTAGGGTATTGGTTGAATAAACTAGAATTCATTGACATAGTCACATGACCAAGTATTATGCACCATACAAAGGAATGAGGAAGATCTTACGTACTCATTAAGGAGTGATCTCTAGATAAATTCTAAAGTAAACAATAACAACAGAGAAGGTACAAAATAGTGTAGATACTGAAACCTTTTGAGTAAGAAAGGAGGGTAATGAGAATATTCATACTCATATTTACTGATTTTTACAAAAAAAACCTCTAAAAGGATAAACTAAAACCCATTAAAGATGGTTACCTATATAATGAGCAAGAGGTGGGGAAGGTGGCGAACAGTATGGAGCAGACAGGGATGTAAACAAGACTTCTCCAGGTAAACCTTTCTATAATTTTGACAAATGAACTATGTAAATGTTTTATTTATTCAAATATAAAATTAAAAAAGAAAAAGCAAATCCTGAAATTGAAAACAAATGAATCTAACCTAATTACCAAATCGTAACCACATACAAAAGAATTATTTTGAGTGACATTTGAACACAATACGTGGACTATATATCCTTAATTACATATATTCTTTAAGAAGAAAACTGCAAAGAACACAAACTTCCATTAGTGCTTTTATTGTTAGTAGTAACTGGTATTGTAAATTTGAAACTACTATGTATATACTATAAAACAGTACTTCTTAAAGGGTGATCCACGGAGCCCTGAGCGGGGTAGCCACGACCCTTTTAGGGGATTCAAGTTGTTAAAACTATCATCATCATAATAATAAGTTATATATATCTTTTTCACCAGGTTGACATTTGCACTGCTGGTGTATCTTGCTGTATACTTTAGTGCGATGACTGTCTCAAGGAAATGCACTTATATGAACTGCACTAGTATTTTTTCCACAAAATTCCATTTTTACTTGAAAGAATAACCAACAAACTAGAGTTATTCAGACTTGCATATCTGGCAGACATTTTCTCAAAAATGAATGAAATAGCTTGCCACTACAAGGAAAACAAGTGATAGTATTTGTTGCCATTGGTAAAATTCAAGCTTTTAAACAAAAATTAGAATTTTAGAAAGGTTTTATCTGAAACTTCCCAATACTTAAACTTTTCAGATTAAATCAGTAGTAAAATTAACAAAAGTGATTGTTTAATATGGTATAATAACAGGTCAACGTTTGGAAGAACTGCATAACTCAGTGAGTATTTCCAAAATGACCAATGCACAATGTTAACAATATTTCTCAGTTTTAATTTCAAATATGGTAAATACAAAGAGTTGTAATCTACACAAATAAATGCTCTTTGGGATCCTCAACAATTCTTAAAGAGTATAAAGAGGTCTTTGGACCAAAAAGTTTGAGAACCAACACTGTAGGATAAAACACATAAGTAAATATGTTAAGGTTATTAGGAATCAAGAATTTCAGTATTAAAAAAATAATAACACCAGAAGCAATGAGCTAGCTAGCACCCAAATCTTGCTTTTTAAAAACTATTAACTGCTGAAAGGATCTTTGGAGAAATGGTAATTCTAGGATTGGTGCAGGGAATTACAAGGACATCTTAAGAAAATCTTTTGTGATTAAAAAAAAAGAAAGAAAGCGCTCAAAGGTCAATCAAAGTATGTTAAAAAACACAAAAAACCTTTGGGAAACATTATTAAGAGACTTCCACTTTCAAATTTGGGATGATTTGAAATCAATCAAAAAGGATGTTTTCTTTTTGTAAATAAACATTATTTATAA
This sequence comes from Equus asinus, assembly GCF_041296235.1. NCBI lineage: Eukaryota > Metazoa > Chordata > Mammalia > Perissodactyla > Equidae > Equus > Equus asinus. Next base: position 13,914,980 of record NC_091800.1, on the reverse strand, counting down.
CATATTTTACTTTTAAACTTTATACATATTATAACTAAAAATCTAAGAAATGAATTTTATTCAACAGAGAAAGAAAAAAATTCATTTGCTATCATTCGCAGTGATTATTACACAACTATTCCTTACTCTGAAAAATTGGTAATGAAAGGCAAAGAATTAAGCATTTACCCTGGCTTTTCAGGAAGAACTATAGTTCATCCCCAGTTGTTAAGGGAAAGCTCTTTCTTCCTGAAGAATCCCAGCTAATAAATGAATAAGGAATAAATGAATTTGAAAATCACTATTTTTCAACCTCCAATTTAATAATCGACTTAGGTAAATATTATCAATGGATGTTAAAATTGAGTGAAAGATTGGTAAACCGGATATTCTTGCAGTACCAAAGAATCCTCCCACAGAATACCTGCTAATTGCAAATGGAAAAATAAATCTTTTCAATGAAGTGATCTAGTAGTTAGCATCGTAACCAAGTAATCAAATCATTTGACATAATGTGCCCCCAATATGATGAAATACACATAGACAACTCCTCTATGAGGCATTCTTGCCAAAAATGCACAACCTAATCCTAATTAAGTCTTTGATCCAAATAGGGAATCGAGCAACAAGTTAAATGATATCTCAAGGAAACAAACAAATTCCAGAAGGTGGGACAGTCTACAAAACAACCAGGTTGTGCTTAACAACTTAAAGTGCTAATGGCATAAAAAATAAAAATAAAAAATGTAAGAAGACTACTGTAGATTATATTCTATCAGATATTAGGCAATTTTCTTCGGTGATAATGGCTCTGTGGTTATACTATTATGAAATGTCATTATATTTGAAACTAACAGTGAAATGTTTTGGCAAAAAAGATACATAAATACCCACAGACATATTACTATATATATCCACATATTATACGTAATTAGATAAAACAAATATAGTAAATTAATAACTAGTGAACATAGGTGGCAGCTATATGGCTATTCATTACATTCTCAATTTTTCTGTGTGAAATGTTCATACTATAAAATTAGAAGGAAAAGAATCATTCATTGGCAAATGGTGGAGGATGATAATGGTAAAAAAAATCACTTTAAAAAATAAAAATAAGATGTGATAACTAAATAAATACTGAGTATCTACTGGCTCAAGATAATTCCAAAAAGGGAGTTATGATAGTATTTTATGAAATAGCGACACTGCTAGAATTACATACATGTTCTTCCATTTACTCCTCCCTAGAACGATGTCAAAACCAACTGTTTTAGAAGGACAAATTTGCCTATATGCATACAATTTAACACTATTCTTTCAATACCTGGAGAGAAGTCACATATTACACAGGTTCTAAACACAATTTATCAAGTAACAACTCAGTATAGTAAAAATTATCCTAGAAATTATTTATATTTCTCTAATCATGGTTTTAGCTTTCAACTCTGTTCAGAATTCCTGTGCATACTAAGGTTTGAGAACTATTAAGTCAGGAGAAAGAACAGAAATAAATGCAGTTTTCTGGACACTCAAATCATTCTGTTTTTAAGATAACTTTCAAATCTCTACCATTAAATGAGACATGAGTTAGAAAACTCCAAAGTGTTCCTGCTTCTTGTGGGATTTCTCTCATGTGTTTCAGAACTAAACCTCTTCAGTTTAATACATTTATCCATCACTATCTGAAACCTTCCTTTCCAAATCCAGGAATCAAATATATAGTGAGCAATAGTTACATATGCTTTATCTATTTTCAAGCATTCCATGGTAAGAACTTCGGATTTCAGTCTAAACGAGATAGGAACCCAGGGAGAGTTTTAAGCAGTCAAGTGACATGATCTGATCTTCGTGTTAAAAGGATGATTCTGGTTGCTGTGTTGAGAACAGCCTGGAGGAAGGGCAAAGGCAAAAATGGGAGATCAGTTAGAAGCTATGACAGTGGCTTGGATGAAGATGGTAGAGGTAAGGGTGAGAAGAACTATCAGCTTCTTGTTATATTTTATAGGCAGGACCTACAGGACATGTTCATGGGTTGGGAGTGGAGTATGAGGAAGCAAAAGAGTAAAAAACGACATCAAGGTTTTGACGTGATTAGCTGGCCAAATGGCAGTGGGAAAGGAATGATATCAGAAAGGGCAGGTTTGGGGCAGGGATGGAATCAGGAGTTCAGCACTGGCCATATTAACTTTGAGACGCATATTAGCAATATGAGTAGAAATGTATCAAGTTGGCAAATGAATACGTAAGTCTGGAGTTCAAGGATAGGCTAAGATTGCAGATGAAGTTTTGGTAGCCCCCGAAGTTTAGGCAGAGGAGAGGTCTAAGGATAGAGCCGTGGACACTCCTATGTTTGGAGTAAGGAGAGACTAAGGAAGAACCAGCAAAGACAACTGAGAAGGAGTGGCCACGTAAGAGGAGAACCAAGAGAATGCGGTGGTCTCGGAAGAGTGATTAACTATGTCAAATGCGGCTGAAAGATGGAGTCAGATGAGGACACAGAAATACCTGCTGGATTTGCCAACATGGAGATCACCATGTGACTTCAAAAAGAGCGATTTTGGCGGAATGGTGAGGGTCAAAAGCTTGACTGGATTCTAAAACTCAAGCTTTAAATTATTGTAAGTTCTTACTAAATTCTCATAGCTCTTTTATTAAAAAAGTCAGTATTTTACAATCATTTCACACTTCCCAATTATGGAGAACCTCTGCATCATACTAGGTATTATGAAGAAAAAGCTCATATAACAAACAAGGCAAGATATAAATTTAACAAATCACACTGTAAAGTCTTGTCCAATTATCTATACACCCAAAAGAAATGAGAAAAATAACTTTAAGAATACTATGTATAGTACCTAGAGAGGGGAAAAAGATATGGATATGAAGCAAATTTTACCATCTGGAGTGCTTTTTGAAGCCGTTAAGGATTTTTCTTGATTTTCCATTATCCTGTCAAATTCATTTAACAAGTTTCTTTTGATTGGGGGTTCTCCTAAAAAGAAATTTCCATACGTGTTTTTAAAGCAAATATTAATTATTTTATTTTTCAAAAGCCTACAGCCCATTTTTAAAAACTAAAGTACTGACTCTTGCAATATGTTAAGCAAAAAAAATAATTATAATTTAAATAGTGACCTATTTTGAAAGACAAAATTCATTTTTCAATATCAATTTAATTTCTATTATTTTTTGACCATTTAAAATAACAATACTTTATAGAGTCTAGGGATAAACAGATGCTACCAGATGCCACACATAAGCCACTTTTTAATAAACTGGCACTGAATGTAACTCTAGGTTTACTAGCAACAAGGAAAAATTTCTTCAAATAAATTTTTTTTTGCAGTAAGCTCAAGAAGAAATTTATTATATAGGTTCTTGAATTAGAGTCAGTGAGTAGGAGAAAAGATTTTTTAAATTACCAAAATTACATTAAAAAATTGGTAAAAATAATACTTCTTATTTAAAGATTCTACAAAGGCTGAGAGTAAAATTAAACCATAATTCAAGTTATGCATTTCCATGTCATATTGAGATAATATTTGATAACGAGTACTTTGCTTTTTGATGCTTTATTAAAGGGAGTGAATTTGCAGAAATTAATAAGTAAAAATGTCCATGCAAGCCTTTATAAAGTGATAGATAATAAAGAGATTTAATCGTTTAACAAGGACCTATACTATTTAAGTAACCAGAAGCTGATTAAGCGATAATAATTATACATAATAGAAGTGAGAAAAATTCAATAGCAATGCTGTTGAGAACATTTATTAGAAGTCTGAGCTGGTTTTTTCCCTAAGCAGAAGGCCAGTGCACTTCACTATACACATGAACAAAATGTGTTCCTAAAAATAAAGCCATTATTTTCCATAAAAGAATTATGAATATCTTTAAGCAGCTACACTTCAGAATTTTGCACTAGAGAACAGAAATAGTTTAAGGCACGTATCACAAACTTACTACTTTGTCCATAACATAATCTTAGTATAGAATGTGACCTGGATAACACTTGATTAAGCAAATCTATAGCCACTTGGATAACTTAAGGGCAAAAGGCACCAGGTAGAAGAAGGAACTGATTGGCTTCCGTGTCTTTCTCTATAATATGAAAGGACTGGAAAAGAAGACTTGTGATAAATCAACTATTCTGTGAGTCTATGGTTAAAAAGGAGCTAGTTACTTAGGATCATCCACTTAAAAGCTGGAGAGTTAGTTTTGGCATTTACTTTAATTGTAACTAGTCAACAGATTATTTAGGATTATTCCCAGTCAGAGATACAAATAGAAAAATAAAATCACACATTCATTTAACCTAATAGTTGAACTAAGCTGTAGATATATATTTAAAAGAGAAGTTAGAATATGGTCCAAATAGCATTAAGACCAGAATACTATTTGCTAAGGATAAGTGATTTTAGAACACTTTCTAGATGAAAAAAAAAGGGAAGCAAGCCAACCCCTATAACTGGAAACCAACTTTTTAAGTATATAACAGCCAGAGTGTGAACCTCTGCTGTATGTGTATGTGTGCGTATGTATGTGTATAAATATGTGTATATATTTATTCATATATGAAACCAATTAATAAGTTGTATTACGCAGAACTTATAATATGAAGACAACAGTTTCAACTTTTCTAGAGTAACTCAAACTTTTAAAAGCAATGTCTCAATAATAACTGTATTAGTAATCTCTAAAAATACATTAAGAGAATCCCAAAACATGACTTCTTGGTATACAGACTCAGAGATATCAAGAGTGAAATCACATTCCTCCAAACTACACATAAAAGTCTGAAAAAACATACTTAGTTTATAATACCTTAATTGCTATAAACTAGCAATTACTTACTATTGGTATATAAATATATACCAGGATTATTAAGGGCTTAACAATTTAAAAAATGATTGGCAAACCAAAAGATAAAAATAGATACGTACCAACTGAGACAAGAGCATCTCCTCTTCTTTTTCCAGTTCTCGAATTTAATGAAATCATTTCCTCATTGCTTTGGCAGGTAAAAAGAGAGTGTTTGGTATTACTTAGCAGTTCAGAATCTGTCAGCTCACCATCTTCCATAAAAGCTTTTGCAATCTCTACTGCTTCTGTTTCAAAACAGTTTTCTGGATCTTTGGAATAAATGGAACAAACTTCTGTATTTGTTTTCACAGGAAGATTAGTTTCCCCAATTTCCATTTTTACATTTTTAGGTAAAGCTTGTTCTTTTCCCAAAAGATGAATGTTCTCAACAAGTGATACTTTGGCTCCTAATCCCAATTGTTGTTTGTCTTGCTTAAACTGAGGCAGATATGGAGAAACTTTAACAGAGCAACTATTTTCTGAAGAACCACTTTCAATGATATATTTACTTGATAATTTAAATTCTTTACTGTAGGCTTTTTCTGTTTTGGAGTTTACAGAGTGTTCTGGGGTTCTCTTATCAATACATGAGAGAGGAAGTATTTTTAATTTGTCTTGTTCACATGTAGGTGAATGCTGATGACTACATTCAGTTCTGATTATATCAAATTCCTCTAACATTCCCTTTACTTTGCATAAGGCACTTTCAGAAACAGGAACCTGTTTACCACTTGCTGTACTAAATCCAGAGAAAGCAGATGACAGCAAATTTTGGGGGCTATGTATCATAGTATTTTCTTCTCTTGTGAACTTGTCTGAATGTTCTTTATTATTTTTAAGTGATACTTTGGAAAAGAGCTGATTGTCACCATCTTCTATCTTAGAAAATACCTGTCTTGCCTTTTGTAATGCAGCATCTGATACTTGCACAGATTTTCCACTTGCTGTGCTAAAAATCCCACATGCATTCACAGAAGCAATGGACTTGGGAAGCTTCCCCATATCAAATTTACATATATTAGAAGTTTTCAAATTAATCTGACAAGGTGATATTTCAGAAACTTTTTCCAATCCAGATATATTTTGGTTATGTTGTAAAATTTGTTCGCTTTGAATCTCAGCAAAAACTTTATTTGAACACATGCTATGTTCTTCAGTATCTGGAGAGTTAGAAAAAATAACGACCTCTGAATCATCCAATGCCTTATGAGAACTTGCCACAATTTTTCTTTGGCAAGTGCCTGATTTACTCTCAGTGTTTTGCTTAATTATCTTACTGCCGTTGTCTGTAAATCTCCCTCTCACTTTTGTTTCATGTGATGCAAAGACTATTTTACCACTTGCTGTACTGAATGCAGGTACCCCTGTCTCAAAATTATTTGAATCAGATGTGGTCACTTTAATGGCTGTATTTTTATTTTTGCGTGGTGAAGAGTTAGGCACAAGTTTCTGAACACAAATATCTTCATTTACAGTTTGTGGATATGAGTTTGCTTCTCTTATAGTGGATATTACTTCAGAAAAACTAGTGTTTTTTCTGTCTTTGACATTCTTCACTACTGGCTCAATACCAGCATTATCAGTTTTACTTTTTGAGAGAGATTCTGATTTATTATATACTTCATTAGAGTGACAAAAATCAGAATGGCACAAACAGCTGTTAGACATGCTACTATTACTTAAATAAGTTGAATCTTCTTTTTCAGAGAGATGATTTTTATAGTTTCCAGTTATGATACTGTTTGAATGATTTCTACATGAAGGATTACCTACATAATCCTGAAGATATTCTTCCTCAGCAGCACTTATTTTTTCTGATTCATCATCCAATTCTCCTTCTCTAAGCCATTTTTTTGCTTCAAATAGTGAAGTCTGACTAACAGAAATTTTTCTACCACATCCTGTGTAAAATGTTAAAGCTGAATTTTCAACGTCTAAACAAGTAGACTGATTTGTATAACAAGTTGTAGGACTTTTTGCTGTTTCTTTACCTAGATTTTCATGTACTTTAACTTTCAGAGAGATATTATTTGATGTTTTGAGATATTCAGTTTGTTTGTATAAATCATCACTTAAGAGCCTGGGTGACAAGGCAATATCACTAGAAACAAGTTTTTCCTCTTCCAGAGAATTCTGCATCTCTTCATACTTTGGGGCAGTTATTTCAACTGTCTCACATCCTAATTCAAGTCCTTTACATTCCTCTCTGTCCTTTAGTGGCTTTGCCCCTCGATGGCTAAAATTAGTGATTTCACTATTACTATTTTGGTTTTGTTCATCAAAAAGATTTCTCACTTTGTCCAAAGATTCCTTCGCAATTTTTACTTTTTTCCCACTAGCTGTATGAAAACCCAACATGGCAAGTTCTTTGATCTTTTCTATTTCACATTCTGATCCTTGCTGGAGAGCCAATAATTGATTTTCAGTATCAACTGGGTTTCTTTCTTTCAATATTTTGTCTTTAACCATATCTGTTTCCTCACAACTTGAAACATCAATTTTGTTGATATTTATGCCAGAAAGTAGTTCAGAATTCAAGGAATCTGAAAAGTTATGCAATTCTTTTTCTGTATATTTTTGATCAAAGAAATTTACAACTTTGTTTAATGATTCTTTGGAGAGACTGATATTTTTTCCACTTGCAGTCTGAAAGGATAAATCAAAAATGTCAAAATCTTTTATATTTTGCCCCATCTTATTTGCAGTTAACTGTTCTTTATTTGATGTATTAACATGAAATGTTTCTTCAGCTTTCACAACTTCCAAACAAGTTAAATCTGACAAACCTTCTTTAATTTGAGTGCTTCCCTCCTTCATAAACTGGCCAGGTAATTTTAGATATATGTTGTGCTGATCAATACATGGCAAGCCACTTTCATCTTCATGAATATAAACTGTATCATTTTTACTTGATTCATCACCATCAAATTCTCCTAAGTTACAAATATTTCTACTGGTATCAGTACATTTGTTATCTTCATTTTCTGCATTTCTCTTGTAATCTTCAGTATTTTCAACAAAAATGCCAGTAGTCACTTCAATACTATTTTTTAGTATTGGTTGGCATTTATTATTTTTCTCATTTAAATCTTTATCATTATAATTTTCTATCTTAAACATCGAAACAACAGAATCATTACATTTACTTAAAGAGACACTTCTTGGGTCAACTTCTGCAGAAGGTTCCTCACTAATAGTCTCAACGTCACTGAACAGTTTCATGGCTTTTTGCAGTGCTTCACTAGAAACATTCAACTTTGTGCCACGAGCAGAATAAAAACCTCTAAACTCCAAGTCATTTTTATCTGCTAAATAACCAGAAGCATTTTTGTTACAGTTGGTTTTCAACAAGCAAGCAAACTTTTGCTTACCTCTAACTATACTTTCATATTTCTTGCTGCTGTCTACCTGACTGACAGATGGGGTATTAACTGTGGGATGATCAACATCTTTCCATTCCTCAGAAGTGGTATTCAAGACAGTCACCTGGTTTTCAGGCATTTCAAATGGATTATTCTGTATTATGTGGCGTGGTTTTCTGAACTGTGTAAATTCAAACTGACTTCCTGATTCTTCCAATATAGTAGAAAGTTCTGTAATTTCTGCCTTTTGGCTAGGTGTTAAATTATGGTTTGAATTAAAATCTTGCTTTAATGATAAAATTGGAGGAGTAGTGTGACTATTTTCACTATCAGAAACAAATGCACTACTATGCTTATTCCTAGATACAATGTTAATTGACTGTGAACCAAGCACATGAGGTTTGCTTAGTTTCTCTTGATATTCTAATGATAAGGTATTTACAATCTCAACACAAGCTAGGCTAGTAGGATAGTGTTCTTCAATATCTTTAAAGAGCATTTTACTTTTCTTAATGTTGTGTTCAGAGAGTTTTATCTCTTTGTTAGAAGCTGTTCTGAAGCCATGTCCAAAACTGTGATTTGAAATTGGATCTGAGAGTCCTGTCCATTTGTCCATGTAATCATCATTTCTGTTTGATTTCATATCTATATCCAAGGAGATGTCTGATTTTGAATCTTGACCTACAGTCATTTTTAGTTGCTGCTTTACACTATTTCTGTTTGTCTCTGTAAGATCACGGACTGTATCTAATGAATCCAAATCTTTTGTGATTGATACTTCGGCTGCTTGTTTGTCATCTATGTTTGTACACACTACCATGGTAGAGTTCTTGATAATAGGTTCTTCTACACAACTGAGGTCTGCTTCATGAAGTTCCTTAGTATTTTCTAAAGCAGGAATATTCCTTTCATTAGCTATTTGAAAGACAAAACTATTCTTATTGTCAGGGAAAAGTTCTTCAGAATTTGGATTGACAGTTATTTTTGAAATTAAAGTAGTTTCTTCTTGTTTTTTTTTGATTATTGTGAGATTTGTATTTTGGCTGAATTGTGCCTTCATAGAAGATGATGCTACTGTTATGTATTTTTCAGGTGACAACAGCTCAGCTTTTTCAGAATTTTCATTTAAAACACCTATTTCTTGATTCTTTTCCATTGGAATACTTTTGGTGAATTCAAAATCAGTTTCACAATTCTTAAATTTTAGTTTCTCTGACATTTTATATGATTCTTTTCTTCCAGAAATCACAACTAGGTTTGATGGAGGATCCTTGGAGCTAGGAGTTAAAATGCTGGTATTATCATGGTCATACAAAAAGCTTTCCTGGAATTGAAAGCAAGTATCACTACATTCCACTTCTGAATGTGGCATTCCAGGGTGACATACTGCAGGCAAGACCTTCTCTTTTGTATCTGAAACTCTTTGGCCTTTTGAATTATCTTCACAATGTTTTTCTTGCAAGCATGACAGACAGTCAGTTTCTGTGGTTATAAATGACTGCAGTTTTTCTTTATTAATTTTTGCTTCTTTACAATCAAGATCCTGAGATATTATTTTATTATTGGAAGAACTGCTTTCATTATTGGAACACCTTCTCAGAACTGTCCCAGAAGAGCTGGTTAAAGATAAAGTTGGTTCTTCAGAATCATTCTGTAAACAGTTTTTTTTGACAGAAGAATGCAATAAACCTAAGTGTAAAGACACAAAGTGACAAAATAAAATTAAACTACTATCAATCACATTCACTAAATATTTCCCACTAAGTTAAAAAGGTAGTATCTGAAACAAGAAATTCATGAAAAGTAATGAATGTCAGGTTTAAAATAGAAAAAATTGTAAATATTCTCTATTTTAAAGTTATGGCATTTTCCAACTAAAGATAAATAGGACCTACAATTTTTTTTTGTAACATGTATCAACTTAATCAAAATTAGTATGTAGATAAAGAAAGCAGTTAGCTATCATAAGTAAAATTCAGAGTAATTTTATTGGAAAAAATTCATCGTTAATATTGGTGTAAGAGGAGATAGAAAAGTAAGGCAAAGGGAAAGAACTAGAAAACCAACCATTTCTTTCAGTTAATTCAGTCTTTCATATAGAAGAAAAACAAAAATATCAACTTTTAAAAGCAGGTTCTACATATGAAAGGCCTAAAAGATGACCTAATCTCAATTATAAAGGCAAATGAATTAAACTGCTCTGTTCAGTTAATTTTATCAACCCTCTGAATTTCCTCCTAATAAGTCAAAATTATTAATCTCTATTTAATAAGCAACTACTGCTACATATTTGTTCCACTGGTATATATCTGATATATTCAGCATCAAACATTTTTCTCTGGAAATTGACACAAATCTCAAAGAGTTCCTCTGTGCTCCAGTTCCATTAAATCTATTATTCACTGAGATATTACCACCCACTAAAATCTTTCCATAGGGAGATAAAACCACCTTATTTACTTATTTACTGATGAAGACTGGCCCTGAGCTAACAACTGTGCCAGTCTTCCTCTATTTTGTATGTGGGACGCCGCCTTAGCATGGCTTGGTGAGTGGTGTGTAGGTCTACGCATAGGATCTGAACCCCAGGTCACCGAAGCAGAGCATGCAAACCTAACCACTATGCCACTAGGCAGGCCCCTAAAATCACCTTTTTAACATACTGTTTAGCTACTTATAAATGAATCACTACTCAAATAAAAAATGAATTTCACTGTGCACACTCTGGACTCCCAGATATATTGTAACAACTCTAAGCAATCTCTAGATTTAAGAAAACTATGTAACAACAAAATCACTACTTTATTTTAGGAGTGGCTTATAATAAACTTAGCTAGCAATTAGTTTTTTTCTTATTTTTTTACATGCTTTAGAGAAAATACGTAATAAAATACCACAACATATTTACAGAATTACCCATTTTCCATGTCCAGTCATGCAACATATAATGACATTTGGGTCAATAATGGACTGCATATATGACAGTGGTTCCAGAAGATTAGTACCATATACTCTAGGGGTGTACTAGTCTATACCACCTAGGTTTGTGTAGCTACACTCTATGATGTTTGCACAATGACAAACTTGCCTAACGACAAATTTCTCAGAATGTATCCCCATCATTAAGCAGCAGATGACTGTAATAGACACTAAAAATTAAGCAGGAATTAAACACGCTGTTTCAAGAGTGATGATCATACATGTATTACGCAAACTGATCCAACGAGTTTGAACATTGGTAATCAAAGGCCTAAACAATAATGTACGTAGACACTGCCTGATATTGAATACAAACAGTCTCCAACTTATGATGGTTCAACTTATCGATTTTTCAACTTTATGATGGTGGGAAAGCTATATGCATTCAGTAGAACCATACTTCAAATTTTGATCTCTTCCCAGGCTAATGATTTGCAGTATGATACTTTCTCATGATGCTGGGGAGGCACCAGTGAGCTGCAGCTCCCAGTCAGCAACATGATCATGAAGGTAAATAACCATTCTGTACTGACATAATCATATTTTTTCACTTTCAAGACAGTATTCAATTAATTACATGAAATATTCAACACTTTATTATAAAATAGACTTTGTATTAGATGATTTTGCCCAACTGTAGGCTAATGTAAGTATTCTGAGGAAGTTTAAGGTAGGCTAGGCTAAGCTATGATGTTCGGTTAGGCGTATCAAACACATTTTCAACAACGTATTTTCAACTTATGATGGGTTTATTGGGACATTAACTCCACCGTAAGTTGAGGAAGATCTGTACAAGATATAGAGGTTTAAAAAAACCAAAAAAACTACAGTACCAAAGCAGGCAGTATGTTTTTAAAAAAGATTAAGAAAGATTCACATACTCAAATAAGAGAACTTACCCCTATCCATAAAACTATATGCACCATTCACTCACACACACACACAAGGTACCTGAATCAGAATTTATAAATGTAACCGGTGTTTCAAAAGTGTTTGCTTCCAATTGGGTTGAACAGTTAGTTGGCCCTGATTCTTGGTCTTTCTGTATTTTTATTCCTTGATAAGATATTTCATCACTTATAGTGTAAATAAACTTTTTTGGTTTTTTTTTCAAAGTTGATATTAAACCTGCATTCTTCAAAGCTATAGAAGTATGTTTGATGGTTGCTGGCCAGCTTCCATGATCAACTGAACTTGTACATAAAGAATCCTCTTTCTGTGAATAAAGAGTATTTATTTCCAATCCACTTTTAGAGGCTTCAGGTTTTTCTTTAAAGTTTGGATCAGTCATATTATTTGAGAAAACTGCACTGAACGTCTCTTCAGGTATTTCTCTTACCCTGAATATAGACTTTTTGATATCCTGAAGTGAAGAAGCTATCAGAGAAGTTTCAGATATTGCTTGCTTTACCACAAGAATGGAGTCTTCATGAGATTCAAGACACTGCCCTTCATCTCTCTTATTTATCACTGTTTCCTCATTCAATTTCTTCTCTGTTTTTGGTACACATGAAATACGTGGCACAGAATTTTCCAAAGTAATAAGGTTGGTACATTCTTTCTCTGTGCCTATGATGTCTTTTTCTGAATTATTTTGGTCACAAGAAGAAATATGCAGTAGGGGTATTTTCTCCATCTGGGTTCCATTTAGACCTGAGAGGGTTAGCTGAGACCACCCAGAGGCTGAAGATGGTACAACCTCCTTGGAGATTTTGTGACTTACATTCCCAAAGGGCTTCTGATTTGTTACACTTGCATCTAATGGATCACTGTCATTTGGTTCCATTTCAAATACAAATGAATGTTTATTTTCTTTCATTTGTTTTTTAACTTCTTCAAATTCATCAGTTTCTGTTTCATTGAAAATATTTTTCCTACTCTTGCCAATTTTTCTTTTTTGTATACTTCTCGTTTTATATTTAGAAACACATAATGAAAAACTATCTTCTTCAGAAATATCTGCAACTGTTTCATGCACTTTATCTTGTAGGACATTTGGCGTTGACTCTCCAAAATGGTCTTTGCAGCTATTTACTTTACCAAATGAATTCCTTAACATTTCTCTCAATTCTGTTAAAATTTAAAACAGAAGCGTATTAGTAACATTTTATAATATAACCACATAATTTATAATATTCTCACAACCCTTTTCAGAGAAATAGTATATACTAAATAATACATAATTTAGTATTTAAAGGGTAATTCTGAGTGCTAGCTACTTTTTGGGGGGTTTGGGTTGGGGGATGCCACCCCTTCCCCTGTTCTGGTAAAGAATGACTCCAATGTACCCAAAGCCTTTTATTCATACTCCAATTCCTAATAATCTTTCTTTACCAGCTCTACACAATTAAAACCCACCCAATCTTACTGTACATACACAATTTAATATTCTAAGATTTATCAAACCAGATGTTCCAAATTAATTTTGTGGCCCTACAACAACTGAGAGTAAAATTTGATTTTATACATGCACACACAGATATCCAATCCTACACATTTATATAGACATACACATATACTAAGAAAAATGCACTATTCCAAACACTTGATAACTTTTGGTATATCTGTAAACATCTTTACTTTCTAATTAGAAAATAAGGCCTTCATATTTTGTTAATTCTAAGTTTTATTCTTCATCTCGGTAAGTTTTGAATAATAGGTTTTGTTTTGTTTTTGTGTCACAATAGCATCTTGAATAGTATTGTCTTAGCATGATGTTTAAACATTTTTTTGCCTCAATCAAGTTAGTTTCTACCCTCAATACCTTCAGTAATCAATAAAGGAAAAACAACGTGTTTTCTCTTTAGGGAAAGCGGAGCAATACTTAAATGATGTCAGTTAAAAACAGCAGTTCAATTAAACAGAAGGATTTACCATGACTTTTAGCTTCTCTTTGATTTTTGTTTTCCTTGTCTGGCCCAGAAGGATTAACTCTATCATTTTTATTCAGACTTCCATCATGGTTAGAAAAATAGCTTTTCAAAATCTGCAAAAGTTACATTTTAACATTACTAGTAGAAAAACTCTCACTATGCAAAGATATATTCAACTTATTCTTAAAGAGAGACAGCAGATTTCATAGGAAGTCAAAGAAACTCACATTTGGAAACAGGTTTAGGGATTTTCTCAAAGGCTAAGTCATGAATTAGGGAATTAAAAATGCAAGATAAAAAACTTTTCAAGGCATTCTAAAATTATAAGCAATTGCAACAGGATATCAATTTGTCATATTTACTTACAGAAGCAGTATCATTAGGAAATACTGTTGCAGATGTTTCCTCATCTCTGGCTGTAAAAAAAAAAATTCAATCTACCTGCACTGCTTATACATCATACACTAAAGTTAATGCAAAAACTTAGGTATTTTTTGGTCAGACATCAAAGACACACACACTGTTAGATTAAATGACACATCTGAAATAAACGACACCTTTGAAACATAATGAATTGACCCAAATGTTGAGTGAAAAATCAATCAACATAGTGAATAAGCTATACTCACTACCTTAGTACAATTCACAAGGTAATAAGAAACTATGGTTTGGTAATACTGACTTTCAAGTAATACTGTACACAAAGACTTGGAAAATCTGATGAAGCTGTGAAGTCATGACTTAAAAGCTAAAATTTGTACACTTTAGCACTCATTTAGATAATAATACAAAGGCAAATTCTATGTTAAACACTTCTTACTTTTCAACATGCTTTTACCTATATTATTTCATCTGAGCAGCAAAAGAAGAAAGCTAAATTCTCAGCTAAAGAGGAATCAAAATGAAATGTATTTTTGTTAGAATATACACAAACAATCTTGGTTTGCATATAAATTAATTTGACTCCTACAGAATACCATTTAATGTACTTACGATTTATCCCAATCTACACTAAACACAAAATTATTCTGAACTACTAACACACATATCAAAGATAGTATTATCTAATCTAATTACTATCTAATTATCTTTTCATATTTTCTTTTTAACAGAAGCATTGGAGACAACAATTTATCAATATCATCTACCTTCTTATATAATACACATTTGGTAGTATTACCTATGAGCACAGTAGAACTAAGAGTTGGTGGTGTGGCTAAAGAACTTGACCAAGACATATCAGGATCCACCTCAGCTCCTAGACTTTCAGAAATACGTTTTGGTGTCTGACCCTGGAAATAAAGAAAACAGTTCATCTATTTCATAAAAATGCACTGATGATTATTTTTTCATTCACTTATTTTTTCATTTATCATTTACTAAATGCCTATATGAGACCGTAGGTACATATCTATAAATCACAAGGCAATTACTACACAATAAAAACAAACTAGGCAGAATACTTACCTTCATAAGCTTCGGTGTATGAAATAAACTTCCACATACCACTGGGGGTAAAACAAGGGAAAAATTACTAAATTTTATGCTTATTAAAATTTAGAGTATTTTAAAAATAAAAAGTCTCATTTTTAGTCATACCCAACTTTTCTCTTTGTGGTGTTACATGTGTACATCGTAGAACAACAGGACTAAAACAAAACAAAACAAATCCCTCAGATTATTCAAAAGATAACAAATGGCAAAAAATACCCAAAAAAACAATCGCATTGAGAAAAAGGATTCTCAGTCATATCAGTTATTAGAATTATACTACTTTGTAATACTTACATTACTTTTTAAAAGTGAATATTTCATGAAAAATTAATCACTAAATTGTCTAAAACGCTCATTTAAACTAATATACAAACAAATATATCTAAATATAGTAATAAGATATAAAATAAATTTCATGTTAAGAATTATATAGTTTGAATTTAAAAATTATGTAAAGTGAATCCATAATATTCAAAGTCCACTATTTTAAACGGACATTTCAAGGGCATTGCTTTTCATCATTAACAGTTTTGTTATTTAAAAATTTCATAGAATATACAAAAAAACAGTGAATTCAACATTATAGCATAAACAAAATGTAAAAATTATTGTATTAAAGGACTCAACCTGAAAGATTATTTAAAAATAGAAGATGCTCTACAAGGCTCTCAGCCAAAATATTAGCACGAAAATCAGATGTATTTCTATAAAACAAACATGATATGTAGGAAAATGTTTCATTTAAATATTTTAATACACTAACTTCATCATACCTTTCACTAAGACAAGAATTTAGAGGTGGGCTGGTAACATCATTTGCTTGATCCATTTTAGCCTTCATTGTGCAACAACTTTTAGGTTTACTACTGGTACCATCCTTTCCTGAAACAGTATAATAATTCAGTGAGGATGTATATGGTCTGGACTATGAATTTCCATTCTCTGGAAGTATTCAAAAACAAAGTCTCATCTATAGCGGGGAAAAAGAATGTATGGGGGGGCTTCAGTCTGAACTGGTTTCTCAGTTTGCTGATTCCTACCAAAAAGGGACGTCTCAAATGATGTCTGCCCCCATTCAAAAACCATATTAAGTATATCATATGAATAAGACACTTTGGGTAATACAATTCAGTATAGAACTTTAAACTCAAGAAGTTCATAATATAGTAGGGGAAATTTTTTGAAATGTACACAAGTGGAATACAAAGTAGAATGTGATATGTCCTATTATTAAATTACACACAGTACTATGACATCACGAAGAGTAAGACCAAAGGAAAACATATTTACTGAAAAGCTACCAAGGTACCAAATCTGACTATACCATTATCCTCCACTGAAAACCTTTCAAGGTGTTGTTCTCAAGATCAAGTTCAAACTCCTTAACAAAACTCCCTAGTAACAAGGCCTTTCACAACCTGACTTCTTAATGTCTATGATGACATTCTTTCACACTCTTTTTAGCCATACCCAGCCACGTGCATATGCTACAAGAATGCTCTCTTTAATTCTAGGCCTTTGTACAAACTGTTTCTTTCTCTCTTTTTATTTTTCTTGATCTGGAACATCCTCATTCAGGCTTCCATTTTGAAACTACCTCCTTCAGAAAACTTTAGTGGTTTCTAAGGTGAGATTAAGTGACTGCCCCTCCTGTATGTTCCCTGTAGAGTTTATCATATTCTGATCCTATTCCCCTTATTAGACTGTGACCTTCTTGAAGTAGAGATCTTGCTTTGTGTATCATTGCATCTACAGTAATTGCCTGACACATTATAGTCACTCCATAAATACTGGCTGAATGAATTAGCAATGATTAGAAAAATGGGTTGTAAATAGCAACACATAATACTTCTGTTCCTGTTGAACACATCTAATTTCTAAGATAATAATGCTCAGACAGGGTTTCTAAAGCTACATGTGGCTCTGTCAAATCCATTTTACAGTTTTTCAACATTCTGATTTTCTGCATCACAAATTTGGCATTCAAAGAACTTATTATTACTTTAAAAAATTGCTTTTAAAAATAGTTGCTTTAACTGATCCTATAATCTCTAACTTAGAGAAGCTTTGGGGAAAATAAGCTGTATCAATGTTAACAAAATAAAGCAAACACCAGATTGAAAACTATTTGTAACAGCATAGACAAAACATTGTGTTATATTCTCAAGTAACAGGGAACAGACATAATCACTAATAAGCCATATGTATAACTTAAAAACCTCACTTCAACAAAATATCCAACCTCCTTCTCTAAGGAGACTTTTCGTTAAAGACACTAAAAAGTAGCTAAAGCCTATGTTTTGAAATTTCACCTTTTCCCTGTTTACTTTAACAAAGATCCTAATCAGGGGGAAAAATAAAAGGACTTACAAAATAAAGCAAACAATAGGATACCACTACTCATCTACTAGAATGGCTAAAATCCAAAACATAGACAATAACAAATGCAGATGAGGATGTAGAGCAAGAGAAACTCTCATTCATTGCTGGTGGAAATGCAAAATGGTACAGCCACTTTGGAAGACAGTCTGCAGTTTCTTACAAAATTAAACATACTCCTACCATACAATCCAGCAAACGTGCTCTATATTTACGCAAAGAGTTGAAAATTTAGGTCCACACAAAAACCTGCATAAAATGTTTATAGCAGCTTTACTCATAATTGCCAAAACTTGGAAGCAAGGAAGATGTCCTTCAACAGGTGAATGGATACACTGGTACATCCATACAATAGAGCATTATTCAGTGATAAGAAATGAGTTATCAAGTCATGAAAAGACATGGAGGAACCTTATATTGCTAAGTGAAAGAGCGTCTGAAAATGCTACAAACTGCATGAGTCCAACTATATGACATTCTGGAGAAGACAACAGTATAGATAGTAAAAGATCAGTGGCTACAAGGGATTCAGAGGGAAGGAGGGGTGCAGAGGTGGAGCACAGGCTATTTTTAGGGCAGTGAAACTATTCTGTATGATACAGAATTGCAGTCCAAAACTCAACTCAATTTTTTTCATCCTTTCAAACCTTTTCCCTCTCAAACCTGCTTTTTCTCCAGTGCTTACAATTTCTACAAATGTCATCACTATATTCTAAGTTACTCATGCACTAAACCTGTGATTTGATCCTTTCTTTTGAATTCTCCATATATACATTTGTCAAAATCCATAGACTTGTGCAAAGAATGAAACCTAAACAAAAGACTTTAGTTAATAATAAAGTTTCAATATTGGCTCAGCAATGAAAAGAAACCTAACTATAAAAAAGAAAAAGAAAAAAAAATGAACTGGGCAGAAACAAGTTCATATCCTAACAAACACTTCCCAAATAACTTGAGAATCTCATAAATAAGCTGAATAATGATAAGATAAACTCATATAATTTTATGCAAAAGGAAGGACTCTTGAGAAGCAGAAATAGCACATTTCCTCATGGAACTTTAGCAATAAATCTTTATTTATTTAAAGATTTTTTTCTTTTCCTTCTTCTCCCCAAAGCCCCCGGGGAACATAGTTGTATATTCTTCATTGTGGGTCCTTCTAGTTGTGGCATGTGGGACGCCACCTCAGTGTGGTTTGATGAGCAGTGCCATGTCCGCGCCCAGGATTCGAACCAACGAAACACTGGGCCGCCTGCAACGGAGCGCGCAAACTCAACCACTCGGTCACGGGGCTAGCCCCAGCAGTAATTCTTTTTTTTAAAAATAATATATTAGATGTTAGAACTGAACAAAGTAGGTTAAAAAACAGCGTAAGTCTACACTCAGATTTCAATAAAGTTTTAGATTTAAAAGCAAAAGGTCTCAGAAGACTACAGTCAACAGAATTGTTTATGTAGTATAACCTTAAAAAAGTTAACTCCTCTACAATGACTCCAGACTGGCCTTATTCATTCATTCCTATCCTTCCCTGGTCATAGATAGACCAATTCCAGCAGGTTACAATTAGAAGATAAACCACTGACAAGGTATGTCTTTCAAGATTCAGTAGACTCAGCATAAACTGGTTTACGGAGCTTTTCCTGACCACTTTAAGACAGATGGCTGCTTCCCTTACTATGCCCACAACATGGCACTTTGTACATGCTCCTGTTATAACATATACCACCACCAGTATATTTACTTATATATTTTCTCCCAAACAAGACTATGTTCCTAGAGGTCAAAGGCCATCACACTCATGTTCATACCCTTAACGCCTAGCAAGTTTTGCCAAGCACCAAGTAAGCATGGAATATTTATTGAATGGATGATTCCTCTTTATGTGTTCTCTTCTATATTTCACCTGCTAAATACTTCCTCAGGCTCTATCCTAGGCCTCATCATAATCAATTTGTTCCCATGTATGGTGACCTTATCACTTTTCAGATAGTCGATTCCTATAGCCTTCTCTCCTGCCTATATTCTCTTTCTAGTTTCAGTCTTGTATTCCCAAAGCCTTCAGGACATCTCCACCTTAATATCTCATTACTCTCTCAAATTGCAGTCCAAAACTCAACTCAATTTTTTTCATCCTTTCAAACCTTTTCCCTCTCAAACCTGCTTTTTCTCCAGTGCTTACAATTTCTACAAATGTCATCACTATATTCTAAGTTACTCATGCACTAAACCTGTGATTTGATCCTTTCTTTTGAATTCTCCATATATAGGCTATTGCAGGCTCCTACAGTTTCTACCTTCTATATCCACTTTCATTATCATGACTCTAATCAGGCACTTGCCCTCTATCACCTGCATGATCACAGGTCTCCCAACTTGTCTCCCTGCCTCCAGTCTTCCCTTTGCATAAGAATTACCCAGAGTTTAAAATGTACATTGACGGGCTTCATTTCCAGAGATTCTAATTTAATAGATTCAGATTAGGGCCTAGAATCTTCCCTTTCAATCAGCAGTTCAGGAGATTCTGATGGTCCAGGGGCCACATTTGAAAAACACATCTCCAAAGATTGCTGCTAGATTATTAGGTTTTCTAAAGCAAAATAAATATTCATTTATTCTACAAATATTTCCTGACTACTCGCTATGTCTGCCACTTGGTATCCACTAACATACAAGAAAATCTTTGCCCATTACCTATATTCCCCTTGTATGTGAATTTTCCAATACCAAGAATTTCCTCTTTCATAGCACTTATCGCACTATAGTTGCGTTTTTAAGTCTCCTTCACTCAAAGCTAAATGAGTGCAACAGGGACTACTTCCTAGAAGCAGATAGATAAGTCGAGATCTGAAAGATAAGTCCAAACTAGTTGGACAAAAAAGTAGGAAGAAGTAAGTTTTGGGCAAAGGCAACAATGCGTAAGGAACCACAGAGCATGGTGGTTCCAAAAAGAAATTCAGTATGAAAGAACAGTAAATTGAAGGTGGTCAGGAGGGGGATTATGCCAAGATGAGGCAAGAGTTAATGAAAGACCAATTCTAAAGGACCTTACAAACCATATTAAGGAGTCTGGATTTTATCATGAGGGTAAGGGGAGGTAATCCAAGCTTTGAAGCAGGAAGTAGAATGACCAAATCTGCATGTGATTTCTCTGCTCAACAATCTATCAAATAAATTAAATTCCTTTAGCCTGGCATTCAATGCCTCCCTCTAACCTGCTCTCTTTAGCCCTAGGTTGTTTACTGGTCCCTCTCAGACATGTAATACTCCAAACAATCTGAATTACCCGTTATTCTCTTAACAAACTACATATTCTTCCTCATGTCTTCCCCTCTGTCTAGAACACTGTCGCTCTACTCCACGTGCAAATTTCTGAATTTCAGCCATCCTTCAAGGTTTAATTCAAACGAGTCATTCCCTAATTCCTCCCAATACTATTTATGCTCTCCTTCTTCGTGCAACTCTCACTGTACTTTTTGCACTTTTCTTTTGGCATGTACCACATTTAATCTCAGACTATGCTTTACCTATATACTGTTAATTCCCCTTACTTGAGAGTAACACTCTAAAAAAAGGACGAGTATGTTACTTAAATCAAGTAGGTAATAAATATTTGAACGAATGAATGCATAATCTTATTGCATGATTGACTGGAAATATCTGGCACATGGGCCAGGGAAACTGATACAAAATCAAAAGATATTTATAGCAAATTGATAAAAATAATCTCTATCCTCTGTCGCAATCTGCAGAATTATAGGTTAGCTTAATTAACATCAAAACAAGTCCAGGTTTTTTGTATAGGAAAGACATAATTTAGCAAATCTCAGTAGACAGGATGTATTAATCAAAGGAGGGAGGAAAAGGAGCATTTATTAAGTACCTACATTATTTTATTTAATCCAAACTTATCAGGTATTATTTTTATCATCTCCATTTTTCAGATGGGGAAAGGATGCCCAGAGGAGGCTGATCTGACCAACACGACACAGTTAACAACAGAGCTGAGATTTTTCAACACAGGTTTGTCTCAATTCCTAGCTCATGTTTTTCTTTAATCTGTCACATCATATTACTTACCTAAATCTAATCTGTATTTATCTGATTCTTTTAAAGGAGACTGATACAGTGGCAGAGTTAGACTTTGCTCTTTGAATATTATTGGAGTTGAAGCCAAGTGATGATAAGGTTTCCTTTGTGGTGTTTTAAATAGGTTTGGTTCGTAACTGTTGATTTTATATTCAGATTCTTCTGCAGGTTCAGAATTATAGGGTGGAGCTTCTGAAGAAAGTTCTTCAAACCAATTAAGACTTATTGGTCCTAAATCTGTAAAAAAAAAAAAAAAAAAAAAAGTAAATAAAAATCCCACCCTGGTTTAATCAGTGACACAGAAAAATTCATGAACCAGTAAAAATAATAATAACAAAGAAAAGGATGCTTGAGATTTTGACTGTGGATTACTTTTGTTAAAACATATTAATTAAACAAGACCATTAATCTGTTCTCTTATGAAGGTATAGGTATAACAACAGTTCACAAAAGTTACAAGGAGATAGCACTTAGCCATATTAGCTCTTCTGAAGTTTTCTTTCTCTTATATACATGATTCAGAAACAAAAATCATTCATAGTAAGAATGTATTCCACAGATACAATTCAAATAATTATAAAGCCTACATAAGTCAATCTAACAAATCTATAGGTACAAGGAACATGTAGGTTCACAAATAAAATGGAAAAAAAAGATTCTTTGTTGAAGAGAAATGACAAAATTTCTACTATGATCTATCTACCCTTAAAGTAATGGTTTTCAAAGTGTGGTCTGTGGACCATTTTGGCGGAAGGTCTCCAAGACCCTTTCAGGAGGTCCATAGCTCAAAATTATTTTCATAATACTAAGGCATCATGTGCCTTTTTCACAATGTTTACATTTGTACCACTGGCGGGCAAAACCGACACCTTTGTATGAGTCAAGGAAGTGGCAACAAACTATACTAGTAGTCATTGTATTCTTCATCACCCCACACTTGCAAAAAAAAAAAAAAAAGCAAAAAGGCAGTTTAACTGAAAATGTCCTTAATGAAGCTGTAAAAACTAATTTATTAAAGTCCAACCTTTGAGCACATCTTTTTAATATTCTGTGACAAAATGGTAAATCTGCATAAAGCATTTCTGCATATTTAAGTACAACAGTTGTCTATAAAAGCACTCATGATGAGTTGTGAACTGAATTAGCACTTTTTTCATGGAAAGCCATTTTTACTAGAAAGAGTGATTGACAAACTAAGTCATCTTGAGTTGGGTGGTTTGGTAGACATTTTCTCGAAAATGGAGTGAGCATGTTACTGCAGGGAAAACATTTGTTGCCAACAATAAAATGTGAGCTTTCAAACGAGAATTAGAATTTTGTTAAACTTTACCAGCATCTGTGAGCTTGACATCTTCCCAATCTTAAAAGATTTTCCTGATGAAATCAATGAATTAACAAATGTGATCTTTTATATTGTTTAATGCAACGCGTTAATACATGGAATATCTATGTAATTCAGAACACCCATATTTTCCAAATAATCAATGCGTGATGCCACAACACGGATGAAAGACTTATTCAAAGTGCAAGAAAGACTAAGAATTTAATGTAACAGGAGCATGAAAAGTTCATTATATGGTTTCAGATCCCACATTACAACTTTTAAGAAACTACCGCTTGTCTTAAGTGGTAATTTTGGTGTAGTATTAAAGAAAAATACCCACAGTTAACTGAAGATTATTAAAATACTCCTTTGTGAGGCTGGCTTTTCTTCAGATACTGCTACCAAACAACAAACTCCAAGAGATTAAATGTAGAAACAGTTATGAGAATCAAGCTATCTTCTATTAAGCCAGATATTAAAGAGAATAGCAAAAATATAAAATGCCATTCTTCTATTTTTTAAAATGTAGTTATTTTTCATAAAAATGTTATTCATGTTAATATGAAATGGGTTTATTGTTATTTTTAATTGCAATAATATTTTTTAAAGTTTTTAGTTTTAATTTCTAATATGGTAACCTTTGAGACTCTCATTTTTAAGAACGTAAGGAGTTACTGAGTCCAAAAGTTTGACAACTTGTGTTATAAAGTAACATTACCAACGCTTCTGGTTCGCTAGAAGTTCTATGCTTTGAAAACAATTCTACCTACTGCTAATCAAGGAGCCAGTCTTCTCTTTATCCACCACGGTTTTATACTTATCACTTGGTTAACTGTAAATGATCATTTTCTTAACTGGATTTATGTCTCCATAGACAAGACTTCATACTGCAAACAAAAATGTCAAGTACTGGCTTCTTTTCAGCAAGCACGCATATTTACATTTTTCTGAAAACATTTTCTCAGTGTAATAGATCAATTCATATAAAATGTCGATACCTGCTTTGTTGCATCGTGTCTTAAAAATGTCAAAAAAAGATTGCCTCTCTTTGCATCCAATAGGCATTTTTATTTAGAAGATTACTCCAACACTTGGTAAAAGAATCTGCAAAAGAAAATACCAAAATGCATTTTGCAGGGACGCAATCCCCCGTAAGCGACTCTGAGGTAAAATCAGAGGCGGGTAAACTTGCCTAAAGTCACAATGTTTACCTCCCTCGGCGCACCTTTTGGGACAATAATGGAACTCACTGCGACAATGGCAGCATTCTGTATTTGTGCGGTCCCATACAGTAGCCACGAGCCACATTAAGCACTGGAAATGTGGCAAGTGCGACTCAAGGTATAATTTTTAATCTCAGTTAATTTTAATGAAGCTAACTAGTCACCTGTGGCTGGTGGCGCGCAGTCGGCGAGGGCTCCTGCGCAGATAGACACCGTCTGACAACTCCAAATCAGTAACTCTTCCTAGTCCAGCAATGACCTGGGGCAGACACAGTGCGCTGGAAGCTGCTAAACATTTCCCCAAACAGCACTATCCCGTTAAAGTAACTTGGTCGTGCTTCCAATGAAGGAAGTTTCAGATTGGGACAGCTGGGAGGCCCACCCTGAGGGGCGGCTGGGGGCCAAGGGGCGGGGCTCGAGCCTGCAGCGCCGAGAAGCCGACCTGCAGCCCCAGGCGCCCGGCCAGCCTCCCCGGGGGCGCGGGGCCGGCGGGACCACCGAGGCTGGAGCCGCGGCGCCCACCCCGGGCAGAGAGGCGCTCGCCCGCCGCCCGAGACCGCGGACGCCAGGCCCGCCTCCACCCCGGCCGACACTAACCGCCTCCAGAGCTGCAGCTCTTCGGGCCAGAGGAGGCTGACGGACACCACGCCGGCGCTCAGACCAGAAAGCCGACCCCTCACGCTTCTGTCGGCGGCGACCACCGTGCCACACAACACCCCAGTCAGGGAGCCCCAGCAGCTCCGCCTCCGCTGACCTTCTTTCAGACGCTCGCGCCAAAAGCCCGCTCTCTCAGCACGTCACGCGAAGGCGCCGTGACGCGGCACGCAGCGTGCGCGCCGCCCGGAAGTCAGGGGCCGCCCGAGATGTCCCCGTTTGGCGAAAGTCCGGTGTTTGTACCAGTGCGTAGCAGTCGCTGTGGAACTGCATGAAGACGGAGCTGTGGTGCTTGTTGTCATCTCCCCGAGCCTTCAGAGTATCAGGCCGCGCAGTTTGGAAGGACGGCGCCCTGTGAATCCTCCCCGACTCCTTCCCTTTCTTTCCGCTCCATCTCGCCTGTGGGTGGCTGCCCTCGGGCACGACCTGGGGTCTTTGAAAAGCCTTCGTTCCGTCGTTAGAGCGGGCGTCCCCCCAAAGTGGGCCGATCTTAGAAAACCCCAGGGCGGGCCGTGGTTGTCGACGACTCGCTTCTCGCCTCGTGCCCGCTGTAGAGAGGAAGGGGCTGAGAGTTGAAGCCTGAGCACCTTAGTTCTAGCCTGCGTGTTGCCCTTAGGTAGCAGGTTTTCAAGACCTCAGAGCCTGTTTCCCCGCTTGAAAAATTGTGAAACCCACCTTACCTCTCTTCTGCAGCGTTAGGTACTGCCCTCTGCGGGCTTCCGTAGTGTCCTTTACATGCTTAGGGTACCCATCACCCTGTTTAGAGTCTGTCTCCCCCTCCAAACTGTCCTGGGAGAAGTATGTCATCATTCACGGGGTCTGTGACATGCCTAGCACAAGGCTTAATTCAGGTTTGTTGTATGACCTAGAAAACCTTCCACAGGAATCTGGGGGCGAGAGCTGCTCATGGGCCTTGTTGCTTCTGGAGGGCTCTTGAGTGAACAGCAGAAGCAACCTTGCATTAGAAAAAAAAGTTGGGCTCTACTTGGTTCTTTAGGTGGCGTTTTAGTTTGATCATCAAGAAGCCTTACCAATACACATAGACAGCAAAGCTTATGCTCATTTAGGTCTAAGTAACAGGAACACAGACCTGTGATCCCCATCAAACCAGAGCTACGCATTACTGAACATTTGTGAGTTACTCTGCTTTGTGCTGCACAAGCAATATCATGTTAAACATAAATTAATCCTATAAATTGGATAGTATTGTCAGACGGGGAAATTGAGTCACCTAGTTAAGTAACTTGCCTGGTAACTAGGCCCAGGTTTCAACTCAAGTCCGTTTGACTTCAGATACTTAACTATTCTGTGATTAAATCTGCATTTAGTTTCTAGATCAAAACAATTTGCTTTATTCCCCTGTTTTACTGGGGAGGTCCTCACTAGGAGTAGACTAATCAGAACTGTTGGCACGTCATACAACCCTCTGAAATGTATTTTCTCCCGCTATATACACCAGCCCCATCGCCCCAAACTTTATGCTCCTTGTTCCATTGGTATCAGGATCTTTATATTGATCAGTTCTGTCATAATATACTTTCTTCCTTATACTCTTCTATTGTGACTGTTCAAATAATTTACTACTTGTATTAGACTTACTATATGCTTTAAAACAGGATCTCTAAAATGGTAAGTTACTTAGGGAATAAATGAATGAATTGCTAATTAAAGCAAGTGTGTGAATCAGAACTCAAATGAAAAACAGCTTTGAAAAAAGTTTCAGGAACAGTGGATTGAAGAGACAGGGAAGAGCAATTAGGAATCAGGTGGCAGTTAGACCCCTGTAGGTAGGTAGATCTCCTGCCCTCCTTCAATTAGGTTAATAGGCAGCAGCTCCCATCAGAATCGGAAATAAATGGAGAGCTAGGGATGGACCTTAACCAACTTGATTAGGAGAAAGAAGGGGTGGATGAAGGTGAAGGCAAAACAAGGACACAAACGAACTGCACCAGGATGTTACGCTGTGCCTGGGCACCAGGTGAGCGGATGGAGCGATTTGTCCGCGTTCCCTATGGCTTGTACCAGGGCTATGGGAACACACTACCTCTGGGCCAGCCTGGACACTCTGAGCACAAACAGTCCAACTGGAGGCAGAACGCTGGACCCCCGACTTTCCTGGCCAGGCCAGGGCTGCTGGTGCCTGCAAATACCTTGGACTACTGCATGGACCCTTACAAGAGGGCGCAGCTTAAGGCCATTCTCTCCCAGATGAACCCCAGTCTGCGCCTGCGGCTGTGCAAGGCCAACACCAGGGAGGTAGGCGTGCAGGTGAGCCCGCGTGTGGACAAGTCAGTGCAGTGCTCGCTGGGGCCTCGCACCTTGCGCAGCTGCTCCCCTTGGGGCAGGACAGGTCGCAAGTCACCCCTGCCAGCCTGGGGAGTCTATACGCCTGTGATTGGCCAGAGGGGCTTGATTGGGCTGCGAAAGGATGGGGAAAATGAAGAGAGGAAGGCGCTTTCCAGTCCTGCAGAGGCCAACCACCAGCAGCAGCCACTACCAACGCCAGGGTCAGAAGAGGACAAGCAGGAGGAACTCCTGCAGCATGATGAATTGGGACCAGCAGATACCTCAAGTCCTCGGGAAAGACAGAACAAACAGGCACAGGGAGACGCTGCTGATCCACTCAGGAAACCCAACTTCCAGGTGAATTTTCTCTTCTCTCTCCTCCGTGCTCTGCTAGCCCCATCCTCTTTCCTCTTTTCCATTTCTAGGGCAATAAGAGCAAAATCTTCTGTGGCTTCTTCTCTTTCTTTGATGAAGGCGAGGAGGTTCTGAAAACATGTAGTGTTTTACATGGGCTATATGTTTTGCAACTTTTTGGTAAAATAGGGTGCTAACTTTGAGCATGTGAAAACCCAAAATCTGGCAACCATTGCTCTGGGGAATGAGGAGACAGAAGGGTTTCAAGTCTGTGGAATATGTGATCAGATTTTTTGGGGGGGCAGATTGTGCTGGTGGCAGTGTGGAAAATGGATTGGAAGAATCTCAGAGTAATCCTTGTCAGATGAGATGCTAAATTAATGTAGTAACCTTGAGAATAGCTGTGAATGAGGTTAAGGAGGCTTTTTGTTTTTTCTTATACAAAGCCACAAGGAAAGAAGGATCTGGCTTTTTTTTCCAAGATAGTAAAACACTTTTCCCCCTTATTTTCAGTTTTTGGAACCAAAATATGGCTATTTTCACTGTAAAGATTGTAAGACGAGATGGGAGAGTGCTTATGTATGGTGCATTTCTGGAACTAATAAAGTAAGTAAAAGTGAGTGGGACATGGGAGGAGGATGGGGCGGCCACATATGTTAAGTGGAGGAAGAGTATATTTCCTAATGGAGGAGCATGACCCTGACAGTGTCCCATTCATCCTGGCATCCTCAGTGCCAGGCACATAATAGGGGCTAAGTAAATGTTTGAATTGAACTGAATTGGACTGTCCATTTGAACTCTTGAGGCTCCTGAACCATATTCTGGTGTTATACTTGGTTTGGCAGTTCTGTTGGACAAATTGTCGGGTCATTTAGATGAACTCTTGTTCTTGTGTTTGTTGGGACTTTCTGTAATTTTTTTAGTTTGCATATTTTGAGCAGGTTTGGGCCTTAGCTCTAGGAAATTTCTGCTGTGTGTCCACAAGGTGGGGCAATGAGAGAAATAATTTATTGTAAAGGTTAGCCTGTGAGAGACCTTTAGGCTAAGCAGTTTTTCCCCCACTTGAGTTAGTTGTCACCAATTCAAGGCTGGGCAAGCTTTCACATTCTCCATTTCCGGAGTTTCCTGAACGATCAGACTCTGGTCAGTATGGACTCTTCTCTCAGTGTAAGAACAGTTGGCTGGGGCGGAGCAGCTTCTGTCTCCTATCTGGGGACATGTGCACTTCACTTTGCAACACTCTAATCTGGTCTATTTCATTAACTCCTACAAGCATTCGTGTTTGAGTCCCCTGTGCTGTTGCATTTTAGATACTGCCTTTCTCGCGAAGGGACTGAAGAGGGAGAGGGTAAGAGGCAAGCTAAGACCTGAATGAAAACTCGACTTTTCACACTAGCCATTTTCTAGACCCTGGAGGCGAATAGATTTTTAAACTAAACTAAAATCACTTTCTTTCTCTTGCCAGAAGAAAAACAATGGGTTTAATTCAAATGCTCCAAGATAGTAGGATACAAAGAAGGCATAGAACTCACCCTCAAGAAATTTATTCTGATAGGAGTGAAGCAGATAAAATGCAATTTGGTGATATATACAGTGGCACCCGTGGCATGAAAGTGGTACAGAAATAACACGGGAGGGGGATGATTAACCCTGTTGGGGGGAAGGCATCATGATGTCCAAGCAGGATTTCAAAGGATAAATAGGAGAGTTCACCAAGTAAGGCAGGAAGAAATGTACAGAAGAAACTACGCAAAGCATAGAAACCGTGTGGACTAGTTGGTAACTACAAGTAATTTAAAGTTCGAGTGTGGGGGCCGGCCCCGTGGCCGAGTGGTTAAGTTCGTGCACTCTGCTTTGGCGGCCCAGCGTTTCGCTGGTTCGGATCCTGGGTGCGGACATGGCATCGCTTGTCAGGCTGTGCTGAGGTGGTGTCCCACATTCCACAACTAGGAGAACCCACAACTAAAATATACAGCTATGTAGTGGGCAGACTTGGGGAGAAAAAGTAGGAAAAAAAATTAAAAAAAGTTCAAGTGGGGAAATACTAAAAAAAATGAAAAAATAGGAGCTAATAGACTGGGACAAAAGGAGAAGGATTGGGCCCATACAATAAGTAAAATTATAAATAGCTGCTTCCCACTGAAGACTTTTACTGTGGTACTTTATGTAAATTATTGGATTTGTTATTGTTAGTGCAGTAGAGTCGCGACCATGTCTACAGTAGAGGGGAACCCAGCCCGGTTTTGGTTTTTGGGGGGGAGGGGATTTTTTTTTGCGCTCTCCTCCCACCTTCTGGCGCTGTATCAGACAGTGCTTCATTGCTGTTCACTGGGTTTTCGTAGCCAATTTTTTTGGAAGTGCTTGGCCAGGTCCTTCTTCCTACTCTGTCTTAGTTTGGATGCTCCACTGAAACCTGTCCATCATGGATGACCCTGCTGGTATTTGAAATACTGGTGGCATAGCTTTCAGCATCACAGCAACACGCAGCCGCCACAGTATGACAACCAATAGATGGGTGGTGTGGTTCCCTGACCAGGAAATAAACCCGGGCTGCCGTGGTGAAAGCACCAAATCTTAACCAGTAGACTACCAGGGCTAGCTACATTATTGGGTAGTTGTCAGAATTATATTATAGAAAAAGTAAATAGTATCTTGATTTTACAGGTAAGGAAAATGAGGTTCAAAGAGTAAGAAAAAGTGACTGAGAGCACTAGAGTAGCTTAAGACCTCACAGTAGATATTGGGCAAAAGCAAGGTACAAGGTAAGGGAATGGGTTACTTAAATTAAGTGGGGGACCATGGTACATATAAGCTTGTATAAAAAAAGACTATTTTCTCTTTAGGTTTATTTCAAACAACTCTGTTGCAAATGCCAAAAGAGTTTTAACCCTTATCGAGTAGAAGCAATCCAATGTCAGGTAAGCGTATAGTACACTTCCATTGTGTCTATAATGTTTCCATTCTTAAATATGAAGCTTCTGTGGCAAAATGTTAGGATTTGATAGAATTGGGTATTTGTATAGGAGTTTTAGGTTTTCTATACGTTTGAATTTTTATAATGTTTTAGGAAAAAAGCATAAATTCTAGTTCTTTATATGGCGGGAGATTTACTCTTGTAAGATGCCTTATTTGGTGTGTTTATGTATGGGGTATGTGTGTTTTTCTTCCAACACTCTGTGTATAGTTCAGATGTAGTAATTTAATAGGTGACCTTTGTTATGCTTTTACTGTGTGCCAAACTTTGGGCTAAGTGCTCTCAATGCCTTCTCTCTTGTAATCGAACCTTTGAGGTGGGTGTTATCCCCTTGTTACAGACCAGAAAGCTAAAGTCCCATAAGAAAATAACTTGCTCAAGGTTGGACAGGTAGTAGGTGTTAGAACTGTGATCAGATTCCACCGTGTTTCCAGTGTCTAGAAAGTCACAGAATTAGGTAAGATCTTATCTAAAACAGTTTTCAGGAGACCTCTTTTTAAGCTTTTCAGAAAAGTGTGACATAGCTGATTTTCATAATCAAGAGGTTGTTTAAAAAAATGTAAATTCTTCATTTAGTTAGAAACATTTGTTCTTTTTTATACTACTTAGAAATAAATGATATTTTTAAAACTAGTTTTAATAGTTTATGAATGATTTATCCTTAGATTTTCTAGTCGGACGTTCTCGTTTAGTCTGTTTATGTTTAATATAATTAATTGGATTCAGATATATTTTTCTACTATTTTCTTTTACTCAGTTTTCTTTTTTCTTGTGTTCAACTGAATACACATATATTTTTATTATTCCTCCCTCTGTTGTCTTGGTAGTTATTCATTCTTTAATGTTCTTCTGGTGGTTACCCTAGAGATTACAGCATGGTTCTTTGACTCATAAAAGTGTACATAAATTGTTCGTCTTACCTCTCCTTGACAATGCAATGACATCAGAACATTCTGACTCTTTATCACTTCATCCTAATGTATTTGCTGCTGTTGTGTATATATTAATTTTAAACTTCACACTATATTATTTTATATAGTCATTATTCCTTTAGCTGTAGCTACATATTTATTTTTTATGCTGCCCTTAGGTCCTTTATCTAGGACCACTTTCTTTTCACTTGAAGAACACATTTTCACCTTTCCTATAGTTCAGATGACACATTGTTTTGTCTAGATAGCTTTTTAAAGGATGTTTTTTGCTGGGTATAGAATTTTTAGGTTGGCAGTAGTTTTCTTTCTTCCGTTTAAGTATTTGAACTTCACTGTTTCTGTGAAGTTGGCTATTTAGTCCTATTGCATCTCCTTTGAAGTAACTCTTATGCTTTCTCCTCTTCTTAAATCTGCTTGCTTTTAAGATTTTTCTCTCTGCTTTGGGTTTTCAGCAGTTTTACAAGAAAATGCCTAATTGTGGTTTCTTTGTATTTATCCTGTCTGGGATTCATAAGAGTTTCTTGAATCTGTAGCTTGCAGATTTGTATCACTTTTGGAAAATTATCAAATTATCAGCCATTATCTTTTAAAATATTACTTCTGCCTCATTCTTTTTTCCTTCTAATTATTCATATTAGACCATATCCCTTATGCCTTTTATGCTCTTTTCTATATTTCCTATGCTTTTGTCTCTCCTTCCTTCAGTTTGGATATCATCTACTAAACTAGGTTTCGTTTCTCTAATTCTTCCCTCAGCTCTTTCCAATCTACTATTAAACTCATCCATTGAGTTATTGATTTCAGTTATTGTGTTTTTCAGTACTAGACTTTTTGTCTTTTTAAAAAAAATGACTTCTACTTTTCTGCTGGAAGTACTAGTCTTATTTCTTTGAACATATTAAGCATAATTATCTTAAAATCTGTATCAGAGAACTCCATTAACTTAATCCACTATGGTTCTGTTGCAATACTCTTCATTTTCCTTGGTTTTCAAGTATATTATTCTGTCTCCTCGTATACCTGATTATTTTTAATTGAGTGCTAGATATTGTATATGGAAAATTATTGTGGTAATTTGAGGCCTGGGATAGTATCTTCAGAAGATTTGTTTGCTTCTGGTGGGCAGATGGGGACACTGCCAGTTTCAGATCATTATTTTCCAATCAAAGTTAGGCTGTTTTGAAGCTGGGCTTCAGCATCTGTGAAGGCTGTCAATTTTTGGTCCATCCTTATTTTTAAGCTATAGCCTTGAAGGGTCTCCACACAAAACCTGAACTGTTTACCAGGGCTCTTCCATTTTGGCATATTTAAGATT
Organism: Equus asinus; assembly: GCF_041296235.1. Classification (NCBI taxonomy): domain Eukaryota; kingdom Metazoa; phylum Chordata; class Mammalia; order Perissodactyla; family Equidae; genus Equus; species Equus asinus. The sequence continues at coordinate 13,881,903 of NC_091800.1, read as the reverse complement.
ATTCCTCAGCCTCATCACTTGTTAAACTCATTTTCAGCTTGGTAATGTCTTTCACCTCTTCCAGAATTGGCAGATACCTTTAGAGATACCTCCCAAGTGTCAGGCTCACTTCCGTTTCTGAATTTCCTTCTCTAATTCTTTGCTAATTCTCCAGTGCCTTCAGATAGTTCTTCTTTTTAAAGTATTATTTTTTTTAGCTCAAATTTTCTAGTTATCCTAAGCAGAAGGCTTAGTCAAAACCACCTAAGCCACCATTGCCAGAAACAGAAATATACCTTTATAGTAAATCTTGATTTTTTTTTTAATTGAGCCTTTTCTTCCTTTATAAGGGTATTGTGAGGATTAAATGAAATCTATATAAAGTATTAGAACAATGCACATAGTAAACACCATGTAAATACTAGCTATTAGAATTTTCTTGTAAGAATGCATACCCATCAATGGAAGAGTAAAAGATGTAAATGTAGTAAAACATTTGATAAGTCATATTTAAGACTCATTTGGAAAGTAAAAATCCCTATTTTCACAATATGAACAGTAAAGGTTGACTTATTCTGTTTGGCTATGGACAAATGCAGAAAACAGAGCAGTGACTGTCAATTTCAAAGATTAGCAAGGTTGCGATGGTTGACCAGGGCAGTATACCAGTCTCCATGGGATATGATTTTTATTTATCAGAAGACAGAATGGGCTAATGGTTAAGAACACTTTAAATTCTAGTAAGGATTAGGCATTTCCGGAAAGAAAAGAAAATTTAGCTTCCTCTAGAACACCCCTCCCTCCTAGTTGTGACAGCCAAAAATATTTCTGGACATTGTCAAATGTCTGCTGGTGGGTAAAATACCACTGGTTGAGAGTCACTGCCCTACTGCTTTTAAATGTTCCAGTCTAGATAATCAAATCACTTAATATTCGCTCACTGAACCTTACCCCCACCTGGCTACAAATGTAGAAACTACATAGGGAAGACACTCTACAAAACTTGAACTTTTAAAACTTTTCTCTTACATTATATCTTCTTGATTGGCTTAGCAGTATTCTCTTAAACATCATCTTTGATCACTCATTTAGAAAAATCCATGGCATTAATGGAACCAGGAGTGGGTTTTGTACCTCTTGGTCTTGGACTTTCATAGGATGCAAAGGAGAATGAGAATATCAGAGATGGGGTGGTGGGGAGAAGTATTCTGATTTGAGGATTACATTTGAAACACTAATTTGATCATTTAGTGTCCACACTGTTCCTTGTTTTCTAAAGACCTGTTCAAAGTCTCGTTGTTCCTGTCCTCAAAAGAAAAGACACATTGATCTAAGGAGACCTCATCGACAGGAACTGTGTGGCCGCTGCAAAGACAAGAGATTCTCCTGTGGCAATATTTACAGCTTTAAATACATTGTGTGACAGGCAGTAGGACTTGTACAGGACACCTGAACTTATCTTGTAACTTGCTGTACTGTTCCTTTTTGCAACTTAGCTCTGACCTGGTACTGGAAAATGTATTAGGCTTTTGTACTTTTTGTAGGTTGTATAACAATTGTACAATGTGAATAAAATAAATGCATGTAAAATAGACCATGAAGGTACATTAATTGTGGTCCCAGGGTAAAAACGTCAATATAGCATTGAGAAATGGTAGATACTATCACTAATATGAAGGGGAACAATAGTCAGTCATTTGACAAGCTTTTATAAGCTGGGTGTTCTAAGCACTGGGAATATAGAGACAATCAAAGGGTAAGGTCCTTTCCTTCAAGTATAGATAGTAATTATAGCAAATGCTTCAACAGCACTTAGTGTGTGCTGGGCATTGTTGGAACTCATCACAGCAGCCATACTAAGTAGGAACTATTATACTTCTTCCTCATAGATGAGGAGAGGGAGCCACAGAGAGGTCATAGGATAGAGCCAGGATTTGAACCCAGGTGGACTAGGACTTGCTCCCTGGCTTTAACTACTACATTTACATTTTTTCTCAGGTTCAAATGTCGTAAGCGATATGAAGGAAACAGAGTGCTATGACAGAGTGACCCTTTCAGATATGGTAGTTGGGAAGAGGCGACCTAAGGATTGAAATCTGCAGGCTGAGGGAGCTGAGGGAAGAGAAGATGATTTTGATCCAAGAGAACAGCAAGATCAAAGTCCCTGAGGGGGTGGGACATGTACTTGGCATGTCCCCGGAATAGGAGCCCTTGAGGCTAATGTGCAGCATAGGCTGGGGAATACTGGGCTCAGGTCACAAAAGATTCTTTGGTCATAGTCAAGTGTACGGAAGCCCATGAAAGAGTTTCAACAAGGCAGTGACATCAGATTCTTACTTTAAAAAACTCATTGCTGTGAGGGAAGACCAGGTAGAGTGGAAGGAGGGAGACCAGTTAGGAGCTTGAGGACCACACAAACAGAATGATGGCTTGGACAAGGGTAGTGGCCATGGAGATGGAGAGAAGTACATTGATTCATAATAATGTTTGAAAATGTACAGGATTGGAAGTGTATGATAGGGAAATAAATGATGGCCCTCAGATTTCTGCTTCGAGCTATGGGGTGGATGGAATTGAGAGATACAACAGAAGCACGTTCTGGAGTCAGCTCACCTAACTTCAAATCCTAGGTATAGTACTTAGATATATGATTGTGGGCAAGTTACTTACTCTGTCTCAATTATTCTTCTGTAAAATGCAGATAATAATAATATCTGTCTCTTGGAGGTGGTGTGAGGACTAAAAGAGCTGATACATGTTAAGCACTTAGGATCATACGTGTAACATTGTGAGGGTTCAATAAACAGCTGTTCTTATTTTGGTGCGGCTGTGAGGTGAGATGGGGAGGGCCTCTGTTTTCCACATATAAATTTGGAATATTAGACATCCCAATGGACATGTCATGTAGGCTATTGAGTATATGAATGGAACTTAGGAGGGAGGTTGGAGCTAGAGAGAGAAAAAATATTTGGAGATAAAAAATATATAGGATTTAAAGCTGTGGACCTGGATGGGATCACCTAGGAGGGGAGCACAGTGCGGTGCCTTGGGGCATACCCACATTTAGAGTAATGATTCTAAAACTTTAATGTCCCAGAAGTTATCTGGTGCTCTTGTTAATTGGAGATTCTGATCCAGTACATCTGGGGCCTGAAACTTTGCAAATCTAATAAGCTCCTAGGTGCTATCAATGCCACTGGTCCCCTAGACCACACTTTGGGTGGCAAGAAGTTAGAGGTTAGATAAAAAAGGTCAAGAGGGATAGGATGAGGATGGTGTCATGAAAGTGAAAATAAAACACTGTTTTGAGAAGGGAGTGATCAACTGAGTCAAATCCTGTGGTGAGTGAGAAAGATGAAGATAGACATGTCCCTGGGATTTGGTAACATGAAGGTGACTGGTGATCTTGAGAAGTTTCAGTGGAATGGTGGGGATGGAAGCCAGAGTTAATAAAGTCAAGACAGCGAATAGAGATAATACTTTCTAGAAGTCTTGCTGTTAAAAAGCAGAGAAATTGGTGATAGCTGGAAGGGCATTTGGGGAAAAGGGAGGTACTGAGTAAGTCTGTATATGAATGGGAATAATTCACTAGAGAGAAGTTGATGGTACAGCAGGGAGAGGACAAGCCCACAGGAGCAAAGCCCTTGAAAAGTGAGAGGAGAGGGGGTACAGAACACAAGTGGTGTGATTAGGCCTGAATGGGAGCAGTGATAGTCCCTTTATTGTTAAAGGATGGAACACCTAAAATGTGGGGCTAAAGAGGTTTATAGATTAAGGGGTGAGGATAAGACCGTCGGATTTGTTTTGTTCAGTGAAGCAGTCATCAGCTGAGCTGGGTAGGAAGGGAAAGGGTTGGAAAGCTGAGGAGGGAGAGCAAGGTATGAAATAATTGTCTCAGGTATTGGGAATTCGAAATTATCAGGGATGCTTGATTGTATCATAGGATTGCTGAGAGCATTGAGACCTCATTCTGAGATTTGGTGCTGTTTGAGATATGCTTGGCTGCAGCTGTGTTCTAGTAATGTCACACTTAAGCAGTTCTGGTGCAGGCATGGAAAGGGTCAATCTTAGGTTTAACTAATTGAGTAAGACAGGGGTAAGATATTTGTGAATGTCAGCAAGGGAGTGATTAGAATCCAAGGAATTTAAAGTTGTTCAGAAGAGGAGTGAAGTTAGGTGACGGGTAGTGGAAAAAGTAGCAAGGTCTACAGATTGTTATTCATGATGGGGGAAGAATTGTTAGAAGGGGTCGGGTGCTGGAATAAGAGGAACCAGAAGGATCCCTGAGTGGGATGCTTGAAGATGAGATTTTGGAGCTGGTCCACTTATTGCTATGGATATGGTTATGTATAGCCATGAAATTGGATGGCCCAGGTGGAGTGGAGGGGAGTGAAGACCCTCTGGAGGTAAGAATGATAGAACTGAGAGGAAAAAGATTTTGTGTGGGTTATCCATAAGGATGTTGTAGTCTTGGAAAATGGTATCTGAAGTTGGGGTGAAGAAGAAGACAGTGAGCAATGAGCTACAGTCTTTTCAATGAATAGAGGGTGTGAGCAGGACAGCTTTAGATCAGCAGTTCTCAACCACAGCTGCAACTTAGAAACATAGGAGGAACTTTCTAAATTACCATGGCAGGACCCTACTCTCAGGGTTTGATTTAAGGGATCTGGGTGGGGCCTGAGCCTCAGAATATTTTAAAATCTTCCCAGATGGGATGCTTCTATTGTGCAGCCAAGGTTTACAGCCACTTCTGTGGTGACGGAGATGGGCTTGAGGAAGGAGGATGGCTCGTACAGCTGCGTGGCATGAACTTCTGAATCTCTGGGTTTCTCGAAATAAAAATGAGAGAAGGGTTGGAAATAGTGGAGGGGAGGGGAGCAAGGAGTTGTTTTCTCAACCTCATGGCTCAGGAACTCCTGGAAGTTGGTGGCAAGTGGCTAAAGTTCTCGGAACCTGAAGTTAGTATACAGTGTTAGAGCAAGAGTTTGCTGCTAAAAGCAGGGTCTGGGCTAGAGGAGATGGTGACAGAGAAGGAAGCATCTGCCAGGAAACTGGTCTGTAAGTGGACTGCAGTGAATTCTAGCTACTTACTTCCTGTGACCTCAAATACAAAACAAATAACAAGTCAATGACAGATTTGGGGTTGAATTGCTACACAAACAGCCTACATGGAAAAATGATTGGGAGTGTGCTTAGTCTAAGAAAGCACTTTGCTGTAGAATGAGTTTCTCCTAATTCAGTGCCTTTCAAAGTAGGATGGTTATTCAAATACTGATTTGGCGGACCCTGCTCTGCATTTACCTGAGGGAAGTGTTTCAATCTTGGCAGCCGATTAGAATCACCTGAGGGAACTTCAAACAGCCCTGAAGTTGGAGCACACTGCCAACCAATGAAATCAATCTCTGGAGGGTGGAACCTGGGTACTGGTGATTTAAGTTCCTTACATGATTTAATGTGCAACTAAGGTTTCAAACTCATTGCACTACACCCTGATTCTTACAGGAGAGACAGGTGAGTATCCCAATTTTAACTCGGGCTTTAAATACTATCTGTCTCTCTAGTCCAGACTTCTCAACAACAGACTCACATATCCACCCATTTGCTCACCATCTTGTCTTGGATGTCTAATTAGGCATCTCAAAGTAACCTCTGAAAATTAAATCTTGATTTCCACCTCCCAAATGTGCACTTCCTCATCTCTATAAATGACTACTCCATTCTTGCAGTTGTTTGGGCCAAACTTTGGAGTCTCTCACATTCCACATGTCATCATCAAGTTCTGTCAGCTCTACTTCTGAAATATTTATTTCTAGATCAGGCCCACTTCTGATCACCTCTGTTGCTACTGCCCTGGCCCAAGCCGTCGTCATCCGTTGGCTGCACTGTTGGAATAGCTTCTGACTGGTCTTCCTGCTTCTGCCCTTCTATAATCCATTCTGCATGTAGCAGCCAGAGTGATCCTTTTTAAAAAATTTACTTTTATTGTGGTAAAATATATATAACATGAAATTTACCATTTTCAAGTGCACAATTCAATGCATTAAGTACATTCACAATGTTATGCAACCATCATCACTGTCTATATCCAGAACTTTTTCAGCATGCCAAACAGAATGATCCTTTTAAAACAGGTCAAAGCATATAGCTGCTCTGCCCCCATCCAGTGGCTTTCCACTTCACTCAGTAAAGGACCAAGTCCTTCCTGGCCTCCATAATGCTTTCTCCCGTCCTTTCTGACCACTCTCCTCTTCACTCCTTTCACTCCGGTCACTGGCTTCCTTGCTATTCCTTTAACAAGGGGATCATGCTCCTGCTTCAGGATCTTTGCATTTGTTTTTGTCATTGCTGGAATGCTCTTTCCCCCACATATCCATGTTGTAGCCTCACTTCATTCAGACCTCTGCTCAGATGTCATCTTATTACAAAGGCTTCTCTGACCCCTTTTCTGAAATAGCACCACACCCCAGTTACTCTCTCTCTTGGTTTTGTCGTTCTGCATAGCAGTCAACACCACCTGGCATAGACAAGTACATCTTCCCACATTAAACATAAGCTTCTTGAGAACAGGGATGTCATCTGTTTTGATAACTGCAGTACCTCCGAAACAGTGCCTAGGCCAGAGTTGGAAAGCAATAACTATTTGTTGAGTGAAGGAAAGAACTCAGTTCATGATGGGTATTCAAATATTAATTCTAAGTGTATCAAAAACTTATAAAAAAAAAACCCAGCTTCATTGAGTTATAATTAACATACAAAAAATTCACCTGTGGACACCGACATTTATGTTCTTCAGGCAGATATTTGGAAGCAGGTGTAAGCAGCCCGGACGTACCCTTATTTCTATAATTCTACATTTCACTGAAAAGATCAGTGTTTGTTGGGATTTGGAACCAGAAGAGCCTTCAGACCTGACTCTGTGCATGTTTGTGCACGTGCGTGATGTTGACGGTTACAAGTATCTTTATTTGCCAGCTGCACTAACACGTTTTCTTAACATTCTCACCTACTGGTAGAAATAAGACATTCACATGCCTGTGAAATGTGTGGGGCTTTTTCTAAAACTCTCTATTTGGAGACTATGATTTTCATCAAGTTATGTCTAAGTTGTAGTGCACCTCTCTGAATTGCTTTATTATGCCAGTGAGTAAAAAGCATATCACGTTTTGGTGCTAGAAAGCACTGAGAAACGAGGAGGCATTTCTCTTATCATGGAAGCATTGTTAGGTATCTACCCTCTCCTTTGGGAGGATATTTCAACTCCTCTCCTCTCCATTCCTCTGTGTCCCTGGGGAAGTGAAAATTAATGCTTCAGTAACAGAGGCACAACGTGATACCCAAGGAGATTTGACTGTGGATCTGAAGCTATTGCTGGGCTCAGCTGGAGTAGGGCTGCAGCTTTAAAGGGCCTTTCTCCTACACAGTTTCTCCCACCTCCACTCAAGGGAGAGGAGGTGAAGAAATAGAGGGAAAGTAGAAGAAATCTTTCACATTAACAAATCTTTTTATTTAATAAAATTAAGAAAAAAGAGAAAACACCCCACTACTTCCTCTATTTCAGCAATATCCAGGAAGTTATTAAAATCAGTTAATAGTTGTATCCATGGTAACATAAAAGAAACCAAAACTGGGTTAGACTCCCTGTTGCAGGCTACTTCTAGAAAATTACTACTTATGACTTAGTTGTTGTATGTTAGGAAAGCAAGTTATATTTGTTAGTCAAGTCAATAGGAGCAGGAAGACAACAGAAATTAGATTACATGTTTCTGTGTCCCTGTTTTTTGAGTGGGGTGGAGACTAGATGGGAGTTCATGACAGAATTAAAACTCCTACTACTTCTTCCTGCTCAGTATGGTCTATTTTGAAATTTTAAGGATGACAACTGACTGATAGGCTGTGGTTAGTCAGAGCTCTCGTTCTTCTCTGATTTCTCTGATTGATTGATTACAGAGAGCTGATTGAAGGTCACAGTCTTTGTTTGGTGTCCACTTCCAATGAGGTTATAGATACCTGCTGCTTCACAGGGTCAGTGCGCTGCACGACCCCAATGGGTGCTGTTCATGGAACATATGAATGGTGCCCCTTGGGGTTGTCACTGTGGCAACCCACATGCAAAACTGTAAATGTGTGTCAAAGGCAAAAATCTTCATTATCCAGAAAGAAAATCCATGGTCAATATGTATTTTGTCTTTTTTTTTTAGTCTAAAGGAACAGTTCTGAACAGAATATCCACCAAGATTACATCACAAAAACTTTAAATGTATTTACAGAGTGAATAAGTTACATAGCTAAACTTTGAATATGTTTCTGATGTGCAACAGGTTTACATGCACACATCTAACACTTGACAGCATTAAGTTTAAGGAAAAAACTTAAGAATGGCCTTGTACATATATATTACAAATAAAATATGACATTTCTTAAGAAACAAAGTGACAACTCATTTTACCTTTATGATCCTACTTCTGGCTATCCAAATGGATATTAAAATACGCATGCGTGACAGGTGAGAAAGACTTGGAATTTATAATGCGAATGTCTTTACCTTTTTTCTACAAAATGGCAAAATTGGTTAAAATTAACACTCATCCTTCTGTAGTATAAATATGCTCATAAAAGCAACCTTCTAGTAAAAAGCAGCCAAGAGCCTTAAAAAAAGGTCTATCTGGACCATTTTTGGTGCTAGGGCCCTAATCACAGACCCCTGCAGAGAGATCCGGGGCTTTCAGAAACAGTAGCCTAGCAACATAAGAAAGGTACTTCATAGCAGCTCCTTTTAGATACAGTTAATTGTATTCAAATTACAGTGTACATTAAATTGTCCATTTACAATTCCCTTTTCACATATACAGGCTGTCAGCTTTTGACCATCTTACAGTTTTCAGTGGCCAGCTTCATTCTGCCTGCCCCTTCCTCAGCCCACCAAAAAAAGAAAAAAGAAAAGAACAAAAAAGGAAAAATAAAGGGAAAGAATGTACAAGTTTTAGAATATAAAATATTTTTTTAGTGAAGAAAACATTGCACTTTTGCCAATCTAAAATTGTTTCTAGAAAGAAAGGTATTGTTCAGTGTAGTCAGCTTTGGTATGCAATGAAGTCACTTCTTCAGTAGTGAGTTGCAGGTGCTCAGTAAAATGGTAACACGTTAGTGCCACACAGCATGACGGATGGAGTCTGTCCCAGAATGTTCTATGCTACCTTGGTTCTTATAGTATTGCTACACATTGGGAAGTTCTGCCATCCTCTTGAGAAGAAGTCCTACAGGTAACGAGAGAGAGAACAGTCTGACCAAGCCTTCCGAAGGCTGAGAAGACACTGAATGATGTCACCCCAGCATGGCAGCACCCCCAGTTGGGAACCCATGGGGGATGGGAGGCTCCTGTCAGAGACTAGTGCCAGAGACACTGGAGTCTGGAAGAAAAGCAGTGAGGACTCGGTAACTCTGGGCCCTGCGAATCATGTCCCGAATCTCCATGTTCAGCTCCATCAACTTGGTGCAGATTTCGGTCAGGCTCTGGTTTGACCCCACCAATGCATAAGTACCCGTTTGTCCCAGAGTTTGATGACGGAAATAAATATTCAGTAGTGTCTGGACCTCATCATCAGAACTGCTTCCAAAGATGTCATTAGGCCACAGACTTCTGCAGTCAAAAAAGAACAGCATAGATTAGAGGCACTATTGGTCACAATGTTGAGAGATTATGAGTCTTAGTCTTATACTAACAATTACTTTTTTTTTAAACCCAGCTTTATTGAGATATAACTCACATAGAGTTTATCCACCTAAAGTACACAATTCCGTGGCTTTTAGTATATTCAGAATTGTCCAAACATCACCATAATAACTTTTAGAATACTGAATATTATTGGTTTTGTAAAAATAAAGTATAAAAATATCACAGTGGAATCTGATAATCTTAACACATTTATCTTATTTGCTATAGCATTCTGGTTCCAATGATTGTGAATATACTATCAAAATGTAGTGAGGAAAAAACCCAAAAAGGATACATTCAAATAATAGTTTTCAAATTGTGTTGGGGTATACTCTGAAGTGTTTCAACATTTTTAGGGATGACACATGACCAGAACCAACATCAATACTTTAGACGTATAAATTCTGAAATCTGATGCTTCTGGCCCGGTAACAGTAAAAATCTGAGGAGGCCGTGCATAAAATATCTAGATGTTGCCACTGTAGTGATTTAGTCCCCAGCCACAACAAAGTAACAATTAGGCGTGCATTTCCTTCACCCATCTCTGAAAGAAATAGAGTTACCTGCATTCCCTGATTTGCCGTAAAGCCTTGCCAAGTTCATTGTTCTTCAAGCACTCCAGCATGGACTGGATGGCTGCTTCGGTGGACGTGAAGGTTGGTTCCGACCACGCACCCTCTATATAGAGAGGGTCAGCTGCAATGGCTGCGGTGGCCTCCTTCAGGTTTTTCTTTAAGTCACTCAGTTCCCTGGACATATTTAGCAGCTGTTTAAAAAAAATTTTTTTTTTTACTGTATTTAGTTGCAGACTGGATTTTACATCCAAAAGGAAAAAAACTTGATTATATGGGTCTGGTTAAGCACAAACTTACTATCTTGGTAAAACAGGACAAATGGAAACAGTACTACATGGTATGTGTAGGGGGCTGTGGGGTAGTATGCATTGAATAACTATCAACAGCTGGGATGCTCTCCTTATCTAAAAACTTAAGACCTCCTTTACAGTGTTTTCTATTTAGGTAGAAGGGCGGATGCAGACGTAAAACGCACAAGAGAACAGACTTGGAAGTTGGGTAGATCTGGGTTCAAATGCCAATTCTGCAGTGTACTGTGTTGCCATTGTCAAGCAAATAGACTTTAATGTATCTGTTTTCTTATTTGTGGGACTGAAGATATTACTCACTTCGCAGGGTTATTTTGAAGATAAAATGAGACAATGTGTATAAAATGCTTAGTACAGTTTGGCATGTAAGTACTCAACAAATACAATCATGAACACGGACCCTGTTTGAAAAATAAGCTTTCTTACTATTTCAATGCCATAGGAAAAGATTAAAGACATACTTTTAAGGACGAGGAGGAAAAATCTCAAAGTAATGTTAGTATTCATATTACAGAGGTAAAAGATATTTTCCTTCAAAATTATTGGAACCAAACGATCCAGGTGGTTAAAAAATAAATCAGAAGATAGAACCTATGTCACCTCTTAGTGCACCCAAAATGTACTATGAGAGACAACTGTTTTGCAACTTGATTTCAAGAGCAGTTTTAAAAAACTGACTTGAATTTAAAGGGTTTTTGTGATGCAAGTCAACAATGCCCGTTTCCTTTGGAAAGTTGGTTTACCCAACGTCTTCACCTTTCTTCGTCATTCCCGGCTTGCTCAAGCTGTGCTACAGAACCGAAGCCCTCCAGGACTAGTTGTCTTCACACGGATGCCGGTTGAATACAACCACCTACTCCAGAACTAGATTTAAAACGTACTGAGGTAATCCTTTTAAATAAGATATTAGAGTATCTTTTGTATATAATTTTTAAGTTTGAAAGTGAATTTCTCTTTAATTATTTTAAATCTAGGTAAGTTTTAAATCTTGTGTGTATAGTATTTACAACATTAAGGAGAAATTCACTGTTTTAAATTATATATATAATATACACATACACGTACGTATATAATACATACACGGTATGTAACATAGCTTACTCTAAAGTGAAACTTGAATTGCTTTTTTAATATGGAAAATGATGTATGAGTTGCATTTGCATGTCTTCCATTTTTTGAGCAAAGATGGACCCCTGTTAATACTTGTCAGAAGAGTAAAGTTTATCTTGACAGCATTGCAAATAACAGGATCAACTGTCTTCCTTACATCTGCTGCCAATCCTCCTCTTTTCACTGAGGAAGACTGACCCTAGCTAACATCCGTGCCCGTTTTCCTCTACTTTATATGTGGGACGCCTGCCACAGCATGGCTCGCCAAGTGGTGCCATGTTCATACCCGGGATTGGAACCGGCAAATCCCGGGCTGCTGAAGTGGAACATGCGAGCTTCACCACTGCGCCACCAGGCCGACCCCCAACTGTCTTCTTTTTTATCTGATAATTTGTAATTCTATAGAGGAAAACTGGTTTGTGAAGAGCTCTTCATAAACGAAGATGTCTGACTCATGCCTTCCTTGAAATTGGCATTTGAAAGTATACTTAAAAATTATACAGTTGTTTTCCTTTTTTCCAAACTGAGGGATAAATATGGTAACGTGGTTGTCATTCGCTGTCTCCTCCTCCTCTGCCCCTCATCAGACGTCAGGTTTCAGGGCTCCATCCTCACCCTACTGCTTGCAGTGGGATCGTTTATGGACTCCTGGCTGTTCAATGACCACCACATCTGCGCCTTCAGTCCAGACCCTCTCCCCTGACCTCAGATCCTCACATTTAACCTCCTGCAAGATGTCGTTACAGCTGGGCATGGTCTAGTAGGCAAGACTCAGTCATTGACTAGTAGGCAGAAGGCTTGACCGTTTGGATGTGCAATTGCCTCAGTCCTCCTCTTACAGCCCTGTCTCAGCTGTGGCATCGCTGGTCACCTACTTCATCTAAGATGGAACCTGAGCATTGTCCTCGAGACTCCCTCTCCTTCACTTGCCCACCCAATGGGTTTCACTGACCTTTTGTCCTAAGTATCTCTCACATTTACTCCCTCTTCTCCGTACCTGGCACTTCTGTCCTAGGTCAAACGCGCATCTCTCATCTGAGCTGTTTCAGCAGCCTCATAACTGGTTTCTCTGTCTCCAGTCTAGTTGTAATCAAATCCACCCTCCACATCCCTGCCATAAAAATCTAACTCACATAATCCCAGGAGCAGCATCTTCCAAGATGTCCCCCTTACTACCTCTTCTGCCTGATTGCGTTGCTCCCTTTTGGTTTGCATTTTATATCCTAGCAATACTAAATTGCTGGTACTTGTAGTTTCCTTCTCTTTCTTACCACCATGTTTATGCCCATGCTGTTTCTTCTTATTGGAACTCTGCTCCTTAGCCCTGACTTCATGTCTCTAATTCCAGCTCATCCTTCAAGAATCAGCTCAGGTGTGATTTCCTCTAGAAAACTTTCCTATTTCAACCGCCTGGCCTCCAGATGAACGAGGCATTCATCCTTCATGTTTCCGTAATATCCAGGGCACAGCAACATTATTTCATTTACTACATTTCAGTAAAATTTTTTCACTGATAGAAAAATTTTGGCTCACTCAGAAGTAGTATGTTTAAGGTATTTTATCTTTTACATTTAAAAATATTAATGCATCTGATGGTAAAGCAGGGTAGGGACGCAGAAGAAAATCAAATCATATAGAGATTTCTTACCTCAGTGTAAGGGCAAGTTTGAAAAGATAAAGAAGGAAAACTATAACACAAGGAACGTTTTCAAATAAGGATGCCCAGACATAGAGCCAGGATCAGGGTGGAGCGAGTGAGGCCCCTGGGCATAGCATTTAGGGAGGCACTCACTCTCAGGGTCATCCTTAAATCGTGTGCCTAAGCACATCACTTGCGTCATTCTAGTCTTGGCATTGCCAGTGAGCACAGAAATAAATACAAGATGCTATTATTTAAGACTTGTGCTTGAGCAAAATAATGATGTGGGAACAGAATCACTTGAACAGTTATAAACTGGTGGGGGCGGGGAGGAAAGGAGTGACTTTTGTGGCAGGACTTGGGGATGGGGAGGTGTGTGGGCTCACCTCTGGCATGGAGCTGACTTCGTGCACCTGGCCGATGAGCTTACAGTAGGACTGAAAAAGCAGCAGCAGCTGGAAGTGGAGCTTATATAATCTCTGACACAGTTCCAATTGCTAAAGAGAGAATTTGCACGGGAAGAAATAGTTATTAAGGATTATTCTTGTATAACAAGTGAAATCTTGATGGAGACAAGCACATTTTTTAAAATCAAGGAAACACAACTAGCTGTTATCATTCCAAATAAAGCAGAGCAACAAAATCCAGTCACTAAAGATAAGTGAGAAATTCACAGTATAATATAGAATAAAATCGCTCCTGGAAGAATGACTAATTAGAGAGGAGTAGTAGCTATGAATGGACTTAGTAAACTGCCAAATTTCCATTTTCCAGTTAAATATCTACAAATTAGAACTGTGGTTGTCTTAATTTTTATATGCTATAAATTGTTTTTAAAAACAATTTCTTTATATTAAAAGTATATTTGAAAGGCAAGACAGGAAGTCATTCTGGATGTTAAATTTATAAATTAGGCAGACACCTGGGAGATTACTCCACGTGACAATTCTGGCTGCCCTGAGGTGCAGACACTCATCCTAAAGTCTGTGTAAACAGAGCAGCCACATGATCCTCCAAGGTGCTGTATCACTTTTGCCGACGACGCTTCTACTCAGTGTTCAGTAAATATTTGCTGAATTAGAGGAAAAGGGGCCAAAAGTGCGTACGAAAAAAAGAAATTATGAAAACATTCAAAACTTTCTGTGGGAAGAACATTAAAAAGTAGTCATACAAAATGGCCCTTGAGCCCTCTAGATACCTCTGGAATTTAAAATATTTTCATTATATGGCTTATGTATACTATGAGGGAAAAATAAACCATGACAAATTCCATCACCAATGGTCACACTACTCTCTGAGCTGTGTCTGCTTATAATGGCCTCTAAACTTTGCCCGTGGTATTCCAAGAATGGGTTAGCTCTTAGGTAGTGGAAGGGAGTCTGTGAAAGGAAAGGAACAGTCTTCACTAGATAGAATTTCATGGCTCAGCAGTCACCAGTGGGTTAAATATGTGGCTTAAACTAAACACTTCACTGTTCAGTTTTCAAATGTGATTAAGTAAGGATAAACGGGGCCTTTCTTTTACTAATGGACTACAAAGATCTCAACTCAGAATTGAGAGCTTCTGAGGTGACTTAAAATTGTTCCCCCAAATCAGATTAAAGAGAGAAATGAGCAGAATTTAAACTTAGGTTTCAGGAAGAATATTCTATTAATAGTATTATTAACAGATTTTTGATCCTAATTTTTAAAAAAGTTATGAAAGGTGATGCTAAGACTATGCTGAATGAAGTCTTCCTTCTCCTCTCATCCTTTCCCTGGCCCTTAGGGAAAGGCCCAGTTAGATTTATTTGCTCTCTCAATGCTGGTAACCAGCCTAAGTTTAAAGAAATAGCTACACTCACTAGTTAACCCAAATCAGATCTTCGGCTGTTTTACTAAAACATTTTATTTTATGATCATTTAAACTTTTCCTTATGGAAACTTTTAAAAATCTGGTATAAAAGATAACTACCAGAGACTCAAGGATAAAGTATTGTTTAAAAACATAATGTTACCTTCACAATTTAGGTTGAAACCTAGCTATGAAAACTCTGACTTTCCTCACTGTCAGATAATGGTAGTTATTACTCAAAATATTCTACCGAAAGTATGAGAGTTCATAGCAACATAGGTTTCTACTGTGGGACAAAAGCAGCCCAGATGCTACTAATAAACTGCATGTCTCAGTCTACCAAAAAAAAAAAAAAAAAAAAAAAAAACAATGAAACAAAAAGGGAAAACATGCTAAGAGATATAATAGTAACAGTAAAAATAAGATTTGTTATGGGTCCATGCCTAAATGGACAAAGAATATGAAAGAAAGTTAACTTACTGCAAGAGATTCCATTTGCTACACAGCAAGCATGGCACAGGAAACAAAGGAAAGGAAAGAAAGTACAGGGTCAGTGTAATGCATGCAACAGAAAGCACGGCCCTCTTCCAAGAGCAGAACCATCAGCAGTATTAGCATTGCTTGCCCAAACTTGATAAATGGTTGCAAGTGTTGTACCCATTCAACATGCACAGCAGTCCAGTTAAAAACAAGCTCTGATGGGAAACATTGAAAAATACAATTTATAATCTTTTAGATTCTCTGATTAGTTGCTTTAGGTTTTTGTCAGTCTTGGAGACCAGAAGTCAAAACTTTTATTGCTTGAAGATTTTAGTGTTTAAATGTGAATAATATGCGAACATAGTAAAACTGTGAGGAGACCAACTGAGTAATTACATTATTGCTAAATGTTAGTTATGGCAGAGTCTTTAATATGTTAGGCTTCATTTCTACTAAACTATTACTATCCAGTTAACAGAACAGAATTAACAATCATAAGTGGCGTTTATTTTAGAGTTAGATTGCCTTCCACATTGAGAATATTTTATAGAGCTGCTAGATATTGTCATTTCAAAGGGCTAAATAGTTTCTGTATACTTCCAAACAATTGTGAGATATGACAAGTAATTTTTTTTTCTCAGCCAATTTTTAGAAGTAATCTAAAAGTGATGGTTAGTCTTGAATAATATAAATTTGTAACTGGGCCATGTTCAACCATGGCTACCATTTTTTGGTGTCACCATTTCATAACCATACAATTGGTGTAAGGAAAGTGTGGCTATGTGGAGAGAGAGAACCACAACCTGACAGAATATTGAAACAGAAATCAATTTGGCCATTCCTAATTATGGGTCAGTGTATCTGGTTATTGATTTTCAAAATATTTAAGGACGTATCTAACTCATTTTCTAGTCCTTGACAACAAACAACCCTTCTATTAAAGCCCTTTCCAAAAAATCTCTGGGTTATCATCAGTTTAATGTAGTGTACTTAAGGTACATAAGGTACAGTGCATAAAAAAATAAAACTATCACATTATTTCTTAATGTCTTCAAATATAAAGCATCACCACTACCAGCCCCCACCCCTAACCCTGCCCCTGTCCTCCAAGGGTCTCTTCTTGCCTCACTTTTTACTAATATCGTGTGGGTTTGGCACATTGATGATTACTGTATTATGTTTATTGAGTGGTTTTTTTCGACCTGGCCATGAATATCTTTCAAAGCTTTGAAAGATAAATACCTTTAAGCCTGTGATATAGATTACACAACCCAAGATATGCAATATTTTCAAGAAAACTTTATGCCTAGAAGTTTTTATAACCAAACCTTATGTACTGAAATGCAGTGTCACACCAGAAAGGAGCACAGGGCCAGTCTTAAGTCTCTGTATACAGAATTTCCACCATGAAGACTTTTTAGAAAATGTGAAATGTGATTGAAACATTTAGTATGCACTTTAGCATGTAACTGCTTCTACCATGGAATTTACTTTTCAGAAGCATGGAATGAAGCAAGTGCTAAGTAAATTACATGGTCTTGTGTGAAGAAAATTGCTATCTTTCTACTGTTTTCCGAAACAAGGTTGTAATCCAAGGAGGTCATCAAATCAGTTAAAGCAAAATCTTCTCTGTTCAATAAAGGCAAATGAGACTTTTTGACTCCAGCTTGGTGCTAAGGAATTTCATTGTCAATGAATTCCTCCCACTCAGCTCTCAGGGCATAAAATTGTGTTTCTTGGGAGATGGCCAACTTGACACACACCAGTCCCGGTGTCCTTCTTAAACTCTCCTTTTTAGGTAGGCTAATCCAAGCTGCCTTGATATTTATTATCTCAGAATCTTTTCCAGGACCACAGGCTGGGACCTAGTTTGTACTTAGAGCTCCAAAAACACAGTGAAAAACGCCTTTCTAGGGGGCCATTTTATGGAAAATGTTAAAACTTTTTTCCCTACTATGCTAATGTTTTTTCTATATCCAGCCTTTAAAAATAATCCCTTTGGACATCTTTATAGACTCATCTATGTTTGGGTGACTTAAAGTTCTTTTGAAAATGTTATGGGAATGTCACTGTTTTATTGGGTCACAAGAATTTTCCTCAAGCCCTGTTCCTGCACTCCTAGTATGGGTTGATTTATAAATTGGATTTAGAGGTATGTTTTCTCCAAATGAGAAAAAAGGATCAAGAAACCAAGATGTTAAGAACCGATCATAGACAGGGTAGCTTAAAAGCCCAGAATAATCTAATTCTTGTTCATTAACAGTAGCATAGCCATTCTTGTTTCTCTGTATTCTGCTCTGAAATGAGTTCTTTGCTTATGACATAAGCCAGTAGGTATAAATCTGAGAAATTTTCAACACAAGATGAGCCACAGTATACTATATTAGCTATTGTTTTTATCATGTTTAATCTCTGAAAGTCACTGGTTTAAGCTAAATGGGATAGAATTAGATAATGTAGCCTCATGTGAAGCTTCCCTACTCAATGATACATAGATGCATGTAATCTCCTAAGCAGGTATGAACAAGATGTGCTCACCTGTTGCTAATATCCCTTGGGTCTGGCGCATTGATAACTATTGTATTACGTTTGTTGATTTGTTTTTTTGGACCTTGGCCGTGAATATCTTTCAAAGCTTTGAAAGATAAATACCTTTAAGCCTATGATACAGCTTACACAGCCTGAGGTGTTGTCTATTTTCAAGGAAACTTTAACTTCAGGAGACATTTCTTTAGTCAATATAGAAAAGAGGATTTCTTATGGAAGACTGATTGACTATATCTGAAGGATGATGTTGAATGGATTGTAATTTAACTGGAGATCTGTCTTGTCTTGCTCAACATTTAACTTGTTCAATTTGTATAAGAATAGAGGTTTCAGGTTTCTCATTCATGGATTATGCAGGGTTAGGAAATACGTAACTGAGAGGGTTAGTGTCCAAAAAGACCCTAATAGTTGGAATGATGAATAAGATAAAATGTAGTAGGGCTAAATGTAAATTATTGGACTTGAGTCCAATGAGTCAAATGTTCAAGTAGTGCTCATAAAGATTTGTAGAATTATGAGTGTGTCAACTAAAATCACTTAAAACAAATGAGATGATTTTAGGTATAAAATCATCTCCAGCTTTCCCAGGGCCAGCTCTGCAGAACTGGGGACATTTCCCGAGACCTGATTTTCCGTTAACTTAAACTACCTTGTAGTGGCCACTCCAGAACGAATTCCACAGGAGATGGAGAGGTCAGTGGAAACCAAAACCCTCAATTAGAAGTGCTGATTCTGAGTCGTGAAGAGATTTCTCTCTCTTGATAGGCGGGGACTGAGAAAACACTGGAAAAGCAGTGTCTCCAAATGAGTCAGACACACACAACTCATAATCCTTGTTTTATGTTCTATTGAGTGTATGCCATGCCTTATTCTAGGAGAATTGGTACTGTAATCACCAAGAAGCCTAAATCACTTACTAATCATGCCTGTCTTTTAAAAAAAGCCTTCCCTCAAAAATACTTCCCAAGTATTCGAAGCACTTTTCTTAGAAACACCATTTGTTTTATTGTTTTGTACATGCGTTGAGACTGCTCCTCCAACACACTGCTCAGTGAGCAAGTTCAGTAGATAGGCGCTTGGATCTTAAATACAGAGAGATATTTCTCACATAGGCAAAGAATAACACTCCCGTTTTTCTTGAAACATACAGCCCTCTCTATCTAGCTTTCACTTCCTTATTTTGGGGCTTAGGTACAGAGACACATTTTTCTATTATAAGAGAAGCAACAGGGGCTGGCCCCGTGGCCAAGTAGTTAAGTTTGTGCTCTCTGCTTTAGTGGCCTGGGGTTTTGCCAGTTCGGATCCTGGGCTCGGACATGGCATCGCTCCTCAGACCATGCTGAGGTGGTGTCCCACACAGCACAACCAGAGGCACTCACAACTAGAACATACAAGTATGTACTGGGGGGCTTTTGGGGAGAAGAAGGAAGGAAAAAAAAAAAAAAGGAAGATTGGCACCTGAGCTAACATCTGTTGCCAATCAAAAAAAAAAAAAAGGAAAAAAAGAAAAACAACAGTCCAAGCATCGTAATGATTGGCACCTTGCTCTTGCCTTCAGTCTTAGGAACTCAGTGTGCAGTGAGGACGATAGAGAGCAGCCCTTAGGGGCGGCCGACATTCAGCTCTAGGTCATAGTTGCCACTTAGGAAGGCAGGCCCAGAGTTGCTAGCTCTTTTTCAGAGACATCAGACATCCTGTTTTGAGTGTATGTGTGAACAATTTTAATTTTTAAATGTTGGGTCAATTAAAAAAATACTATACAAGCTTAATAAAACATGTCTGTGAATTGGTTACAGCTTACAAGCCACCAGTGTGTAACCTTTCTTCACTAATTTGATGTCATACAACTTCATGTTGAAAACAGAAGAAAAAATAAATATTCAACACCCAGCAAAGAGTTATATTCTCTTCCACAAACAATTCCACAGCAATTTCTCACTTACGTCACGTGTTAAGAATGAGGAGAAATCAGCTACTGGCAAAGACCAGAGCAGACTGGGTAGGGCTTGGGGGTGGGAAGACTTCACATGCTTGTTGGTGCCCCGTCCTCATCTCTGGCAGACTGATATCTCTAACTACTCAAGAATTAACTTTGCTAGGTTTAGTAAGGTAAGTTCTAATCCTTTCATAAAGTACATACTTCTCTGAAATAGAATACATGTGTAATAATTATTGGCATGTTAACTTTGCAATTTACATCCAGACATAGATTCTTCAAGTTATAAGTTCACTTCCTATCCTCTGTTCTCTTGTCCCCATGCAAAGGATGCCCAGAATAACTGGCAACATCAAACTATTCCGGAAGACAGAGAACCTGATTTTAAAAAAAAGAGTTGGAGAGAATCACTTGAGGATAAGCAGTGTTCTGAGGTCAAACATTTGTTGAGTTTTGCTTTGGGACGGAAGCCAAATGGTAGCTCTAATCAGCAAAATATTATCTCCACCAACTCTGGACATAAGATCAGTATTTAAGTGGAGTGACACCATCATTTCTCCTCAAGGCCCACCTTGAAGATGACTTCGCATCCTCTGAAGAGTGCACAATCTGAAATGCTTTTCCAGTAGTGATGATGTAATTCCAAGGTAATACCTTCTGCACCTAGACCAGGCAGCAGCCTCCTGTCTTCCCTAATCCACTCTTGCCTGTTTCCATAGTAGAGTGGGAGAACCATCATCTAATCATACCCACCTGTTAACACTTTTCCATTGCGTGCCATTGCTGCTAAGATAAACACTCAAGTTTGGCAGGGTCTGGCTTCTGCTAGCTTGTCTAGACTCTTCTCAAATTTTTCTCTATGTCACTTTACGCCTCTCTCTTGAGCTCTCTTCAGTTCTTGCAAAGGTCTAGGTTCCCTCCTGCCTCGGGGCCTTTACACAGGCTCTCTACCGACTCCTCTTCACTCAGCTAACTCGACCTCATGTTTGACATCTTCGCTCAGATGACACTTCCACGGAGAAGCCTTTCCCAGAACCAGCCTCCGCATGTGATTAGGTTCTCTTGCTATCTTCTTTCATAGCTTACTCTTCTTTCCTTTCCTTCCTGGCACTTAGAGCAGTTTATACCTGTATGGTTTTTTGATCAATGTCTGTCTCCCTGACAAGATCAGATGCTCCCCGAGGGCAGAGGCCCGTCTGTGGTTCACTGTTGTGTCCACCATATGGGCACACAGGAGGCACTCAGTACGTAACTGCAGAATGAATGATTTTAATCTGTGCAACTCTTCTGCCTGATTTCCTGTACAATGTGGCATACATTTACAAGCCAGCTGGTCTGAGGTGTGTACTTAAAGCAATTGTAAATGAGGAAAAAAATAATCTGTTTTAGAGCAATTGCTGAAAGATCAATAAAGACTTTCTTCATTGAAGGAACTAAGTGGTTCAGTGAAGAATTAATGAAATTTGGTTTTATATTCTGAATGAAGAACAGATTTATTAGGAAATGATTAGTATAGTTAGTGTCCAGCAGAAAGGTTATTTTTATACCTCTACTTTTCCAAAAAGAAGAAAACCCCCCCAAATCCCATCAACACACAGTCATGCTTGGCTTGAACGTCATTCCATCTTACTCTATTGGTGTCATATGAATGTATGGGATGACTCATTCTGCCTCTTCCTTTCTTAAGTTCCATGCTTCTTGGATGGATCAAAACCAACACACAATGTCAGAGCACAGAAAAGATAAATTCTAACAGGCTTTTATTACCTTTTCTTCTGAGTCCCCCGGTTGACAGGTAATTACTCCATCTCTTGATCCTCCTGCAAATGTTGCCTTACAATTTGCAAGCCACTGTTGTCAGAAAGAGATACAGACGTAGGTGTAAATTCAGTGATGTCCTGAGAACATTTTTATCATCACTTCTTAGGGAAAATCAATTAAGTTTCTCAACACAATAAAATAAAATTTTGCTATAATGACTTTTTGAAAATCATTTTTTGGTTAAAGATTAACAATTTGAAATTAAAATATCTGTTTATATGGGTTCAATGATGGTTACTGGAAAATATAATTTCAACATTGTGATATATCATCCCAAAGAATGGTTTCACCTGACTATCCCTAATTTATGTGTAAATTAAAACAAATTCATATATGCTTAGAAAGCTTTCATATGACTGAGGTTAGGAGATAGGACCAGCACTTCCTTGTGGACTGGGTGGCTCTGGACAATGCAAGCTGACTCATGGCACACCTACCTCTCTGTTAGGTAGAGGTGGCTTCTATGGGGCAGGTCTACTTCACTGTAAGAAAGGCTATTATAAAAATAGCTCAGCTATTAGAGATTCTGCCAGTCTTAAGGATCTGGGATAGTAACTAATACAGATGTGAAAAGGAACCTTTGGGCAGAAAACAATAAGCACTGAAGAACTAAAATTCACACCTGACATTGAAAGACTGGTTCGTTTGCCAACGAAAATGAAAGGATTACTTTTATTAGCTCACGACTGAGAACCTGGAAAACAGTGATAGGGAAAGAGCGACAGAAATAGAAGACAAAGAGAATTGTTAAAGTAGAATGTTAGGACTCTTGTCCTAGGACAGGTCATGAGAAGATCAATAGCAGTAAACAAAACACCAGTAACTTCACAATGAATGTCTTCTATGTATCAGGCACTGTGCTGGGCAGTTTACATATGTTATTTCTATTTTAAAGGCAACATTGTGTTGTTTGAGAGCATGGACCTTTGAATCCCACAGACCTGGGTTTCAATACCATTCTTTACCTTCTTGCTAATGGGGATAATAATAGCAACTCCCAGGGTAGTTCTGAGCATTAAATGATTTAATTTAAGAGATTTAACTCTTATCAGCTTGTTGGACACATAGAAAGGACTCAGGAAATGAAAGCTGCTATGCCTATTATAATCGTTATATCCTTCAAACAATTTTGCAAATTACTATTATTAATGTCTTATAGATGAGTCTGAGATGAGAGAAGGTAAATAATTTATTCAAGGTCACTAACCCTTAAGTAACTGAGCTGCGATTTGAACCCAGGTCTGTCTGACTTCAAAATCCTCTTTCTCTAGTGCCTGGCACATTATAGGAAGTGCTCCAAAGATACTGCACACATATTTGTTGGATATCAAGGGGTTTGCGTGGATGGTGTCTGGATCACTTCTGTCTCGAATATTTTACAGTCTAGAACTTTGAAGAAAGAAAAAAGTAAAGAGCAGGAACTGAGGCCAAGAGAAGCTGTGGGGACAGGGAGAAACAGCTACCAAGAGTGGTTAAGAGGAGAGAGGTGAAATCCATCTCAACTAGTTTGGGGTGAGGCTGACACTGGAAGGAAGTAATTAATAACTTTAAGTCTCCAAGAAAAGAAAAGTTAGAACATTGATAAAGTGACATATCAAGCAGATACACACTTTTCTCAGTTTCTTAGTAGGGAAATTATGAGGCTAAAAATGAAAGCTGAAAAATTTCTCTTTGTAGATGTCATTTTTATATAGTCCATACAGTTGACAATTAAATTGGAATTAAAATCTCTTGAAGAATAGATGAAGTCTGTCTTCTACTTGCAAAAGAGCCCCTCTTAGGTTATTCACAACATGTCCCAGGAGCTCACAGTGTTTGGGTTCATTCAGTTTTAACTGAACATATATGCACAGAAACACGAAAGCTTACTGAGAGAGTGGCCTCTTTTCTGTTGTTGTAGGTATCCAAATATTCTTGCAGTTCCAAAACACTGAACTTGAGCTTGTCCAGAAGTCCACAAGAAAGGAGCTAAAGATAGGAAAATAATTTGTATTAAAACAACTAGAGAGATACCAAGACAAAGGCATGGCTACACAAATAGAGAAGTATATTTAGAACTAGTGTAAAGTAGAGAGCAATGGCATCCATTTAAATAAGCTATGAAATTTGTAATTTTGCTCCACTCTCAGCTGCAATTGCCATCGAATACTAGTTTGCTAATCCAAATATCCTATAAAAACATTCATGTTTTCCCATATCAGTATAGACAGACAAATCTTAAGTCGCCCATAGCAGCCCACATAAAGATATATCCATTTTATGCATAAACTCTAGTATCTTCATCTAGTAAGACTCCAAGCAGTGTGGAGACAGATCTCCAAATAGATTTTCAAACTGACTTTGTATTTAATCTGTACTTTAAATCACTTAAGATAGAATGATTTCTTGTACTGTATTCATTGCTGCAAGTCATTCAACTATCAATCAAGTTCTTAGAAAGACTGGCTCTTCAGAAGCCTTTAAAATCAAAGCACATCCTCATTGGTTCTGAACCTTGGTATGAGATGAGATGCCTATCTGCATGGGGGATGTAAAGAAAGGCAACACACACCTCTCCCCTCAAAGAGCTCTCCTGAGTCTTGCAGGGTTAGAGTTATATTCATAAAGTCAGGACTCAGCGGTCAGCCAGAGACTGTTTTAGTCATCCTTTAAAGTCATCATTTGCAGTTTGGGCTGGATGAATCTATCCAGAGGGCAATCAGTCTCTATTTGAGACTTGGGAGTGGGGAAAGTGATGACATGTTGCCCCTGGAGACCCATCTGGCTGGCCAACCTGGCATGGCGGGGACTGGCCAGGTCAGCTCTGGGTGGTTAGCTCACCATATTCACAGCTGTCAAAGTCAGAGTCATTGAAGAGAGGTGCCAAGGACACGGAGGGAGCACAGAGGTGGATTTTTCTCCTGATTCTCTGAAATGACTTTGCTTGGCCTGGGCTGGCAATGTACTGCCATTACAGTGCAGACTCAGGCCTTTAGGAGTCATATCACAACACAGCGCTGCTTGCAAACACTGAAACTGTCTTTAAAACAAACCACAACACAAAGAAGCTTCCCTGAAGTTCCACAGCAGAAGCTGGGCAGGGCACTCACCAGCAGGGCAGGACTGGGATACTCACGGTCTCGGCATCCACGAAAAGTGTTGGGCATTCAGAGCAGGAGGTGAGCATCTGGGAAGAGCTGACAAACTTGGATCCGATTCCCCGGAGGTTATCTCCAAGGTAACTGGCTGCATCACAGGTTAGGAAGCAGAACCTTTTCTGAATATTCTGCAAGGCAAAATAATTACATTTGTAAAGGCCAAGTTTTAACTTATGTGCTAGAACAACTATTTTTAAAATCTTTATAAAAATATCAAATGAACATGGGTGTTCGGTGTAGGGGGGAATAGGGAGCAGAGTGAATGTTTGTGTTAAGTCAACTAAATAATCCCCCAGTGTGGACAAAGTTTCTTCCTAAAATGTCATTTCCCAATGTGTGGATGCTCATATAATCTTTCAAATAAATGTTGCTTTTCTTTTTGCTGATGGCCAGTGCCAGTCAGCAGCTTGAGTCCTCTTAGCTTGTTTTTCAGATTCATGAGAAGTTACTGAGATTACTTCAATGCAGGCGAGACAAAATGGTCACAAGATATAACTCCGTTCTATTTCCCAAGACCAGAACTCCAGAGACAAGGCACTGAAATAGTGCCATTTGAGCCTTTGAAGGATGAGCATAGATGCTACATGGGCCCTAATAACATCTCCCTCTGAGAGCATGTCTGAGCAGGTGTCTTTAACTCTGTCTTACAGCTTTGCATACATCAAGTCATTAACTGTTACAACCAGGTGAAGAGACTGAGGTTAAGAGAGGTTAAATAACTCACTTAAGGTCATGCAGCTAGTAAGTGATAGAGTAAGGGTGAGCCCAACTCCAAAGTTTACATTCCTTCCGTAAGTCTGTAATGCTTCCTAAAAGTTACTATTCCTCCTGTACTGCCTGAGGGAAAAAAAGACACTTAGGAAGAATCTGATTCCCTGTGCCTGTGTCAGTACCAAAATAGGAACATTTTTAGCCCTAAACTTCCAACACACAAAGAAGAAAAAGTACAAAATATTTAACCGAAAAATAATTCCAGTCCTAGGTAGTGGCTTTCCCGAAAGAGATGGTATACCCTTTGAGTTGTAGAGCCTACTCTGCGAGAAATCCTCTCTGCCTGTTACGAGGAAGTTAGCATGTCCCCAAAACAACAGCAGGCTTTTGCTGATTGATGTATCTTTACGGTGTTGTTAGTTTTATGTGCAGCTAAGTGAAATACCAAAAAAACCCAAAAACCAAAACCCCAAAACCCGACAGAATGTTAGAGCTGAAAGGAATGGGAAAGGCCATGTCCACCATGACTCAGCTAGTTGAGTGGCAGAGCTGGGATTAGGATTCAGGTCCTCCAAATAGTTTGGGGTTCTTCCCATCTTACCTAAGGATAAGGTCAGATCTGGGTTGACTTTTTATTATCCTGAGAAGCCAGATCTGTCAGGGAACTTTAGAGCCACATATAAAAGCAGGTGATATTTAGGAGATATAAATTCAGTTTTGTGCTCACTTGACTTCCATATAAATGTGCCATATAATTTGGTGGCACTGTGTGATACAATGACGATATTCCAACACAGGGGCAGCAAGGAGGAAATATAATGACTGAAACACTTGGAAAGATGTCTACAGGGGACCAACAGAAACCATTTCCTTGTTTTTAAAACCAAATTATTTTTGCAATTACCTCCTCTCTGCTCACTCCAAAATGCAACCAAATACAGGGAAACGTGGTATTCAGACTCACAGGAAAATGTTGGAAAATAGTAAACAGACATGACAAGAGATTAATAGACTGCATGTCTGAAATGTATTTCATTTCCAGCATATTTTATCAATACCTATTTTGCTACTAGTATTTCTCTCAATCATATAGCATTTGATGGTAGTTTAGAAAGTTCTTATGGCTAAATGTAATATTAAAAACTGAAATAGGTACATATTAATATTATTATTGCAAATAAGCTCCAAAGGGATTGATTTAATACCATTGCTGATGAAAAAAAATTTCCAAATCCAAATGTGCTCTCCAGGGCCCAGCTCATGTTACAACCTAATTGGTCCACTGGCAATAAGTCAGAGCTGTACATTTAAGATTTCCATTGGAAAAAGAAAGATTTCCATCCATTCTTCATACATGTACTGAGCACCTATTGTGTGTTAGCAACTGTGCCAGCTGCTGGGGAATCCAAGTGAGACACCATTACCTGCCCTCTCCAGGGGAGATCAACACCTGGACTAACAATTCTAATAGAATGTGAAAAGCATAACAGATGCCAACTACCATGTTTCGGGATCCCAGGGAACCGAGGAAGGGAGAAGGAAGTAAAGGAGGCTTCATTCACTGAAGTGACATCCAGTCAGGGATTTGCACGTAATTGGGGGTATGGTCGAGGGACAAGAGGAGATTCTAGCAAAGGGAGAAGTATTGCTCAGAACCATAAAATTGAGCATGAATAGTCTAGCAACTATAAGAAGCAAAAATTGTGACAACAGCCAAACTTAAATATGTATTATTAATCATTACTTTAAAATAGACTTCAGAACAATATAAATAATAAACTATTATATAGTTTATATATATAAATAATAAACTATTGCTTCTGAATCCTTAATAATTAAATTTACCTCACATGGTAGTGTATTTCTGGAATTCTTATCTTTCAGCAAACAGTTGTTTTCTGTCTTAAGCCTAACAGCCTCTCCCGCCCCCAGTTAGTCCCAGACACAACCTTAAGTTTGTCCATTCAACTTTCCAAAATGTTTCATTCACTAAAAGTAAATTGAAAAACTTGAGAGAGCAGCACAAATTATACTCAAAGTGAGAAACTGTAGCTATTACTGCTATTGGTATATAATTCTCCAAAAACGGGTCATAAGAAGGGCTTCCAGGCTCAAAAACAGAGTTTACTTCTATATTAACTAAAGTATAGCTTTCTGAATTTGAAATTATTTAAGGCAGATGATCCCAGGTTTTCATTTTGCAATTTTTATATAATTCCTGATTTTCCTGCCTTTCCCTTCTGCCATGGCCCTTCTTGAAGGTGATTACAGGTCCCCATCCCTCAGTCCAAGCAAGTTATTGTCCCTCTCATGAAACACTCTGTTGAGAACTCAACCTCTCAAAAGTTTAACAGAGTTCTAACTTGTCTGTCTATTCATTCCTCCAACATTTGAGTCTTTTCAAAGTTGGAACAACATAGTTCCTTTGTATTTTTTCCTTGTATTTTCAGTGGCTGATTTGTGAGTTATTAAAAGTAAAGTTTAGAAAAATACTGAAGGAAAGGCATTTTCATTATAGGAAAATAGGAACTTGAAAGAAAGTAAAAAGAAAAAAATAAAAGACACCCATAATCTCATCACCTGGAGAAAACTACAATGAAATGCTAGTGTATAATCTTCACTATTTTCTAGGCATTAAAAAAATAAACAAAGGAGCAGTATTCTACATACTGGTTTTTTCCCAACTGATTTTCTCTTAAACTACATGGTAACCACGTTTCCATGTCAGTAAATCCCCCTATAACCTCGTCTTCATAGCTGAGTATTAATCCCAGCATTGCTATTTTCCCAGTCAATTTCTGCTTCAAACAGCACACAGAGCTGTTAACTCCAATGATGTTTGAAGACCTTCAGAGTTTCTTCATAACAAGGCATGGTTCTCTCTTCTTTTGCTGCCTCCCACCCCTGCCGATCAATTGATGAAATTTGGAGAGTAAAAGTTCAGAGCAAGACACATAGAGGAACTACCAGGAATCTGTACAACCAACAGACAGACAGGCATAGAAATAAACTTTCAACCACCGATCAGAAGTCGAGCTCCCTCTATCTCTTTAGTTCAGTAGATGTTCTAAGTGTTTTGGGGGTAACAAGTGACGCTACATAGAGCTGTGTATGCAAGATGCCACAGGTGCCTGGCTGAGGGGTTGAAATCCAGCCTGCACTCAGCTGGCCACATATAGTACTGCAACCCTCTGGAGGAAGGGATGTTTGTTTCCAAATTGCACAAAGACACTGTGTGGACTAGCGGGGCTGTGGTTCACACAGGAGAAGCAAAGAATGACGTTTCATTTGTTCAGAAGCAACTAAGGGGAGTAAGCAAGTCTTCATAGCTACGGCTGGCATGTTTAAGGAATTCACAGGGGGAAGAAAGATAAAAGACAAGGACAGGAAACGCACAAATAAAAAATTAAAAAAAGAGATACAAGAGCGGTCTAAGAGGAAAGAAGAGATGGAGGACAGGCCTGGCAGAAGATACCACTTAATGGTCCTGATGCCATGGTCACGTAGGATTGATGACATCATTTAAGGCCAGAAGGGCAGAAGTGAACAGTACATCATGGCAGCCTAAATCATTTGAGGGCAGCATCTTCACAGTACCAGTTTGAGAAGGTTGAACAGATTAAGGATGAATGGAAGAAAGGATAAAGTCAGAGAACATTGAGGGATGTTTGGGGGAGAAAATAGTATAAACCCAGAACTAAATAACCACCCCTTCTTAGATTAGAAGCTAGCTGGCTCCCGTAAGAGACTAAGTCCTCTGAGCTTCTAGTGAGCACCGCACC
The DNA here is from genome assembly GCF_041296235.1 of Equus asinus. Classification (NCBI taxonomy): domain Eukaryota; kingdom Metazoa; phylum Chordata; class Mammalia; order Perissodactyla; family Equidae; genus Equus; species Equus asinus. The sequence continues at coordinate 13,852,332 of NC_091800.1, read as the reverse complement.
TTAAACAAGGAGGAGAACACATGAAATGTATACACAGCACAGGAGCCATCTGAGTCGCACATGAGCTGGTTGATGTGGCTGCGCCAGGCTTCCTCGGCATCGTCACAGGCCGTGGGCTGAAATGCAGCGAGGATGGCCGAGAAGAAGGGCGAGGGAGGGGGAGAGACTCCCCTGTCACCTTCTCCAAAGCTGGAAAAAATGAAAAGGACTCTGTCAAGAAGTGATGTCCTTCTCGTCCTTTACCGGGTTGTAAGGTTCTAACCCTGAGTCAGCCTCCTCAGGTGGCCCGTTCTGCCCACTCCTCCGTTGGAGCTTGCTTAGGGAGCTTGGCTTTCATTCAGAGGTCTCTGGGATTCTTTTTTGATTCTAGAAAATAGAATCCAAATCAAAATAGAATCAAAATTTCACCTCTTGAATTTCTGCGATTCCTCCAATTCTGATTTCCTTTATAGAGACTCGGTACCTCTCAGCCTTCAGCAGTTGTCTCTTACTTTCCTCACTGGCCATTCCTCAGACACAGTATTAGTTTCTATGCTTTCACACTTTCATTTTTCAATATGAAAAATTATAACATAAATTTTCAGTCTTTTAACTCTTCCTTTGTGGAGGGAGAGTATAAATGAGTGCATGTGCATAAATGCCCAGAAGAAAAAGGTGGAGGGAGGAAAGGAAATGAAAGAAGAGAAATGCGGGGTGAGAGAGAGCGGAAGGAGGAAAGGAGAGAGAATGAACAAAAAGTGAAAAGTCAAGTTCTTCTCTGGGGATTACCTGAAGCTGTTTCTTTGATGGATGGATGCTGGTCCCCATAACAGAAGGCCTTTGTCTATCTAGCCTTATCAGGAGCTTTTACTTAGTTCTTATTTTCAGCCTTCAGAAGAGTGATTTTAGGATTCTTTCTTCTCCTGTAGTAAATCTGTAGCATTATTACTTATGATTTATTCTAGATGCTGCATGAGTGCTTTTATCTATTCCTTTTTATATTTTTTCCTGTTCGTATTCTCTAACTGTGTCTCACTAGTCTCAGAAATATCAGCCACTAGGCTGAAAGCCACCACTTAAGAAAGAGTAGGTATTTAGTTTATAAAGAACTTCTTGTTCTGGTCTTTTAACTCAAAATAAAAAGAACTCCTCATTTCCAAGCCTTGCCAATCTTGCTTATCTTCAAAGCTTACAAGGCCTGGACCATGTCCCCAGCCCCCTCTTTGGCTTTTATCTTACTCTATGGCTTTATGAGTTCCTACGTGAGTACCCTTTTGGGTTCCATGTAAGGCCCTATGCTGGGGTTGGATGATCCCAACCTACTGAGAGCCCTCCGAGCTACATGTCAGTTTGGATGCCTTCATTAGGAAGTCCCCTCCCAACAGTGCAAGTGTGACATATAACTTGAGTTAGAGTGAACGCGATACAGTGTGCCATATACGTTCGCACCACTCATTTCCACCAAGGGCTCCTTTACCTTGCAAGAGTAAACTGGTCCAGTGCTCGATTGCCTTTTTCTTCTGCCTCAGTCATATCCAAGCTAAAGCTATCACTGCATTCGAAAGTTGCTGGGAGTTCATTGATGGAACTAGAAAGATCATCCTCATGCACGGTGGTGTCCTCCTCTTCCTGGGCAGCTTCAGCCTGGAAGAATAAAAAGAGGAAAGAATCCCCCCAATATGTGAGAATATATAGAGGGAAATCTGTTCAACTAAAGGACAAATAGACAAATCGTGAGAGTGATAGAAATTGAAGGTATTTGTTTTCTAGCTACAATATAGTCAGTTTCTATCACTGGACTCAGGAATTCTCTGAAGTACTGTTCATTCTTTATCTTCTTTTCAATCTTTGCACAATAGTTCCCAAAGAGGCTCTCAATAGATTACCATATTTGATCCATGCTTATGGGATATAAGTGCTAAACTTGGAAAGGACCATTGAGACCACCTGGTCTAACCTTCCATTTTATACACGAGGAAATGGATGCTCCACGTGGGAAAGGGATATCAAGGAGATAATCAGAGCTGGACCTGGGACTAGAAACACACCACCTCTGGATTCAGACTTTCTCCATTGTACAACCCCGGCCTTCTAAAGCAAGCCTGTCCAGATTCTATATTGAAGAGAATATAGTTATATAGAATCCCTTAGCTATGGAAACTAGAATTTAGAATCATCAGTGACTGGCATAGTAGATGTTCAAGAAATATCTGCAGTGTGCTTGAATGATCCATAGTTATCTCCTATGTCTACCATGTTGATAGGCCTTTCCATACTGAAAATCCTCTAAGATGCACTTACACATATGTTTTACACTTGGGAATATCCTTTAAAGATAACAGATATGAGAGGCTGCTCTCACGTTGCTATAAAATGTAGAAGAAGCAGTGAAATGAAAGGGCTCTGGGGCAGCAGATCTGGGATCAGTGAGGGGCAGGAAAGAGACATAGTGAGTAAAATGGAAAAAGAGGCTGGGCTTGAACTTGGGCCAGGGGAAAATCAGCTGGAGAACTGATTGTTCTTTATGAGAGGAAGGAAGGCAGCTGGATTACAGACCAGAAGAGGAGAGGAAGAAACTACACATACTTGTTTCAGTGAGTCATTTTCTTAAAACAAAAACAAAATCAAGGCAAAATAGAAATATATATGAATTAGAGTGTTATCATGGGTTGACATCTGGCCACTCAGTTAGTAGTATTTTGAATCAAGGATTAATAAGGAAATTAACAGGAATGTTTAAACTTATGTCAGGGGAACAGGATATCTCACATCTTTAAAGGATTGCTTGTAAATACTGAATTTCAGAGACTTATCCGTATCTGCTTCTTCCTGCTTTTTAAAACTACAGTGGTACAATGAGACTGGCCACTGACGACTGGTCTGGGTTATTAGTGTACATAAATGTCATCTGTTAGGGGAGGGCTGAGTTCTTAGAAAAATATCTTTCATTTTCTCTTTCTAACATCACGAATATATCAAACTTTGCAGAAACCCAGCTCATGTGAAAAACAGAAATAGCTTTTCAGAAATTAGACTCAATCTTTCCTTGATAGAATTAGATGATTTCTGTGTGAGTCCACAAAAATATTACTACTTAGGCAATGCTTTCTACGAGAAATATGTATAATTTAGCATTGAAAATAGAACAATTGAGAAAACGACTATTCTGAGAAGGATCAAATGCTAATGACTTCACATTTATTTTGTGATGTCCTTTCCATGAAATTTAATTTCTTAATCTTAGGATTCTGGCATCTTAACCTCAGATGAGTTTCCTCTCTGGACCTTTTTGGGCTAAAAAAGGACTCTGATAATTCTTAAGAATCCTGATCAGACTTCCTTTGCAATGGGGCAATCTTAGAAATGTTCTTTAAGCTTCAAGCTTTTTAGGTGATTGCAATTTGATTGGTTGCTCTTGGTTTAAAGTCCACAGATTTGCCTAGAGCTCAGACCTGTTGTCAGTGCACTGTAAAAGAATACAGAATAGGTAGTAGTGTATTTTTTTTCCATTAGAAGAAGTATCAGAATATTTTACACATTTTTTTCTATTTTATTTTCCCTTTCAAGCTAACACTATCATAACCAAACTCAGGATAGACAAAACTTTATCCTAACTGCAGTAGGTTATTTGGGAATTTCTAATATAAGAAAATAAAATTCTATACCGATGGGCATATATGTGGGCATATAAGTGAACACAGTGCAGGAGTGAATACTTTAATAGATAGGGTATTTATGGAAATTTTGTTAAAATAAACTTCAAGTGAAATATGTATTGTTAGATTTTTTTTTTTAAGCTTACCTTTTAAATAAGAAAATTGCACAACCAGAGGCACTCACAACTAGAATATACAACTATGTACTGGGAGGCTTTGGGGAGAAGAAAAAAAACGAGAAGATTGGCAACAGTCGTTAGCTCAGGTGCCAATCTTTAAAAAAAAGAAAAAGAAAATTGTATCCATTACTTATTTTTCTCCTCAGTCTGGCTAGGACAGTTCTGTGCAAATCTGGCATAACATGCTGATTGACACTGAAAATTTCAATAGTATGCTAAAAGGCGAGAATCGAATCAATGCACAAATTGTATAATTGATTCCTACATAGGAAAAAATTTCCCCAGATACATGCACACACCCACACCTCACTTAGCATATTGTTTTATAAAAGTCAGGACAAAGAACAGTAGTTTCCCAGTCACAGCGATCTCAGAAGACACCAATTTGTTTTACCATTAATCAGCAGTGTTCATGCTGTATGGAAAATGCAAAATGGTTCATTTAAAAAGTACCTCAAATCAAATTTCTTTCAACCAACAAGAAGATGGCTGCTGAAGTTTGTGAGGATAAAACAACTTCAAAACACAGGCTCGGGTGCACAAACTCCATTATTTCAAAAAAGTAAGAAAGAAAAAGACAAAGATAGTCCCTCCACTTATAAATCCCCTAAGATTTCTCAGAAAATTGGAAGTACTTTTTCTTTAGGAAAACTGTGATCATAATTGCCAAAATCTCTTTACCTTTGAACCCTCAGAAATCTGAAGATTATTCATATCAGGCAAAGCAGAGTCAAAGCTAGCCATTCTGGTGTTAAAGGAATGAGGATCAGCAGGGGTCATGTCGCAGGCTGCAGTGAGCGATTCCATGGGGTTAGTCTCCTCAGAAGGGGAGAGAGTCATGATCTGTTGAGAAAGCAAAGGAGATAAAACATAGCATGAAGTTTCTTTAAAAGCTCTATTTATTCTTTTTTTTAAAGATTGGCACCTGAGCTAACATCTATTGCCAATCTTCTTTTTTTTCTTCTTCTTCTTCTCCCCAAAGTCCCCCGGTACATAGTGCTATATTTTAAGTTGTGGGTCCTTCTAGTTGTGGCATGTGGGACACTTCCTCAGCATGGCCTGACGAGCGGTGCCATGTCTGCGCCCAGGATCTGAACCGGCTAAACCCTGGGCTGCCAAAGTGGAGTGCAAGAACTTAACCACACAGCCACGGGGCCAGCCCCGAAAAAAAAGCGCTATTTATTCTTTACATAAGAGTACAAACCATTGTATGAGCTAGTTGTTGGTCGACAGGTAGCGTTTAAGGTACATATTTCACTGTTAATAGAACTTAAACATAGCAGCTGGCAATCTGGTATTACAGCACAGCATTCTACAACACCAATACCCGTATTTTCAGAAAACCACATCAAAATTGTCTGTTATATTTCCTAAAACTTTGGATTTCTGAGGAAGTTATTTGGGGAAAATCTAGGCCTTAACAGATTTGATGGCACTCAGGGCTCATAACAAATCCCCAGCATTTGTTTCCATTTGCAACCTACAGAGAAGAGGCCAGTTAGAATCAGTTAGACACCACCTGACACTTCAGATTTGAGTTTAGCAGCTGTGGAAAGTTTCTTTAGCTGCAACTGGAAACTGCATGATTGCTTTAATTACAAAAATAAGTCTCCCAATTCCTACAGAGAGCAAGTTCCTACTTACTAGGTCAGAGTGCTCCAGGATCTGGCTGGCTGTGAGGTCTTCCTCTTCGGAGGATTCATCGGAATCCTCATGGTTCATTTTATTGAGGCTGGGAGAACTTCCTGAAAGCTGGCGCTCCTCCAGAAGCTGCATATCGCACTTGTCCAGACTATCCAGAGAACGCCTGCGCACTCCCCAGTTGAAATTGTCCATACTCTCACCCTGAAATCACACCATCAGCTGTTTTTTTATGCCCAAATCTTCCTGCACTTACACCTTCACACATTCAATTAGTCATAGCTTAGAAATAAATATTTTCAATATAAACTCTCAAGCCCTCATGTGCTTTGGTACCAAACATTTTGTTTATATGATGTGAAAAGTAGTAAAAGCATACTATTTTCACTTAAATGCATATTAAATCATAGGTCGAAGTGATTACACACTTTTCTTTGGCATGGTGGGTCATATTTTGTTTTTTAAAAGTTGATTTTGGTAAACTATATAAATGATCTGGGTTTCCAAAAATCCGTAAGCAAGAGATCATTAATATTAAAACCACTTCAGAAGAGGTCCCCGCTCCCCCCTTGTTTAGTACTGTTCTCAGAAGGAGAAAAAAAGTAGGAGCTATGCTTGTAGCACATTCCACATCCTCTGGGTATTAAGTAGAAGAGCATTAGGTAAACATTCCAGCCTGTTTCTGCCACAGCGGTTTCCACAGATAAAATGCAGAGTTAAAGACCATCAGAGAGCAGCTGGGCAAGGCCTGCCGGATCATGCACTATGCAGAGGCCAGAGCAGCACGGCTTAACTTTTGCTTTAGGCTCATCTTTAAATTACTGTCCCAGCGTAGAAAATAGTTACTTTCCTGGACCTGAAATGATTGACTTGGTACCAAGCACTATTCCTGGCAGGAACATTTTAATTTACTGAGAACTGGGCTAAGTGGCAATATAAGTGTTAAAGAAAGCTTTTAGTTGCATCTCAGATTTTCTCTATACACCATCTGATATTAAATGAGTTTATCCGACCAACATAAATTTTTTTCTAAAAATGAATTTGAGTTTTATTTTTCTCTCTATTAAGATAGGAATAAAGCAAGGGAAATATTACCCAGCCCACTGGTAAACAAATTTTAAGCTAAACAAATAGGTAATCTGAATAAAATCTAGCATAGAATACTTTCATTTATTAGACATTTGAAACACTGTCTGATGGTTCATTGAAATAAAATAACTTTTTCTGATGACAGTTCAGTTAATAGCATAATAATGTAATATGAGAGATGCAAATTACTGTTAAAATTAGTGACCATTAAATTTATTAATTTTCCTCTGGTTTAAGAGTCTATTTCTTCTGGCTTCTAATGAAACAAAACTGTCATTCTCAGATCTCTCATATAATAGATGCTTAACTTTGCCAAAGTCTGTTTTGGCTATTCATGGTAGAATGCAACAGGTAAGAATGCTAACCACATTCTGGATATGATATAGAAATTGTTATTATTATTCATCCACATTTATGATGTTTATGATTGTTTTTAGGCATGTTTGATTATAAAGAGAAAGCAGACTCAGAATATGATTTTCATTCTGTAGCTGTATCTGTTGTTTTGTCTGTATCTGTACTTTTTACTTGTATCTGCTATGATAAATTACCATCAAGTAATATCTTTCTTGATGGAAAAGGCTAATTTTTGTGCTGAGATTTTATAAGTTCATTTTTTTTTTTTGAGGAAGATTAGCCCTGAGCTAACATCTGCTACCCATGCTCCTCTCCTTTTTTTTTTTTTTTTTTTTTTGCCGAGGAAGACTGGCCCTGAGCTAACATCTGGGCCCATCTTCCTCTACTTTACATGTGGGACGCCTGCCACAGCATGGCTTGCCAAACGGTGCCATGTCCACACCCAGGATCTGAACTGGCAAACCCCAGGCTGCCGAAGTGAATGTGTGAACTTAACTGCTGTGCCACTGGGCCAGCTCCATATGCTGAGATTTTAAAACAGCTATGGCAGTAAAAAAATTGAAAAAATGTGGAAGAGGCAAGAGTCCTTGGAAGAAGAAGAAAATGTCATGTGTGAAGAAATTTTAAAAAATGTAAAAACAAGAACACAGAGTAAAAAGAAGAATGTGAAAATAACTGGGAGAAATATACAAAGATACATATAAAACATCAGTTTACAAAACTGATTCTCTTGCACCAAATCAATGGAAGGATTGGATAAACTCCCTTAAGCGACAATTCTGAAAGTCTTCCACACTGAAACTAACGCTGAACCATGAGCTTGCGGAGAAACATAGACATCCAGGGCCAGAGAATGCCACACTGGGCATAGAGGGCTGTTACTATTGACTTGGTAGCAACTCTGGTGAAGACTTGAATTAATCAGGTATGAGAACTTGGAGTCAGGGAAAGCTGTTCTTGCAGGAAAGATATCTGGATGTCTTGCTAGAGGATGCAATGACTGATTAGAGGCAAAGGTGTTGAAATTGTTTCCCTGGTGGTGGCTGATGGGCTGAGATGGCACAGTGCTGTAGTCTAGCCTAAGTTAAAGTCCTTGATGATTAGAAGTCACCCAGGTCTTCTCAGCATGGCACAGGAATATCCTTACTGGGAGAGCCATCCTCCATCTTCCCCACACCCAAATGTCAGATTTACATTTTATGTTACCTACAAGGTCAAAGGTCAAAACGGTGTTTTACTGATTATGTCAAATTTTCTATGTGTGAGAAAATTTAGAAGATGGCTAACTATTCCCAATGGACAATTTGCGTATGTCAGTTATCAAACTTAACCACTCAGGATTTATCCTGAGATGAGAAAGTATTAATGATTGAACATTCTAGAAATGTTGGAAATGATCTTCTCTGAAATAATTTTTTTCATATTGGAACTCTGTCAAATAAGAATTATTGCTGAAGGAACTTGGGTGCTCTGTGGTTAAAATATTTTCCCCCAAATGTACCTACTTGGAGCAAGTCTGATATGACATAGCTACAGTGTGATTGTAGGTCAGTTTGCCCAGATGATCCTGGTTTATGCCTGTTGTCTGGATGTAATTACCATCAGCACCCTCTTTTACTTGCAGAAGGACCCCCATTTGAATGAAACTTTATACAGGCACCATACAAAGATAGCTCCTAATTCCTGGAAAATAAAGGGATTCAACTGGAAGTGTATGTGGAATATTGTTAGATGCAGCTTGTTGAGTTCACTTTTAATAAAAGAATTGAACAACAAAACCAATCCAGCTATGCACTGCCTAATCAGAAATTACACGATTTCCCTGGATCACATTTAAAAACTCAGTTTCTTTCACGAGATATAATCATGCAACTTTCAGAACTAAGCATATAAAGATTTTAAAACTGTCTTGTATTTATGCCTCAGAAAATATTTCCATACTAGAGCAACCAAGAAAAATACTTCTTCTATCACACACACTTCAATGTAAATATGCACGCAAATAGGCATACATACGCTAGAAGGGAAGAAAAAAGCAATTATATTGTTATAAATCTGCAGTGATGCGAAATATCTACTAGCGTATCTGGATTAAAAACAGCATCATCTTACCTGAAGTTCCTGGGTAGCAAATTGAATGGACAGAAAAACAAATAAGAGGTCTATTTAAAATGATTACATTAAAGGTACTCAAGTGTATTTGTCTTAGCTCTAACACAACACCAAATAGTGCTAATAATATATACTTCAGTAGATGCAACTTAAAAAAAGTAAAGATACACAAACCCCAAGGAGAAAAATCAGTATCAAACACCAGAAATTTCAAACCTCTGAGTAGTGGATGATGTAGCTGGGGTAACAAATCATAAATACAATTTCTAAAATAACTTTCCACTTCAGTGACAACTTTGGTCTCCTTAACACTTTTTTTTTGGAATGCCTAAATTTTTATTTGTGAGAAAATTGTTAAATGTCATGGGAAAATGAATGAGGGTCATCAACTGGAAAAAAAAGGTGACATCACCTGATCCTGCTCACAAAGCTAAAAGTGTTTGTGACCATGATCTGTTCACTGCTGATGTGCAATTAATAGCAAAGAAATAGCACCTATAAAGCTTCTGAAAAATTCAAAGGCAAACCCTTACAGATAGCATTTAATGAGAAGGAATGGACATCACCAAACAACTGGTCTTTCTTTTTGTTTTGATAATTGTGTTTTGATCTAGAAGCCAAATATGCTTACCTTTCTCATTGAGGAGACACTGAAATTACTCACCAGTGACAGTACAAAGGAACGAACATTTAGAAGGCCTACTATGTGCCTGACACTATACCAGCAGCTTTACATGGGTTATCTTACTTAGTCCTCTCATCATTCTACCTCTCATCATTAAATGTCTTGTCATACACATTTAAAAGATGAAGCCAAGAGCAATAGCATCCATGCCTAAGGTCATATAACTAGGTCAGTCACAGAGTTGAAATTCAAAGTTGGACCTGCCTGACTTCAAAGCCCAAGCATTTTCACTCTGTCTTGGTGGCTAGGACAATAGAACACTAGAAGGAAGGTGTAGTATTCACTATTTATTGTCCCTGAAAAACATTAGTATAATATTTATTTTCAAGTGACGAGCATCTCAGATTTTCCCTCCTTTATTTTGATAGAAATTGAATTTGTTAGTTGTTCTGAAATGGTGTCTAATCCCTCCATTTTACATCATTCCTGCTAGGTCACTTCACATAACACTTTTTTTGGCTGAGGCTGGAAAATGATGCCTCTCTTCCTTCATCAATTTTTCCCTCCCTCTTTCAACTTCCAAGGGAACAGGTGCCCAAGCTTGAATTGTAGCCTAACAGCAAAGATTAGGTCAGTTGTCCAGATCAGGGAGCTAATCTTCTGATATTCCATATAGCTCTGGCTCAGAGACACTTTGAAAGTATACAAAACAATTGTATTTTGCTTTACACTTTTTAAACAATCCTTACCACGTTTAGCAATGGATTTCTTTACCAATAATTATGGTTAACAGAAAACTCTGCAATACTTTTTACTAGTTCTAGAACAATTGAAGGTAAAAAGTTGACACTTATTTTAAAGATGCCGTACAGTCAGTGCCTTTATACTCTTTAAGGACTTGATCTGCTACACTTGGTTTCCAGGGAAAGAACTGGTGAAGAAAACATTCTTCATTCTAAGGACCTGATTTTCCTTTGCTGGCCCAGACATCCAGGGTAGTCAGTGGGCCAGGGAGGGACAAAGAGGACAAAAACTCCCTGGCCTCACCTCAACATAAGTGGATTGGTGAGCAGTCATATCCTTCTAGGGAAGATAAGCAGCTACTCGAAGCATCATTTCCCACAAGTTTCCAGTTAAGTTAGGAGGTGCCTACCCGTCACAGGATGTGATAAGCTTTGAATCTGGGCCTCCACTTTAACTGTAAGACTAGCAGAAAGCGCTTTCTTTGTCTGGGAAATATAGTGCGCTTAGTTAAATGTGAGCTAAGGTATGTTGAGCGACACCATGAGCCGGCTCCATAGCAGGCATTTTTACGTATGCCAATCTCATTCTTGTGAATTTAGTTTTCGTCCCACGAGGCAGAAGACTCCCTCTCAGCTGGAACATGGCCCTAAGCTATTGAGATGAGAGTGATGAGATGATGCTCCTCCTTCCACTCCCAGTTTTCAAAAACAGGATTCACAACTGAAAGCATCTTATTACCATAATTGTCATTCAAATAAATGAATCTGCATTTGCCCGTTGAGACTCGAATTCAGCAGCTCCAGGTGTCGGGAACACTAGCTGTGCGCTCCGAAAGCAGCGCCAAGAGCTCTCATGTGCGTTTTATCTTGTTTCAAGTTTTAATGATTTCATCAAACAGCACAAAGGTGCTGGAGCCCTCGAGCTCCCATCTCATGTTCTAGCAGGCAAGCTTTAAAGTAATCGTATTAGAGCAATTTCACATTTAAGATAATTAACTACTTAGCATGTTTTACCCAGACACCAGTGAACAGGCTGAGAAAATGAATGTTTTTGTGATTTTTTTTTAAAGTTCACCTTTGGACTACATACACACAGTCTTTGTGTGGTCATTAAAAGTCAGCTCTTTGCCATTTAGAAATAACTTGGCAGCCTTTGCCGTGGGCTCAGACAGGAAGGGCGTGGTAAACTTTTGCCAAAGTTGAGCTGCTGTACTTTGAATAAGTTGATTCAAAACAAAGTTTACAGCTGTCCAATTAAAGACTCTGTTATAAAAACTCATTTAGCAGGTAAAAAAGAAACGGTTTCGTTAGTCAAGGAAAAGCCTGAATGGATTATTTTTACAGAGAATATACTGTACCTCTCCATCCTCCAGCTCCACGTCTAGGAAATCAAAGTCTCTAAAGACTCTGAACTGCTGCTCACTGTTCGTGTCATCCATGTTCTCCTGCTCTCGGGCGCCGTCCTCAGAGGACACCAAGCTTGTCTGGTGCTCAAGCAGATCCAGATCCCCACACGATGAAAAAATTACCTACGAGTCAAGAGTCCTCTCCTGAGAAAGCGTTCTCCCTTTGGTTGTTTGTGCTACGAAAAACTGTAATTGGTTCTTCATAGCACTGTATTTCCAGTACACACCTAATTCCTTAAGTGGGTATTTTTAGAATGTTCTTTTATTATTTATGTTGGACAGGTGCCTTCAGATTAAACTCGTTGCAAAGATGCAAGTTACGTACTAGGAAAATGTTCAAGAGTCAAATTGCTGCTTCTTAATGGATGAAGACTGGATCCTACCTGTGTGTGTGTGTGTGTGTGTGTGTGTGTGTGACAGACAAACTGAGCATGTGTTCACAGGCAAACTAGAGCAGCCAAGAAATTTTCCACTGTTTGTGAACTGCTTAAGGTTAGAAATTGTACACATTCACACACACATCCATGTCACATACATATTATCACATAATATTTTAAGGATTACTGATAGCAAGATATGTTATTATAGAAGGAACTGTGAGAGCAAAGGATTTAACCCTTTTAGAGATAAACCAGGAACTGGTAAGGAATAAGAAACAGAAGCCAAAAAGTTCAGTATTGCCTATTTGAATTACAGAAGAGTAGCTGAGCAGCCATGTTCATCACTTATACTTAAATTCCTGTCTTATTGACTTAAACAAAACTTTTTTCTATTAAAATCTTTAGTATGTTAATATTTTAAAATTAACTTCTGTGTTTAGGTTCTTTTCACTGGGCCATTTTAATAGAACTTTGTAGAAGGAATAAACTGCAAATGAACCTAAATGTTTTGCTATCTAGCCTGTCCTGAACATACAGTGGTATTAAATAAAGTGAACAGTATTTTTTATTTAACTATTATAACGTCTAGTCTTCCTTGAAAAGTAGGCCAATCATTTATAAGACTTTAAATATAACAAATGTGTCTCAAAAGTAAAAAGACTGAATGGATTTTAAGTGTACTCTTTTTCTTCAGTGTTTGAGAACAGTTATATGATTTGCTCTACGTTCCCATAAAATGGTACATGACACACAGTTTGCACAGGGATTGCAAATGGGTATATGAGGCAAATAGCATTGAAGGCCAGTCAACTAGTTGGTGAGAGATGAGACCAAATTCCTGTTTCTTCGGTTGAAGCCTCCCTAGCCTAGTTAGTGCTGTTTTCATTTGTGGCATACTCCAGGTGAACATTTCTAGCTAGAATTTCAGCATGGAAACAGGCAGTTTAGATCTGAAGGAGAAAGTGCCCAACACAATGGCAGTTAAGAAACGGCCCTTGTTTCTCTCCCTTGTGGGCTGTGAGGCTCTGTCTGCCCCTGCCACTATCACCTCGTCCAGCCCCTGTTCCCTCTGCTCTAAATAATGTCACAGGAGCAGCAGCAAACCCACTGATCAATAACAGTAAAAAGCTGACTTCAGTGGAGACAAGCTTAGCTGATGGCTGGCTCGGGTGCATTCCCAGGTGACAAGAAGTATTAATTTGCAGTTTAGCAAGTATTTATGAGCCTAGTATTTCACATGCTCATGAACTGCATTAGCAGATACATTTTGGGATTTTAAAAACAGCTCCACAGAGAAATTGTTTGCTAATTCTTACTTTATTTGGGAAATTATTTAGTTTGCTATTTCTTTTCTTGTTAATAATAAAGATGCTGTGATACAGATGAAATAAAAATACCTGGTGAAACCAGACCCTGAGATTTTTATTGCTTTTGCTGTACTATACTCACACACACAATCTGAATTTTCTAAATTTTCTAAACGATTCAGAAGCTAACTTTTAATACTTCAATTATTCATTTATTCCAAAACTCAGTGGCATTTTTGAAAAACTGTAACATCAGTGGAAGTTTATATGAAAAAAAACCCCATAATATATCATTATTTTCATCTTTATTGTACATACGTAAAATAATGACATCACTGTTATTGATGATGTGTGTATAGAGAGTAAAATTATACCCAAAAGGAATGTATAGCATATATAGTGGTGCAGGAGATAGTCACATATATATATTTTAAGGAAGTCTGGGCATATTTATAAAAAAATCCAAGAAATTTTAAAAAATGAAAATAACTGAGTATGTATTTACAGGCAAACTGGAGCAAATAGCCAACAAAGTTTTTCATTGTTTTTGAACTAAGTGAGATTAAAAATCATGGTGTGGAGAGAGATAATCTAGGGGTTTGATCTAGATGGTGGATATCACACTTGTCATTCATAGTTGAATTCTCTAAACTATATGATCAAAGGTAAAAAAGAACCAAAATAAATATGATATGAGACAGAACTTACTGATGGATTTTTGCTTAATCCTACTTCTTGGCCACACAGAGAAAGGACATGCACCAACTTCTCTTTTGTCCTCTTCTGGAAAAGAAACACACAGGCAGGTTTTAATCAAGGGGTCCTGTGATCAAATCTGCTCTAATACCATGGTCATTAGCCACACAGGGCAATCGCACTTGAAATGTGGCCATGAGAACCAAGATATAAAATACACAAAGACTTGGTTTGAAAAAAGAATGTAAAACATCTCTTGAATAATTGTAAAATATTGACTATATGTTGAAATAATAATATTTTAGACATATTACTTTAACTAAAATGTTATTGAAATTAATTTTATCTGTTTCTTTTTACTATTTTTTTAAAGGTGACTATTAGAAAATTTAAAGTGAGGCTCACATTGTGTTTATACCGGATGGTGCTGATCCAGGTTTTCCCAAGGGAGGGGGCTGAAAATCAATTTCTAGGGTCTTCATCAGATATTCATTACTCCCCTTGATATTCTTTTCTTTTATGCTACAACTTTCAGCATTAGCAGGGCTTTCCTTACACCTACATTCTATCTATTATGTTACGGTACAAATCTGTTTTCCTCAAATGGGAGAATACTTTCTGCAGAAGTAAAAACTTGAATTATTTCCAAGCCACATTAAATCTTTCTCAATTTATTCTTCCTACACTTAAATAGATTCAATTCCTTTTCCTTTTCTTCATGAGCCTTATTTTTCAGCCCCTTAAGCATGGAGATTCTTCTATAAACCATCACATTTTCTAGTGACGTTGATAAACCAGGTCTCAGAATACTTGGTGAGTTGAGAATGAAAAGGCAGAGTAACTAGAGCCTAAAAAATGGTAATGTACTTCAGAATTGCTCTTAAGGCAATCTTCCTAATCTCTTTAAAATGATTTCTCCTTTTTAATCTGATTTCAGTTAATGTGGAGACTGCTAGGAGGCCAATATCACTCACAGATTTTCCTTCTTAGTGGAACTGAATTCACTGCATCCTTCTTTCCAAATTATAGAAGGGACACTGAATACGGTGACTTTTCAAAGTCAAAGGAGGACTTTCATGTTGAAGGATGGCAAGAGATTTGCTGAACTATTTCTCTTAAGTTTTCGCAGGCAATTTACAATTCTGGGAAGGAATCAATAGAGAGGAACATGGAGTTGGGCTGTATATTTTTCTTCTCTTTTCCAAATCCCCAAGAAAGTACAGTAGGCAATGAAGGCTCACTGAGAAGCAGCTATGCTCCAGCAGGCACTGTGCTATACCTTCTGCTTCCCTCACCTTTCAGAGTGAAGGGGAGTCCTGCTGGGCGTGCACACAAAGTGCTTTTCCCTGCTCAGCACCCGCTTCGCTGCCTTCTAGTAATGCAGTCCCTCTTATCTTGGGAACAGCTCCTCTCCCTCTAAGTGGGGCTTTCCCTCCCTTGCACATGCTGCAAGAGTCCTTTTTCCAGAATCGCTATGGACGTTGGGGAGGGGAGGCCTCTGTCCTGAAATCATCAGAGGCAAAGACCATGTAAATCTGGAGCTGCCAGGGGTCAGTGGTGCCTCACATGGGAAGAATCTGCCTGAGAATGAAGTCAGCAGAGAGGAAAGCAGGGCCCAGACTTTGGGAAGGGAACGTGGGGACAGTGAGAAGGAGAGAGGGAGTCTAAGGATCCAGTTCCTGATTTTGTGTACTAGAATCCAGCCATGCCTGAAGCCAAGATATATGAATTAATAAATTCCTTTTCCATTTAAGGTAATTTTTCACTGGGCTTCTGTCATATGTCACCAAAAGAGCCCTGAATAATGCAGGGATTTTACTTGGCAATAAGTCCAATGACATCAATACTGTGATGCAGTCACCCATCCACAGTACAGTCTTAAGCTGTGATAACAGAACTACAGAGAAATCTGGCAGCCCACTCTGCTCTGTAGGGCTGAGACTGGATGGAGACCATGGCTACAGTGCCTGCTCAGGAGCCAGAATGGGTATTGAGTATACAGCTCTATCATATAGAATTGTTTGGGAGAACTAATGATATATTATTTGGAGAAAAAAGGACTTGTTTGGGTGAGTGGCAGAGGGGTAGGGTTTCTTTGAATGTTTGAAGGGCTGCCATGTGAAAGATCAGATTTTACTTACTAAGCCTTAAGAGAATTAGGACCAATGGGTAGAAGCAAAAAAGTATCAGACTTCAACTCAATGTAATGAGCTGTTCAAAGATAAAATGGATTCCCTTGGAATGTCGTGAGAACCTCACCATTGAAGCGTTGATGCCCAGATGGGCAACGTTGGGATGGTGAATGGGAGAATCTCATATTACATGGGCAGTTGGGCTCAGCAGGTCGCTTAAGCTTCCTTCCAATCCTGGGAGTCTAGGATTCTATACCTGAGAATACTGGGGCCTTTTCCAGCTTACAGGAACAAGGACATTAGAGTTGGAGCCTGATGAGGTAGAGGACGTGCTCCGGGTGACAGCCATAGCCCTGGGCTTCCCATCACGCCCAGAAGAGTTCTGCAGTTCATCATATCGCCTCCCGATGATTGGTGTCTTGAGAAAAAAGAATACAAAAGCACAGGTTCTTTTATCTCATTCTGTGGTATATGGGATCACTCTACCCAGCAGCAGCCAAGAACTGCTTACCTGATTAAAAATTAGATTAGGGAAGTTCAGTGTTACAAGTAGGCTCATTTTCCTGATGTTCAAATATACATTCTACATCATTTTGCGTCTTCAACATTTTCCCACCCTCTTTAGCAGCTGGAAACAAATCCAATTGCTTGTTCTTAAAGATACTTTAGAAAGCACTGATAAAGATTAGAAGCGAAACATTTAGGAAAGCAAATAGTCAGTTTTCAGATGTGTAAGCTTAAAAGAATTTTTTTTTTTTAATGATTGGCACCTGAGCTAACAACTGTTGCCAATCTTTTTTTTTTTTCTGCTTTATCTCCCCAAATCCCCCCGTACATAGTTGTATATCTTAGTTGCAGGTCCTTCTAGTTGTGGGATGTGGGACGCCACTTCAGTGTGGCCTGATGAGCGGGGCCATGTCTGCACCCAGATCCGAACCCTGGGCCGCTGCAGCGGAGTGCGAGAACTTAGCCATTCAGCCATGGGGCCGGCCACTAAAAGAATTTCTTATAACAGGAAACCAAAATTCATTCCCCTCTTCCTTTACTCACCAATCTTTAGATACTCTCAATTATTTAAAAACTTATTTAAACTATTTACATCTTTTCAGTTATTTAAATGACTGAGGTTAGGGCCGGGTGCTTGGGCAGCATTTTGGAAATTTTACTTCCTGAGAGTCCAGGAGTGTGGGGGCTGGAGTGTGGGGACATCACCTCCCAAACTTTAGCCCCAAGGAGGTCTACTCTGCAGAAACCTGTTCATGGGCCTACACTTGGAGGCGGTAGAAACCAGCTGGTAATTCTCCACCTGGCTCTTAAGGCCCATCTTTCTGGACCATCATTCTGGGTCTTTAGGGTGTGCAGCTGACTGGCTGCCTGTCTTCTGTACCCCTTTGGAACAGAATAACCTTAAGTCAAAGAGTAAAATTAGCTTCTCCCCCCAGCAATGTAAAAAAAAATGTTAAAAATGGAAAAGGACTGAATTGATACGTTAATATCATATATATACTAAATATAGATGCAGGTATCACAGTGGCAGCAAAACAGAATCCCATCCTGAATACTGAAAAGATAAAAGGTCAATGAGACCATCGTGTGAAAAAACCCAGCCTGGCTACACCCTACTTAAGAAAGTGAGTAAGTTCCATATAAATAGATCCAGTTTATTCCTTTAGTGAATTTATTCATTCAGCATGTGGAACAATATTTATTAAATACCAATCATGCAGCAGACACTGTCCCAGACCCTGGTGACAAGATGGACAGAGTGCAGTTTGTGCTTTGGGAGGCTTATGGGTCGTGGGGTGAGAGAGACAGGAAAGCAAAGTATTTTTACATCTTAGACTAAAATAGTTAAGTACAGGCCTCTCAAACGTTCGTGCACGGACCAGCAGGTAAATCTGACTGCTTTCTGCCCTCTCTTCTCTTCCTGAGTCCTTAACTTGGTTCACCAGTCCCTTCCCTCTGCACTTCCCTCTCCCTCACGGCAAGAATTTAGATAAGTTTAATGGTTTAAAAAGCAGTGTGGCTTAGGGAAGCAACCATAAAGGCGGATTCCTTATTCCTGTAAATCTCAGCCACTTGCCGGTCTGGCTGCGGTTCAGGAAACAGCGTTGTGGATATAAATACAGGACATGACGGTTGTCAAATAAAGAATGAGTGAAGGTCATGGTTTGAAATGCTTAAGATCATTCCATTTAAAGTTTTTTTAAAATCATTTTTATATAACTGAGGCTAGCTTTTATTTTTTAAAGCTGCCAATTGAGAGCCCCAGTGAATATGACACTCGATGTGTTCTTAGAGAAACTAGGGTCCGGCCTGGTGGCATAGCTGTTAAGTGCACATGTTTCGCTTCAGTGGCCCAGGGTTTGCTGGTTCGGATCCCGGGTGTGGACATGGCACCGCTTGGCAAGCCATGCTGTGGTAGGCGTCCCACATATAAAGTAGAGGAAGATGGGCATGGATGTTAGCTCAGGGCCAGTCTTCCTCAGCAAAAAGCGGAAGATTGGCAGATGTTAGCTCAGGGCCAGTCGTCCTCAAAAAAACCCCCCCAAAAACCCCAGAAACTAATTTAGGCCTTAGAAGACTTCATGTGAAATAAATGTAAAATAAGTCTCCATTTGACCAGGCAACTAGTTTTGACCTTTGCCACCACAAATGCATGTTAAACTTTACAGAAACACTTAACATACCTCTGAAATATCAAAGTGAAAGTCCAGGGTTTTTCCAGGTAATTCCTTGGAAGCACTCGTCCACACTCGATGTATTTCTATCTTTGAGAGGTCGCTGTGCTGGTAGGATGGCAACACTAGGCTGGCAGATCGAGAGACTACCAGCTTTAAGATATTCAAAGCTTCTCTCCAGTGAACACTCTGAAGGAAAGAAAACACTCAATGGTTAAAAATAATTTCATTTTTAAAAACTAATATACTTCTAGCCACTGAAACTTCTTATGACAAGTCAGAATTCATTGATTTAAAACAGTGCAGGAAATTCTGTGATAAGTAAAAGGCACATGACATAAAAAGATAGTTTATATACAAGATGAGCTACATTTAGGAAACAAGCAAATAAAAAACCCCAATTTTGTCCATATTCAAATAAATCAAAGTTTAAAATAACAAGCTACCATTTTTGCTAATGAGGTACCTCCTTAATTTGAATAAAAACAGTCCCCACTGCATTTTATGCTACTGATCACTTACCCTTTCTCAGAATTCTCCTGCCTGCCATTTCCAGCCTTCCTTCCTACATCTCTGGCTCTTCCTGCCCCATTTGCCTCCTGGGTGCCTGATCTCTGCCTCAGCCCTCTTCCTTTTTCACTCCGTATCTTCCTCATGACCTAGACCAAGAATCTGGGAGCTGTTCTTAACTCCTCTCTTTCCCTCCCTCCTGATAATTTGTTCCTTCCTCTCCATTCTTGCTGGCACTGGCTCAATTGAATCATCTCTGGCCTCTGCCTGGACTATTTCAATAGCCTCTTTTCTTGTCTCCCTGTTTGAAGCCTCTACTTAAGTCCATGGTACCCACCTTAGCTACAGTGACCTTTCTAGAACTCTTCCGATCATGCCACTTCTCAGCCTAAACTTCTAGGGCTCCCTCTGGCGGACAGGGAGGAGTTCACACTCTTTGCATGTGGCTTATGGGGGTTATCTCCTGCAGGCTACCCCTGGAGTTCCCCAAACCAGCCAGGTAAGGTCTCTTAGCCTCTGTGCCTTTACTCATGCCATTCCCTCATGCTGGAAGGCCTTTCCTGTCCTTAGGGGCTTATCAAACACCTACTCTTCCTCTAAGACTCACTTTGTTTTATCATCTTTGTCTCCCTGACAACCCCTAGGCAGACTGAGGTGCTTCTCCCACAAAAATATTGAACATAAGTAAACTAATTTGATAAAAGTTATTTTCCCAGGCTTTGGAGTAAAAGCACATGAAATAAAACACATTTCCCTTGCTGTTAGAATCTGCACAAGGGAAGTCATGGTTTGAATGTGAAATTAGCTGCCATTCAAGATAAGATATCTAGTACCAGAGATGCCACAGGCCTAGGAGAGAACAGGCAGCCTAACTAAACAATGAAATGGGGCACATGATTGGTAGAAAGGTGTGAACTGACCCTCTGTCTCCCTTGAGTGTTGTGAAGTGAGAAAGCATTACTGAATGCCTACCTTGTGGCACAACTATTAAATGAAACAAAAAGCTTAGAAATCACTTTTAGCATTAAATACTATCTGCAAGAATGTGACCGTTGAAGTGAAGATGGAAAGAAATGTCTAGAATTTACATTGTATGGCTTTGTCAATGAATTTAACCAGAGAAAACCTAGCATTTTCTGTTGAATTCTGCAACTCACCATGTACACTCCTGTGTTTGGTTGTTGGAGTAATTTCAAGTACATTTATGCAAGTTTCTTAATCTCAGTTCCCTATAAAGTGGCAATTTTAACCTCTGAATTAATTCTCTGCATGTTGAAACACCTGGCCTAGAACCCGGTACATGCAAGTCCCTTCTCCCTTCTCCCTTCTCCTTTGAAATAGGATACTACAAATAAGACCTGCCCCTGCCCTTGCAGCCAGGTGCGTGCTGTCAGCATCCAGCTTGTAAGCCCAAGAGGCAGAAATGTGTCCTCTGAAGGCTCAGAAACACACAGGGCCTGGTTCTGTCTTTCTCCTCAGTATATCACTCAGGGCGGGGTCAGCTGCCAGTCTTGCCTGCTCTCGGTGTGTTATGGATATCAGTGAATGAATGCGTGGCCTGGCACCCATAGAGCTTTGCAGCAGAGTACAAGCTACATGCAAAGCCGTGGTGTTTGTGGCATGACTCTCTGGAAACCTCCTGGTTCATAAGTGAAGTCATCCAAACACTCACTTGCACATATTTTTCGATGGTCTTCAGAACTTCCACATTAAACTGCTTTACAGGGACAACCGAGAGATCCATGTAGCTGAGCAGACTGTAGATGACTTGGAGGAGGGGCTGCTGCATACTAGGCAGGCCCTTCTCCAGCAACTGTGGGAGGCAAGGCACAGCGTGAGTCACTTCGACACCAGATTTTCACATAGAAGCACCAATGATTCCCAATACTTTCATGATGCACATTTCCTTAGGAGGGAAATGAAAATCCTAACTAATGAAGAAATGAAGATATTATCAAAGGCCATGTAGGTAGGTCTGAATACATAAATATAATAGTTACACAATAGAATACAATGAAATAAACCTCAAAAGGAAAGCATTAAACACCAGTAATCATCAGAAGTTGATAATTAAAACAAAAGATACAATTTATCAGTTATCAAATTAGCAAAGATTAGAAATTAATAAGAGTATTGGTGAGTATATAAGATGGGTATTCTTACATATCAGTGGATAATTTGGCAATTGAGATCAAGAGGACTAAAATTGTTCATATCTTCTGAAATAGTTCACTTTCAGGAACTTCTCCAAAACGAGAAATAAACACTAAGATTTATGTATGAGATTTCAACATGGCATTATTTATAACAGTAAAAAAAAAACAAAAACCATGAAACAAAAAAGAAAGCTCTGTAAGCAATTTAATGTTTGAACACTAGGCTAATGAATATATAAATTATGGCAAATTGTATGATGAAATATGTAGTCAATGGAATGACATTTTTAAAGATAGTAATGGATATCATAATATTAAGTAAAAGGATATATAATTTCTATATATGATGCCACTATTGATGTGAATATGTGTGTGTTATACAGAAATAACATTGGAAAGAAATCCAACAAAATGTTAATAATGTTTCTCTCTAGATAATATAATTATTTGGACAATTTTTCTTTTCTTCTTTTTTTACTTTGTATTTTCCAAATTTTCTCTTATGAACATATACTGCTTTTATAATCAGGAAAAAATATCAATGAAATTTTCAAAAAGGAAAGCAAAATAATGAGAAAATATATATGACAGATGGAACTTTCTCCAGAATAGATCACATATTAGGCCACAAAACAAGTCTGAATAAATTTAAGAAGACTGAAATAATACCAAACGTCTTTTCTGACCACAACGGTATGAAACTAGAAATCAACTACAGGAAGAAAACTGCAAAAGCCACAAATATGTGAAGATTAAACAAAATGCTACTGAACAGCTATTGGGTCAATGAAGAAAGCAAAGGAGAAATAAAAAAATACCTGGAGACAAATGAAAATGAAAATATGACATGCCAAAATTTATGAGATATAGCGAAAGTGGTACTAAGAGGGAAGTTTATAGAAATACAGGCCTATCTCAAAAAATAAGAAAAATCTCAAATAAACAATCTAACAGTGCACTTAAAGGAAGTATAAAAGGAACAAACAAAGCCCCAAATCAGTAAAAGGAAATTATAAAAATCAGAGCAGAAATAAGTGAAACAGAGATTTAAAAAACAATAGAAAATAATCCATGAAACTAAGAACTGGTTATTTGAAAAGATAAAATTGACCAGCCTTTAGCTAGACTCACCAAGAGAAAAGAGAGGCTCAAATAAATAAAATCAGAAACAAAAGAGGAGAAATTACAATGGACACCTCAGAAGTACAAAGGATTATAAGAGAATACTACAAAAAGCTATATGCCAACAAATTGGATAATCTAGAAGAAACGGATAAATTCTTAGAATCATAGAACCCTCCAAAACTGAATCAAGAAGAAATGAAGAAGTTGAATAGACTAATCACCAGTCAGGAGATTGAAACAGTAATCAAAACTTCCCCCCAAAACAAAAGTCCAGGATCAGACAGTTTCATCAATGAATTCTATCAAACATTCAAAGAAGATTTAATACCTATCCTTCTCAAACTCTTCCAAAAAATTGAAGAGGAGGGGAGGCTTCCTAACTCATTCTATGATGCTCTGATACCAAAAC
Organism: Equus asinus; assembly: GCF_041296235.1. Classification (NCBI taxonomy): domain Eukaryota; kingdom Metazoa; phylum Chordata; class Mammalia; order Perissodactyla; family Equidae; genus Equus; species Equus asinus. Next base: position 13,829,149 of record NC_091800.1, on the reverse strand, counting down.
CAGACAAGGACCACACAAAAAAGAAAATTACAGGCCAATATCACTGATGAACATAGATGTAAAAATCCTCAACAAAATACTAGCAAATTGAATACAACAATAAATTAAAAAGATCATACACCACGATCAAGTGGGATTTATTCCAGGGATGCAGGGATGGTTCAACACCTGCAAATTAATCAATGTGATAACAGCACATTAACAAAATGAAGAATAAAAACACATAATCTCCTCAATAGAAGCAGAGAAAACATTTGACAAGCTAGAACATCCATTTATAACAAAAACTCTGAATAAAACAGGTATAGAAGGAAAGTACCTGAAAATAATGATGGCCATGTATGACAAATCCACAGCTAATATTCTCAATGATCAAAAACTGAAAGCTATCCCTCTAAGAACGGGAACCAGACAAGGATGCCCACTTTCACCACTCTTATTTAACATAGCATTGGAAGTCCTAGCCAGAGCAATCAGGCAAGAAAAAGAAATAAAAAGGATCCAAATTGGAAAAGAAGAAGTGAAACTGTCGCTATTTGTGGACAACATTTTATATATAGAAAACCCTAAAGAATCCACTAAAAAACTTTTAGAAATAGTAAATGAACACACTCAAGTCACAGGATACAAAATCAACATACAAAAATCAGTTGTGTTTCTATACACTAACAACGAAGTAGCAGAAAAAGAAATTAAGAATACAATCCCATTTACAATTGCAACAAAAAGAATAAAATACCTAGGAATAAACTTAACCAACGAGGTGAAAGATCTGTATATTGAAAATGATAAAACATTGTTGAAAGAAATCGAAGAAGACACAAAGAAATGGAAAGATATTCCATGCTCTTGGACTGGAAGAATTAACATAGTTAAAATGTCCTTACTTCCTAAAGGAATCTATAGAGTCAATGTGATCCCTATCAAAGTTCCAACAAAATTTTTCACAGAAATAGAACAAAGAGTCCTAAAATTTATATGGAACAACAAAAGACCCCAAATAGCCAAAGGAATCCTAGGAAAAAGAACAAAGCTGGAGGTATCACACTCCCTGATTTCAAAATATACTACAAAGCCATAGTAACCAAAACAGCATGGTACTGGCCAAAAATAGACACATACATCAATGGAACAGAATCGAGAGCCCAGAAATAAACCTACAGATATATGAACAGCTAATTTTCGAGAAGGGAGCCAAGAGCATACAATGGAGAAAGGAGGGTCTCTTCAATAAATGGTGTTGGGAAAACTGGACAGCCACATGCAAGAGAATGAAAGTAGACCATGATCTTACACCATGCACAAAAATCAACTCAAAGTGGATTAAAGACTTGAATGTAAGACCTGAAACCATGAAACTTCTAGAAGAAAACACAGGCGGCACACTCTGACATCAGTCTTAGCAGCATATTTTCATGTACCATGTCTAACCGGCAAAGGAAACAAAAGAAAAAATAAACGAATGGGATTACATCAAACTAAAAAGCTTCTACACAGCAAAGGAAACCATTAACAAAAACAAAAGACAACCTAACAATTGGGAGAAGATATTTGCAAACCATATATCAGATAAAGGGTCAATATCCAAAATATGCAAAGAACTAATACAGCTCAACAACAAAAAAACCAACAACCCAATTAAAAAATGGGAAAAATATCTGAATAGAGATTTCTCCAAAGATACACAGATGGCCAACAGGTACATGAAAAGACATCCAACATCATTAACTATCAGGGGAATGCAAATCAAAACACAATGAGATATCACCTCACTCTGGTCAGAATGGCTATAATTAACAAGACAGGAAACAACAGGTGTTGGAGAGGATGCAGGGAGAAGGGAAGCCTCGTACACTGCTGGTGGGAGTGTAAACTGGTGCAGCCACTGTGGAAAACAGTATGGAGTTTCCTCAGAAAATTAAGGATAGATCTACCATATGACCCAGCTACTCCACTGCTGGGTATCTATCCAAAGAACTTGAAAACACAAATGCATAAAGATACATAAATCCCTATATTCATCGCAGCATTATTCACAATAACCAAGACTTGGAAGCAACCTAGGTGCCCATCAAGGGATGAATGGATAAAGAGGATGTGGTATTTATACACAATGGAATACTACTCAGCCGTAAGAAAGGATGAAATCCGGCCATTTGTGACAACATGGATGGAGCTTGAGGGTATTATGCAAGGAGGAGAAGGGGGAAAGGGCTGATTAAGCTCACATGTGTGGTGATGGAGTATAATTAGTCTTTGGGTGGTGAACATGATGTAGTCTAGACAGAATTCGAAATATATTATGATGTACATCTGAAAGTTATATAATGTTATAATCCAATGTTACTGCCATAAAAACAAAAATTAAAATTAAAAAAAATCTACGCACCCCTATGTTCACTGCAGCATTATTCACAATAGCCAAGACTTGGAAACAGCCTAAGTGCCCATCAATGGATGAATGGATAAAGAAGATATGGTATTTATACACAATGGAATACTACTCAGCCATAAGAAAGGATGAAATCTTGCCATTTGCAACAACATGGATGGACCTTGAGGGAATTAGGCTATGCGAAATAAGTCAGATGGAGAAAGTCAAGTATTGTAGGATTTCACTCATAAATAGAAGTTAAAAACAACAACAACAACAAACACACACAAGATTAGATTGGTGGTTACCAGAGGGGAAGGGCAAAAGGGGTTATAGGGCATATGTGTATAATGACGGGTGATAATTAGTCTTTGAGTGGTGAACACGATGTAGTCTACACAGAAATCAAAATATAATGATGCGCACCTGAAATTTATATAATGTTATGAACCAATGTTACCTCAATAAAAAAGTATATATATACATGCGACAGATACCATAATAAAGTTTACTGTTCAAACTAAAGAATTAGTAGGGCTGATTCAGCTAAACCCTGAAATTCCACATCAAAAGTGGTCAAAAGAAATAGCAGTTAACACACAAGGAAATAAAAAATTACACAAATCTATTGTGTGGAAAAATCAACATCTGCACTAGAAAGGAAATTGATAAAGAGAGTAATTTTAAAGTACCAATAAAAATACAAAACTGAAAAAATGAATAAATGGAATGATAAAATTTAGTGGGGATATGGGAAAACAAAAATATTTATACACTGTTTTTAGTATTGTAAATTGGGAAAACCTCTGTAAAGACCAATTTCCCAAATGTATATAAGAACTAAATAACATATCCATATCCACATATCCATGCCCTTTACCTGGATAGTTACTTTGGGAAATGCCACCAGAAGAAATGATTCAAATGTAATCTGATAAAAAGTCTACATAAAAGGACCATTTGTAATAGAAAAATTATGAATATAAGCAAAAAAGGGAGATGGTTAAGCAAATTGTGTTACATTAACCTGATAGAATTCCAAGTTATTGAAAAGAACACTGTGAGCTATGTCAACATATGGAAACACACACACTAAGTTAATGTTAAGTGACCAGAGCAGGTTCAATGGAAATACTGACCATAGCGCCCTAAAAGTATATGCATGTGTTGGCCAGCACCTGAAAGAACATGTGAGTAATCGGAATAGGGGTTAATATATATTATATATGGTGGGACGTTAAGTTTGTAATAAAATTTTTTGGTGACAATTTGTGATTAGGGCTGAATAGAACAAATTAGGCAATCCACTTTTTAAAAGTGTGGTAAAATATATATAACATAAGATGTACCATTTTAAGTGTACAATTCAGTGGCATTAAGTACATTCACATTGTCGTGCAACCATCACCACTACTTATTTCCAGCTCTTATCATCCCAAAAAAACTCTGTAATCACAAAACAATAACTCTCCATCACCTCCTTGCCCCAGCCCATGGTTGAAAGGGAACTACTATTCTACTTTCTGTCTGTGTAAATTTGCCTATTCTACGTACCTCATGTAAGTGGAATGATATTTGTCCTTTTGTGTTTAGCTTATTTCACTTAGTATCATGTTTTCTATGATGTAGCACACATCAGTACTTCAGGTCTTTTAAGTCTGAATAATATTCCATCATATGTACATACCACACCCCATTTGTATTTTTGAAACTTCTATGTCTAGTGATCCAAACAGTTTTGCCTCCTCGCTATCTCACAATTCACCTTCTTTTAAAACAGCCGTCTTCTGCCTACGTAAGCAGGACGTTTGCACAGGTTACGTTGGTATTTCTTGTGTGCTGAGGTATGCGTGTGCTCGCTAACCCTTGGGGGACAGATGTGACCAAGGTGATTATCCAAAGCAGCCAGGTGGCACTTAGGAGAGGTCCTTTAAAATGCCAGGGATGAGGGTGTGGAAAGAGCGCATGAATCGTTGGCCATTGACAGTCCACATACAGCCCACATATTGCCGATCCACGTTGCAAATCAAAATCTGGCAGGATCTACCATAAATGTTGATGGATGGAGCCACTACTTTCTTCTAGGTAGAGGCCTTCAGTCTTGTGGAGCCTTTCAGAAAATGATAGATCCTTTAACCTACCAGCACCCTGAATTGGTGACATAACTAAAGGAAAAGTTGTAATGGGCTGTCCTCCTCACTTCTGAAAAGGCCCTAGTAAGGTATGACTGCATGTCCTGAAAGGAAAAGCAGCACTGAAAATACTGAAACTAGGTAGCTGTTATCAATGATTTGCCTCAGATTTTGAGCCCTTGTGTATTAAGCTTGTTGGGGACTGGAGGTGCTAAATGGAGTATATTTCATCACTTGCCCCATATGCTGTGTATTCCTATCACCAACATACAGAGAAGTCAGAGTAGGGCTTTGTAACGAATGTGCTAGAAACACATTTGCGAGGACAAAATTCCCATTCCAGTTTCAAAAGCAAACATAAAAGATGAAGATAAAAAGTTGATTTCAAAATTTATGCTTTGTTAATTAGTTCAGAGCAAACAACCATTAAACACATCAAGCCACACAGTAATTCCTTAAATAAGATTTGAACCCCCAGAGTAACTAGGATAAAAGTTCTTTGTCTCTGCCATGTGCTGACAGGTATTAGTGGAGTAAAAAGAAGGAGTTTAAGCTTTGGAGGCAGCTATACCTCCATTCAAAGGCTGGCTCTGCTGCCTTAAACTCACAGCAGATTACTTAACCTGCCTGAGCCTCAGATTCTTTATTATGATAATATCTACATCACTGGGTTGTTGTGAGGATTTAAAATGATTTCATATGATAATATATAATAGGCATTCAATAAATGAAGTTGAGTATTATCAGTTCCATATAAATATTTTGCCCATAGAAACTATGATGGATCCTACCCTGAACTCAAGAGCTCACCTCTGCCAGGTAGGTAACCATATTCAAGGTGATGTCAGCATATGCTTCATGAAGGTATCGACAGACCACGTTGACCCACGTGGCGCAGTCCCTGGTGTAGCTATGTGTTTTATAGAGAGTCATGACATGTGCGAGATTGGAAAGTTTGGGGTTCTTCTCTTCCAAACAAACCTTTTAAGAGAAGAAAATAAATTAGGGATAAAATAGCCTGGTCAGTAGGAAGAAATGTTAGCAATTTTGCTAAAAGTCCTGGCAGTCTAGAAAATAGATCGATACTTTTCTCGGTAGGCTGCAGCAGTGCCTGTCTCAGTAATTAGTTAATATAATTTTCACAAATACTTTACCCGTTTTCTTAATAATGAAACCAGAAAAGACAATGTGCATCAGCCACCCAGAGATGTAAATTACTAGCAATATCAATTGTTACTTTCAGGTTTTGTAAAACTCATTGCCCTCTCTGGGCCTGGTAATTTCTGTCCAACACTGGGCCTTCCTGCAGGCCTCTGTGGATCTGCCTGAGTGTGGAACCGTAAATCATACCTGAGCAATCCTTTCGGCTATATCCTTACAGAACTGATTGGGATTTTCGAAATGCTGAATCAGCTGGGGCAGGAGACACAAAACATTCAGTGGAAACCCTGGGTTAGAGAAGACAGAATGGAGATGCTGAGCATGGTGTATTTTAACTGTTAACAGTGGGAAGGCAACATTACAGATTTCATTCTGAGGTGATGCAAAAGCAGTCTTCTGAAGCAACTTTAATATGATCTAACAAAATCCAGGAAAAATGCACAACCACAGTGGCCCCAGTTCGGAGTCACTGATGTAGATTTGTAATTTTCAGATACAATGGCTGTCCTGCCATGGACTGTAAATAAGAATGTCTGTGGGCTGGCCCCGTGGCCGAGTGGTTAAGTTCGCGCGCTCCGCTGCAGGCGGCCCAGTGTTTCGTTAGTTCGAATCCTGGGCGCGGACATGGCACTGCTCATCAGACCACGCTGAGGCAGCGTCCCACATGCCACAACTAGAAGAACCCACAACGAAGAATACACAACTATGTACCGGGGGGCTTTGGGGAGAAAAAGGAAAAAATAAAATCTTTAAAAAAAAAAAAAAAATAAGAATGTCTGGCGTAGATTTTAAAAAGCACATTAAAAGGAACCAAAGCACTAGTTTGAAATTTTTCTCAAAAAACAGATATTTTAAGGAAAAGCTGTATGAGAGGACATAGGCCAGTCAATTTAAGTCTTACTCATGTCATCAAAAAGACTCTTTAAAATGATGAGCACCACTTAGTAGCACTGTATGAAGCTCTAGCTTCATGAAAAGAATTCTGGGCCACATGCCCTGGTATTAACAATCTAGTTTGTTTGGCTTAATTCAAAATAATAGGGAATCAAGAAAATTTTCAAGAAGAAAAGAAAGGCTAGGAAAAATAAAAGATCTAGGAGTTAAGAAAAAAGGGAAAAAATGTCTGTACAAGAGCAACGGAATAAACTAACAGTATCTTATATCTGGAAAGCATAGGGAAATGACTAATATATATTACTTCTGCCCCTTTTATACTATTGCCTTAAAATATCTTCTACAATATAAATAATGAAGACATACGTTATATAGAAATTTAAAATAAAAAAAAAAACTATTCCCAAAGAACCATTTCTAAGCAGACTGTCACAAGCAGTAAGCCCACATGATCTTACACTAAACCTGAACACAATAACCAGCAGAACTGTGGTGAGAAGCGCGTGAGTGATGTTGGCTTTACCAATGGCTTGGGATGAATCCACCATGGATACTTTGGACACCGGCGTCAGCAAACTGAAAAGTTGCAGGGTAAGGTCTGTGGTGGTGAGAGAGGTGAATCCTTTCAGCAGCAGCTGCTGCAACCCTGAGAAGTCTGCCCACTTGAGCTGCGCCTGGAGTTTCTCAAGTTTTTCTCGGTTCTCAGCTTTATCGAGTGGCATGTGAGCGAGCAGTCTATTCAAAAGCCTTAAGGCCATTAGGTATTCAAACTCAAAGTCAGATTCCATCAAGGCCACTGTGACCCAAAAGATGGTGGCCAACAGGTTGGTTGGATGATTTATGTGTGATGGGTCTGTGAGGCTGTCCTTCAAGGAAGAGGAGCTTCTGGTTTTTGAGGAGAGCCCTTGTTGGGTACAAGCCTGAATTCTGTCCAGTGTGGCACTCCGAGGTGGGTCTGAGGATCGGTCAACAACACCAAACTTCTTGGGCACAGAGAAGCTTCTTTGATGCCGGCTCCGTTCTGCGGTGGCTGTGTTGCCACTGGCTGTCCCAGGGTTCACATTTAGTTGTCCTGTGCTCTTTCTGCTTGCTGTTAGTTTAGTGCTGGAGCTCAAATCTGGTGATGAAGAGCTGGGTATAAAAATAAAAAGTTTACTAGAAGGCCAGCATGCTTCACTGAACAGCCAGTCCTTCTAAGATCCACTGATGAACAATAAGGGAGGGAAATCATTCTTTGGAATTACTACTTTCTAGTCATTTTTTCCCCTATATTCTTAAACTTAAAGGAATAAATTTCTTTATTCTTAAACTTTAAAAGTATGAAAAACAAAACTTAAGCAGAACAACTCTCACCAACAAAACAACAGTGATACCTAATACTGACTTGCGCTTACTGAAAGATTAAAGAAATAAGCAGCTGGCCATAAATTTACTGATCTTTCATTTATCTTTTGTTTGAACTTGGGTAGGAGTAATTACAAACTAAAATGTGCCTGATAGGTACAAACTTTAATATTCCATTAACTGACTGATAAGGAGAACAGAAATGGAAATGATATTATCTAGAAGGAAAAAAAGTTAGTAAATGTTAGTATCAAAGGAATTTGCATTTATAAAAATTTATGAAAAATGATTTCTAAGTTTATTTCAGGCTAAAAAGATAAAACTAAGAACATTCTTGATAAATCTTTATTGATTTAAATAAATCTGTAGGTTTATATAGATAAATATGTATGATGTTAGCAATTACACCAAAATTACTTATCCATAAAAAACACTCAACTTAAAAATGAAACAAGGGGCTTGCCCAGTGGTTAAGTGCACACATTCTGCTTCTCGGCGGCCCGGTTTCGCCTGTTTGGATCCCGGGTACAGACATGGCACCACTTGGCACACTATGCTGTGGAAGGCGTCCCACATAGAAAGTAGAGGAAGATGGGCATGGATATTAGCTCAGGGCCAGGCTTCCTCAGCAAAAAAGAGGAGAACTGGCAGTAGTTAGCTCAGGGCTAATCTTCCTCAAAAAAAAAAAAAAAGAAAGTAACAAGGTCCAATGTGATATAACATTACTGACTCAATTTCAAGCAAGATAAATTCAGTTATACAAACAGAATATAGAATTGTGAATGATTTGAAGTGGGTTATTAAACATTGGCATGAGCAAAATGAATTAAAAAATAAAAAAGATCCTAAGGTAGGAATTTCTGCAAGTAAAACCAACATTTATTCCAACTGTTTTTTTTTTTTTAAAGATTGGCACCTGAGCTAACATCTGTTGCCAATTTTCTTTTTTTTCTTTTCCTTTCTTCTTCTCCCCAAAGGCCCCAGTACATGGGTGTATATTCTAGCTGTGAGTGCCTCTGGTTGTGCTATGTGGGACGCCACCTCAGCATGGCTTGATGAGTGGTGCCATGTCTGAGCTCAGGATCCGAACCCGCGAAACCCTGGGCCGCTGAAGCAGAGCACGCAAACTTAACCACTCGGCCACAGGGCCGGCCCCCTAACTGTTTTACAGTGATGGTTCACATCAGTTTTGTATGTATTCATTTAAAAATAATATGTAGTTTTAGTTTACAGTGTGATAAATAGGACAACTATTATACAAAACTTGAAAAAATACTCAGACGTAAAAAAATAAAAAATCATTAATATTTGTATTATTTAGAGATAACATTTGGTGTCTACCTTGCTGACATTTTAAAATACTTATATAACATATATATGTGTGTGTGTGTGTGTGTGTCATAACTTCCTTTTTCTTTTAACTTAAGAAAATGTCATACATGCTTTGTTAGGTTGTAAATAGACCTCAAAAACTATATTTTCTTTTCTTTCTTTCTTTTTTTTTTGGTGAGGAAGATTAGTCCTGAGCTAATATCTGCTGCCAATCCACCTCCTTTTGCTTGAGGAAGATTGTCCCTGAGCTAATATCCATGACAATCTTCCTCTATTTTATGTGGGATGCTGCCACAGCATGGCTTGACAAGTGGTGTGCAGGTCTGTGCCTGGGATTCGAACCTGTGAACCCCAGGCTGCCAAAGCAGTGCAGGTGAACATAACCACTATGCCACTAGGCTGGCCCTGCCTCCCCCGGCCCCTGCAAAAAACTAGATTTGTTCTTTGGACTTTGCCCAAAGTCCAGGCATCTCCCAAACATTCAGTACAGTCGCTTTGATTTCAAAATGTCATTAAGCTGGTTCTCACCGAGATAATACAGTTAAGAGATCACTGTTCTTCAAGCAGTCAGACAAGTTATCCACGGCAGCTTCCAAGGTAAGGAGTGCTTCCATTACATAACCCTGCAAACATGCAAAGACAACATTTTACACTGCTTGTAGCTACTGTTAACTTCCTGTAGATAAATTTAATTAATGCAAACTTTATTCAAATGATGGTAATATCATTGAAAGCTAGACAGGCATCACTATTTTAATTTATGAAGCCTAAAAACAAATTTTAAAGGCCACTTAGGAAATTCAGATGGCTTAGAAGTTAGCAGATAATCATGAAGATTTATTTCCCTAGGTCTGAGGTCCTCAACAGATGAATTTCATCTGAAATCCAACAGGGAAGGGGCAAGGCTAAAGGGGCAAGCATGGTTCCTGGCAGAGAGGGATGGTGGGCATTTGAAATACAGAATGGCAATGTCTGAAAGCCAGATATTAAGAGATGAGGTATGAGAAAGGCTGTGCCTCAGCGGCATTTTCCAATGGCCAGAAGGAAGAAAAGAAGCTAGAGTCTACTGGCACGCAGGCCTCCTGAGATGCAGGAACGTTCCTGATGGAAAGGAATGGCTGGGCCCAAGCTACAGAGCTTGCAGTGCTCTTGGTGTTCAACCTTCCCAGCTCCCCAGTCTCTGGAGTCCCCAGTCTTCAGGGTCTTCTCGTGGCATCTACTCTCGCCATTATTTCTTCCAGTTCTTCTCAGTTTAGTGAAGGCTAACTATAGAGAGAGGGGTGGTGCTTTGCAAAGACACAATGGAGATCCCTTCTTTGAGTGGAGAGATTGCACAATTGCATCTTAGGTTTTAGCAAAAAGACAAAACAATATTAAATAACTCCCCCATGCCCTGCCAAATAAAACCAACAACAAAAACAACAAAGGAGTCACCAAAGGATTTCAGTTGTTGGCTCAATAAAACAGTAACCATTGAATTTCTAGAACAATGCTCCTTGAAGTGATTTTTGTAAATACAAAAGTCAACATTTAAAAATTTTCAAATAAATTATACATGCCCAAATGGCTAGAATAATTTTCAGGAGAAAGAAGGCTCAAAGAAAGTTAACTCCTCATCTTTGAAATGCGAGAAGACGGATGAGTTCAGTGGTCTTTCCTTCCATACCTGAATCTCATCTCCATGTTCTCCAATCACCTCTACCAGTCTTGAGAGAACGTCAGACAAGGCATGTGCTGACAGAGGCTGTTTGAGTGCCCGGAATATCTGGAAGGACCGACCGGCATAGTGCCTTGAAGAGCTTGCGAGGGCTGTCTGTAACGCAACTTCACTCAAGTGTTGCTCCAGATGGAAACCTAGGGCCCAAAGAGGTTAGGTCAGCCACTACTCTGAGAACTGTGGGGCATCAGTTATCTGTAAGTATAAAACAGGCTAACTGCACAGAGCTACCTCCTGGGTGGTACTTACTTACCATTTTAAAATAAAAACTACATTTGAATAAATCTTAAGGAGGCAGAAGCTTTGGAACAAGATGGTCCTGTTTGGGGATCAAGGGTTTTGAGACTCTGGGAAACTTAGTCTCTATGAGCCTATTTCCTTACCTTTAACTTGTGAATAATAGCATCTATCTCATAGAATTATTGTGAAAATTTACTTAAAAAATGCTTTGTACAATGTCTGACGCATAATATGTGCTCACAAATGTCTTATTTATTACCCTGCTATTTTTCGACACCGTTCTTCTGTACTACTTTTTACTTAGAATACCTTCACTCCTTTTTTCATAAGAGAATTTGTTAGAAACAAATTTTCAGAGGACTTGTGTATGTAGCGGGAGGAGGTTAGTGGATCTAGTCAACTCTACACACGACCAAGGCCCGTGCCAAAGTCTTTGCTCTTCAGAATAGTCTATAAAAATGCAGATGTGTAGATACTGTAAAGAAGGCAGCCATCATTTAAACTTTAGGCTAAATATTTGTTCTTCCAATAGCATGAAGGTAATCTCAGTCATCAGAAAACCATTTGGTCAGATGGAGATGAAGTTGTAAGGTAAAGCCCATGACTGAGTCCTGGGCCATTAAACTGTACATGTGCTGTGACTCAGGAGGGAGAAAACCAGGCCAGGAGAGTCAGAGGCCATGATGAAAACAGCAATTCTGGCTGTCTCTGTGATCTGGAAGGCCCGGTGGCACATTTGATTGTCACATGAAAGTGGACCAGGAGGGGTAATTCATTGTTATTGTTCTTAGCTGCTGCTTGGCTGTTTGACCCTAGGGACATGTAGACTGTACAAGAAAATGTTCCCGCCAAGCAAACAAAGGGTCCTGGAAAATGGACTTAGGGTGGGAAATACAGAAATAAACCCATGTAGGCAGTTCACAAATTATGAATGAGTCATGTTTCAAAATAGTTTGTTATGTCTTTATTTTGCTTTTCAAAACATATTTTCCTACTTAGGCCATTTTATATGTGGGGTTAGGTCCCCTGGCAATGAACAAAAGCTTATTCAAATCATAATGCTAGAACTATAATAGTAAGATTGCAGAACTCCCCCCACCCCCCCACCATGACAATGTCCTTTGGGAAAAGCTATTTAATGTGTAGCAGAGAAAAGGAATAATTCCTTCTGTCCCCAGTCACACAGTGACCCTATACTTCCCAGCCTTCCTTGCAGTTAGATGTGACCTCGTGCCTGAGTTCTGGCCAGTGGAATGTGGGAAGAAGCAGTGGATGCTTGGTTCAGGCCTGGCATATAAACTCCTCCTGAGGAGTCCTCCACTCACTCGCTCTTCCTCCACCTGCTGGCTGGACGCAGAGGGTCTATAGAGGCCTCTGAGCCTAGGGGCTGGCAGAGCCTCAGCATGGAGGGTCTCTGAAGCAGCAGGTGGAAGGCCGTCTGCCAAACATCCACCCTGAACTATTATGGGATCCAGAAATAACCTTCTATTGTGTTAGGCTTCTGAGCTTTGAGGGTTGTTTGTTACAGCAGCTATGCTACCCTGACTAATACACTGTTTCCAGGAACATATTTTATTGGGCTGTAGTGGAAACAGGTGGAAAGCAGAGATGGACAAAGAAATTGCGGTGGGTAAAAATAGCTTGGGCAATGTGTGAGAAGACTGAGACTCTAAGCAGCCTGAAGCAGCCTCTGAGAATACAGTACAGGCATTTGTATATTTTCTCATTTTTTTTTTTTAAAGATTTTATTTTTTTCCTTTTTCTCCCCAAAGCCCCCCACCGTTACATAGTTGTATATTCTTCGTTGTGGGTCCACCTAGTTGTGGCATGTGGGACGCTGCCTCAGCGTGGTTTGATGAGCAGTGCCATGTCCGCGCCCAGGATTCGAACCAACGAAACACTGGGCCGCCTGCAGCGGAGCGCACGAACTTAACCACTTGGCCACGGGGCCAGCCCCCTATATTTTCTCATTTTTATGATCTTCATATAATCAAGAGTTTTAGACAAATTAATGGTTCACACAGAAACAGTACATTTCTTCCTTTGGGCTCTGTTCAGTTATTAAGTGACTTTTAAGTGGGGGAAAACAGCAAATGTAAATAGTATTAATATTTCAAAGAAATTCCACAGAGGAAACTCACAACAAGAAATGGCAATCCTATTCCTGGAATGACTCCCATTTCAGTCTATCAGTATTTTTTGTTTTTTATTAAGTATCCTCTGATAATGAAAAGAGATGTGGCTAACCTGGAATGTTTCAAACTGTGAGATGTGCTGTCAGAGCCCCTTGGAAAGCCACTGAGCCATGTTTAATAGGGCCAGCCTGGTGCGTGAAAAAGGTAGAGATGGTTGTTGCATCACGCTGAGGAACCGAATTTAAATTTCACACACAAATCAGCTCAGGCCATGTTGAATCAGAACAGAATTCAGCTAAGGGCTTAAATATTATGATGCTACTATAATCTAATTAAGAGTCACATTGTGTTCAGAATATTGAGTAGTCATTGGCACAGGACTTGTTAGCAAATACTTTTAAAGTCAAAAACATTTTATTACAAAAATTTTTTTTAAACCAGTTTGCAAGGCTGACAATTTCTCACAGTTGAGTCTGATGACAGTCAAGTAATTAGATTTAAATAAAACATTATATGCACAGTTTAATTCTAGTGAGATAAATGAAGCAAGGAGAACGGTGACCTTGGGGAAATTATTTGATAGAGCATAATGCAAATATACGTGACATTAACTATCTCTCAGTGAGGGACATCTGAAATAAGCTTCTAAAGTCCCCTATGAACATTCTTCTGTTATCGAAGCCCAATGCAGGACCATATACATGGTGTGTAGTCATAAGGGGAGAATGAGCTCCATTATAGAAAAACGCTGGAAGTCCAATTTGGGGAAATAGGATGAAGTACCTGATTTGGAATCTTTAAATACGGATACAACATGACGCAGAAAATTAGTGAGCTGTTCAGCACTCTTCGAATTCTGATTTTTAGGCGTGATGTCTTCATGGCACCAAAGTGGACCAAATGCCCTTAAAGAAAATAAGCAAAATGTCAAAAATATTGCTATCATTTTGCATTTTTAAAACCACATATGTAGTTCTAACTCCAAAGATGCAATACATGTTTTTAAAATTTTACTAATTAATATGGGGGTGAATTTCAGTCTTAGAAAGCTTAACAGTATACTCAAAGCAGACCTAGCTAATCTGTGGAGACATACTCTTTCTTAAGTTTTATTTATAAAATTAAAACCTCACAACATTAAAACTTCTCAATTCACCAGAACAGTGTGTGGCACATAATAGGTGTGACATAAGTGTTTGTTAAATAAAATGATATAAAATATAGATTTAGACACAGGCTTAATTTGAACATTTGCAGAGAGAATGCTTTTACCAGCATTACTTCATTAGGTTGCCAGATACCATAGAACCAAATTGAAGATACAGCTTCTGTTGTCTACTTGGTTTTCAACAGTAAGAATGGGATGGAGCCAGATGTGAGAATTTCGGAGAACACCCTTCTCAACATGTGGTGTTGACAATGGTGAGTGGGGACACTGCCTTTCTTCTCCATGAATGATTTAGGCCTCTGAAGTACCCTGTATGTAGGCACATCAGCCCCCTTCCTAAGCTTCCTGCATATTAAATCCCATAGTGAGCTGAGAGCTGTGCAGAATACCCTGAACCATCATTAATGGAGGAGAGAAAATGCTCTTTTTTCATTTTTTGCATTAATTGATATGTTAGTTGAAGAAAGAAAAACTATGCACCATACCAGATAACACATGTACAGACGAGACTTCCAGGCCTTAACTCACCGAGACAGGAGAGCACACCCCAGGTCACAGGTAAGCATGCTTTTACACAAATACTGAACCTCAGGGTGCTAGAAATTCTGAAGCCTTATAAGTGAACTTGTTTATTAGAAGAACCAGAAGACCTGAAAAAACAGGATTGCTTGTAGTTTTTCTTGATTTTGATTATTATTAGTTTGATTCCTTTCCTATCATGTTTCTGGTCTCTGACTTCCATTCATAAATGACTCCTGGGAGGAGATAAGCAGACAGTGGTCCCCTCTGTCGCTGCTCCTGGGTCAACCGTGGCTATTATCTTTGGTTTCCAGAGTGATGTTCTTTGCAAAGTCTCAGAACTCCCAGATCCTGGCAGCTCTAGATGATTAAAGTCATGTTCACCACGGGGTGCTACTATCTCCTGCCTCCATCTGCTGCGTCGTCATTATACACAAATCTCCCTGCCCAGCAACTAGGACATCAGTGGGATCTTAGACAACTTCTACAGTGTCTGCCTTGTACACAGACTCCAGCAGGTGCAATTTAGAAGAGAAAATAGGACTCTGCTAGAACTCCGGGATCACTTTCCCATCTGTGTGGCTTTAAAGTGATGGCATTTTGCCCCCAATATTGAGCTGAAAACAATAGCCTGTTTCCTAACCCCTCATTACCTGGTTGTTAGAAACTCAATGAGCTTGTTCGCCTTCTCATCTGTTTCAGCGGCTGTGTCCACGTCTTCCACCTCTTGGGTCATCTGCGGGAGGTTCCCACTGCTCCCTCCCAGACTGATGCTGGAGGAGGTGGAACTGGAGCTAAGCCCCGAGTCTGGAACTGGGGATGACTGGTCCTCTCTCAGAAAGTCAAAGCCACCTGGTGGGAGAAAAAGGTCAAGGTGGAATGTACAAGGCAGGGCACTTAATGAGGTCAGGAGGTGAGGGTGTATTTAAATTTTTTGGAGAAAACATTTAATTTTGGCTATGACTGTGATCAAATGAGACTGATATTCTTTCCTTGCTTATGGTATAGTTGCACTGCTGTGTAAACCAGCGTTTTTGGTAATAGAAGGTGATCTGCTATTTTCTACTCTGGTGTTTTTTTTTCCCTAAAGATTGGCACCTGAGCTAACATCTGTTGCCAATCTTCCTTTTTTTCCTTCTCCTCCCCGAAGCCCCAGTACATAGTCGTATATTCTAGTTGTAGGTCCTTCTGGTTGTGCTATGTGGGATGCTGCCTCAGCATGGCTTGATGAGCAGAGTGTCCGCACCCAGGCTCCGAACCAGCAAAACCCTGGGCTGCTGGAGCGGAGTGCACAAAGTTAACCACTCAGTCATGGGGCTGGGCCCTACTCTAGTGTTTTAACTGATGCTTTCTGCAAAAGAAGTGGGGTGTGGGTGGGTGTGTGTGTGCCTGTGTGTACATGCATAGGTTGATGAACAGTTCTACAATACATTGGGACCCAATTGTGCATTAGTAAATTATATCTTGGAATTATACTACTTAAATATGTGAAATGATACTGCTTTTGAGGATACCAGCAACTGATGGCTGACGAGTAAGTTATACATAACATTTTAGAGTAAATGTGTCCAGAATTGTGAATATTATGTGCATATTAATAATTTTAATAAACTATGTCTCATGGTAGTCAAAGAAATATGGTCTAAGCAAATACTATGTTTTTTTCCCCACTACAGATTTGGTTATCATTCTATATTTCTGGGTGTGTTGCGGTTTGAAATTGTATATGTGTGACCATCCCTTTTCTCCTCCTTAATAATCATAAAAAGTACATAGTTCTGGTATGTCTGACAGATAGACTGAATTAAGAGTATGAAGGCCTGGGTCTGAATAGCATCTTTGCCATTTATTTTGTAATCTCAGGGAGTTTATAATAACTTCTCGGTACCTCAGTTTCCTGTTATAATAAGATAAAGACAATAATTTCTATCACAAAGGTTTTTAATGTGGATTTGAAAGCAACTATAGTTGAAATTAGGTATTCGATAGATATTTAATAAATGTTTATGAAAGGGAGACGCTTTTCATACACCTATTCCATGTGTGCTATAGATTCAATCATTTTAGCTCTCTCGTTTTTCCTGCCTGTGGTGTATTTTGTATTTTGTTTTGTAAATCCCCACTCTAACCCATTTTATGCCACATCAGTGTTAATAGTGGAGGCAAAACTGATGCACTCAAAGATACATGGCTTAACAGACATCACAGTTTTCTCAGCCTAAAGCCATGTGCTTAAGGGAATACATTCTTATCCTGGGGTGTTAGAACAGCCAGAACTCTTCAGATTCTTTTAATTAAGTCTCTAGAGTAAAGAGTTTTGTGTCTCTGAGAGGCTATTGATAGATTATGTTCGATTAAGTGTAGCTAGGTTCAAAACAAAGAGCTTAAACTGTGGTCAGTGGTATGTGCATCTCAGAGTTAATGACTTCATTTTTGTTTTCCAAGGAAACACGTTAACGTCTCTCAGAAGATAAGACAGTGCTGAGTACAAGTGATGAATAAAAGGGACGTCCTTTTCAAGGTTATGAAGAAAGTCGATGGTGACATATGAAATGCCATACCATAACCTGAGCCAGCATAATGTACGAAATAATTAGGTAAAAAAAGTAGCCCCAGAGCTCTGTTAGTTCATCATTTTAAGATATTCTAAATGTTCTGGTTCTAAGTGAAAACCACTGATCAACCCTTTGGGGAAAATTTTCATAAACAGCTGGACACAGCAGTGTAATTTCTTTGACTCAGCTAATGCTTTCTGTTCTCTTTTCTAAGAAGAAATTTTTGGTTTCAAAACAGCAATGGTTTTTAATAGATTTCCACTAATGGTGCCTCCCAGAGAGGTCAGTCATTTAATAAAGTGAAAATTCCTTCAGGGGAACTAGAAGGTACACCTGGCATCTCGGCAATGGTTCTCAAGGAGATGGAGATGGTCACTGTTTTCTGCATTCTCATCCTTCAGTGTCCTAGACAGATGCTCTCGGCCAATGGACATCTTAATGTTTTATGCATCAATAAGAACATATTTAATGAGAGCAGCAACATAACAATAATAAGGAAAATATATCTGAAAATATTCAGTAATGAAGGATTCTGAAAGGCAAGTTAACATCAAGTGAAATGGTGCATATATGTTGTGCTGTTATTTGATCACTTGGAAAGTTAGGGGGTAACAGCATTGGAGAACGGAAGCTGGACTCCATGGACACCTTCAGTTATCTTGTATTTGTGACCCTGTCTCAGGCTCCCTGCCACTCCTTCTTTTGTTACCTGTGTAGAGATATTCAGGTTGATAAGCTGGCTGAACTGTTAGGGTCTTAGCTTCACCCATCTCTCGAGTCTGCAGGAGCACGGAAGCAATGGCATGAAAACTGCTATTGCAAGAGAGGGCGATCAAGAGGTGAAGAAGCAATTTCTTGCTGTGTTCAAAGACTTCGGGCCGGTAATGGTCCAAACCTGGAACAAAACGGTGGAATCTCTTAGTATAAACAAATTTTAAGCTCATTTAGATTCCAGGGATAGTAAAGATTCCAAGATACCCGGGAGGAACATGTTAAAAGAATGTTTAGTTTTCTTTGTTATTGTTTGTGTTACCAACATAAAGAAGTTGGGCTTAGGAAAAATAAAATGCTTTATTTCTTGAATCAAATGTTCTCATAAAATGCTGATAGATGGACTTCTCTTGACCTTTCTTTAGCATCTGACATGGTTAGCATTCCTCCTGCTTTGTTCTCTTCCCTGGATCTCCCTGTTACTGAAGGATTCTAATTTTATTCATCTCTCTGTAACTGAACTCCTTGGCTGGCTGTTCCTCTTTCCATTTTTGCTCTACAACTTGGGTATTTTAAAATCTCAGTGCTTGGCCCGCTGTGCTCTATATTCTTTCTCTCTGTGCACTGACCGTGCCTCATAGCTTTAAATTCATCACATCTAGCCAAAGACCCTCAAAGAGGCCAACTGGTTTTGCATATCCTTATAGATATAGCATTAGTGAGGGACCACCCTATTTATATTGTAGCATTAGGACAATTTTAAACAAAGACTGATCAACTGAAATTGTAGGGCAGATGTTACAAAAAGGCAATGAAAAATGGAGGAGACTAAATATTTCAGAAATGAGGAAAGCAGGATGTCAACGTAAAAGGAAAGCTCTATGGATTACCTCTATATGGTTTTGACCCTATTGGCTAGAATTCCTCTCAGATCCAGTCTTACCTAAGAAGACAGCATGAAGTAATAATGGTAGATGAAGAGCCCAATCTTCTCTTACACTGTGATCCACCACCATCTCAGTCATAAAAATTACAGCAATATTGCACCTAATCAATGAAATGATGACATTAATGCAACTTCTAAAGAGGATGGAACTATACTTATAGATCATTAAGTCACAATTAAATATAACTCTTAAGCCTTGCTGAAGTGTTATGTGACACTCTTCTTTCAGGGAAATGGAGCTTAACTTCTGACATTGCACAGAGCTCCACGAGAAGAAGAAACATCAGTTGAGCTAATCACATAACAGAACTCTACTAGTCACCTAGGTAAATAAGACCTGAGGGATGAAGAGAAATAGAAGACAAAAGTCCTCTCTTCTTACAATCTAAAAAGCATAACAGAATGAATACCCATATTAAGATTACATCAAAGAAAAATTCAAAGGCCTACAAGGCAGCTTTGCATGTTGGTTAATATTGGACCACACTCTGCCAATATACTGAGAGCTGCAATTCAAGTCGTGCATGGTCTCTCTGATTTCAAAGGTCATTTCACTTGATGGGACCTGGAATAGGTTTCTCTCTTCTCATAGGAAGAAAATCCAGTAAAGCTAAGTAGTTGTTTCTCTCTACCTGCACATGCTGCTCACCTGTGGAGTGGCCCCCGAGGAGTGATGGTCTCTGGGAGGTAGTCAACCAGGGGGGCCCAGCATCCTCCAGTACAAGGCATCGGTAAGGGCTGCGGCTGTTTGGTCTCTGTGATAGTCAACAGCCAGCCCGTGTAGGGAGAAATTGGGTCATCTGTGGGGTGAGAAAGACAAGCATGCTTTACTATTTTCAGGGCGAGATTTTTGTTTTCCCTACTTGGTGTTTTTAGAAAGAATCTTACAAACTCATGCTTGTAAAAATAACTTTCTAACCATTCAATTTGGTGAGTATGAATTATATCATCAAATGGGTTAGAATTACTTGATTGAGTTTCTTTCACCCCTTTATTTTTTGGATACATACTTTATAGTTACTCACTATAGAGTGATGGAAAATACAGATACACAAAAAGAAAAACATTAAATCATATGAATTTCCATCTCTGTGAAAACTTGCTCTTTCTCTGATCTCCCCCATCTCAGTAAAATGCAATTCCATTATTTTCAGTTTGCTTAGGTCAGAGTCATCTCTGACTTCTCTCTCACATCTCACATCCAACTCATAATCATGATGATAGTAAAAATAATAAAAATAACAACATTAGAACTAATAAAGAGAGCACTTACTTTGCGCTAGGCACTGGTCTATACATTTCACATATTAATAATGCAATAATAGGTACCTATTATCCCTATTTTTAGAGGAGAAACTGAGGTTAAGTAACTTGCTACAATCAACATATTCAGTGAGCTCTACCTTCAAAATGTATCTAGAATATGACCGCTTTTCACCATTGTCGCCATCACTACTATCCTAGTCGATGCCACCACCCTCCCTCACATGGGTTACTACGGTATCTTCCTTACCGTCTCCCTGCTTCCATCCTTGCCCCTCTACAGTCTGTTTTCCACAGAGTAGCCAGTCATCCTTTTTTTTTTAAATTGAGGTATAATTCATCAGAGCAATCCTTTTAAAACAGAAGCTCATTCACATCTCCTTTTCTGCTTAACACTCACCAGTGGCTCCCCTTCTCGCTCAAAATGAAATCCAAAATCTACACCATGGCCTTTCAGCTCTTACAAGATCTTCCTCCTACTACTCTCTTGGCTTATCTCCTACAACCGTCCCCCTTCCTCACTCCGCCCCAGTCACCCTGGCTTTCCTGCTGTTCTGTGATCGTGCTAGGCACTGCCCGGCTTCAGGGCCTTCACATCTACTGTTGCCCATGGCTGCGTGTCTGTTCTCCAGGCAGCTGCGTGGCTCACTCCTTTACTTCATGCAAGTCTCTGCCCAAGTGTCACTGTATCACAGGATTTCCATGACCATTCTATTTAAGATACACCTGCATCCCCATCACTTTCTGTCCCCTCACTCTGCTGTAGTTTTCCTCCCTGGCACAGATCACCCATTCACCGGCCCTGACTGCCTCCCCTGCTCTAACACAAGCTCCATGAGAGCGGGGACTTTCTCTATTTTGTTCATTTCTTGTTTCCCTAGTACGTAGAACAGTATCTGACACATCGTAGGGGATCAATAAGTTTCTTTCTTTCTTTCTTTCTTTATGCATGCTGAGGAAGATTCGCCCTGAGCTAACATCTGTGCCAAGCTTCCTCTATTTTATATGTGGGTCACTGCCACAGCGTGGCCGCTGATGAGTGGTATAGGTTCACACCCAGAAACTGAACCAGGGCCACCAAAGCAGAGTGCACTGAACTTAACCATTAGGCAACAGGGATGGCCTCAATATTTTTTGAATAAATTAATGAACTTCCTCAACAATGTCTTTTTTTTTTTTGAGGCAGATTAGCCCTGAGCTAACTACTGCCAGTCCTCCTCTTTTTGCTGAGGAAGCCTGGCCCTGAGCTAACATCCGTGCCCATCTTCTTCTGCTTTATACATGGGATGCCTACCACAGCCTGGTGTGCCAAGCAGTGCCATGTCCACACCTGGGATCCAAACTGGCGAACCCTGGGCCGCTGAGAAGCGGAACGTGTGAACTTAACTGTTGCGCCACCAGGCCGGCCCCTCAACATTGTCTTTAAAGTAATCACAGCAACAAGTTTCATGGACTTCTTTCTTTTTTTTTTTTTTTTTTTAAAGATTTTATTTTTCCTTTTTCTCCCCAAAGCCCACTGGGACATAGTTGTATATTTTAGTTGTGGGTCCTTCTAGCTGTGGCATGTGGGACGCAGCCTCAGCATGGCTTGATGAGTGGTGCCACGTTGGCGCCCAGGATCCGAACCAGCGAAACCCTGGGCCGCTGCAGCGGAGTGTGCAAACTTAACTACTTGGCCACGGGGCCGGCCCCTGGAGTTATTTCTTTTAATGTTCTCAATATAGGCCAGTGGCATTCAAGACAAGCAATTCCATTTGGTGTCATCTGATATGACTCAAGTATATGGCTTCAGACAAGGTGACTTAATTCTGGGATAAGCTTTCGTATATTAAGAGGAAGGATTATTTCATGATTTTTAGGCAGTTTCTCCCAAATACAGGTTTTCTTGGTTGCACTTTTGAAAAGTAGTGAGAGGTAGTTGATTTGATGCTGCTGGTCCAGCACAGACTGCTGGCCTTAACAGTTAGCAGAGCTGGAGGAGGGGATGCTTTCTTATGAAAACTGAGGCCTGGGACCGGGACAGGCACTAGAACCAAGCATAGCTCACTTCCCATGGGATATGCGCTAAGGGAGTTTCCAAGGGTAAGATCAGTCTTCACCTCAGAAAGTGACTGCTGGCTCTTTTTAACTCACGGAAAAAATCAGCAACTAGAGCCCTATAATTCTCTGCCATGACGCTTGGCCACAAGAAATTTAGTCAGGAAAAAATTTAAAGCAGGTATGACAGTCACTTATCTCAGTCCTCTCAGTAAATTACCCACAGAATGTCTCACTTTCAACAAATTAATTTCCCGACTAACCGTCCAGGATAAGTTAGTTGCAAAATGCACTCCTAATCAATTAGCTCCTCTACAGTAAAATTCAAAAGGGGAGCAAAAATGGGAGAATACTGATGAATTGAAAGAAAGAAACCTGTGAGATTTCTGCTAGGAAAGGATATACTATTCTTTGTTTCAATGATGTTCTCAGATATACATCCAGTCAGCAAAAATGTACTGAGAAGCATTGAGTTGGCCTAAAACTAGTTTTCTACAGTCAGGTCTAAACCACTATGAGTCAGCTGCTATCCAGCTTAACAAGTTGTATCCTTATTGTCGGCATAGACACATTAGCATACAGCCTTGGAAAATAATCCAGTTGAATAGTTTTGGAAAAAAGCTTACATAATATTCGTAGAAAGCTACTTTATAGACTAGGCCTAAATCAGTTTGCTTGTCCATTTTACTCAAGGTGGTATAGGTTTCTTAAAATATAAATACGCTTAAGAGGCTGCATACAGTCCTTCCTTTAGGATAAACCCGGACTATGAAGCACTGGGCCACTAGGTCTCTCCTTATCCCTTCCTACTCTTCCTACTCCTGCTGATCCCCTCAGGAATTTAGGAGGAAACATTGCCCTTAATATATAACAGACACCTGGCCATAACATTTTGGAACTGAGCCTACTAACTTTTGCTTCTCTTTTGCCATAGGCCATATCCATCAGTGTGTAGCTGGAACCAAAAATACATCAGGGAGGACCCAGTTACCAAAGTCCTGAGGGTATTTGTGCCCTAGTAGACATGCTGCTTCCTCCAAGACAGCCAAATCAAGTCCTATTACTTGAACACCTGGAAAAGGATCTTGGCATATATTTTATGGACTTTCAGTGCTGAGGATCTGTGTAAGTAGCTCATTTCATTTTCTCTTTTAATGAGTAATTTAAAATACAGTCATGTACCACATAATGACATTTTGGTCAACAATAGACCGCATATACGACAGTGGTCCCATAAGATTAGTACCATGTGGCCTAGGTGTGTTGTAGGCTATACCATCTAGGTTTGTGCAAGTACACTCTATGATGTTTGCACAGTAACAAAATCATCTAATGACACATTTCTCAGAACGTTAGTTAAGCGATGCATGTCTATATAAGCTCTCAGTACCCAAACTACATGCTGTGAACTCTAATTTCTTTGGCCAATAATGGTAATCATGTAAAGGATATTTCTGACATATGACTCAAGTGAATTAAAATTCTACTAAAATTTTCCTATTAAAATGCTGTTCTTACTGGTACAACAAATTTATAAACATTTCTAGGTAAAATAGAGGACATAATGATAATATTAGACTCCTTTTTATGTCTTATCTGAATTTGTAATAGTTTTTTCTCTTTATAAATATTTCCATGACTTTATTTTTCTTTTTGTTCATAAAGTCAGTGATATGAATTTATATAATAATATCCATTTTATTACAATTATCCTTTGAAATTCACTATTTTAATAAATATAAGGAATGTGAGGTTTTAATACGAGGGCTCTATAGATATATTTTTGAAATGATTACTTTATTTATTGTAGTGTTTCTACCAAACTCAGTGTCCTGTACCCAGAACAAAGAGATACACTTTAAAGGAATCAACTGGCAAAGGACAGGAATATTCCTAATGTAAAATCCACAGTCATAGAACGTTATGTTTTGTTATACCTGCCACATTCTGGGGGAATCAGGATTTGACTGCTTAATGTTTTCATAATTCAATTTTTCTGTACTCAAATTTTGGGTTACAAAATATTACACAGTAACTAGACTTTTCTTGAACCAAGAACTCTCCATTTCTTGGGTCCTACTCTCCTCATCTGTAAAATCTGGTCCCACCTAGAATTAACGGTCTGTGCTCCTGAGAGTCAACTATTTGATGTCTGGATGGTACAGACCCCTGATGGACACAGAAGGGAGGGAGAATACAAACAGCTTTATTTTATTCATACTGACAGTTCTAGTAAAATGTTTTATAGGAACATAGCTGAAACTTAACCTGAGCTAGAGTATGATAATTATAAATGGATTTTAGATATTCCTTGCATTGGTATTTTGGATGCTGGAGAATTGCCTATCTTTGCATTAAGAATAAAGGCAGCTAAAATTTCCTGTCATTAGAGTGACTTAGCTCTTACCTCACTCTGCACATTTCCCATAAAAACAAGACAATTCAAACAACAGCTACAAAGGCCTCATGCACTGACTTACAAAATGAACCTACCACATGAAATAGCATCATATTTATGATTTTCACCAAAATAGACAAATAAATTCTACCAGATAGTTTAGTGATTTCCTTAGCATAACTAAATGTCACTGGGAGTGTTCTTTAGTTCCAGATTTTTTTGTAATTTGTGACCAAGTAATACTCTTTACCTGCTCAGTATCTACAGAGATTGTCTTAAAATCTGGCTTAAAAGAAGACTAAAAATTAGCTTAAAGAAGAAAAAGAAACTGGCTTAAACAAAATCAACACATGTATTGACCTTTTTCGGTTTTCCCTACTTCCCAAGGTACAAGAAATTTCTGTGACAATTGTATCTCCCGTTTTAGCAAGGTTTTTTCTTGGCTACTGAGACCATGCCATTGAGAGCTCCAGTGTGGAAACAGACTGTATCCTGGGCGAGCTGACTCACAAATCCACTCCCAAGATAGGTGGGAAAACTGAACTGCAAGTTTGCTTTCCGATGGCACAATTTCTTAACTACCCTTTCCCCAAGAGCATCACCAAGGAAAAATGCCAAGAATATAAAATATGGGTTTGGGTAGTAGTTCGAATTTTTATAATTTTGGTTAGTCCACTGCTTGGCTTCTTTTTGCTTTGAAGATGCTGACTCTATGCTCCTCTGCATCACTGGAGTAAATGGTTTCTTAATATTTTGGGACCTCTTTTTAGTAACTAGAACAACAATAATGAAAATACTCATTTTCCACCCATTTGCATTCCATCTGAGATGCCACGGCCTGTTGGTACTCACTTTTATCCTCATCATATGATCCTCCAGAGCTATTGCTGTATCTTGACTCTAGGCGAGTATGGGCTCTGATGACGTTACTAAACCTTTAAATATAAGAACAACTGTCATGAGGTACTGACGTGTGTGTATGTGCTGCGGCTCATAAACGCATACTATTATTTAGTGGTTGATTTTTGGGCAGCTAGTTCCAATGATGCTTTTCCTAAAGGAATACTGTAAAAATTGTACCCCAAACATTTCTTTTTTCCTTGAGAGGGCCAGTGCTCACTCTCGCTCATAAGCACAAGTTCAAACCTTAAAAAGATAAACATTTTAAGGCTAATGTTTGAATTTAACTAGAAAATTCTAACATTTCTTTGGAAAGAAAATGGGCATGAAACTGAATAACATAAATTCCTTTTTCACATGGTATCCTGCCATATGGTAGGTGGTCAATAAATAATTGCTGAAAGATTGAATATGTGAAAGTAAATAAAATCGGAAATACACAAAAATAGTTTCACAACAAATTCTAGACTTTACTGGCTTTAAAGGTTCCCTTAAAATGATCTGAGGATTTTCAGGAAAAGGAACTAGTTGGGGTGCAATGTAACCAGAGGGGCTCTTTCTGTCTGGTCTGTCTTGTGGCTTAAGAAGTAATAATAATAATTAAAAAAACGGTTGAAGTATGGCTTCACGCACATTATCTCATTTAATCTACTCACTCATCTTTGAGATAAGCATTGTTTACTTGACAAATGAGGAAACAGACCAAGTGAGGTTAAACAGCTTGTCCAGGGCCAACCAGAGGAAGGCAGCCGTGCAGGGATACTTTTAGTGATGTGCTGCCTCCGAGCAGGCAGAAACGGGATTTTAGGACCAAGCTCTCATCACTGGCTCTGTGACCTCGGCCAAGTCCTTTACCTCCTTAGGGACCCTGTTTCCACACCTGCCAAAAAGGAATAAAAATAATACTTCACCATTGATTGTGTTGCGGTTGTGGGAATTTTCCAAAACTGCAAGATTCCATCCAACTATAAGGCGTTAATTATTATATTTCTACCTTGGATTTAGAGAACACTATTTCTCTTCAGGCCACCACAGACTTTCAAAACAATAGCATCTGAATATCATCCAAAGACTTATATAAGGTAGGGCAAAGGTGTGGCTGAGGGGAAGTGTGGGTGAAATGGTACGTCTATATTTTATACAAAATGATACAAGGTAGGTTTTATCATCTTAATATATTTGCAGCCAAAGCAAAGAACTAAGGCTATCTAGAACTATCTGGAAAACTCAAGCCAAAGTAGGTGTGTGGCCCCTACCTTACTGACCGGGTGTACTGCCCTAATTGACAGCAGATCGACACTCTATTTCCCTCTGGAACACTGGAAAATGCAGGGCTATCGTTGTCCTCACCAGTGTATGGAGAAAGAGTGATGCTTCAGGAAAAAGCACTGGATGTGCCATTAAGATGCCTACCTTGTCCCAGGTGTGTAACCTCAGAACACTGCATCGGTGATTTGGATTTGCTGAATTCAGAAATGTATTGACTACAATTAGTATAAAGACTATAATGATTTTGGTTTTATTCGCTTCTTAGATATTTGCAGCAGGTTTTTTTTTTTCCTGTTGACACAGCCATCTTTTCCCCAGTAACTTTGTATTTCAAACATTCTTCATTGTCATATCTTCTGAGATATTACTTTGTGAATCCATAAAACAGAACATCAAGGACATCTGCTTAGTTTCATACAAATCAGGCGATGTAATTGCCAAAATCAGACTGGTACTTATGAAATTGAGAAAGTGACAAACTTATTACCTTCTGAAGAATTCTTTAATCATATTTATGCTGATAAATGCAAAGTTAGAAAGACAGCATATGCGCAGCCCAGACTTCATTCAGCAAGGAACAAAAGGAGGGTGATGAAAGACTTCCACATCTGGAGATTTCCACAGGACAGAGAGCTTCACAGCACTGCTAGCTACTTGAGAATTGTGACATGTGTTGGTTTTACAGTCATGTTCTGGAAAGCCCAGGCAGGGAAGAATTACAGAATGGGTGGCAGTTCTTCTCTTTCCCTTTTTAAGCTAGATGTAAAGGAGTGTTTGGTAGAGTTTACGAGGCTAAGACGAACTGGACTGTTCTTATTCTGGAGAAGATCGAAACCACAGTGCCATGAAGTGTAGGCTTGGCAAAGAAAAAGTAAAAACTGACTCCCAAGAAGAAAACCTGTTATTTCCTTTTGCTTTCTTGGGTTGGAGAAAATAATTTGGGGTCTGGGCCCTGGAGGAATTTCAAGGATTAAGTAGACCGAATAGTCTTTTAACATCAAAAGCACACGTCTTAAGAAATATATCATGAAAATGGCTCTGATAAGAGAAAAACTAGTAGGATCAAATGTTTCCTTAAGTTTTATCTTGCTGATTTAGCTCAAATTAATGCTGAGGAGACTTTCTGTAGATTACTAATCTCTATCCCTGTATCAACATAGATCACCAGAAACTTCTACAGCGGAAGTTTATTGCTTTTAGTTCCCTATGAAAAATCCTTTCATGGAACTACAAATTTATAAGATAGGCTTTATTACGGGTTGATTTATTGCAAATACTTACAGGGTTTGTTCTGCAAATTTTAAAAACTGCTATAAACTGCTATTTTAATAAAAATATGTGATCACTTTGTTGTTTAATTAAAAAAACATGATATCCTTCTTAGAGTTTAAGGGTACTTTCTGTTAACAGCTTCCGATAAATCAGTTTTTCTTTTTGACACATTGGAAGTTTTAAAATTTTCTATATTTTTCTTTTTTACTTGGCTATTGAGGAACTCAAGATTAGGTTAATATTAACTGTTAGTAGCTTTCTCCTTAGTCAGGACTTTTGACACAATGACTTACTCTCCCCTTCACTTGGCTCTTATTCTTTTGCCCTTGTTTTAATGGTTCTTTTACTATAAGCTATCTGAATTTTTTGTCAATAGGTATGGTATTATTAAATATTTCTGAATTACATCAAAGAACTATAAATCTAGTTGTAAAGAACATGGCGTCCAGGCGGCTGCTTTGCACAACTCCATGGCGCCCCCTGGAGCCCAAAAATGTATTCTGGTAACTAGTACCCCCAGGAGTTGTGTCACCCAGTAGCCTGGTCAGTATTTCTGACCAATTATCTCTGTAGACTCTTTGTCTTCAAGGATTGTAAAGAGCAGAGTAAATAACTGTCTTCTGTAATGGGGTTCATGAGAGGGAAGGAGAAAAGGGGGGCTGGATGGTGTTGGGGCTGTTTCTCCAATTTTCACTCACATAATGAAAAAACATTTAAAAAATGCCTACTACGTGCAGCACAGTAGGCTAATGATTGAGGATACAAATATGTGTAGGAGATAGATGGTTTCTGCTTTCTAATAATTAAAAACTATAAATAAACATGACAGAGTCTACAAGGAAGCAAGGGTGATAAGTAGTTTGAAGAGAAAAAAGGTATTTTAGTCTGAGGGCATAATCTACTTCCATAGAAAACAGAATATATTAGAGAAATAGTGTAGCTGGAGTATAGCGTCAATGGAATAGTGATATCCTTTGGGATAGAATATTCATATAGGTATGATCATATATATATATATAAATAGACATAGTGGGTAAGAAAGAAGTGTATGAATATGTATAAAAAATGTGGGTATATAACTGCATCAGGTTTTCCAATGGCCAACAGGGATGCGGTGAGAGAGGAAGAAAGCAAGAACTAAGAGAGCCTCTCTGAAAGATGTTCTCTGGTCTCAACGTTATAGAGATAACTGGCTTCTTCATTTCAAGGGCCAGCACTAATCACTTAGGCAGGCACTCAGAACTCTGGTCCTAAAGGGGTCTTTTTAGTGTGATGTTACTATATAGAAATGTATCACCCTCCTACCCTAAATAAAATTAAAATGGAAAATTCATACTAGACAATAAATGGTAAAGAATGTTATACTCCAGCTAGAAAGTAGAAATCTCTTTAGAGAAATTGTGATTTTTTTTTTCTTTGATGATGAAGATTGGCCCTGAGCTAACATCTGTTGCCAATCTTCCTCTTTTTGCTTGAGGAAGATTGTCGCTGAGCTAACATCTCTCCCAATCTTCCTCTGTTTTAAATGTGGGATGCTGCCACAGCATGGCTTGATGAGCAGTATGGAGATCTGTGCCTGGGATCTGAACCTGCAAACCCCGGGCCGCTGAAGCAGAATACATGAACTTAACTGCTATACCACTGGGCTGGCCCCTAATGTGATTTTTTTTTTTTTTTTTACCATGAGGGAGTTTTCCAAAGAAGGTACTAGCAAATATAGATTTAAAAAGTAACATGTTAATTAATAATCTTGTACTGTCACTGATGTATGGAGAATGAAAACTTTTATCCATTTCTGAGAAGGGAAGAAAGGCCTTTATTAGAGAACAATAAAGGACAAGGTCTATAATTCATGATCTACTGGGTTTGGACTTTTAGTCTGAAGGACAGCTCATAAGGATGAGCATCTGCCTAAAGGCAGTGCAGCAACCCAGTAACAAATTTACTGAGGAATTTGATAAGTCCCTGAACTAGAGAATGGGCCTTCAGAAGCCTAGAGGCAGTCAGCCTGATGTCAGAAAATCTTCCACCTGCAGCCCCTGCCACATTCTCGTGCACAGGATGAAATCCCAAGGACCCTCATGAAGCATGCAGGGCCATTACAGGTTAAATAAATTATTTTCACTATTTGATCCATTAAATTTTCTCCAGTATGAATTTGTGAGTATCTCGTCCTTGTTACTAATTTCTTAAGTGAAAGAGCTCTCCATTACTTTTCACTAGAAAATGCTCAGCCTAAGGAGTTTTCAACACGATAAGAACCACCCTAATTTTTTTTTTTTGAGTCCTGTTTATCTCTTTTGGTTTGTCTCTCCGCTTTTCACAATCAACTGCAGGAAATAGTGATCCATATTTTATGCACTTATGAGTAGTTCCTAGGCGATGGGAAGGCAGAAATATGGGCAAGAGAAATATTATCATTAAAGAGCTAATGGGAATGGAATTGAGGCTTCTTTTAGCAGGCAATGACAGTTTTCTTGGTTAAACAGGACATGACAAAGTAAAGGCAAAATGAGAATGATGTTTCGTAGAACTCACCTCAAGACAACCACTCTATCTCTAAGGAATTAGTCAACAATCAGAATTGAAAATTTCACAGGGAAATTCCCTCTAATTCCAGATGGTCTGTGCCCACTAGCAGAATAACTAGTGATTTTTATTTAGTCCTGGGTTAAGTAGGATTCAGACACCAGAACAACATCCCTCTTAATCTTTCTCTTCTCTGGCTTTGCTCAGGAAGAAACTGTTATCTTTAGGGATATACGGAGCAGAGTAGGAAAGTCAATCTGTGTTTCTAAAAACAAAGAAGGAATTGTGTGTGTGTGAGATTCACGAAACCCCACTAACTTTTATTAACGCCTTTGTATAGGCTGTTGCTGAAAGTTATACTGGACATTAAGCCAACTTTGTGCACCAACCTCTCATCAGATTCTTTCAATATCTTGCTCTCCTCAGCGTCTGGGAAACTGTCCTGGCCGGCAACCACTGTGTTGCTGCTGGAGGTGGTTCCTGTAGATGGGATTAGAAGAAAGACACTTGAAAAAAATGCACGTGGAGGGGTCAAGCTCAAGTCTCAAGTAATTCCAGGAAAGGATTTCCTGTAAAATCTCATGTTTGAAAGATTCCTTACATCTTCTGCACAATCTCAGACATTCTAAACAATCTTCCAAGCCCACACCATTGAAACGGGAGAATCCCAGACATCTGTTATGGTCAAACCAAATTCCTTAATTCTCTTATAAAGCGAGGCTACAACATTCTTGAAACCCTTTCTTCCCGGCCACTTAGGTAATGAGTTTATTTATAGTGGCCGGCCCTGCTCTTAGCTGCTTTAGCATTTCTGGGTCCAGGAGTTATTAAACTAATGTCAGTGAAGCAAGTCCAAGTACCTAGAGCAGCTGAGCCCCAGGCCACTGCCTCTCCATAGGAACACTGCTCTGGCAGCAGGGGGCAGGGCAAATTGAGGGCATGAGACTCGAGGAGGAGAGAAATTAGAAGGCAGCTACGAAGTTAGGTAAATTGAAGGGAAGCTGGCTTCAAGGAATTTGAGGAGGATAGTATATATGTCACAAAATGACACTGAGAGGCCAATTTATTGAAAGCAATAATACTGTTGGGGGGCATTTTAGTCAACTCTGGGAGAATATCAGTCAAGAGAATCCCATAGATACAGGAAGGAGGGCCCAGAAATGAGATTCCTAAGTGACTGCAGTGTCCTGCCTGAGATCAGTCTAAAGAAAAGAGCTCTGTTGGCATACGAGTACTGGGCCACTGGCTGTTGGTCATCTTTACAACATCATTTCATTAATCTGACAATGCCCTTCAGCTAATCTGAAGTCATCTCTTAAATGAATGTATATGAAAGGGTAAGAAAAAGTATCAAACACACACTCATATCCTTTCAGTGTTCTACATAAAGGAAAATCCAGAGATTCATGACAAGGTGTCTACCCAGTGGCCTTTTCCCTACCAGAGGCTGCTGCCGAGGCCTTGCTGCTGGCCGTGAACCGGTAGAAGGGTGGGTTGTCACAGTGCTGGACAATGGGGTTCACTGGCTCTGTCTGCTGCAGCTCAAAGAGAAGCTCTTCCATGGTTTGAATGGTGTTATTACGGCACAGATATATTGCCACCTTTTTAATCTGAGAAGAGAAACAGGACACAACAGATGTTTTCCAGACCCTTAACCACAAGAATGCTAGGCTGTTGACAGAAAGATGGTAACACGTTCATTCTGATGAACGCCTCATCCGCCAGGAGCTACCATCCTGATAGCTCATCTTTGTTCTCTCCTAGGATGAACCAAGTGTTTGGATTAATATTCACTTCTTTTCACATGCACGTCTGATAGTGTGTGTTAAAGGCCTTATTACCTTTCCTAAAGGCTGAGTTTATGGAAGTTACTTTTGGGGCACACGACTTCCAGCTAAACTGAAAACTTGCCATCTAAGGTCTTATCTTGAGAAGGAATTTTATTTGTACAAACCATGGGGAAAAAAACTGCTAGCTATTTTTGTTTAAAAAGGAATCTAGTCCCCTGCTATTCTCTTCTCCCCTAGAAACAAATGAATTTTAGCTGTTTGTTTAGTTTTGAATTTTAAAAATAACTATGGATTGAAGCTCTGCAGTGTTGTAGCCCCTGTAGTCAAACCTGAGGCCTGGAAGCTCCAGTGAGGCTTACGTGGCTCAAAACAGCAGGCAGGCAGGAAATCTCTCAGAAAAACCACTGGCACACAAACGCCAACTGAGTTAGGCTTCTAAAAGGGCTGTCGTTTTGTTGATCATATCACCTTTAAATACAAATACTAAATATCGGGCATCTCAGAAGGATTTCTCCCTGCTTATTTCTCTTTTCTACCATCTAAATTTGAAGAGAAAAACTCAGATATTCTGCATTTTTATTCTGTCTTAAGAGCATCAAGATGTAAACATGAAACATTTTTCTGAGTAATAATATAATGTTTTACTAGCTTCTCTTACATAATGGGTCTGAGGTTTATAGCAGGCAGTTTTTGGTAACTGTTAGAAAAATATCCATGCCTTAATTCATAGGTTTCTGTGTGCAAAGGCTTGGAAAGGGAAGGACAGAGGTGTCGCCAGGACATTGTTGCCTGCTTCTCAAGGGCAGAAGGGAGCTTTTCTGTAACAGCTAGACGAGCTCAGAGGAGAGGAGCGTGACTGACAAAATTTGACATCTCTATTTGACTTGGAGCAAAGAGCACATTCTGACTTGCAGATTGCAAATGGAACCACCAGCAGCAATAATGACTCCTGAAAGTCCCAGGGACACTTACATAGGGCAAGAGAAGTGTGTCACTGCTGACCCCACACAGGCTGATCAGGAACTGCAAGGTGATCCTCAGATTGTTGCTCCATTTCTCGTTGTTGGCTAAAGCATTCCAAGCATTTTCCATTTCTGGTCCAGGAACTTCATCTCCATACTATAACAAACGAAATAAAAACTGGCTCAGAAGACACGTGGGAAAAATGTGAGGATGGAGAATATCTGATTAAAAGTTGTTTTAAGGGTCACAGCCATCTCAAAATCATAAGAAAGAAGAAACATGGCCATTCATCAGAAGGATGCCATTTTCTAGCAATTTATAATGCACAAATCAGTAATGCACAATACTTAACTCATATGATTTCAAAATGTTAGGCTTCTTGTTTTTATTTTTTGAATTGTGTTAAAATACACATAACATAAAGTTTACCATCTTAACCATTTTTAAGTGTTCAGTTCAGTGGCATTAAGTACATTCATACTGTTGTGCAACCATCACCACCGTCCATGCCCTATTTATGTGATTTACAGTGATAAATGCCACTTTCCCTGGGTTTGCAGCACGGGCTTTGATTAACCCAGGGTTTTCTCGGATGATGGAGCCGGGCTGTTGAGGCTTGTTTCTGCTGAGTTTACCTTGGCCGTCATGTACATGAGGTTATTCAGGACCAATGACGTAGCTTCCGGGGAGCCCCAGCCATTCCCTTTCAGCCCATGAGCAGCGGTCACTTCTCCTTCCCGGTCCTTGACATCGTCCTCTGGGCTGCTGGGGCTTGACCCCGGGAGGAGAAGCCTGCTGTCCACCAGCTCGATGTTGTGCAGCCAGGGCAGCAGGTAGGTGAGCATGATCTGACGGCCATTTGGGTGCGTCGTGGGGAATCGCTGGCTTACCTCTAAAGAGTGACGGAGAGCTATACGTTATCTCATCAAAAGAAGCTAAAAGAGTAACATCAACTGACAGGTTGAACAGTGCCTTCCTTTTACAAGGCACTTTCATATACAGCAGCTCTCAAGGCCACAAAATCTGAACACTGAGGCTTGTCCCCAAGCCTCTCCACACCTGGTGTTCTGTGGAGGAAAGTGAGAGCACACAACAGGAAAGCACAGGCTTGGTGAAAGTGGCACGAGGGGGAAGGCCTCACACATTCAAATCCACTGCTAGTGGAAGAGGCACATTAGCGTGGACAAAACAAGGGACTTGGACTCAGAAGGACATGTGATCAGATCCCAGTTCCTCACGTACTAGCTGCATGAGACTCTGGGTTAGCTACTTAACCTCTCTGTTCCTCACTTTCCTCATCTGTAAAATGGGGCCAATAGGGTCCCACATTGGGCTGTTGTGAAGATTAAAAGATATCCTCATAATGTATATAACAGGCTCAGCACAGTGCCTGTCATCAAGCAGGCTCTTAATAAACAGTGGTTAACATTATTATAACAATAACCATTCTGTTTCCACTGCACCAATATTTTACAAAGTGTCTTCCATGAACCATTAGCTGTTAAAAAGCAAGAGTGAACCTCTAGGAATAACAAACCCAGGGTGTGGACTCAGGTTCATGGTGTCTACTAGAAAACTGTCAACTATGTGGGAGGTGTGCTCCGTGCCGCACTTTGTTTTATGAAATAAGTGAACCAAAAGGGTAAAACTACATGTCCAGCTCAGTCATTTCACCCTTACTTTCTCTGCTAGCATTTCTGCATTGTTTCAATGCCGGCAGCACTTAATTGTATAATCTGAATAAGCTTTCTACAGAAATAAAAGCACAGCTTCATGTCTATGCTGCAAGCTCTGAAGTAATCTCTTATTTCTAATCTCTAGAGAAGGAAGGGACATTAGAGAGCTTGGTCTGATGCACTTGTTATTATCCAGGGTGGCTTGTAATCTCATTTAGAGAGCTGATGTCTGCTAAACAACAGAGGAACATGGATGCCAGGAATTACACCAAGATAATCCACTGGATCCCTGAAGCAGCAGCTTTAACTGATTTGGTCCTTTTCCTAAAATTACAATTGTTTTTTTTTCTGAGGAGGATTTGCCCTAAGCTAACATCTGTTGCCCATCTTCCTCTTTTTGCTTGAGGAAGATTGGCCCTGAGCTAACATCTGTGCCAATCTTCCTCTATTTTGTATGTGGGTCACCACCACAGCATGGCTGCTGCCTAGTGGTGTAGGTCTAGGCCCGGGAACCGAACCTGGGCCACAGAAGCAGAGCGTACAGGACTTAACCACTAGGCCACGGGGCCAGGCCCTACAATTGCAATTTTTTATTTTGAAGAATAAGAATATATTTAACGCTATGCCACAATAATCAGGTAATGTTAAGCTGTTATATTTCACAGAGGTCAAAATTTACTTAAGTTCTAAACTTTATGGATGTGATGACTAATATGAACTTTTATGACACATATTCAGACCCTTATAAAATCAGAACATTCATATATTCCAACATACTGGGCCTTTTCTAGGTGCAAGCTACCGTGCTAGGCACTGTGGAGACAGCAAAGACTAACGATTTGGTTCCTGCCCCTGAGGAGGAGGCTCTGAGACTTGTGGGCAAGGTAGAAAGTGACAAATGACACAAGAAAGGCAGAAACAGAGTGCTTTGGGGGTTTAGTGGAGGAAAAAGACTTCTGGTTACAGGGGCCGGCCCAGTGGTACAGTGATTAGGTTCATGTGTTCTACTTTAGCAGCCCAGGGTTTGCGGGTTTGGATCCCGGGCGTGGACCTACACACTGCTCATCAAGCCATGCTGAGGCAGTGTCCCACATACAAAATAGAGGAAGACTGGCACAGATGTTAGCTCAGGGACAATCTTCCTCACCAAAAAAAAAAAAAAAAAAAGACTTCTGGTTACAAAGATTCAAGGCACTTTATGACAAAAGAACTACTTACACTCTACTAGAAAGGATCAGGACTTTGGAGAGGAATGAACTTTTCCAATCACAGGGAGAACCACTATTAAGAACACCTGTTGTCTTTTAACAGTAGTATAAAAATCAATAAACTTTTTGTAGCAATGATCACTTCTAACATCTTACAGAATTTGCTTATTTATGATGTTTATTACACCTTGTCTGTTGGACATAAGGTCTGAGAGGGTGGGGATGTCTGTCTGTGGTACCCCAGGCAGTAGATCGGGGCCTGGATTGTAGAGGTGTTTTTGAAGGGAGAAGGGGAAAAAAAAACACCAGACATGCAAACATCCCTCTCTTCACCCCTCCAGAAACAAATTAAGTAAAACGTGAGACCATGTCAGTGGGATGCTCTCTACATTTTCCAGCTCCTTTGGGAGGGACTTGAACAACTTGCCTGGCTACTTACAAGGAATTAAGTCATCTGAAATTATAGGCAATAAACATCTCACCACAGGGTTTTTAATAGTAAAGGCAGTAAAAACAAGAGCTAGGAATCTATTATAACCTCCTTATTTTTCCAGGTTATTTTTAAAAAAATTATTCCTCATAAATCAAAATAGCCAAAAGGTCAATTCTTGAGGAAAACTTAGGTTGAACCTGCTTGCAACTCATTATATGAGCTTCTTTTCTTGTTAAATTTGCTGTACTATTTATCTCCTCTCTCCTCAACTGTCAGCCTCTCCTCCTTACTAGCTTCCCCCTCTTAGCTAAGAAATATGCTCAAATCTCACTCATCCTCCGACTCTGTAGCTCTGCCTTCTCTTTTTTTTCTTCTTTCTCAGCCAAGCCACTGAGATCTGGAAACTACTGACAATTACCAATGAATTACGATATCCAGGGGGTAATTTTTAGACCTTATCTTCTGGGATCTCTCTGCTCCATTCCAGGCTGTGGACTCACTTCCTCCTCTTAAATCCTTTTTTCTCAAGGGTTTCTGAAACCCACCTTCCAGGTGTTCCCATCCTCTCTGAACATGCCTCCATTCCCTCTCTGCTCCCTCACTCTTCCGTGGCCTGCTCCTCAAAAGTTGGGCATCCATGTTCTTTCTCTCACTCTGTGCTTTCTCCATTTGTGATCCTACCTGTTCCCTTGCTTCTATCCCCTTCCATTCCGTGAGTCACTAGTGCTGACTCCAGTTTCTCTGTACTACATGGAGAGGTCCGACAGATGCCTAAATGCAACATCCTAAACTGAGCTCATGATCTATGTCTCACCTTAAACCTCCTCTTCTCCCTCATAGCACACCAGGTACTCTCTTCTGTGCTCTCCTCAGAAGCTCTTGACTCTGGTCTCTTCTCTCCATTCTCACTGAGATGTCTTGGTTCAGACCTTCATAATTTCCTCCTTGGCCCACTATCATCCTTTCTCAACTGGTCTCCTTTAGTCTGGATGTTCTCTAATCCATCCTCCACACCACAGCAATCTTTCTAAGATGCATTCTGATCTTGTCACCCTCTCCTCTAGTTTGAAACTGATGAGTGGCTTTCATAACCCAAGCGGCTTGCTGAGAAGTCCTCACCTGTGCACAGGGCACTGAGGGGGTTTCAAGGAGCACATATAGAAGATCACTAGCCTGCAAACCCCTCAGGGTCCAATACAAGGCCTTCCGAGATTTGACTTTTGCCTCTGACTGTCCATGACCATCTCTAGTTGTCCCCCTTCCCTGCATGTTGTGTTAGCCACACTGACCACTATATAATCTCTCAAATGCATCATGCTATTTTATACCTCTAAGCCAATGCATATGCTATTTCCTTGGTCTGTTATGCCTATTTACTTGCCAACTGTAATGCCAACTACTTGTCTTCTTTGCAAATTCCTACTCTTCTTTCGAACTGCAGTTCAGACATCAACTTCTCTGGAAAGCCTTTCCTGATACTCCTGGCCCAATGACTGATTACTCTCTCATCTTCCATCTCATACACAGAGTGTGCTTTTTTTTTGAGGAAGATTAGCCCTGAGCTAACATCTGCTGCTAATCCTCCTCTTTTTGCTGAGGAAGACTGGCCCTGAGCTAACATCCGTGCCCATCTTCCTCTACTTTATATGTGGGACACCTGCCACAGCATGGTGTGCCAAGTGGTGCCATGTCCGGACCTGGGATCCGAACCGGCAAACCACGGGCCGCCAAAGTGGAACGTGCTAACTTAACTGCTGCGCCACCGGGCTGGCCCCCAGAATGTGCTTTTTTTATTGCACTTGCTGTACTGTATCATAATCATATGACTGCCATCTTTCTTTATTACTAGACTATAAACCTTTGATGGGAAAGACTGTTTTATTCACTCCTGTATTCCTAGGACCCAAGCACAGTGCCTGGCATATAGGCGATACTCACATCTTGGTTGAAATGAATGAAAATAAATTTTAGTTCTCTGAGAAGAGAATTAATTTATCAAAAGGCTTTTCTTGAGTCCCTCCACTGTTTCAGGCACTCTGCAAGGATGTGACTAATGCTGCCTCAGATAGATGGAGTAGTTTTCACAGTAGAAGTAGATTTTAAATTCTATCTTAAGGAAGGTTGGGAGTTAGGGAGAAGGGCCATTTCCAGCAGAGAGCACAGCATCTACAGAAGCAAGGATTTACAAAAAGGCCTGGCACATTGGTAAAAGGCTAAGTGAGACTGGAGTAGAGGATTCTTGGATGAAAAGGTGGAAAGCAGGTTTGGAAAAGCAGGTTTGTTATAGGTGAAAGAATTCCAATTTTACAGTACTGGTTTTGGAGGAAGACATCTAGGGTTTAATTTTGGCTTGGCTGCTTCCTAGTTAGACGATCTTGAGCAAATCATTTAACGTCTCTAAGCCCTAGTTTCTCATCTGTAAATAGGGATGACAAAGTAGTGCTGGTGGTGGCAATAATTCCATGCCAGGACTGGGCTCACGGCTTGTTTATTAGCTCATTTTAATCCTCACACTCTATCAGGTAGTTATTATTGCAGATAAGGAAATGGAGTTTAGAGGTTCTGGGACTTGTCCAAGGTCAAACAGTGGGTGAACGGCAGGGCCAGGATGAACCCAGGCTGCCTGACTCCAGAGCCTCATTTCTAACCACTACACTGCTCATGGGGTTGTAGAGATTAAATGATAAATGAAATGTATCTAAAGGGCCTAGCATAGAGCCTGGCCCATATCAACCACTCAATAAATGGAAGCTGTTCTTATCAACAATTATTTTCAGGACAATTGGGCAGAGAAGCTTGAGTTGAGAAGTGCTGGACCTATGTGGTTTTGCACAGCAGATGGATTGTAGTGTGGGGGACTGTAGTCAGGGATGTTAGAGGCAGTGGTGGTATGGGGGCACTGAAGAGGATCTGGACTAAGGCACTGGTGACAGAGATGGAAAAGGAGGATGAATTAAGAGTCAAAGTCAGCCTCTTGACAAGGTGCTAAGGGAGCTTAGGCAGGAAGTTAATTGACATGTAATTCTTTAAAAATGGATTTTCACAAAAATTATTCACAAAGATTGCTTGTAAAGATGTGCAAAAATTAAACTCTCAACAACTTATATATTTAGCAACATACAAGCTACAAAACACCATCATTGTCACCAGCAAAAAACAACTTACAGCGATTATATCTATTAGAAGTTATACCATCCATATTTAATTTCTTTGGGAGATTTTACATATATAATATATGTAGAAGTATTATCATTAACCTAAGTATCTTCACATTTGTCCTATGTTTATTTATACCTAAGTTGTTTTAAACATTTTTTTATATTTAAAGATATTCAAGAATTTACTTGTATATGTAACTAGACTTAGCCCCAAACAATTTTGATTTACAAATTTAGCACCAATAATTTTGACTCTAAAATTAAACTAGAATTTGAAAAGATTATGTAGAGCAGAAATGATCACACACGTCATTATTAGCTACTGCACAGTACCTGAGAAGAGTGGGAGAGTGAGCTCAGGGTACATCCTGGCCAGTTCGCATGACAAGAGGGCTAGTGACACACTGTAGAGGGGTGGCAATGGGCCGTGTGTTCCATAGAGAATACTGCCAGGTCTCTGTTCAGCTACTTTCTTCGAGTATACAAAGAGCTTTGCTTCAAGGATCTATAAAGAGGTAGGAAAGTAAGAAACAGTATGAAAAAACATTGACTGGCTATCTCAGGAGTACAGCAGTCCCCCATTACCCATGGGGATATGTTCCAAGACCCCAGTGGATGCTAAAACCGTGGATAGTATCGAACTCTATATATACTATGTTGTTTCCCATATGTACTTATCTATAATAAAGTTTAACTTATAAATTAGGCACAGTAAGAGATTAACAACCATAACTAATAATAAAATAGAACAATTATAAATGTACTGTAATAAAACTGACCATAGATCTTAGCAATCTCAGCATACAATTTTTTTCTTTCCTTACTGAGTCGAAAACTTTTACCTTTTCACTTAAAGGAAGCACTTTACGGCTTCTCTTTGGCATATCCAAATTGCCGGCATCACTACTCTTGCACTTTGGGGGCATTATGAGGTAAAATAAGGGTCACTTGAACACAAGCTCTGTGATACTGCAACAGTTGATCTGATAACCGAGATGGCTCTGAGTGACAAATGGGCGGGTAGTGTATACAGCTGGACACACTGGACAAAGGGATGATTCACATCTTGGGTGGGATGGAGCAGGACAGTGAGAGATTGCATCATGCTACTCAGATGTCTTGCAATTTGAAACTTATAAATTGTTTATTTCTGGAATTTGCCATTTAATATTTTCAGACCGTGCTGGACTGCAGGTAACTGAAACTGTGGAAAGCAAAACCATGGATAAGTGGGGACTACTGTATTTATACTTAATAAAGGTTTTTAATAACAAAACTAATGAATGCATATTTTAATATAGGATTAAAGGTAAAGCATCAGTTAATTCCTGTGTTTACAAGATTATGTAATTGTTTTCTCACCCTTCAGATCCACTGGTGATATGCAGAAATAAATAAATGCATATCAATAAACAGAAATCCAGTGATCAACTATCATTTCTATTTTCTGTGCTCAAGGATAGAAGTTTCTATGTAAGTACATGATACGTGCCTGCATGAGCTGCATGGAGATTTCATAAATCTCTCTGTTGGTGTCAGAGGCCTTGAATAGAACAAGGTTTAACAAAGTCACTATGTCGAAGGGATAGTTCCTAAAAAAATAAACAGCATAGTTTATAAGACAGCCTGGCTAGTAATCTTGATAAATCATTCTCTCTCAAAATTTTAGATGGCACATTGACCTCAGTCACACTTATTAATGACATTCCCATGCCCATTTGGCCATTTTCCCCCCACATTTTTTTGCTGTTTATTAGTAGATAAAGGGAAGTGGCTCTATTTTTGTTTAAATATTGTCACACCAGGATAAACAAACACAAAAAATCTTTCTAGTGCAAACAGATTTTAATGAAAACCAAATACAAGCAGCAAGGACAGAAGACTATATGACTAAATTTCTCAATAGTTCACTGACAATGTTTTCATTTAATCCATCTAAATTTATTAAGCACCAAACATACACCAGGAACAACTGCAAAGTACTAATGATACTAAGTTAGTAAGGCTGGTTCCCGTCCCTAAGGGAGGCTTACAGTATAGTTAAGAGACAAACTGCAGTCTAGTGATGATGAATGCTGTGATGGGAGTATCCATAGCATGCTACAGAATCCTGACAAGGGACACCTATATCAGACTTGGGGTTAGGGAAAGTTTTTCCAAAGAGGGAACAAGTAGACGGAACCTTGAAGCACCAGGAGACATTAACCAGGCCATGGAAGAGTAGTATGGGGACTGTGCTAGGCAGAGAGAGCAGCATTTTGAAGGATTATAAGAATGAAACAGCAAGATACCTTCTGTAAAGGAAAGAATCTCTGTGTAGTAGACTGAGTGAAAGATATAAATAGAGAAACAGAAGGAGATGGGGATTAGGTGGTATGTGGGTTCAGAAGATGCCCAGCCTATGGACTTCATCCTAAAAGTTATGGAGATCCTACAAGATGTACAGTAGGGAAGTGAGGCAATGATGTTAGCTTTTGAGAAATCACTCTGCTGTTTGGAGAATGGGTTGTAGAAGGGTCAATATTGGAAGCTGTTACAATAATCCAGAGCAGAACTGATGAAGGCTTGCATTAGGGCAGGGACGGTAGAGACAGAAGGGAGGAGATGAATCTGAAAAACACTAAGGACATAAAATCAGCAGGATGTGGTAATTGATTGTGTGTGTGGGATGGAAGCTAGGGGAGAGTAGGAACGTGAGGAATGGGTTATGTGGCAATTAGCAGTATAATCTCATGGAATATGGAGATTAAATCCATTATTTTCCTTGCTACATAATAGTATTTAAAGATGATTTCTTTTTTGTATGTATTTTCTTAGTCTAGAGTGTATAACAGGTCATAAATAGAAAACTCCTGGTGAGATAAACAATTAGTGAAAGGTGTATACGTAGGTGAGTGACTGATGTTTATTTTGAGGGAAACTTCAGACAGCAGAAGATAGCTTAGAGGTGAAAAAACATTGTTTTTCCTGTGGGTTCCTTTTTTGATCATATATAATTACATTGTCTAAGAAGTTTTGTTTTAGAAGAATCACCCTTCTAGAATGGCATAATCCTACTATGAATATGTGCCCATCTTACAGCAAGTTTAGTGATAGATTATAGTGAGAATTGGTTAGACACACAAAAAAGGATTTTTTTAC
This sequence comes from Equus asinus, assembly GCF_041296235.1. NCBI lineage: Eukaryota > Metazoa > Chordata > Mammalia > Perissodactyla > Equidae > Equus > Equus asinus. The sequence goes on along the minus strand of NC_091800.1, from coordinate 13,785,884 downwards.
TTTTTATTTTTGATAGTAATCAAATTTAACTTAATTTATGATACTACTAATACATGAATACAATTTTCTTTTGAAAGATTCAAGCAACACAGAAGGCTGGAGGATCTACTCTGAAGATGGTTCACTCGCCTGACTGGCAAGCTGGTGCTGGCTGTAGGGGGGTGTATAGAATAAAATGTGGAAGTGCCCCATCTCCTTTCTCTCCACCAAGGTTAGAGGCAACCACCCGTTTCCAAGTATACATATATAATTATGTGCACCTAAGTACCCCTTCCCCAATACATAGAGTTTCAAACATAAATGTGATTATATGACCTACACGTATTGTTTGGAGATTAGCTTTTTCACTGAACAATGAGGCTCACTTTGTCTTCTTAATAGCTGCATAGTATTCCCTATTATGGGCATACCATAAATAACCACTCTTGCGGTGGACTCTGTGGTGTGGCACCTAGATCTCCCATTCAGGACTGAGGCACTCAGCCCCCCAACTAAAGTGTTGGAGGCTGCTATCTCTGGCTGAATCCCTCTCTGGGAATTGCCTTCAGCCAAAGAGATTTGCCGAGGCCACATCATGCCTGCTCCCCAGCAGCAGCCCCTGTGGAATTGGTCGAGGTTTCTTTCCTCTGCTCAGTCCTACTTCACTTTTCATAGATGTTAATCCCAAGGACATTTCCTAATAAATTTCCTGTACTCAAATCTCCATCTCAGAATCTGTTGTCTGGGGAATCTAAACTTTGACATGCATTGACACACATTTAAAGGCTATTTTCATTTTTTCACCATTATAATGCCATATATGGTAGTGGTCTAGCAGTTAAGATTGGGTGTTCTCACTGCTGTGGTCCAGGTTCATTTCCTGGTCAGGAAACCACACCACCCATCTGTTGGTTGTCATACTGTGGTAGCTGCATGTTGGTGTGATGCTGAAAGCTATGCCACTGGTATTTCAAATACCAGGCGGGTCACCCATGGTGGACAGGTTTCAGTGGAGCTTCCAGACCAAGAAAGACTAGGAAGAAGGACCTGGCTACCCACATCTGTAAAAAATTTGCTATGAAAACCCTATGAATAGCAGCGGAGCATTGTCTGATACAGCACCGAAAGGTGAGAGGATGGTGCAAAAAAACTGGGCAGGGTTCTGCTGTGCTGTACAAAGGGTTGATAGGAGTTGGAATTTGCTTGATGGCACTAACAACAACAAATAATGCCAAAAACACGAAATGTGCAAGTATTTCTTTAGGACAGATTCCTAAAAGAAGTCATGTAGGGTCAAAGGGCACATTTAGAATTTTGGTAGATAATGCCATATTGTCCTCCAAAATGGCTTTACTAATTTGCACTCCAAAATGATTACTTTTCTAGAACTTTTATTTTTAAATGTACAAAAAAGCATGAGGTTGAGTTGTCAGACGGGAAATTGGGGAAAGCCCCCTAGCTGATGGTGGTGATGATTATAAGGAGTGATGTATATGTTTACTTTGTGCCAGTTACTGTGCAAAGGCCTTTACCCAGATTTGTTATTTAATTTTCCCAAGAAGCCTGTGAGGCTTAGAGAAGTTAAATACTTGACCGAGGTCACGTAGAAGTAGTGGAACCTAGACTCCATCCTGGGTATGTTTGACTCCAAAGAATTCATGCTCTTATCCATAGTGCTATCAGCCTCCCAGACAGCCCACAATAGTACCTTTCATAGCTAGCCTAATTTTGAATTCTTATAAACTATAGTATCTGGAAACCGACCTTTCTTACTGTGAAAGTAGAAAGGAAACTCTCTTCTGAGCCCTATAGTGGTAGAGATGTCTTACCTACATTGCTGTCTCTTACAATGAGATTTAATACATATATCTTTATACATAAGAACACTGGAAAACAATGCTGGAAAATATTGCTGGATCATTGGAGATTCAAAGGCAGTAAAAGGGTAGACAAAAATCTTCCTCTCATGCAGGACTATGCACTTGACTAGGTAATCAGCACATTCAATTAGCTGCTTAAGACTGAGCTATGGAATTTACGTGGAACAACATTGAAAGGAATAATGCAGATACAGAAAATGAAAGAAACCCAGAGAAGGAAGAAATTAGAAAGATCTCAAATGAACGAAAGAGCACAAATAAAATATCTGTATGTAGATGATTAAAATAGGCTTAGAAACTAAATCTTACATCTTTCAGTATTTAATTAGCTGACACAGGCAGTGGAAGGGTAAAAGATAAATAAAGACAGCTGTGGTCATGCAGAATAAAAATAAAATGGTAAAATAAATATGAAAGGTAGATATGATTCAGAAAGTAAACAAGAAATAAAACTATTTTCAATCTGGAAGAGAGAAGATTTTGAAGAATTTGGGAAATACCCACTAGCTCTGGCTTATCTAGAGCTAAATGACAAAGCTCAGGATAACTATGAGGTCTTCTGAAGAGAAACGGATTTTACTAGTTGATAGAGGGGATTACATCATAAGCTTTTCACCTCCAATAGCTACTGAATAATAATAGTATTTACAAGGAGCTTACCATGTGCTAGGCCTTAGGTCAAGAAATTGGTTTTCTTATATCCTAACCCTGTTATCACCCTCACTTTACAAATGAGTAAGCATCTGTAGTAACTTGCTCAAGAGCACACAGCTTGATTAGAGGCAGAGCTGGAATTCAAACTCAAGACAGTACGTTTCCAGACCCCTAATTCCCACACTCTGTGCTCTCCTGAAATATGCCAGCTGACTGACACGACCAGATGAGGCTATACATCGCTAGTGAGGGAGTGTGACTGGGATTCATGAACCATAAACTTCCCTCGTCTTCCTTGGTAATAGATGGATGCTATTCCATCAAGAAATGTGGGGTCTTTACTTTTAAGAATTCAAGTTTGCTGGGCCTGATTCAAGTTAGGAAAGATTTATAGAAAGTTAACAAGGCAAAACAGACATACCACAATGATAACAAAAACCACTTCCCAAAATAAACCCAACAAAATTCTTAAAAATTAAAACTTTGATCTTGTATATAATTCTAAAACATCTATTAAACATATTTTAGTAGTACGTAGGAGGGTAAGAGTAAAAACAATGGAATTCTTAAGTATTTAATTAAATATGAAGAGAATTCTGTTGAGTCACGATATTGACTGGAAATGGCCTATCTTTTAACACACAGTACACTATTTACCTGGATTTATAACCTTGGAAAGCCATTTAATCTCTTTCTCAGTTTCCTTATCTGTTCCATATTAATATAATTTGCAGTTGAGGGGAACGTCAATAAGAACATGCACAGAAGCCGAATAGTTATTTGAACTAATGCTGCCTGACAGGGAGCTATTTTCTTTTGTGTTAAATTATAGTACTGAGCTGCATTTAATAGCTTTTAATCAAATATAAAACATATTTTATGAAAAATTCTTCAAAATTATTATTACCAGTTCTACCATCACTTTCTACTTTTGTCCTTACTTCCCTTGGTCCAGTTCAAGTTCCACTCTGACTTCCAAATCTCTCATTATCACCAGAGTCATATCATAGGTATAGTTACAGTGACAGTTTTGACTGGAGACCAGCAAGTTTACAACACACACACACACACACGAGTTCATTATAGAAATAAAAGCAACCAAAAGAGAAAAAAGTAGACAACCATTTTTCCATTGTCACAGCTGATGAATATAGGGATTGATATATTAATTATGCAAAAATGGCTAATTTCCTCTTCTAAAATTAAAGGTAGAAATTTAATCAAGAGCATTTTTAAAAATGTTCAATCTTTTAGGTATTTTAAAGTCAATTATAAACGATTCCTTAATAAATGAATCTGCTTATAAACCGTCATATTCCTATAAAAATTAATCCAGTATATGAGCATTCCAATTGGAAAAGGAGGAGGTAATTATTTACTTTAAAAGTATTCTTTGCTTTAGAATATGACTTTTTAAGGGAGTTACTGTATAGATAACTTTGAGAAATTTAAAATGTGATCCAGTTTATATGAGACTTTTCAAGAACATATTATTTCATAATACAAGGTATTTAGGGCTTTTTGAGAAGCAAACTTGCAGAAAAAAAATAAAGCAAAAGCTAAAACGCCAAAATTGCTTTTAAAAAAAGTACTGAAAACATTAGTGCAAAGATTGCTCAAACAAATCTGGAGGTTTGTCTAGACTACACAGACTAAGAATTTGTGAGAAAAGAGAGCAAATTTAGGCCACAGCTGAAACTTTAAATTGTGAACACACCCTGTGGTGAGAAATGACAGAAGTGTTGGCTACTGTCTTGGCAGGCAGGTCACGGCCATGGCAGTGCCTGGCCCTCTAACCTTCCTTCAGAATAGATGAGTGTGGTGAACGTAATTGACGTGCAACATTCGTCTAAGAAACCAAAATAGTTTAGGATAGTATCTTAAAAAATCTACTCTAAACACAGAGGGTTTTATGACTGAATATTTTTGTGATGGGAGGTATTACTGAAATTGAGAGTGTATTGCTAAATTCATAAAACATTTATTTGTGCTCCCTAAGGAAAAAAACTCTAGATTTATTCAGAGGAATATAGTGTGATATTTTATGAGGTGGCCATGCAGTGAAATAAATTTGACTAGGATAGTTCAAACCAAGTTCACTGGGAGAAGGGCAGTGATGAGGGGAATCTGTTATTACTCTTACTTTTGTCAAAGAAATCCATGGTCCAAGTCATAGATTCTAAAGACATTTTTTTAAAATCAAAAAGTCAGGTGAACAAGGGGCCGGCCTGGTGGCACAATGGTTAAGTTCACAGGTTCCGCTTTGGTGGCCCGGGGTTTGCCAGTTCAGATCCTTGGTGGGGACCTGCGCACTGCTAGTCAAGCCATGCTGTGGTAGGCATCTCACATATAAAGTAGAGGAAGATGGGCATGGATGTTAGCTCAGGGCCAGTCTTCCTCAGCAAAAAAGAGAATGATTGGCAGCAGATGTTAATTCAGGGCTACTCTTCCTCAAAAAAAAAAGTCAGATGAACAAAAATTTATTTTTAGAATGTCAGGATATCTGAAAATTAAAATAAAAAAAAACACTCCAGAGAAAGATATTTTTGCAAAAGTGTTATTTTGGTAATAGCCTATAGGTATAAACATTCTTTAGTAATGCTAACATCAGGAAATAAAACCTAATGTGAAATCAGATAGTTTAGATTATATTCATCTGCTATAACTTTTAGGGAGATTAAAGTGTATAACAAAAATTCCACTAGTGAGATTATAGGGAATGAAAGCTTTAGAAATGAAATGTTATCAACTATCTTTATAAAAGAAAGATAATTTTAAAGAGATACTTGTGTCTTTAAATAGCATGTTCCTTTTAGGTTTATTGAAGGTAGACATCTTCTAAAATTCTGTTCTTATTAATTTAGAGCTGTAATAGCTTGGAATTTAAAACGAATTCATTTTTATTCCCTTCATCCAGTAGCTAAAGGTAGCTATTTAAAATGTGACATTTAATTAAAAAGGAAAATCAACAGTTTATATGAGTCTTTTCAGAAATAAACTTGAGCTGCCTTCTCTCAATTCCTAATACATACACTCTTTCTTGGAAATACCTTATGCAATGTGGAGTCTTCATTAGCCCCTTCATCTTAGCTATGAAATTATTTCACTCCATAAATGATAGTGCTGAATGACTTCACTGAATGACTAAATTATATAACTCGGGTGGTCGTTTTAAAAGTACAATCTATGGAACCCAGGGCACCACATTTTCTTTTCTTCTTTTCTGAAGTTTTGGACAAGGGGGATTTAACATTTTTAGGGTTGCTCCCTGGGTTTAATTTGGTCTCAAGATGGCTGAAGGGTTTACAGTTCACACTTGTCACAAACATTTCTAGAAGTTCCTTTAGTTACTTTCATGTATCTTCTCTATCATTTTCAAATCCTGCTCAAATACTTCATTGTGAATGTTTAGGCAATTAAAAAGGATGCTGTAACTACACGCCACTCTCCTGGTAGAATGAGAAAAATCAACGTAGCTGCGAATTTACAGGGAGTAAGATATCTGGTGGTGAAATATAGCCATTTTGTATTTCCTTAGAATTTACTCTGCTCAGATAATTGCAAAACAGTCAGCTCTCAATTATTCATATCATGAAGAGGAACCTTAATTGTACTTGCCTCTGACCATACTTTCCACTTAAAAGAATTCATACCTGCTTCCACACACGGTTGCTATGGCTTTGAAGCAGCCAGATGCAAGTTGGTAGGACCCTGTGTAGCATCGGTCAATTGCCCAATTAAAAAGATTTATTTGGTCAGGATTAAGTTCCAATAGCAAGACAACAACTTCACAGCCAAGTTGATGAACCTGAATACAGGGAGAAAAGCGATTATTCAAGTTTAATTAAAGATTATTCCAGAGAAAGACACAAAATCAAGCTTAGCTACTATAAGTTGGGTAAGACGAAAGTGAAGACTGAGCATTCATCTTGATTAATTTTTATCCTATGTATTCCTCTTTACTGGGATGCGTTACAACTGAAAACTGAAATGTATAAATGAAATTTGACTCAGTAAATCTGTCGTACAGGGTCTTTCATTCTCGATTTTTAACTCAAAAAGGTGATGAAGACTTTATTTGCAATGTTTCTTTTCATATTTAAAATATTTTTGAAAAATACATGTATTTGGTTAAAAAGTTAAATATGCGTAAGGATAGCCTTTATGCACGCAAAGTCTTTTAAGGAAAAAAATCAGAGGGAATATGTTTATAAGGCTTGATTACTAAATATATTGTGTAAAGCTTAGCTGGCAATCTTTTAAAAAGAAATACAGTATCAATAAACTCTTCTTAATCAGAGACTTGTATAAAAAAGATCATCACACTAGATAGAATTAATAAGATCCTTAATCGATGATTCCTGAAGCTACTGTCAAACACTGGATGGGCACATTTGTCCGCCTGAGGGTTACTGTAAATATGCACTAAGAACATGATTACCCTTCAACCTTGTTCCCAACACAGACACAGAGGAAAAGAAGTTAATCTTGTTAGTTTCCTTTCTTGTTTAACCTGAGGGGTGACTCGGGGGTCATAGGATTTATGAGCTTGTTTTGCAGAAGAAAAAGGATGCCTTTAAGGAAGATATGATCACCAGATAACCAGCCCCCAGTGCCACTGAGGCCTAAAAGTCTGAGTACCCAAGGGCTTATCTGGAATGAAAGAAATGTGGATTTCTCCTTTGTTTCTCTGAAACCCCTCCTCCAAAGCTCCTTAGCTCTATAAAACCCTCTGCTTTCTTCTTTTGTTAACAAGAATTTGAGAGAACCTATCCTCCTGCCTTCTCAGTTTGGCCAATTCAGAACAAACCTTTCTCCATCTGCAAGTACCGTGTCTCAATGAGTGGCTTACTGCCCATCGCACATGAATTTGAGATTAAGAGGTTCAGTATCACTTGGAGGCTATATTCTTCTCAGAAAGTAACATTTTCCTGCCTCCTCCTGGAGTTATCCACTCTCTTGCCAGTTGCAACCAGGTGGAGAAGGAAAGAGTCTGGCTTGCTTTTTTTTTTTTTTACTACAGGGTGTGGGCCAAGATGGGAGCAATATTCTAAATGGATGGTCAAACATCATCAACCTAATTCCCCATGGGCTGAAGTAATTAGTAGCAGATAAAAGCTGATGATACTATTGCAAAGGATTCAAAAATATTTCATTAAAAAGTTAGTTCAACTTGAAAAGACAATCAGCAAGTTTTCATTGCACTTTCGAAACTTTATACTGAAGTATAAAATAGACAGTATATAATTCACATGTAAATAATGAGTTATCTTAACTGGACACACTAAAGTGAAAAAACCAGACTACCAGCACTTTTGAAGCTTGCCTTGTGTATTCTCTTAATCACTCTCTTTCCTCCTCAAAAGTAACCACTGTCTTGGCTTATACCACTATTGGTTAGTTTGGGCTGTTTTGAACTCTCTGTGAATGGAATTTTACAGTATATAATTTTGTGTCTGTTTTCTCTCACTCAACTTACGTTTGAGAATCATCTACATTCATTAATTTTCATTGTTGTATAGCATTCTAATTTATGATTACTCCACATTTTATTCATTCACTATTGATGAACATCTGGGTTGTTTCCAGCTTTCTACTTCATAACACGGCTTTGAATATTTTTATGTGTCTTACGTTGCACATACTGAATGTATACACAGGAGTGAAATTGCTAGGTTATAGGGTAAGCTATGTTCAACTTTAGTAGGTAATGCCGATCAGCTTTCCAAAGGGGTTATTTTGGTTTACACTCTCTGTAGCATTGTATGAGAGCTCCTGTTGCTCCATTTCCTTATCTACATTTGGTATTGTCAATCTTTTTAATTTTAGCCATTCTGGTGGATTAGAGGTAGTATCTCATGTGGCTTTAGTTTGCATCTCTCTGATTACTAATGAACTTGAGAACCTTTTCTTATGTTTGTTGGCCATTTAGATAACCTCTTGTAAATTGCTTAAGTCTCTTGCTGATTTTTCTATGAGTGTCTTTATCTTATTTATTTGTTGGAGTCCTGTATATATTCCAGATAAGCATTCTGTTGGTCTTATATTTCAAACATCTTCTTTCACTCTGTGGCTAGCCTGTTCATACTCTTAATGGTGTCTTTTGGTGAATGGAAATAATTAGTCTTTCTTTATGGTTAGTAACTTTTGCATCCTGTTTAAGAAATCTTTCCCTAACCCTAGGGATTAAGATATTCTCCTATATTATTTTCTAGAAACTTTAGTTTTTTAGCTTTCACATTTAGATCTATAATCTAATTTTTTCTTTTTCATGTCTGATATCTTATTTTTTCTATTCTAATGCATTGGCTAGGATCTTTAGCATAATGTTGACAGAAGTGGTGAAAGTGGGCTTCATGGGTCATTTTAATCTCAGGGAAAACTTTCAATATTCACTATTAAGTATGATGTTTACTATAGGTTTTATTTATTTTTTTAAGACACCATTTATCAAGCTAAGGAAGTTCTTTTTTATTCTTAATTTTATTAGGATTTTCTCTCATGAATGGACATAGGATTTTATAAAATTTTTTTTTGCATCTATTGAGATGATTGTAAGATATTTCCTTCTTGAGACTCTATTAATATACTAATGAATTGACAGATATTTGAATATTAAATCAATCTTGCAGTTCTTGAATAATTCCAACATGATTATGATGAATTATCTTTTTTATCTATCACTGAATTTAATTTTCTAATATTTTGTTTAAAGTTTTTGTATCTATGCTCATGAATAAAATTGCCTTTTAATTTTCTTTCTTGTTAAATCCTTGTCAGGTTTTAGTCAAGGTTATGCTAGTCTCATAAAATATGTTGGAATATATTTCCTCTTGAGCTGTTTTCCCTTGAAGGATTTATATTAAGTCAATGCAATTTGTTCCTTAATTGTTGAATTTATCCTTAAAGGCATCTGGTCCTAAAGTTTCCTTTGTGAGAAGAATTTCAATTACAGACTAAATTTCTTTATAACTTATATGACTATTCAGATTTTCTTTTCTGCTTGTGCTGTGTTTTTCTAGGAATTTATCTATTTTATCTAAATTTTTAAATTTATCAGCTCAAAGTTATTTCTATGTTCTCTTTTATTTTTAATATCTGTAGCATCTGTAGTGATGCCCTCCTTACATTTCTGATGTTGGTGAAGTGTGCTTTCTCTCTCTCTCTTTATTGGACTTGCTATGGATTTATTAATTTTATTAGTCTTTTAACAAACTCAACTTTTGGCTTAAATACTCATTTCTATTAATTTTTTTCTCTTCATTAATTTCTACTCTTATTGCTATTATTTCCTTCAGTGTACTTTTTTTGAGTTTAATATGCTATTCTTTTTCTAACTTCTTAGGTCATTGGTTATCAGGCTTTTTTCTTTCTAATATATGGATTTATGGCTATACATTTCATTCTAAGCAGAAGCTTTATTTACAGTCCACAAGTTCAGTCTGTAGTATTTTCATTATTCTTCAGTTAAAAATATTTTCAGTTTCTATGTTATTTATTCTTTCACTCACTGGTTATCTGGAAGAGCATTTCTTAATTATCTCTTTATTATTCATTACTAGCTTAATGATTAGAGAATGTAAACTGTGTCATTTCAATCATTTGATCTTTGTGGAGACTTGTTTTATGGCTCAGTTGGTTGTCAACTTTGGTATATGTTAGTGTTTTTTATCCTGATGCATTATATCGTAATGTGAACAACATATAAACCTACACTTCTGTGGCTGATGTGTGAAGAGATTGTGTTACGAACAATGCTTATACACCTCAGTAACCCAGCTGAGGGAGAACAACCAAGACACTTAAAAACAATGTATTTTTGGCCAGTACTTACTCGTAAATCTTGACAAGCCAGAATGTTGTCAAGCCACTTATATAGGTAGCCATCTGGGGAAAGGCCCACGTTGTCAAACACTGGGCCACAGCACAACACTGCTGACATTGCCTGATAACAAAACACAACAAAACCTGGGAATGAAACCTGCAAAGACCTTATGGTAGGCAACTGACTTTATAAAACATAGCTACCAGATTTATAAATGATGAGGGTCTTTGAAAGCAGTTATTTCCACAAGATTTTAAAGGATTCCTCAGGAGATTCAATAAAGAACACCAGATTCCTAATTTTGGCTCTTTTTATAAGAGTTAAAAACCCATAAATTTAACTTCATGGTCATGCAATTTTATGATTATAACAAATCTTTATGACAAAAGAGTAAGATGTTGAAAACAAAATGACCATTTCACAGTATTTATAAATAAACTTACCTTCAGTGATTTCAAATGAATGAATTCTGCATGTAAGATGAATTTAGCTTTTCAAATTTTGTTTTGAGGACAAATATTTGACTAATGTACTGAACTGACAAATTTGACAATATTTGACTAATGTACTACATTGACAACCTATGAAAAATATGGAAATAAATAATCATGATTCTTAATCAAAGATAAAGAAAATAAAGAAAATAAACTTCAATTCCTCTGAGGGGAGGATGAAGCAAGAGAAGGTAAGAGAAGGGAGATCTTGATTAACTGTCATTAGTGGGTCCAATGACTACCAGGGCCATGCTTTAAATTAGCTCCATTGAGGCAAAAGTCAACCTGAGATTCAATAACTTCTGGTATATATGACAGAGCTGATATACAGTTAATTTTCTCAAGGAAATTAGACTGTAAGGAATCAGGCTTCTGAAAGTTTTGAACAGTCCTAGCAGTGTAGAAATTTATTTTGGGGAGTCTTCTAGGATAGGGGGAGACTAGAAAGGGAATGTGGCTTTTAGCAGGTTTTGAACTTGAGGTAACATATATATATATATCAGGTTGGAAGTTAATTGGCAAGACAACTACTTAAAGGGTAAATAAGCAAAAACAGATAGTTTTCATATAGGAGAAAAATTAGATAAAAGTGGGGGCTTGGAAAAGATTTGCAGCTTGAAATTGTGAGCACAACTGAAATATTTGTATATTTATACATAGCTACCTATTTATGTTTATGTGTATATATTTTGGAATTTTTAAAGTCAGCTTATATATTTCTATACGTGTGTGTTTATTTGATTTTTTTGCATATGCACTTATATTTTATCATATCATATTATTTATTTTAACCTTATTTATTTAAGGCATGGTTGTCAGTTTAAGGAAAGAGGCCATTGATCTGACAAATGTCATTCAGTGAGGCAAAGGTGACCTACCTTTAAGGCACAGTACTGGTACCTCGTAATCTGATGATTTCTATCACTGTAACGATCCAGAGGAGTGAACATAATGCTGAAGGGTCCTGCCCACTGGCTAAACAAGATGAAAAGATGGTGCCTCAGGCTTTGCTGGGGGAAGAGAAATCTTCGGTGGTGAACTAGAGAGAAAAACACAGAGTTAAGGGTCTGCCAGACTGAAAGTACAGTGAATACAGTTTATGTCACTATTATATATAATTCTTAAGTTTTGGGGAAAAGAATAATTTCATTTCCTAACTCAAGTTTTCTTTAGGCAATGAAACATGTATTTAAAAGTCAAGCTTCATTTTCTTTCTAAGTGTATCCTCTTCCTCTCCTCACGTTGCCGTCACTAGCACCTTGTCTCAGAGCGGAAGCAGAGATAGAAAATGGACTCACAGACACTGTTTTCTAATCAATGTCTAGAAACGGCAACACCTTCCGCTCAGCAGCTGCTTACTCACAAAATGTTCTCTAGACTACTGCTGCCTGGGTTTAGGAAGAACTGTGAAATATAATGTATAGACTGTCTACTTTAAACAGGCATACTTTAACCGAAGAAGTCAACTCAATTTAGGGTCATCAGAGATGAGGAGAATTGGTAGGAAGTAGGTTATATAACATCAAAATAATGAAAAAGTAGAAACAGTTGAGTTGTGGCTTTTTGCAACTATGTTCACAACTTTTAATTACAGTAATTCATTTTCCCACAAACTAACCAGCTATTTTTCTTCTCTATGCTTTTATTAGATGAAAACGTTTCACACTCATTTGCTCTGTGAAAAAGAATTCTCTCTCAATAATATTTATTAAACTATATAGAATTCTATATAATGTGTTGATTAGAGAGTATCAAGAGCAGAAATACGCTGAGATTACATGTTCATAGATTCGCACAATCAGACAATGAAAAAAACGAAACCTCTGTGAATGTTCCCTCTGAATTACTTCCTTCCCATGGAAATCACACAGGTTCATTCTTTAGATGGGAACCAAAACAAAGAATAGAAATAATGACAAGCACAAAGCCAAATTTAATGCCTATTGTTCCCTTTCCAACTCTGTGCTGAATCACTACAATCTGTTCCCATGTGTATTTCCAAGAAAATTTCGAAACAAATAAACGATCCCATCCCAGATCTGCATACAGTGGGATTAAAGAGGAAAGCTCAGTAATGAAGAACACAAATGGTTTCTCAACCGTGAAAGGTAACTCGCGGTGATGCGTCACTCTACCTGGAACGCACTGAATCAAGTTGGCGACCATCGCACTGAAATGTGCCCGGATATCTTTAAGAATTTCAACTTCTTTGTCATTTTCAGCTTCTAGGAGCATGCGGGTCAGGTCCACATATTCTAAGAACAAAGCTCCAAGGGCTAATGTATCCCGTTCTAAGGCCCCATTTGTGCTGGAATAAAAGGAAATTAAACTTTCAGATGGTTAGTCATTATGTCAAAGTAGCACATGCTTCATGGAAAAGAAGATTCACTGTCAGAATTCACACACTAAATTTGTTCTTGACCTATCTGCAGTGTAAATAGGATATGAAGAAAACCCAACAAGCTTTTTTGGACTTTTCTGAGTAAAGGAAAGAGAGGGAAAGAGGAAAGAAAGAAAGAAAAGAAGAGAGTGACGAAAAGACCAGTTTGGTGAGGAGAGATGAACTTGGTAGAATTTTGACCCTACCTGTCACTTATTACACCAGCATCAGCCAAAAGTTCAAAAATTCGAAGTAACTGTAGCCTTAACAAGTCTCGCCGTTCTCGGCGTTTCTTGTTCTGTGTAGAAAGAGATAATACCACTTATAGATGCGGGCAAAACAATATTAATTTTGCTTTAGGAAACTGTATTAAAGGCATAATCTAGTCATTTTCCATTTTCTAAGCATAAAAGACAAAACATATTTTTCTTTCTTCCTAATCCTTGGAGAAAATGCTTGCTATTACAGGCTGTAAGAGAAACAGATCATAAGTGGGTCAATAAATATTTATAAGGTGGAAATATTGAGAACTAACAAGCCTCATTTCCTAGATGCTCCCAGCATCTGTGGAGAGCCTGAAGCATCTGAAACAAGTGCAAGGGGATCACGGATGCTAATAATCTTGCCAATTCTGGTCACAAAGGGAATACTGTTTGTTTTTACTCAAACTGCTAAATTTCTCTGCCACTTCTTATATCGTATCTACTATATGGGAAGCTTCTTTTTTTAGTCTTATTCTTTTTTTATTTTTTATCCTGCTCCATTATAAAGTTTATTTCTTTCAGAGTTCACTTCAGGGAAGATAATGTTGAGAAAAATGCCTCACGTGCCAGATGAAACCAATAATATTCTTTTTTTTTGGTGAGGAAGATTGTCCCTGATCTAACATCTGTGCCCATCTTCGTCTATTTTGTATGTGGGATGCTGCCACAGCATGGCTTGATGAGTGGTGTGTAGGTCTACACCTGGGATCCAAACCTGTGAACCCCGGGCCGCTGAAGTAGAGTGTGCAAACTTAACCACTAATGCCACTGGGCCATCCCCCAAATAATATTCTTGACCATCCAACTCCTTGTAAAAAATAAGCAGACAAACTAAAAACCAAAATTCAATCAATTCAAACCTCCTGCAAAAGAATGTAACATCTTAACATATACATGACTATTTAGTAGTTTTTCTTTCATAAGTTAAGGACAAAATCTTTTAAAATAGGAATCATATTATACTAAATATTCAATAAATACTGAAAAATAATGAAGACAAAAAAAGTTAAAATATTAAGATTCATTGTATGTTGAGGTATTTATATATTTTTAGGGGAAACTACTGGCTTTGATTTAAATTCACACCATTGTCCAAATAAACCAAGGTGTTAATTATTTAAATTCAAAATCTTACCTCTGGTCTTCGTTCCAGAGCTTCTTTCATTAATGGATGAAGTTCTTCTACCAATTCTCTACAGAGGAAAAATGTCAGCATTTGGAATTCATTATTATTGACACCAAACTTGTCATCAACTATATGCATTCAATCCTAAATCATCTGTTCTTTTCACTTTGCTTCTGGCATCAAAATTTCTCCTGGCCTCTCCTTTTCCCAATCACATGGTGAACTAGGTATTGGCCTATACTTTGTATTATGGGTCTTAATCTCAGTGCTCTGTATATAATTTTGGCTCAATACATGTTTGCTGACTTGATTTTGATTTTCTGTTCTGGAGACCTCAATGACAAAAAACCCCCATATGAAAAATTAAACAATATTTTGCAAGTGCTCACTAAATTCAGAACACTTTACAGGCTGTGGGACTGAAGATAAATAAAATTAAGTCCCTGCACAGAAGAAATTTTCAGTCTAATTAGAGCCAAAGAGACAGGTGCAATTACTATGGCACTACCTTTGGGATCTGTGCTCAGGGGACTGACTTACAGTTGATTTTAAAATGAAGTCTTTTTGGAATTTCAGAGATAAATTCCTTTATTTGAATTAAATGATAAATACAATTTATGGCAAGTACTATAATAGTGAGGTTGTCATCAAAACCTTTTTTTCTTCTGTAGTAAAAATAAAAGTTTGATCATGTTAATGTATATTTTGTATTATATATATACATACTTCATCTGTCCCCATTATCTGCAGTTCTCAGCCTTATACCTGCTACTCTAATTATTTGTCTTCTTCAGAAAATAACTTCTGAACTATGTCAAAACAGAAAGAATTATGAGATTTAGCATGTCGCTAGGTATTTTGTCTAGAGTCTAGCTCCATGTCTGAAACCTTGTATTTTCTGGTAGTATATTTTGTGCTTTTAGATATCACCCTCCAGGGAAATCCAAGGACAGGAAGGTAAACTCTATGCCCTTCTGCACTGAGAGAGAGAAAGCCTGCATGCCCTTCCAGATTTCTCCAATACAGATGCTAGAATTTCTTCATCAAAGAAATGGAAATACTACTAATGGTCTCTGTCTAATAGCAACCATCTTCTGAATATTTACTACATGCATTTTTACATTTAATCTTCTCAATAAATCTATAGTTTCTATAATTATACCAATTTTTCTTTTTTTTATTAGATGGATATGCTTTATTTTTATTTATTATACCAATTTTACATGTGAGAGAACTGAGGCCAGAGACATTAAGTTTTCCAGACCCACGTGCCTAGTAAATTGCACAATCTTACCCACCCCTAGGAATACTGAGATGGTAAAATATGCAAAAGAGCCTTAGGTTCTTTGAGAAAGAAGTTAATTCCAGGAATCGTTATTATTATCTTCTTGTAGGATTTCTGTATGATGTTTTTGTCTTGACTAATCACCTAATAACTAGTAAAACACTGGTTAACTGGCACCCAAGTAGTCAGAACTCACAATTACCTTTTTTAAGGATAAAATCTGACTCTATACATGAATAATGCAACAGATCTTTTTCAGTTGACTCTAGAATACCTCATTAGTCTTTATTTTTCAAATAGTTTCTCAGTGATGCTTGGAGCTTTCCCTTTTCTATCTACATTAAAAACTGTGTTTACCATTTTATTTGTCCTTATAGGCTTTCGTTGCTTAGTTAGTCATCAGAGGCAGCCCAAACTAACATTCTATGATCACTTTTTCAAAGGCTTTGATACTGCCTCAGATGGAACGGTTATTTGATTAAAGTTGTGAAATGAGTAAGGAATCCAGAAAGTGAGATGTGATGGTTCTACTGAGGCAGAAAAAGCACCTTATAGAAAGATCAACCAGTATAACAGAACACCCCGAACCTATCAGTGCTTAACCTTTGAGAGCCCGTTGCATAAAGGGCCAATGAGCAGACACTTATTATTTTGATGTTAAAGTCTCTGAGCAGTGTGGCTAACTGGAGATTGAAACTGAATTATCTTCATTTATAGTTATCTAGACAAAGCTTGCAAGTGAGATAAAATCTGAGAGGTAAAATCAAAGTTGCAATGACTAAAAGCGAAATGCGAGGCAGTTGCAAGGAATGCTTGTTACACGCAGGTCAACCAATGAGGACATAAAAGAAACTGCGTGAAGCCTATAAACTCTCCAGGCACCTGCCAACATGCAAACTCACACTGGATTTAAAAACAGAACTACAGAGCAGCAGCATGCATGAATTTAGAACAACACATTAAGACTACTGTACCTGAAAACAAGGGAATTTGTTCTTCCAAATCCTAAAACTAAGGACTCTGTGATTTCAATGCCCTCTAGTCTCATCAAAGGCACCAACTGCTTTAACAGAACTCCCACCGATGGGGTGCCTATGGCCTGAAACAAGTTGATTAAAAGTGAAAAAGACATAACATGATAACTGAGGCTTCCTTTAATCAAATGGTGATTCCATTATAACAGTTTCAAAGTACTGAACCACATCCCAAGGCACTGCCATCACTTCAGGAAAAAAGAAGAAAAACAAAAATAACCCTTAAGTTTTTATACAGCTTAATGAATGCATTTTTCACCTGAGACACAAATTCTAAAGAACATTTTTATTATAGTAGTCTTCTATTTTTTAAACAACTATTTAAATCTACAAAACCATCTTTAACAAGATAATTTAATCAAGGTATGGTTTAAAGGTGAATACTTTGTGGGGAATGAGAGAAATGTGGTATGCAAGACACAAACCAAACTTCGGGCACTAATAAATATAAGTCTATGGTCTTAAGCAAGTTTCTTAACTTCTCTTTATCTTCAGTTCTTCACTTGTCATGGGGGAATAATAAATTATTCACATAAACGCTCTATGGAATTTAGCAATGTGTAGGATGAAAATCTGATCCCATATACTCCAGATGGCAGGCACAGTGCAGTTTGCACTGTGAACTCTAGACAAACAAGCTAAAAAAAAACCTTACAGAATAATTCTTCTGAAGCATGTCATGTCACCTTGTTATCGTAGCTCACTGTACCATCAGGGGTGGTCGCCATTATTTCTGGAGTGGAAGCTCTTAAGTGTCCAGGGCTCATAATGCTAGGTTTTGCAACTCCAAAACAAAGAATAAGGTAATTTCTCCACAAGGTAACATAGTTGTCTCCGCTGCCGGCAGTGCTGGTTTTCTTGGCATTAATTGGGCTACTAGAAATACAGAGTCGAAAACAAGAGTGAAAAACTAAGTTCTGCACTTCAAAGGTCACTTATTAAATAAAGATCCCAGGAAGTGCTCAAAGAGAGTTGAACACCTGTCTGTCAAGGACTGTCTGTACTGGCAAGAGCTGTGTGGACAGGGAATGCCTGTGCTGGATGGGAAGATGAATAGAAGAACTTTATGGTCATTTTCACTAGTGAGGGTCTAAGATTCTATTCTCAGACACTCATATTGATTATTAGGGGAAAAAAAATCTAACTCTAGACAAGAACTTTTGATCTGTTTTTACTCAATGTGAAGAATTCTGTATTAGGAAGTTCAGAAACTAGAGAGGATTATAATATCCCATCTTGTAAATAAAATGAAAATGTAAGAGGGCAAATGGTAAAACAAGCAGAACAGAGGGAAACATACAGATCCCTTACTTTGGGTCTACCAGAGGCATCACTGACTGGAGCCGAGTGAAGGCATATGGCCAGGCGTAGCTGAGGGCTGTGGGGCAGTGCTTGGGCAAGTTCTCCTGCCGGAGGAAACTGAAGAGGCAGAGCACCCAGGGGTCTTTGACAGACTGAGCGAATATCCAGACGTGGGAAGGGCTCTTCACATCGTAATGGCTATTGACCAGGACTGCGTTCCACTCTACCAACCACTGCAGATCCACGCTGTGGGTCAGCGGTAATGTTGCCTGCAGGTGCAAGAGGCAGGCAATGAGTCAATGCTGAACTGGAAGCTATGTGTCCTCATCATGGCTCAGCCTTTAGGCCCTTTATGGCCCTTCTCCTGCAGTGCTTTTCCCAACCCCCTCTGCAACAGACCAAGCTTTGAATCTGAACCACTCCTCCCACGCCTACCACCAAGGACCTTGAGTGTAGTCATCGCCGTTTCCTGTGCTAAACTGCAAGTGGCTGCAGTCTAGTGTTTAAGGACAGGGGTCATATTTTGTACAGTTTTAATGTCACATAGTACTGTGCATTAGTACACAGAAGGTACTCACTAAATACATGTTGAATATTTATATGACATTAGTTTTAAACTTGACCATGGATTTGCCATTTTAAAATTCTGAAGAGTTGCTAATCTCTGAGATTCAAGAATATGTTTTTACCCTGTAATTAGTATTTTTTTCTTTTAGCCCTGATCTTGTTTCCCCTTACTTGGACAGAAATACCTGCCCTCCGACTTAGGGAGATGGCTAACTGCAATCCCTTTTATGAAGGGCATTCTACTGATGATTTTTGAGGTAAGATACCTACTTATTGTTGTCCCATGATATGAAGCCAAAAATAATACATTCTAATACCTTTTGAAAGATAAGTATAAATATATATAAAACACATAAGTTCTTATATTTCATTCTCTTTTAAGTCCAGAATGTCAAAGTTTAAGAGAGATCAAGTTTGAGATAATCTAGCTGCTGTGCCAGGAGAGATGACTGCCTTTCTGTTTGCTAGGCATTTAAAGTGATCCATTTTATCTGCTGGGTCTGTGAGTTCCCATGGGGAAGAGAGCTCCACTAATGGCCTCAATGGTTAATGGGCTGTAAGGGGCACAGCTTGAGCTTTAGAGCCAGAGAGAGGAGATTTCAAGACAGGCTCTGCCCAAAGCCTGTGACCTGGGAAAATTACTGAACATCCCAGAGTCTCTGTCTGCTTAATTTATGGCTTGAGAATGATAATGCTGATCTCACCTAATCTTTGAGATAAGGGATGTAAAAACACCTGGCACAAAGCAGGCACTACCTTCCCCCACTCCTCCTCTCCCCTTTCTGTGCATCTTCCTAAGTGCAGTATTGCTGACCTAGTTACCCTGGCTTAAGATTTTGATTCTGATAAACACAGAACACAATCATGTGAACAAAATATAATCTGCAGGCACATAAGATATGTATGTAAACAATTACATTTGACTCTTCCAGCTCATGTTAAAACAGTTCTAATTTCTAAAAGAAGAAGTAGGACTATTCAATATCACTGTTAAGGTCTGCACTGCCTGGCTAATAGTTTTAGTAATTATGATTATTATTACAACTGTAAACAAGAGCAGGGTTGCTTAAAATAGGGATCTGTGTTCAATCAAAGTTAGAAAAGGCCACGAAAAGTTCACAAATGCCTTTAGGGCTTATATTCATTATAGCTATCTGTCAAATATGTTTGTATTCATTTATAGTTACTTGATAAGAATATGCAAGGGGCATCAGCAATGTGGATTCTGCAAGCAGTCCCAGATCTGCCCTGCCTCTCCTCAGTTATTTAGCTGAAATTAATCCAGGTCCCATTACTGTACTGTACAGCACGAACTTTTAAAAAAAAATCAGATAATTAAAATTAGTTTCAATTTCCCTTCTACTTGTTCAGGAAATTGAAAGCTGCCAATATGCTCTTTAAAAGGAAGAATGTACTTGTGTAGCAGATAAAGCTCTACTAGATTCAGAGTCCAAATAGGGTCAAATCTGGGCCCTAACACTTCCTTCTGTGACGATGGCCCTGCCCTTTAACGTTTTTGAGTTTCAATACCTGTGTGTGTGAGGGTCAAAAAAGATAATAAATGTGAAAGCCCCTTGTAAACCATAAAGTCACATAAATATAAGCTACATATAGGGTTAAGTGTAACAAATAAAGTGAATTAATTTTCTTAAAGATTCCTGAGCAATTCTTCTTGAAACTGCAGTATGCAAAATATTATCTATATTTCTAAGGCTCAAATTTTGTTTGAAATTTATCTGAATGTCTCCCAAGTTAGTAATTGAAAGCTAGTCTTTTTTTCATAAGTACTTTTGTGTCAGTTTATTAATCTGACATAAAACCCCAGAATTCTTCCACATCATTTTATCTCCCTTTTTCAGATAGCTCCAGAACTTGTACTTAAGAACTATCAGCAATGAGGATCAAATGTGTACTTACTGAATCTGAAACTGCTACATGAATAAAACTTTCGAGAATGGAAGAACTTAGCTGATCCATGACATCAATCATAGGCCTGTCATCATCCTGTACAAAGGGGAGGCGATTATTCTCCATGGGAAAATGAATCCTTCCCACCCACCCCACCGCCTTTGTGTAGTACATGAAGCAGAACAGTTTGCAAGATAGTGATAAGGGTTTTCTCACAGAAAAGTGAGTGCCAAGATGGTGAAAGGTAACGGACAAAACTCCCTGGGATTCTGAGTTTAGTCTTTCAAGTTTCAGTGGAAGATAATTAGAGCTCCAATTTCACATTGTACTGAAAAGACATGCATCTGAATTTCAAAGACGCATAGAGATACACACAGGAATCTAAATACCAGTACCATACGTTATTCCCTAATGTATTCATGTTTCCATTAATTTGAAGGAATGGGAACCCTGTAAGAATATGCTTTGCCAGACCACTAAAATGCTAATTACTTAGGTCACTGATCTGTTAAAATAACTGATAAATTGTTGACTGTGATTGAATTTTAGTCCCAAAGAAATTGCATTGGAGATCGACCACACAGTCTCTGCGGCAGCTGTGTTGTGTATAGCTATTTGGTGAAAGAAGCAAATTGGAAAGAGCATAAAAGAAAGTATCTTATAGGAAATTCTTCATGAAATTCTACAGGAATAGTGCGTGTGTGTATGAATATGTGTATGTTTGCCATCCTTACCTATAGAGAAGCTCAGAAATATAAAACTATCTACTTAGAAGCCTTATAAAGGAAAGTCTCGGAATGTCTTTATTCATGTACGAATGAGAATGATTTTAAAAAAGTTGTGCCCGGTCAAAGAAAGCAACATATGAGAAATGTTCTTAACAGTCTGTTGGAATAGCCATTAAGAACATGGGGCTTTAGAGGCATATGTACCTGGCTTTGAATTCTGGCTCTGCCACATCTTAGCTATTGATTTGGGGTGTGCATTTAACCTCCCTAAACTTCAGTCTCAGTGTCTGTACATTAAGGTAACAACAGTACTACTTCTTAGGCTATTGTGAGGGTTAAGTGAAATAATATTTATAGAGCACTTACACAGTGCCTGACACATATATGGTAATTAGTATCATAATTAGAGATTTAATGGAGGTTTACCAAAATATAGCATGTCTTAGAGATCCATTGACCAGATGCCAGAGATGTCTTAAAATATATCAGAAAGCTATCTGAAGAAATGTGAACAGAATGGACTGTGATGAATTTGAAAATCTTTTGTAAAGACAGTAACTATTTCGAGGATCATAAAACCAAGATCAGTGATTTAAAATAAGAAAATGGAAAGTAGCATTTTTCTAAAGAAGCACGTGACATAAAAAGCTGGTCCTCCTTTCATCAATTCATGCATAGAGTGTGGTCACTTATGCTGGCAGACAATGAGCCTTAACATCTGAACAAGGGTGTACAGCACTTCACTGAGTATGGGAGGTGGGTTGGAGCTGATCATGCTTAAAAATTGGCTCACTCCTCCCATCTCAAGGGGACACGTTTTCTTATGATGCCATTATTCTACCATTACTGAGATTAAACAACTTGCAGTTAGCCAGACCGTTTGGTACCGTGATTATTTAAAATGGAATGCATTATTTTCTCAAGTTTATTCTCTAATATAAATGTAATATCTTCTTAATTCGATGTATGCTGAACATTATGATCCATAACCTAATCAAAAATTTTCACTTCTTAACAAAGCACCATCTCTTAGAGAACTAGGAATGGTCTTTTCTGTTGCTCTCAGAATATATGACTTATCTGTTGTAGGTCAAGACTGCTATTTCATAATTAAAAACCCACATGAATCAAAAATTATTTGTTGAGATCATGTGTGACACAAAAGTACATAAAATAGGAATGCATTATTTATAGTTTTTAATCTAAACTTCAAAATTGTTGAAAGAATTGATTTGGAAAATTCGGAAGGATGATCCATACCTCAGGCTGACCCAGGGCAACAAATAAAGCTCGAATTTCCTTGAGTATTAAAACGGACAGTTTGCGTGTGGCCACCTGGAAACTGCAGAGTAAAACCAGAGCAAAGCCTTCCACAGCATGGAGCACACTGCAGTGGGGACCTCGTTCCGACTGTGTTCTGTGGCTGGAGCCATTTGCAATTAGCTGTCATGCAATAAGAACATTCTATATTTAGAAAATTAACAATGGACGAAGAAGAAACTACTATGTGTACATATTTTGGCACATTTAACCTTGTAATATTAAAATAGATGACAATGGCTTAGAACCAGACATGTCTATGATTCATTATTATTTATGAAATATCATAGATCCATTTTTGTTTTTAGATCAATTGTTGCTTTGGAACATCATCGACCGTCTGTTACCTCTGATAAGAAATAACTTTTCTAAGGCTATTAGTATTAATTAAAAACAAAACTGCTTCTGTCTGTACCATTTGAGGTTACACTGTATACTCCAAGTGGCCTAATTTGTTTTTACCTAAATTCTCTATAGACTTTTGGATACTATTAAATTGAATTTTCAAACATTTACTTTCTAATCAGACTCGCCTACTTGTTTTCATTTCAGATTCTAATCTAGGTTTTGCTCGTTTATAAGATGGGTTCTCAAAGCTCCCAAACCACAACCAACTGAGTCTAAAACAAAAGCAAGCCAGACAACAGGACAGATTGCACCTTCAGGTCAGTTTCCCTTTTACAAGCATACGTAAACCTTGTTCTTCTACCTATCCTCTTTTGGCGTGTGAAGAACACGAGGAGAGAGGAACGACCTGAAGCTCATCTCTGAGGTTAGCCGATCTGGGATCCCAGCTCTTCCCTAAATGCTATGAAGCTTCCCCGAGCCTCCACATTCCTGACTCTCAGCTATGCTCTTCTCTAGCCAGACCCCTTTCTCCATCCGCTCATCGCCAATGCCAAGTCACCACCACCCCTGGTTCTCTGACAACACTCCTTCTCAACCTGCTCTCCAAAATCTTATCATTAATTCTTACCATTCAAGATTGAGGCTTTAAAAGAATAGATAAACCACAAGATTGCATTTTATTCTCTATGGATATTAGACAAAACCACCAATATGCTGCCTTGGGTAAAAAAACTGGTGGACAGATTTTGTATATTCATACCCATATCCATCCATATCCAGCTCTATCTCCCTGGCCTATAGTCATTTGCTCTTACAGACAGATTTGTAATCATGACTCTCTGAAAAAACCAACTTTTACTCCCTAAATGGCCTTGTTAATGTTAACAAATCTAACCTGACGTGGCATAGCATGCCCTGAGTTTCTTGGCCATAGTTTATGCAGATGGAAGAACTAAGGGTCACCACTAGGGAGAAAGTTCCCAGGTGGCTGGAAGTAAGAATTCCAAAGGTTCTCTGGGCTGCAACATATTTACATACGTACTACGTAAAAGAACATAAATTGGTGAGAAGAACGTGAAAATCACCTCTGAATTTCGGATTTTGTTGGCTTGATCATAGACTTTTCCTTGAGTTTGTATGACCAGTTTCCACTGGGTGAGCAGCTGGAGCAGTAACTTCAAGGACGAATCAAGGAGTGTGTGATGCATGTCATTGACTTCTCGGAGCAGGAAGTTGGTGAAGCCAAATAGTACATCTTCCCTCCAGTCTGAGAAGTCAACAAGTAAACCCTGAAGAGAGTTTTGTGCAATATGTCGCAGTTCATCGTCCATATGAATAGAGAGCCTGTGAAATGAATAAAAGACAATAAGATCATTTACTTTATTAGCGTTTCTTCTAGATTTATAAAGGAATGTATATAGGTCTCTGCTTTTATTTGTGTCTGAAAAATGGGTCACCCTCCCTTAATATATGATTACATTCTTCACTCAGCTCCCTTAATGTTGATATCTTATATAACCATGGTACTTTAATCAAAACTAAGAAATTAACATTGGTACAATGGTCTTAAGTAAACTACAGATTTTATTTAGATTTCACCAGTTTCTCACTAATGTTCTTCTTCTGTTTCAGAATGCAATCTAAGATACCATATTGCGCTTTGCTGTATATGAGTACTTTTTAATACATGATTGACTACAGAATAAGTTAGTATCAAACCCTACCATTTTAAGGATGGTACTGGAGAAACTAAGGGACTCATCTAGAAGTTCAGTGGAAATGAGCAATCAAAAGTTAGGCCAGGTGTCCTCAATCTGTTTTGCCCTCACAAGGGATCTTTGGTAATGTCTAGAGACATTATTGATTGTCACAACATGGAGTGTCTTATGGCATCTATCTAGTAGGCAGGAGCCAGGGATGCTGCTAAACATCCTACAATGTAGAGAACAACTACCTATGACAAAGAATTATCTGGCCCAAAATGTTGATAGTGCCAAGGCTGAGAATTCCTGAGTTAGTCAACTGAAGAATATCAGTGTATTTGTGCTTTAATCTAGAACATCATAATAATATGAAATCTCAACATTAGTATGGAACATTATAGTTAACATAATGCTTTATACATTCTTTCATTCATTTATTTAATAAGCAAATATTTTTGAGACTCTCCTAAGATTTAGGCACTGAAGCCACTGTATACAGCCATTAGGATATGGAGTTCAGTATGGCTGTGTCTTGTGGGTAGGGTGCTTGCAAGAGTGAGGTGCGGGACAGTGCTGGGGAGGCCGGAGGGGCAGCTCGGTGAAGGGTCTGAGCCTCCCAGGGAGGCAATGCAGCAGGGAAGGGGTTAAGTGTCTGTGCTCTGGAATCAGAATGCCTGGATCAGTGTCTTGCCTCTGCTACTTATTAGCTACGTGACCTCGTGCTAGTTACCCAATCTCTCTAAGCCTCAGAGCCTCATTTGGAAAGTGGGGATAATAACTGTATCTGAATCTCATAAATCTGTTGAGGTTCATTGAGATGATCCATGTACAGTGTTTAGCAACACACTGAACATGTAGTAAGCACTCAGTAAATGTCACCTATTATTATTAGAAGAAAATGACTGTATCTTGAAAGTTATAGGGGAAGTAACATGATTAGATTCACATCTGAGAAAAAAAATAGGCAGGAATATAGAGATCGCCTTGGAGAAGTAACAAGACTGAGCACAGAGACCAGCTAGGAGGTCATTGCAATGACTTGGGCAATAAGTGGAGGGGGCCTGACTCAAGGCAGAGGAGTAAGTAAGGAAGGGAGAGATGGAGATCAAAGATATTCAGGAGACATAATTTCCAGGACTCAGCAGCCTGGAAGTGTTCAGCGTCAGAGAATAAGGTGGCCAAGGCAACGAGGGTCCCCACAAATAGGGCAGATATTATCCCCAACCAATAGAAGAAGAAACTGTGACCCAGAGTGGTTAAGGAACTTCCTCAAAGTCCAGGATTCCAACTGTGACTACTCCTTAATCCAAAGTTTTCTCCATAAACCAAGTCTGGTACAGTCACATAGTTTTGAATAGACAGTATTTCAAAAATGTGATAAGCAAATACCTTTCTTATTCTCTAAAGCATAAAGTACACTAACTGGTCCAAATTTGACAAAATAAACCAGGCAAAAGCTCGTTAATGAGCAGATATATGCCAAGTCAGGCAGATATATCTCCCGTTCCAAAAGCAAGAAAAGTTCTACAAAGATTCTCAGAAGAAAGATCTAAGCTAACTCTTTAGGGAAGGGCTTGCCCCACTAAGTCTATAGTTCTTAAGTAGATCATAGTTCCTGAAAGAAAAAGGCCTTTAACCTGGGCTTCCAATTAAGGACTGTCTAAAGCAGGAATTTACAACAATTAGCAGTTGCATTTTTTCCAAAAAATTTTATGTAGAATATATAATACATAAAATCTGAGGGTTTTGATTGAAGCTGGGGTTAAGGGCCTGAAGCCCACTCATTTGGGATGAAACACTCTTTCACTCTACAGGCAGCTTGGAGTCATCTTTGTAGCCCATGGTTTGAAAACACTAGTTTATAAAAAACATTTGAAGCCATTTTCCCATCTTAAGTTTATTATTCCTAATGAATGTCTTCCGCAGATAACAAACCACCTCTTTAGGACAGGAACAACAGACACTCAAGAACTGTTAACTGATGGTAATGATGTTGGTCTTTGTTGTGAATTGAATTGTGTCTCCCTCCAAATTCACATGTTGAAATCCACACCACCAGTACCTCAGCGTGGGACATTATTTGGAAATAGGGTCATTGCAGATGTAATTAGCTAAATAGGATGAGGTCATGCTGGAGTAGGGTGGGCCTCTAATCCAATATGACTAGTGTGCTTATAAGAAGGAGAACTTTGGTGGCAGACATGCACACAGGGAGAACGCCATGTGAAGATAAAGGCAGAGATCAGGGTGATGCTTCTACAAGCCAAGGAATGCCAAAGATTACAGAACCCAACAGAATCTCGGAGAGAGGCATGGACAGATTCTCTCTCACATCCCTCAGAAGGAAGCAACATAATGCCGCTTTGATCTTGGACTTCTAGCCTCGAGAACTGTGAGACAATAAATTTCCGTTGTTTAAACCACTCAGTTTGTGGTACACTGTGAGGGCAGCCCTAGCAAACTAATACAGTCATGAAACTAGGCAAGCATCTGTCTTTAGAGTCAAAATAAAAGCCATGTCACGGTCTATTTAGATGAAGCTTTTAAGTAAATACTTTCAGCTTTCCAAATGAGATTAATTCTACCCTTCATCTGCATTTGCTCTCATTCATCATTTGCAGTCTAGAATCTGTCTTAACTTTCAACCATAACACAGGATCATTTTAAGGACTCTGAGAGCCGCAACGTGGCGCAGCTCTTGCTATTTTGGGTAACAACTCCTCTTGAAATGATGGTGCTCACATGCTCAACCAGTGAAAAGACTCAAAAATATTCCTGGAGTATGAAGAGACAGGAAGAGGGAGGGGAAGGAGCTTTGGGAATAGAAGTCCTGGTTGACAATAAAAGTGGAATGCTTGTAGAAGACAGAGGTCCAGACTGTCACGGAACTGAGACAGAGTGGAAATAAGGCATCAAGGCAAGTCTGCATGGCAGGAGGCGTAGGTGAAGGAGAAGCAGCTACGACAGGGGCAGGGTCCCTCCCTGCCTTTGTTCCTTGAAGAGTATGAGTAGAGAGCTGCCTATTGGATATTACTGCCATTTCTTACACCCAGATCTTTCTCATTTTTACTTGTATTATATTTTAACCAGATAATCACAGATCATCTTGTAAGACACATGAGATTTAATATTATAAGTCAGGAAACAGGAAAAAAATAGCCAACTAAAAAGGAAGTTAAATGAGAAAGCTGTCCAGCCATTCTGAGTATTCAGGATGTGTAGGACAGCAGCGTGGTGCTGGCCGGCATATTTCCAAGTCCTCTGATGTCTCCTTGTCTAGCAAGCAAGGAGTGCGGGTGAGGAAAAGGCGTTCTTCAAACCCCTGCTGGGCCATCACAGAGAGAGACCCGACCAGAAAAGAAAGGACAGGTTCTTG
This sequence comes from Equus asinus, assembly GCF_041296235.1. Classification (NCBI taxonomy): domain Eukaryota; kingdom Metazoa; phylum Chordata; class Mammalia; order Perissodactyla; family Equidae; genus Equus; species Equus asinus. The sequence continues at coordinate 13,757,712 of NC_091800.1, read as the reverse complement.
CCCACAAAATAAACAACTGCAATTAAATTAAAAAAACTGTCCTGTGGGAGAGTTTGGTGGCATAATTGAAAGAGAAGAGAGAGACTGTAAGAGAAGGTAGCTCAAGGAGAAGTCTGACTAGCTTGGGGACCAAGGCAAAATTTCCAAGAAGCTGATTTGGTTTCCAGGAGCCTAAAACGAGGTCACAGATACATGGTTACACACAAATAAAACCATTGAGGGGGCTTAAAAGGGCTTCACAGTGACATAGCAGTAAAACAGCCCAAAAGAAACCACCACCGCCAACATCAATTGCAGCTGTCCCCCCAGGCAGCTGGCACGAGGAGCACTGACCAGTCTGGCCTGATTAGACCTGAATGACATTCTGCACAGGCTGTGCTGGGGCAGATGGTTTGCAGTGAGCTAGGGCAAGTGAGTGGCATGATCACAAGGGCACGTGCTGCTCCTATGAGGCTGTTATTGAATAAGGAAGGACGTGGGTAAAATGGGAAAGAAACCAGAACTTGAGCAAGGCCACCTTGTTGGTTGGCCAGATCAGACGAATGACTTTTAATGGAAAATACTTTTGTAAAGGTGAGCTTCAAATTCAGATGAAATCAGCTTAGTAGTGTTCAATAATTTTTGTGGTATAGAGGTGCAGGAATGAAAAGGGAGTAATTTCAAATCCACAAACCATATCCAGAAGAAAAGACCAATGAGGAGAAACAGCCTCCTCTAAACTACGGCAAGATAAACTAAAGATCCTTAGGAAGAGGTGAGGGACCTGCTGTCCTATAACGTCACCAAGGGCAGAAGAGAAAGAAACGGTTTCATAGTGGAGTCCAGGAGACATGGGTTTCTAAAAGGAGGGAATTCCTGACAGGTGGACCATTAACCTTTGGAATGGTTCACCAGAAGTGCTGGAAATTTCTTCCCTGCAAGTATTAAAGAATGAACTCCCACCTGCTTACATTGCCATTACATTATAGTTACAATATATGCTTTAAACTGCATTTCAATTAAAATAAAGATTAAGTGGTTTATTGAGGCAATATATGCAATTGAGACTATAGTTGTCAGTCAACTACTCAAAACAACTAGCCTCCTTCCATTATACAGACATATGCTGAAAAGCAAATGATACATGGCAAATGATAAATATTTTTCAGATACTACAGAAGATCCTGGAATTGTGTATGCATTACCTCATAAATTTCCACAAATTATAAGGAAAATACTGTATAAAAGGTGTTCATCTATTATTCTCCATAAAACCAGTGACATTTGTTACTTTCATTTGACTCCAGGAAAATTCTGTAAATTTGGGCCACTGACTTCACTCTTCTGAAGTTCAATCTCCTTGTCTGAAAATAGGAATGAATACATGCCCAGCTTTCCTAACTTAATGTATATGAAGATACATTGTACGTCATGGCATAATATGTTATTCAAATGTAAAGATGTCTAAAAATAACTAACATTTGCTGAGAGCTTACTGTGTTCTAGGCACTATGCTAAATGATTTAATTGCATTATTTAATTCTCACAACCCTATGACAAATTTTTGAAAGGGGAGGGTAAATATTGAACAGCAAACCCTTAGTGCATATGTAGTGCTGCAGGAAGTGACAGAAGACAGGAGCCTGTAGACTGTTGGGGAAAGGTCCTTCCTGTGGTCAAGGGATAGAGCAGGAAATATTGGAAAGAGAATGAGAAAAAAAAGATGGCGACTGCCAAGGAGAGTAGTAAATTCCCCCGGTACGTGGAGAATCCTTGGGGGACCCAGACAGCAGGCTCTGCTGAGAGCAAGAAGGAAGTGCTCCCCAGGGATCTTATCATAACTTCAGGAAGGCCTGAGAACTTTCCATAGAGCCTAAATGGAAAGATTCCTCACACTTGGCCATTATGAGTGGGCTGAGCAATACGTATAGAATCAGAAATCTAGTAGCTTGGAGAAAGAGGTTTGCCAGTTTCATTCCACGAACCATCGTTATGCTACACATACTAATAAAAGTCTGAGGTTAGAGTGTCTGTAGTATTTAGCCATTACCTAAAATGCTGGGAAGGGGGCCTGGGGGCAGTTATGTTGGACATATCCTTGAAATTCCTTATTCAGGGAAGTGGGATGGGAGGGACATGAACTGGCATGAATATTGGTCTTATTTTGCCAATTAGGAAGAAAACCAAGTGTTTCTTCAGTAAAAATGTACCATGGATGTGACTGTGAAGTGTCTGAATAAAAGGTCTCACACCTCTCTGACTAGACCATTATTGTCTCAAAAGTCAACTTAATCCAGATGGGATTGGACTATGGGGAAATAAAGTGACTAAAGACTTGAAACCCACATTTATTGTGATTGAATTGCTTCAAATTTGTCCTCTGGCTCTCTTGAGGAGATCTGAAGGGGCTCATTTTCTCACAGGTTAATAGGACCCAGTGTGTAGGTCGAGCACTCCAAGTTATCTTTCCCCTGAGGACAACAGCCTCTGGCTTTTTTTGAAACTTATGAAAAAGAGTTCTTCACAGGCTTCCCATATAAGTCCAGTCATTTTCTTGATTTCACCCTAAGACTTGAACTCTCAAGAATATTTATTTGTTCTTTCTCCTCATAAAAACAGTACCCATTGCTTTGGGCTTTGCAAGAATGTACATAATAATAAACACGATGCACTATAAATAGCATTGACCTTCCAACCATGTCTAACAGAATTCCCTCCTGACACGCCTGGCATCATGGTCTGGAGATTCAGACGTCACTGGATTAGCCTATCAGGGTGATTCCAGAGGTAAGACTCTCCCACATGGATTTATAGCAAAATAGCCTTAGAGACTTTACCAGAACGTTGCACGATATTTAAAAAACAGTATTTCAAAGGCCTTAGTGTACATAACCATCACCAATTAGAAGTTCACTGAAATAAGTGAATTTTGCTTCTACTTCGATTTAACTGATAACTATTCTTTCCCTGCTGACACATTTTCCCTCAGATTAACCAAATGCCTATGTCTTATGTCATTTAGTCCTCTCAACAGTCTTATGAGATAGGCAGTATTATTCCAATTTTACCAAGGAAAAGAGAGAGCCTGAGGGGTTAACTAATTTGTCTAGATCACGTGGCTAGTAAAACGGCAAAGCAAGGATGGAAAATTCAGGATTTCCAAATGATTCAGTTTTATTCCCATGTTTTTGTACCTCCACCAAATCTTTCAGATGGTGGTCTCTCATTCTGCAGGGGTACACATGGCCACGAAGAGGGATCTTCTATTCCCTAATTCCTCTCAGCCATATCCAGCCTTTTCACCCAGCAACCCTTCCTCTGTAGAAACACTTGTCTCCTAATCCCACCCTCTCCACTGTTGTCCATGGCAAACTGATAGGCTGCTTCTTTACGTTTCTGGGTAATTTTGGCACTTGTCTCACAGCTTTTCTTTATTCTCCGTCTTTGCTATCAACCTGAGAGACTCAATATTATTGTGGATGACCCTTTGTAGCATCTCAGTCTCTTTATTCCTCAGCTTCCCCCACCCCCAAATCACTGTGTTTACTATTCCTTAGGAATCCACCCTTTGTTCCTCCTTAGACCTCCTCACCTGAAGATCTAAACATGGAATGGAAGAAGGAAGAAGGACCCATGGTCTGGAGGTTGCTGATTACAGCAAAGAATCAGTTATAGGTAGTAGGTGACAAAAGCCAGCGAGAAGAGTAGAAGGCTTTGGTCAGAGAGCACCAAGGCTTGAAACAGTGGTTTTCAAAGTAATGGGTCTTCAGTAAACCTCAAAATCCTGCATCATTCTTCTTCTAGTGGTGACTGGAAGAAGGAAAGGAGTGACTGTGTCTACATTTGCAGTGAAGAGCAATGGGGAAGGACACTAGGCTATAAAAGCTATTAATTGATAGCAGGAAGTGATCAACAGAGGAGTCCAAACTGGTGGTCCAAATCAGGGAGCACCAGGAGACATGGTGCTCCATGGGGATACTCAAAAGCTGTGGGGTGACCACTGGGTGGTCTGCAGTCATGTGAGACGGGGGGTTGGGTTACTTTATTTGGATATTGATGGGAAGGGTGCTCTCCGAAGGCTAGAGAATGTGAGTAAACAAGGATACACATGATGCATCTTTCATTCAATCAGCGTTAATATTTGTTATCCTTTTCCGGGCTTTCCTCTATTTCACCATTATCAGATTAACCAGCCTAAAACAACATTTTTCATCATGTTATTCTCCTTCTTAAAAACTCCATCAGTCCAAATGTCTCAGCTAAAAGTAAAGATTAGCTGAAAACCTACCTCTCCAGTCTTATTTCCATTTCTTTTTATCCTTGGGTTTCCAAACTCCTTTTTCTCTCTTTTTTTCAAATCAAGGATGACTTTTGTTCTTCCCCATTCCACTCCCTCCATGCACCCCATGTTTCTAATGATTTTGCCTTCTCAATTGCATTTAGGTAATAAGACACTTCTGATTTTTAAATTAAAGACATGCATAATTGTCAACTAGAACTTCAGATCAACATGAGAAAATTAAGCTTACTTAACTATAATGATATAATTTTACTCAAAGCAAATTACTTTAGGCTCTATTTAGAGTGTGCGTTCTTGTGGAGGATGGGGAGGGTGATAAATATATGATTTTTGGCAGCTTTCTGAAGTACTAAAGTTAGTTCAGGATGCCTATTACCCACCTTTTTTGGGCCTCTGGGGGTCTGTGGGTCTCAGGTTGGGCATCAGACCCAGAATGAAGCCAGGGTCTTTTCCAGCCAGACTCATCTCCTCATTTCCCAGTCCCACCTCTGTGCCTCTGCTCATGTCACTCCCTTTGTAAACCCCTCTGAATTCTGTCTGTCCTTCAAAGGGCAGTTCAAGTTCCACCTTCTCCCAGGAGTTATTTGCAGACTTCCCCAGTCCATGACTGAACTCATACATCACTGAACTCATATATCACACTTTTTGTGTCATTAATTTGCACAATTTCAGGCCTTGGATTGTTAGTTACCTTTTATGCTTATGTAATTTGCTTCCACATTGGATTTTAAACCGCTGAACGTGCAAGAAAAAACAGAAAAATAAAAAAATTTTCTTTATTCCTCTTTGCCTACACATAGTACCTAGCATAATGCCTAATTTAGTAAATACTTGTCAGTTTTTGATAATCATTCTATTTTTTTTTTTTTAAAGATTGGCACCTGGGCTAACAACTGTTGCCAATCTTCTTTTTTTTTTTCTACTTTATTTCCCCAAACCCCCCCTGTACACAGTTGTGTATCTTAGTCGCAGGTCCTTCTAGTTGTGGGATATGGGACGCCGCCTTAATGTGGCCTAATGAGTGGTGCCATGTCCGCGCCCAGGATCCGAACCCTGGGCCGCCACAGCAGAGCGCACGAGCTTAACCACTCGGCCACGGAGCTGGCCCCTATTTTTTAAGGAATAAAGACAAAGTATTAAAATCAGTTTTGATCAAATAATGCTCAGTACGGTTCTCACCCACCTAGCCAGCAAGTCAATAAGTTCAAGTTTTGACATCCCATCAGGAAGCAGTCGGGGAATAGCAGCAACACAGGTCCTGAAAAGATCTATTTTTGGCTTTCTCTCACCCCTAGAATTTGAAAATAAAGTTTAAACATAGGTCAAAGGTTATCAGAATTAAAAAAAAAATCAATCAAATATGTGAACAAAGACTAGAATCCATGGCTTCTGAATCACTGCCTGGTGTTTGCTCCATATTATTCTCAAATGTTTATTGACTTTTATAGCTAGGCCAGTTCTAAGAGAACTTATAAAGATTTAAATATTTGACAAAGGTATATATCTGAAAAGAAAAATGCTGATATCACTAGCATTCCACCATCCGGCTTGCCATTCAGTTGGGCTCTGTGGGGTCTGGTCCCTGCAGGGGGCATTTAAAACACTGAATTCACTGAAATGCCTAATGCATCAGTACATAAGAAATACACGGCAGTCTTTCCTACATTCAGCATTTAAAAATGGGATTTTAATATATACAAGGAATGGTGCTTCTAACAAGCACGACATCTGGAAGCTTCTCTCCCTGATGAGTTACACTTCTCCTCTAGAGTCCCCAGCCCTGCTTTTAAAAAAAATTAAGTGCTTCCAAAAATAAGTCTTTCACAATGTTAAGTAAAATCCTGAAAAATATATATAGTTGTGCACCCATTTCGGATTTTTAAAATTATACTGATGTGCCTGACCTCTATGGAGATTCCTTCCCTCTTTTTACTTTCTTGAGAATATAAATATTAAAGGTAATTAATGCCTTTTGTATTCTGTTGTAAAATCTCAAGGAAAAATGTAAATTTTGTGATAAATTATTTCCATTTTTAGGTGTTCAAATAGATAACTGTTTGATTCTTAACCACATATTTTATCAACAACCTTTATGGAAAAACTAAATGACACATCAAATCTTTCAAATAACTTAAGTGATAAAATATAACAACAAAATTACATTCTGATGATTTATTCTTCTGAGAATAAATATAAAATTGGCAACCAAAGTAATGCAATCATAGGATATAAACACAATCACAACAATGCAAAGTAGCATAGAAGTAATTCCTTCTTGGAGCAGTAATTGTGGTCAGAACAGAAATGCAATAAGCAGAATTATCGTCTCTATCATCTGAAGATGATGATCAGACAGAAATTTTGCTCTGTGACATGACTTTTTAGCATGCTTTTGTAAGCTTCTTAGGAATGAATCAGAAACTGTTTATGTGAAAAATAAAACAGGTATATGCTGACTTCTAAAATACTCTGCTTTTGTGGAAAGTCATAAGATTACTTTCTCTCCTTCTCCACAGTCCTTTTGAATGGGATGCACGAGGACTCTAGAGAAGTCTTCAAATGACATCCTCAATAGCTGTACAGAGTTAGAGCCTGGTGATCTCTCCCCACTGTTCATCTGCAACACAGTGAGTTGTTTTAACAGTTCTCCTAACTTGCTCACCAGATGTTTTAAACAGCCGGGATTATTTTCATATCTGTCGGAAAACAGATGACCCTGCCTGGCCTGAAGTGTAGGGGGAATTCTGCCAGGCTCCCAGGCTGATAAAGCAAGCCTAGATTAGAAACTCTAATTGGTGCACGATTTCCTTTTACTAATGCAGTCTTTGCTCTCTGGGCTTTTATAGGAGCATGTGAACTCTCCAAATAACATAATTTTTGTTAACAGATATTATTATTATATATTATATAAATATTACTATTATTTGATAGCATGAACCACAAAAGGGATGAGGAACACAAACGGAGCAACACAGAATGCTTAAATGTTCAAGTTCATACCCTAAGCAGTGCCTGGGAAAGCAGTGGACCAACTTTGTATGTCAGCTCTAATGACTGTTTCCATTAATGTGTGTGGACCACAGCTGTCTCCTGCTAAATGCTTATATGATGCCCTAATGTGTCCTTGTGTTTTAGAAGTGTAGCAATGAGTTATTTTCTATCAGGGATCTGCCTTAAAGCCTAGCATCAAAAATATTCCTAGCCCTATTTTGGGGTCTTAAGATGGTTGAATAGGAAAAAGCAAAGAATCACTTTAGAAAAAGTTTAAGGTATTTGTTAAAATACAAACGAAGAAGTTTACAGTTACATTTAAACTTGTACCTTTTTATGGTTTTGAAAATATTGTTTTGGTCTTGACCCTATCTTATGATCTCTTGATTAGAAATATAGTTTTCCCTTGAAGGTCTTTCATTTCTTTACTGTTTTGAGAGGAAACAACTACACGGCAGAACTTTTAAAAGCATTTCTTATATCTTCTACATTATAAATCGAAAATTGCTTTAATATATTCAAAGAGTTTGTAATAATGAGGTTAAAAGTTTATTGACAATCTGACAAATTTGTGAGGTAAGAACTAGAGACATAGTATAATTAATGTTATTAACCTTGATCAATTTTGATTCTGCTATGGTTTTGGTTGAAAAGTCTAAAGCAACATGATCTTCATATCATCTAAATCAAATGACTGGTAAGCTGCAGGATAATATGCATTGTGTAATCCCATTTTTGTGAAGAAAATATGTATATACATAAATTTGTGTTGACAGAGGGAAAGGTCTGGAAGGAATCACACTGTGCCAAGTAATGGTTGCAGATTCAAGTGGAGCCCTGATGAGGTGGCTTTCATTTTAACTTGATAGGCTGCTAAACATGTATTTAAAATAATCTCATATTTTTCCCTTTGTTTTATCATGTTTTGTTTTGTCATACTTTGTTTTCGATATGCTACCATTGTAATAAAAATACACACCCACAATACGAACTTCCCTGTGTAGGTAACAACTCTCCAACTAATTGTGGTATTTGGAACTGGATATGCTGAGTGACAAAGGAAATTTTCCTCATTATATTTTTGGAAAGCCGCACAGGTGCCAAATATAATTTAATTCACAGTCCAACAACAAAGTCCAAACTTTCTTAAAGTGTAAAGTTATAACATAATCCTAGTTCCTGCCATAATTAATCAAAAGTAGCAAATATAAGCTGTATGAGTTTCTTCTGCAGAGCTCTAATCACAAATCCAGATCTTAGATCTTGGCTAAAAAGACTTGATTTCTACATTCAAAGCTACAAATGCTTTCTTAAATCCAGTGTTTCAATGGCACAGTTGCATAGAGACTATTAAAAGTAGGTTTAACTCTCACAGTTCAGGAACTATTACTAGAAACAGTGAATCTGAGATTTATAAAGATGGAACGTCTGTGAACTGATGATGTTACCATACAGCATGTGCTGTGATAAAGCTTGGGAGCAGAACATCACTTCTGAAAAATGTGGACAGGTAAAAGAGGCTTGGGCCCCATTTTCTAACTTACTGGCCTAAAGATACTTGAGATATAACCAAAATAGATCTAGCTCAGGTTTGACCTTATTTTTAGAGTTAGTCAAATATTATCAAATTATGTTTTTACTATTCGTAACACTTCTTAGAACTCTGATTCTAAGAAGATGAGAACAAAATACAGAATAAATGGGAAGAATAAATGAGAAGAATCTCTAGTGCTGTCTTTTAGTGAATCAGTCGTTCACTGAAAGCTCAGTGCTCGCTGTACTCACGTGATCATGTCTTCGGGTTCTTTGTTCAACATCTGGACGTTAGTTAGCATCATACATCTTCCTACTTCTTTATCAAGGTGCCTTAAAATGTTGTCCACAGCTTTTCGTACTTGAGAATAATATAATGACATGCCTGAAAAACAAGGATTATAGTTATTTCTTTGACTAAATCTTTCAAAGAATGAAACCGTAGTTTATTTATCCTCTATGACATTTTTTTCCTGAAGACTTTTCCTGGGTCAATGACTTCTTTGAGCAGAGGCTAATTCAATCTCTTATCTGCAGTACTCTTAGCATAATGGCCTGCACTTAGTAAGTGTTCAAATAATCACTTAAATTCAATAAATAGGAATTCTAATACTTCAAAGGGAAATATTTGCCAGGAAAGTTAACATAAACAAGGAAATAGAAAATTTTACTTTAGAATTTTTATGTTTCTGGTTAATACAAGAAGACTCACCATTATTAGTGATTATGTGAATAAAAGATAATTCTCATTTAGGGTTAGGATTTTAACAACTTCATATTATTCTCTGAAATATATGTGCGGATTTTTTTTCCAGTAAAATAAAATGACTTCACATCATAAATTTTAAAACAAAAAAAAATATATTTTAGTTATATTATTTTTACTGCTTTCAGTAAATACAGTGTCAATATCCTACAGTGGAAGAAAAATATGTATAGCATATACATTTCACAGATGTATATGAATTTTATATATTTATGGATACAATACGAATGAAAAGTAAGTTGCTTTGCATCTCAAATTTGAACTTTAATGAAACAATTACTAATGGTTATTTCTCAATCACTAAATCTTTCCGAACTCATTTAAGAATTGCTTAATGAAAGATAAATATTTTAAAGCAAAGTTTCCTCATGTGTTTCCTTCAGGCCTTTGCAATCCAGGAACTATCCTAACCAAGTACCTACTACAGTAGGTATCTAAATTCAGGGACTCAGTAAGAATGAAATAAATGCAAATAATCACCTCTTTGAATTAAGATAGCTAAATTAAAAAGAAAATAATCTCATGTAGGCTGAACCCACAATACAACCTAGCGTATGTGGGATTTGGCATGTTTAAAACACAGGTTGAACTAATTTTACTGAAGAAAAAGAAGGAAAGGAACCATAAAAATGAACAAATATATCGTTGCCTTATAAATAGGGTTCTCTACCAAAGGACACAGATGTCTCAGAAATTTACTGTAAATTGTAGATAATCAATATTTGGAAGTTTGAAAAGACCAGACAGAAAAGTCTAACATTTAAATGAAAAAAGGTTTACCAGGAAGCTCCAATAAGTTTAAAGAGCAGTAAACCAAAGCACGGCCTGAATCAATCAAAACAACTAATGTTGGAATGTCTCGTCAGCTCCTTTTACGAAGACTTTTTAAAAGCAAATCTCACTAAGGGTAGGTATCTGTTGGTCATTTTCAAGCTTAATAAGGCCCAGCTCTAACACATCCTTGAAACCCACCAATCATTTTGGCTTCCTCTTCAGTTAGCGTTTTACTCAAATATGTTTTCTTCACTCTCAGTGTGTTTCCTGAAGGGAGAACAGCCCCTGTAACCGGCATGGGAGGCTCACCATCTTTCTGCTGCAAGCTATCAGCTATGACCAGGAAGGCCCGTAAGCCAATGTTCATTCTCTGTGAGAGACAATATGTTCATGATTAAAAAAAGAGACCCAATTAGCATCATGGAATTAAACTACCAGTCTTTTAGAGAAGTTAAGCTTGGCTCCCCATCTAGATTAGCATGAGAAAGTCTTTTAATATGCACAAGAGTTTAGGTCAAATCTATGAAAATAAAATTAAGTTTCTGTCACTGTTTGTTGCTGCATCACAAGAAAACAACTGGGAAGATTTTCCCCAAACTTGGAGGGCATGTTTCAGATGGTCATACATCATATTCTGTTTGGGGGATGCTGGGTGCCCCTCAAAGGGAGAGGCAGTCATCCTCTGGAGCAGCTGCAACTAAGGCAACTGAAGTAAATAAAAGGCTCTATGTCTCCCGGAGGGAGAGAGAGGCCACGTGTGTTAATTCACAAAGACTGAATGAAAACAAACAGGAATTCCAAATGTGAACCGCAGAACAAACATCGTCTGCTCTGAACTGCAGGTTGTTGACTTTGATTCACAAAGGCTGTCAAGTCTGAAAATAATTTTTAAAGCTTCAATGCTGCAAAACCTGTTACTGATACAAGCATACAAGCTTATAAGAAGAAACGCCATTCTGGGCCAGATTATCTTCTTCAGGCTCCGGTAAGGCAAGATGTTGGCTCTGAAAGATGACTCAGTAAGACAGCTGCTCCCAGGAGAGATGACCTTAAAAGGTCAGAAGGCACTAAAACATCTGTACTTCCTTAAACAGCCATGTGAAAAACATTTACACACATATTTTCAAACCACGTGAAGTAATCAGTTCACAAAGTAGATTACTATCTACAGCAGAAAATAATTACTAGTACTAACAATGATAATCTAGTTACAATTTATTGAGTCCCCAAAATACATCCAGGACTGCTCATTAACTCCCATCTTTAAAATAGCCATACAAGGAAGGTATGGTTATTCCCATTTTTCAGGTGTGGAAACTGAGGCCACATAACCTGTAGGTGAGAAGTTATGTGTCTAAGTCAGGTTTGCCTGTGGAGCCTAATTATGTTTTATAACTTAAAGTAACAACTATGTCTATTCATTCTCAAACTATTTATTCAGGCTTCAAGGAATGATGACATTTCAAGCAGGATTTGGTGAACATTTCTCTGCTCATTTATACCCAATCCAATGTGTACTTGATGATTTTATGGCCTTCAATTATATTCTATTTCCATTTTCTAGAATGAAAAATTATTGACTTTAAAAAATTTCACTGTATATCAAAGTCTATTAGTTCCTTCATTTATTTTAGTTGTTCTTACATGAAATGTTTTCTAGGCTTGCGTATTTTTCCCAAGACACAGCATCGTTTTGGGTGAGGAAGTATAATATTCAATTCAGGAAACACAGTACCAACAGAATAACCATGGATTGACATAATGGTCAAGCCTCAGTTATTTACAAGTGGATTATCTAATTTATGAACCATCCTTGCCAGTTCTCTTAGTTTTACTTCCCTCTGGACAATACCAAGCGAAGAAGTAAGATGCGATAATTTGAGACATATATTTTGAACTTAATTTCAAAAATAATTTTTAAAAAATATTTTTATAGGTTTGCATCATGTATTACCCCTTTATGATTTGTCTGGTCTTGAGAAATTACTTAACTTTTCCAAGACCAAGTGTCAGCTTCCTTTCTATAAAATGAGGGTAATTATACCTATTGGTCATACAGGGCTATAGTGAGGATTAGAGAAAATGTCTGAAAAGTTCCTGCTGGCAAATATATAAGATAGGCTAGAATCTCCATGTTATTTTTTTTAAAGTCAAGTTTACTGAGATATAATTCACATGTAGTAAAATCCACTCCTTTTAGTTGTGTAGTTCTCTGAGTTTTGAGAAACATACAGAGTCAGATAATCACCATCACAGTCAAGATACAAAATATTTCCATCATCCCAAAAAGCTCCCCCATGCCTCTCCCAACCCCAGCACCTGACAATCATTGTTTAATTTCTCCCTACAATTTTGTCTTTTCCAGAGTGTGATATAAATGGAATCAAACACTACATAGCCTTTTGTGTCTGGCTTCTTTCACTTAGCGTAATGCTTTGGAGATGTTGCGGCAATATCAGTAATTTGTTCCTTTTTATTGCTGAATGGTATTCTATTGTATTGATGATTCATGATTTGTTTAGACAGTTGTTGAACATGAGTTGCTTTCCTGTTTTTAGTGATTATGAACAAAGCTGCTATAAATATTTGTTCAAACCTTTGTGGACACGTTTTAATTTCTCTTGGATAATTTCTAGATCATATGGTAAGTGTATGTTTAACCTTATAAGAAACTGCCAAACTGTTTTCTAAAGTGGTTGTACCTTTTTGCATTTTCACTAAAATAGTATGAAGTTCCAGTTGTTCTGTATCCTTTCTCAGCATATCTCATTGTGGTTTTAATTAGCATTTCCCTAATGACTAATAATGTTGAACATCTTTTCATGCACTTATTGGCCATTTGTATCTCTTCTTTGGTGGAAAGGCTGTTCATTTTGCCCATTTAAAAAACTGGGTTATTTTCTTATTGTTGAGTTGTGAGAGTTCCTTATATATCCTGGATAGAAGTGCTTTGTCAATATGTGTTTTGCAAACACTTTTTCCCAGTCTGTGGCTTTATAATTTATTAACAGTTAATATTAATCTATAGTATCTTTTAAAGCTCAGACATTTTTTATTTCGATGGTGTTCAATTTATCAACTTATTATTTTGTAATTTATGTTTTTTGTATCCTAAGAAATTTTTGCCTAACTGAAGCTCACAAAAATTTTATGTTTTCTTCTGGAAGATTTATAATGCTGGATTTCACATTTAGGTTTATGATTCATTTTGAGTTAATTTTTGCTTACAGTGCAAATTACGGGTCGAAGTTCATTATTTTGCAAGGAGATGTCCAATTGTTCAGCATCATTTATTGGAAAGACTATCCTTTATCCATTGAAATAACCTGGAGCCATAATTCCCGAGCAAGAGAAGACTCTACTATTTGGGCCCTGGGCTTCCTTCGAGCCAAAATGCCCTGGCTTTGCATTGGCTTTACCCTCCCTCTCCTCACTCACTGGCTACAGCAATTCAAGAAGCCTGTGATGTCATTAGACACCAGACAGAAACTCCCATTTTGAGGCTTCTTGGGCTGTCCCTAGACATGTGGCAACCTTAGCACCAAGAAGAGAATGCAGGATGTGGTGGGAAGGAGCAAGAGGATGCCAGAGACCTGCCTTCCCTTTTGTGACTAACCAGCTGCCTCTTTCGAGCCTTTGGGCTCTGGGCTTCCTTCCTCATTGACAGAATGAAGGAGCCAGATAATATCTGATGATGGCAACAATCTTTTTAAAAAATTTTTTATGGTGTGCAATTTATTTCACTTCTTTTTGCTTATGAGTTTGTAATATCAATATAATTTTGCAAGGAGATCTAGAAAAGTATTCTGTTCATTTTACTGGTAAAAAAAAAAAGATGAAGTTCAGAAGGCAAATGTCATATAGCTAGTAAAAGTGGTAGAACCTGAGGCCAGTGGCAAATCCAACTTTGCTGACTTCGGGTTCAGTATTCCTTCTACAATCTCATAGGGAAAGGGCTGCAAAGAGGCAGCTTGCCAGGCATAGTTCTCTTGGCCAATCATGTTTTTAAAAGTTTAAAATTGACTGTGCTTTTCATTGGCACAGGCCCCAACACTCCACGTTGTATATCATACCCATGACACATTCATTTCTATGATCCGCCTGGCCCTTTAGTTGGGATGCTTCCACAGGAACGTATATTCATACATTATTTATTTAATCCCACTGTGTTTTAGTATTTTACTATTACATGTATTTATTCTTCTCTGTTTCATCACTTCCCAATATTCAACCTGTTAATCTGCATCAAAATAATTATAAGAAAAAGTACTGACTTTTCTAAAATAAAACAACCTGGCTGGTAGTGACAGACGATCTTTTTGGGCAAGGTTAACTCTGTTATACAACAACAGAATATGGTAGCACATCAACCTTTCATCATTCTAAGTCTATTCATCCAAAACCTTACTTCTGAAATTCCATCATCTCTACTATTTAGTCAAATAACACGGACAGAAATAAATAGAAGGCTTTTTAGAAAAATGTCCTTCACTCCATTTCCCAAAGTTGCAGAGCACAGGTATGGCTCTGCCAATGCATGCTCTGTTAGGAGTACACAGGAGGATCATTCATACCTCTGGATTGAGACTGAAAGCCTTTGCTGGTTTCCCCACACAAAGAAAATCAAAAATGATTTCTTTCATTGCAAAATCTAAACGCTCCTATAGTGAAAAAGAGAAAACAAAGCAAGTGTTAAAATACAAATTCAACGTAAAATATCTGTTTTCATCATATGCACCAAACAGGTGGCTGCTCAAAGAAGAGAGGTTCTGCTCAGTTTTATGGCTCACAGGGAGTCCCTGAAGGAGGACTATGCCCATCCTAACCTGTGGTGGAGCTGCTTTTGTTTTTGGGTGGCATGCAGAGATGCCTTCATTATATAATATACACAATTAGCCCCTAAAGAACAGAATGACTAACGACAAAAAACCAAAAAAGTGAAAAACCAAAACACTTGGTGTCTCTGGGCTTATAGAGAGTCCAAACTCTTTATGCTTGTACTACAGATGCTGATAGCTTCTTGAAATTCAGTTTAAAATGTATTTTTGAAAATAATACTGCAAAACGACCATTTTCTAACATTACAAATCCTTTGGCTCATATTGTAATAGACAATTCTGCAAGTGAAATGAACAGTCATCAAATAAGGCATATTTAGGTTACTTAAATGAGAAAGTTTAAGTGAGGTTCTAATAATTTGAGGCAGTGGCTACCAAGATATGACAGGTTCATTTTATACAACATATTCCAGAATAATAAAAGTACATTCTCAGCCACATGATCTCTACATGTAGAAAAGTTACATTAATTTATCCGCCTGCAAAGCATATAATGTCCTTTCCCTAAGCACAAATATTACAGAGGCATTTCATTATACCAAAAACCCAAAGAGATATCATATATTCAATAGTCTGTGAAGTAACAATTGAACCTTATGTCTTTACATCAATATCAATTGTAACTCAACAGTATTTTCATGCCTATTATTTCTCTTTATCCACACAACATTCTGAGGTATAGTGGGAAAGCATTTTCACCTACATTTTACAGACAAAGAAACTGAGAAATAAGATGTTCTCTGACTGGCTTAAGGGTAATAGAGCTGGTGCATGGCAGAGGTTGAACTGGAAAAATTGTATTTTCATTTTCCTCTGTAAATCACAGGAAGTCAAACGTGGGGTAAAACCATTTACTCACATAGTGTTTTAAAAAGTCAAAATCTTGGGTCTAAATAGTACAATAAATACTAAAAACTATGTTTAATATTATTGGACCCCGTGTTTAAGTAAAGCAGTACATGTAAAGTGCTTGGAACAGTTCTTGGCAAAGAGTAAGTGCTTGATAAATGCTAATATTCCTATTACATTCTTATTTTCAAAGGGTGAAAGTTAGAGATTATTTACTCCTCAAACTTCACTAAATTGTCTTCTTTTGATTTCCTCCAAACATCAGACTCTTCGCTTCCTACTGACTTACAGAATCCAGCACAGAGAATCAGGAAAAAACAAGGAGTAAGAGTCAAGAGACTTTTGCTAATAGGTTCTGTGACCTTAGATGAGTCACTTAAACTCTGTCTCTCAGTTACTTCATTTGCCAAACGCTGAAAACACGTGACATATCCATGTCACGATTTGTTCTGAAGCAAAAAAAAAAAAAAAAAAGAAAAGAAAACTATGTGTAGAAACACTTGCAAAACCATTCTAAAAAGTCTATACATGTAAGATATTATTTTAGACTCTTCATCTGTTAGTACTTCATAAGAAGGAGACTGGCTACTTCAAGGCAATTAGAGGACTCTCAGTGCCAGAAGTTTCTCCATTACCTGGGCAATGAACTGGATGATTTTCACAAAGATGTTCAGAGGCATGTCCCTTGGCACCACACCACGGGACCCTTTGGGGAAAAGCGTTGTGATGATGGTTATAAGACGGCTGAAAGATAAGGGGAAAAAAGAGAAAACAAGCAAGATTGGCTGAGCTCCAGTTCTTTAAGGGAAAATGGCAGATGTTTCATCTTATCTAAGTATCAGAGAGAATTCAGAAAAAGAAAACAAACCACTTCATCCCTTTTCCATTAGCATAATTACTCTACGAAAAGTTTTTCTGGAAAACTAAGGGCAGTTGGAAAATTATAGCCGTTTCCTTTGTTAAAGAGGCAAATGCAGCCCTGGACACGAAACTTGGCAGAGGCTGGAGTTTCTGTAATGGCTGCTGAGCCAATGACCAAGGAAAGCCTGAAAATGTCCTTAGGATTTAGACCTTTTAGAAACTGTCAGGTTTGAACAGCTTCTAGTATGGTCAGCATAGGTAGCAATAAAACAAAACACCCTCTCCACTGGCTGAGTGTGTGGTTACCATTAACCCAAGCCAGCTTCTTACCTCTGAGTAGCTGTGTTGCTTTCACATTTAATTCGAATCATGTAAACCCAAAGTAATCTGTACAGAGATTCCAGTGCAACTCGAGCCATCTTGGGGTCTTTATTCTACAATAGAAACCAAGATGTAAGATTGTAGATTAAATGGTGATGTCTGGAGATTATTCTTTTCTGAATGCCTGGAAATGGAGGGCCCCAGGTAGGTGGCAGGGTGCCTACGAGACACACTGCATCATCTGGGACTTATGGGGTACTTGCCTCCCAGTGCCCATTGGGTAAATGATCTATGAAGAGGGACCCAAATAGCCATGGGGAGGGACAGAGTAGTTCTATGGGAACTCATGTCATTCTCTCCTTTGCCAAGGTGAATACTTGAGATTACCTTCTTCCTCCAGCCCTAGGGAACCTGTATCTCCTAGCACCAAGAGGAGATCAGTCTGTTTTTTCTATCGTTGATTATGCCCTTGTAAATACTGCTATTGCTTTGATTCCCTGAATCTTCCCCCTCACCTCCCATCTAACTCCCCTCCAACACTTAGTGAGACCAATGTGTAGTAGGCACCGTGCTAGAATCTGAGATATAGAGGTAAAAGATAATCCTTTTCCCCAAGACGTTCACACTCCGTGGGGGATGGGAGACAGATAACAAACAATCATCTCTAAGAGAGAAGGAAAAACTGGTAGGGACAGGAACTACAGAATGGAAATTAGGGCAACCTATGGCAAACCCAATGAGAGAGGTCAGGAAAGGTTTCCAGGGGCAGACAAAAACTCAGATGAACTTTAGTCCATTCATTTACTCATTCGTTCCTTCAACAAACATTTGAGTGGCTACACTGGGCCAGGTACTGTGCTTGGCACTAGAAACTTTGAATGATGTAAAAAAAAAAAAATGATGGGGAAGGAGAGCATTTTAGGCAAAGGCAACAGTACGTGGAACTAAGAGAGCTGGTGAGAGGGGTCATGTTTCAGAACCTGGGAATAGTTTGCATGCCAGTGCCTAGGGCCAGGTGAATGAACAGTGGCTGAAGAGGCTGGAGAGGAAGGCAGGGGTCACCTGAGGAACCCTACATACCCTACTCAATAAGGGGACCAGGGTTCTCATGATAGTGACAGGAGGCCACTAAGAAACCATGAAAGAAGTCCTAGTCTGCAGTGTGGGGAAAGAAGGAGATGCATGGAGACCAGCTGTGGCACATCTGCCAGCTTCCAGGAGACAAAAAATAGGCCAGAGAGGAGGGACTTGATTCCCTCCCCACTGTCCTACCTTACACAAGTCATATTCCTCTTGATTTACAAATCACAGATTGGGTGGCTTCCCTGATGCCTATGGGATCAAGTTATCATTTCTCGGCACAGCATACCTGACCAGTCAATATGTGGCTCTAGCCTACCTTTTCTGCCTCCCCTCCTGTTATTCTCCCACAAGCTCCCTAAACTCTAGCTAGGCCATGTTTATTCCATTTCTGTGTCAGGAGGGGGTTCCCCTCAGTCCCCTATCTGCCTTGCATCCTTAAGGTGAACTCTACTCCCTTATAGTCTACTTGAATGTCCCCTCCTTCATGCAGACTTCTCTGTTCCTCCCCAATATCCTGAACCCCATTAAAACTAACTATTCCCTCCTGAGGGTCCCCTGACCCTCACACAAACCTCTGGCATAGCCCTTCAACTCTTTACATAGGGTCTTGTTTAGACATCTGAAAGGAAGGGCATTATTTCCCCCTGACATCTGTTAGAATTCCTGCCATTCTGTGGGGGACTGATAAATGTTTGCTAAACAGTCTTTCAAAATCACTCTTAACTCTCTTAAAGGTCTTTTGCTTTTATGTTACTTCTCTTCCCTTATTCATTTATTTATCTTGTCATAATTGTTTTAGCTGTTTTATTCTTAGTGTAGATAATTTGGGTACTGATGATTTTGTTAGAATTCATAATTGTTTAGAGATTATCAAGGATAAAGTTCACCTTAAACTATTTACTGAATAAAGATGAGTCACAGAAACAAATTCTATGGAAAACACTCTAGGGAGCAGTTTTTTAGATTTAGGAAAGATAGATTTCTTATGTCTATGTAGTCAAAATAAGTTTTTAGTGTGATCATTACTGTAAAATTCTAAACTTCTATATGCATTTTGGTCTCTTTCTGGACTTCTTTTTTGTTCTGTTAGCCGTCTATTCATGTCCTAATACCACATCATTTTAATTTTTGAGGCTTCAAAATGTGTTTTACTATCTGGCATGGCCTACCTTCCACCATCCACTGCTCTTTTTTCTTTCCTTTCTATTTTTAGAGTTTTTCTAGATATTTTTGCATGTTTATTCTTCCAAATAAGCTTTATAACTCGTTTTTTGGGCTCCAGGGAAAAAAAAGCCCCAACTTTTTAGAATCATACATTTACACATAAAGGATCATTTTTCGCCTGTTAGTAAAACACGTATGATATACCTTATAATTTGTTGAATGTTCTCATTACATAAAGAACTTTAGTAAACTACTGAACCAGTAAAAGTTGTATTTAATATATTCCATCATTTAAAAATTTTGGGAATTCTAATTATCTTTCCTCGAATCCCTCCAAATCAGCAAATGTCTATGATGTCCTTACGTGGTGGTTAAAAGCAGACCCTAGACATACACTGTTTGGATTTGAATCCATCCTTGCTCTTCAATTTGTTAGTGAGGTGGCCAACCTCAGGCAAGTTCCTTAATCTCTCTGGGCCTGACGTTCCCCGTCTGTGATAATCTTCCCTCCCTCCTAGAAGTGTTATGAGAACTAAATAAGTTAAAGCATATAGGGCACTTGACACTGTTGCTGCCCATAGTACCTATTATTATGTACAAGGCACCAGGATCTAGCAGCAAGCAAGGGACATGTAGTCCCTGGCTTCAGGGAGCTTCCATTCTAGTGGAAATGTTTCTGCCTTTGTGATTTCCCTTTATTGGTATAGTATATAAAGTATTTTTTGTTTCCATAGTGTATCATTCAAATTTCTCTCATGTGCCTTATCTCATGTTGTAAACCTGATGGGGTAGGACGAGTATCATCAAAGTTTCAATGAGGAGCTTAACTGAGATCTCTAGTTTAAACGATTCATTTTACCGTCTTCTGTTTAACTTCAGCCTCTTTTATACTTTTTCTGTTCCTGTACCCACGATTATCTTTTTGGTGCATCTTGCTGTGACCGATGTTCTTTCCCCCTTAGACTATCTCTGAGATTGCCTATTTATGCTCCCACAGAGACTGAGAAGCAAATGGCTGACTTAAGTTTTTATTTTATTTTACCCTTGGATCCTGCACTGGTAAGTGGTTTTCAGCATTTCAAGATGATATCACAGATGGCTGCAGCTGACTCCCAGAATGACTTCCTCACCTTACTTCCACTCTCCGCACTGACAAGCGACATTCTGAAACTGCAAATGTGATGGTTCACCTCCCTGCATTTAAAGTCCCTAAGTGGCTTCTGATCAGATCCTGGACAACATCCACATTCCACGATGTGGAACACGAGGGGCCTTTGTGACCTGGCCCCCCATTACCACCTCCAGCCTCCACCTTGGGCGAGGTGCACCCCATGCCCTAACTCCCCTTCTGCATTTCCCTGAATGCCTGGAATGCCTTCTTACCCTTGGTCGACTTGGAAAATTCCCGATCCCTGGCAAGATTCAGTTAGATGTCATCTCCTCTATTACACTCCTCTGCCCCTCCACTCCTTCCTCCACCCCAGAGACTGCCAAGTGCCCCTGCTCTCTGTCTTCTAGAATGCTGTTCTCTCTGTTTACTTGTATGTTGACTACCAAACTGTAAGCTCCAGGAATTTTGGTTTGTTCATCTTTGTGTCCTCAGTGACTGCCATTACAGCTGGTTATCAGTAAATATCAAATTAAGAAAAAGCAACCTCAGGGGAGTAGCTGAACAACCTGATGCATAAGCCAGATTTCTTTATACAAAACTTATACAAAAGGCAACTCTTGGTCTACAGCTGAAGCTAATCTACATGATATAATGATATTACTAAACATCTTACACTTGTATGGCATTTTGATATTTCAAAAGTATTTTCACATACTATGACATCAGTTGAGGGATTTTTCTCATTGAGAGAGGCCAAACGACTTGCTCAAAGTGATGAGGCCAGTAAATGACAGCTGGGATAGGAACTGACTTCTGCTCCAATACGTACTGTTTTCTCAGAAACTGGAATGTATATGTTACATGGTGCTTATTATATGAGGCATTGTCATCAAAGCTGCATGTACATTAACTCATTTTAATTCTCACAACAACATATAAGGTAGATACTGTTATTGTTCTCACTTGCCAGATGAGGAGATAAAGGCACAGAGGGGCTAATAAGTGGTAGAGCCAGAATTTGACACTAGGCAATCTGGCTCTAACGTCTTCAGAGCATTAATTTTTCTCCTTCAGTTTAATACTATATGGAGGCTGCTCAGATATATGCTACTGCCACCTACCAGACTGCACTCTACTTGAAAACAGGACTTCTTCCTCTTTGTCTTTGCATTTCAATAGCAGCTAACATAAGAGGGGCTCAAGATATATTTTCAGGATGTAGACATTTTTGGCATATGTCTCAAACCACGGACTTCTCTGTCAAAGATCTCTACTTCAAGATTGAAAGACTATTTTCCCATTGGAATCTGCTTTTCCACTAATTAATCAACCAACAATTAATGTATTTATTATGTCTCTGAAGTTACATTGACAGAATTGTTTAAGAAACTAGTAGGCTTCAGAGTGGATCTTCCCTAGGCCTCTGCATCTCATCTCACTGCTGGTCACTGACACACTTATGCGACATGTCAGCCTGCCCAACACCATGCCCACCTTCTTTATTTTATTTTAGTATTTATTTATTTGGTGAGGAAGATTGGCCCTGAGCTAACATCTATTGCCAATCTTTGCCTTTTTGCTTGAGGAAGATCGTCCCTGAGCTAATATCTGTAACAATCTTCCTCCATTTTGTACGTGGGACCCTGGCACAGCGTGGCTTGAGGAACAGTGGCTTGAGGATCCCCTCCTGGGATCTGAACCCATGAAGCCCAGGATGCTAAAGAGGAACTAATGAACTTAGCTACTGCACCACCAGGCTGGCCCCCACCTTCTTTAAATTTTGCTTTTGATTCACTTAAAGCAATTCAGTGTTAATAGTAACAAGTAGGGAGAAATGAATTTACTGATAACTTGGCTGGTGGTAGGGTCATTGGACGGACCAATATTTCTCAAGGTCCATCAGCTGACCATTTGCACCAAGTCACCTGGGTTTCTTAAGTAGATTCCTTGGCTGCACCTCAGACATTCTAAACCAGAATCTCTGGAGGTAGGTTGCAAGAAATTGCATTTGTAATGGGCTTCCTTGGAGACACTCATGCATGCTAAGGTAATGATCTATTGACATAGACAGATAAATAATTTTAGTCATCTATTGAACTTGTTATACTCAAATACCTTCTAGTCTTCTCTTCCATTTCAACTAAAGCCATTGGAATAAATCTACTTCTTTCTGTTATATGTCATTGCACATCACAGTCAAGACTTTTCTCCTATTTGGCATTTCCTTTTGATACTTGAATCAATTTGCTTTGATCATAATTCACTCTTTTTGATGACTGTATTATCCAAATAATATATGTGCTATCATTTAGGATAACCTCTAAAATTACCATACCAACAATTTACAGAGATTATTTTTCTATTCAATGGCTGAATAATAAAGGCCTTCATGGAAAGTAATACACTTGTCATCTGATCACTAATTTTTAGACCCAGTTTACATGCACTATTAGAATTTATAAATTCCACTTTGAAATGTCCCTTTGACAGATCTGAAACTTAGATGATAAGAGATTTTCTCAAGTTTCTAGAAATGAAGTTAACATCAAAGCAGAATAACTACTTCTTGAAAATTAATATTTAAAAAACCTAATATTGGGGCTGGCCCAGTGGCTGAGTGGTTAAAGTTTATGCATTCTGCTTTGGTGGCCTGGGTTCATGGGTTTGGATCCTGGGCGCAGACCTACTCCACTCATCAGCCATGCTGTGGAGGCATCCCACATATAAAAAATAGAGGAAGATTGGCACAGATGTTAGCTCAGAGCTAATCTTCCTAAAATTAAACAACAACAAAAAAGAGGGTGATTGGCAATGGATGTGAGCTCACGGTGAATCTTCCTTATCAAAAAAAAAAGCTAATATTGTACCGTTTAAATTTGACATTTACAAAGAAAATAGTAGTTCTTTTAAAATAAATGGTGCCATACATTTTAATGCATTCCAGCAACGACTGTGGAACCATTAATATATTACTCAATATCCCCATTTATAAAATAAAGATATTATTAATACCTTTACTATTATATGAAAAGTTAAGTAAAAAGCACTCCTTAAACTTCATTGTGATTATTACACACAAATACATATTAAATGCTGAAGACAAGTTTCATCAAATACATTTATGACAACTATATTCTTTTTGAGACTCTCAGTGGAAATCAAGAGGCCTTCCTTGTACCCTCCCTCCCCTGCCCTCCTAAATGAGTCATCCTCTATCATAATATCCTATTTGATTTTCTTTATAGCAGTTATCACTATCTGAAGTTTCTTTTCTAATGCAGTTGTTTACTTGTTTATTGTCTGTCTCCTGCACTAAATTACAAGGTCTAAGAGAACAGAGAGTGTTACTGTCTTATTCATCGCTATTCCCACACCTAGAACAGCACCTGGTACACTTCTTGTAAAGAACTGTTGACCCATCAACTGACTGAACAAGTGAATATATTCAAGTCTTAGCACAAGCAGTGACTGAGATGAAAGGAGAATCATTTTTAATTCTGTACTTTGGTTTCTAGGACTATGAAACTAGGCTGACTAATGTCTAACCTTCAGGTGAAGTATTGCTATCTGAGCAACATTTTTAGAAAAACATAAATAATATACAGGAAAGCTCAGTGCAGCCAGTGACATTGTCAGGATAGTCTGTGACATTGTATGCAAAGCCCCTACCACTGGCCTATCTCATAACAGATCTTCAATTAATGAAGCTCATAACAGATCTTCTGTTGTTGTTATTACCCACAGAGTAAATACATTTCTTAGCTTTTGAGGTTTACTTTTTGGCTTTGTTTTGTTTTTATAATCTGGACCTCAGTGGTATATTATATCCATTATTGTAAAAGAAAAGAAGTAAAATTCTCCCAAGTACATCCATTTCGAAGGATAAGAAGCTAGCACGTAATTATTATGAACACTTAATAAATACTACATTTTGAAAGAACTATTAATAAGTGGGGATTCATAACAAAAATTAAAAATACGATTAAATCAAGTTTTCAAAACACATTTCCTTTTTTCAGAATTAGGTATATTATGGCAGATGTGAAGGGAATGTATCATTTTTTTATAGCTTAATACGCTCAGATTCTGACTTAAAATACATAGAAGAAAATAGTATTGGTCACCACTGACCAAGAGCTCCTGAAAGATATCAATGTTGTGATGAGAAGGTGCCATAAATTTCTCATCACTTTACAACGCTATATTGCTAATATATGAATGACCGAGTTAACTAAGTGTTAATAAAGTCTTCAAGTTTGTGTCACCAAAGCAGCCTGCTTCTGACAGACCAATGCTGAGGATAAACCAGGTCACTGACATTAAATGAGCGTTGGATCTGAGAGCTTGTTTACTTTGAAAGCAACAGACTTTTCATGCTCATACACACTCCTATTCTGCTATATGTCAAGCTGCCACCTTGATGACTCAGCTCTGCAGAACACATCAAAGATGGCTACCAAGTTCCACATGCAGGGTTCAAACACTAGGTTCATTATACTTAAGCCTGTGTAGGGGAGGGGGACACAAGCGAGAAGGATGCTGGAGGGAAAAAGGGGGAATGGGAATAGCGGGAAGAGTTAGTTTGCTGGTCCTTTATAAAATGATATAGTTGGCTCTAAATCCCATAAATTACTGAAGGTATTCAAGACAAAGCATACTTCTGAAGCCATGGTAACTAACATACTTCAGGTATTTCTTCCCTATTGAGGACTCGTGAGGAGGTTTGGAAGGTTTTCTCTATATTTATGGCATTTTAAAATGGTCCCATTTAAAACTTACTGGGTTTAGTTCTAAATATATGTGATACAATTTTATTCTAATTGTAATTCATCAAGGATCTTTTTATATCTTTTAGACTTGGGGTGATGAATTCCAACAATTTATTATCCATAAAGTAAAACATCATTGCCTTTACTTTCCCTAATAACCACCTGTTTCATGCTTCCTGGGGTACAAGACTCTGCAAATGGCGCACGTATCTCCCTACTCCCCATTCTTACATCCCTGACTGTCTGGATCATGCATTTTGAAACTTCATTACATATCCCCTAGTGAAATGCTAAGGTTCTCAAGGATAGGGACTCTATTCTATACCTATGACTTGACTTCCCCATCTTTCCCACTTCCAGCACCTTCCCTCACACAGGGAGCACTTCATAACTACCATGAGTTGAATTGAATTCTGGAATGTGGTTCAGTCTCTCTATGCTATTGACTCTCTATATTCTCTCTGGTCTTATTGCATTTCTCTTTTAGACATCCTGATGTTTGAAATGTTTGCATAGGGAAGCATCATCAGTGTGCAGCCCCGCTTCTCTCCAGAGCCATTTATAATCCTGTTATTAAGTCATTTTGCTGGCTTTGACCAGAGCTCCAAATAATATTCTAACTTTGAAGCAATTAAGTTCCAAAATAAGATTGTGCTGCTATATTTCAAAAGCAACTTTGACAAAAAACTTTTGGTCTTTTTTGGTCACAATATTAAATTGTCATGCAAGATATTATTTTAACTCTAACAAAAATTCATCAAAACATATGCAGCATAATATATAAAGAAAAATGCACTATGGATGTTCTTAACCATTTCTTTTTTGTTTTGAACAAAATGACCACTTTCTATTTGTGTAACATGTAAGAGGGGGAAAAATATGTTTAAGTGGAACTAATAACTGGATAACTTCAAAGTGGACCAAATAATAAAAAAATGACATTGGGCTGCATGCTAGAGGTGAATGACAGATGGATAAATCCCTAAAGAAAATCCCTAAAGAAAAGATCTAAAAGTGGCCATTACATAATGGTTGATAACCCTGAAAAGCATTTTGTCTTTCAGAATACTTAAAAGCTTAATTCTATATCCACTGCTATTATGTTTCACTGCCAATTTGAAGAAAATGAATGATTCTAATCTTGGATTTCACAATCAGCTTTTAGAGCCAGTACATAGCTGGTGCTTAAAACAACTCTAATGCAGGTTATTGTGTAATTATGGTAAACGCCAAAATAATATAATTAATCTTAATCGTTTCACCAAATTAAAGTGTTTCAGAACAAAAAAGACAAGGCAACATGTAGAAGCACACACATAGTTTTACAACTAAGTATAGTTAAAAAATTCTAAAGAAGCAAATATCAAACTTGTAAAAGAAATTCAACATCTTTGGACACAATGGGGAATAATTATGAAAAATATATGCTATTTGCACTTATATTAGGGATGGTTTTCATTTAATTGTGTTTTATGAATAGGTCACTAAAACTTAAAATATGTTTACCTCTTTAAAGTTATCAAGCCAATAAGCTATTCATTACAGTTGTTTTCACTGCAGGTCCTCAGTTTCAGGGACCATGACTATCCCTCACGTGGCCCAGCCCCTGTGCCTCCGACCTGGGAGCAGCTGTTCAGTGAATGCTTAGGACTCACCGACTGTCATGGGGCTTGAATTGAAAACCTTCAAATAATCACAAATCACAGTGACAGGAAATAAGTGTTCTCTGTTGCTAGCTCAATCCTCCCACAGAATGGAACTTTTTCCCCCAAATATTTTCTTAGGCTGGAGGGGGCAGAAGAAGGAGGAAGGAGGTACAGGTGAGCTTCTAAAATCAATTCACACGACTCTGCCAGTGAAGAGTGGCCTCCGTTTTATAAAATCATTTAGATGAAATATGACAACAGATGCATATAAAGGGACACTTAATTCTACCTTCAAAGTGATCCTTACTAGAAAAGACTTTTTCCCCAAATTTGAAGTCATTTCTCTTATCCCTAGTCACCTTCTAAAACGGACTATATTTAACAAGGAGAACCCTTATTAATGTTTTTTTCATTATTCCAGTATACATGATAATTCCTCCACAGACTTCAAGAATCACTCTCAAAAGCACATATACCAGCCTAAGACTCATATATATTTTTATAAAAGACTTTTTTGAGCTGACAAATACTAACTTTAAGGTTGGATAAGCAGTTGTTGAGGAAAATGTGCCACCTGTTCAGGAACAGCTGCTTCTGACTGACACAGAGCAGACAGGTCACCAGGGGGTACAGGGCCTGAGGAGAAAGAAGATGAGATCACAGATGATTTATATTACCACAAGCCAGGTAACACACGTTCTCTGGAACCACCACACATCCAGCTCCCTCTGTGGGCTGTATGGGCCAGAATAAACAGGATGCCTTATAAGACAACAAGGCCCTATGGATGCCATGCAGAGGTGGGCATCTCGCAAATGCTTTCTGATGACAAAGATGGAATAATCTAGAGTTATGTATAGTGTATAATAAGTTTCATGTACAATAAGTAGAATCACTGATTTAGTCTTCACTCACGAATTTTAAAAACAAACTCACTCAGATCACTCTCAATCTTCAGGAAAAAAGCAGGAAGACAATAATTTTGAAAATGTTCTGAGCCTTTGTGCTCATAAACATCTACTAGTTTGTCCCTGTCTTAGAGATAGGTGTATATATTTTCTTTTGCATGCAATTTTCCTGTAATTAAGGAAGATTCCTAAAAGAAATGTTATTGCACTGGTAAATTCCTCCAAGACAAATTTAACCACAGGAGGAATTTGCTTACGACCGAATAAACAGAGGTGTTACTGTGCTTTTCCTGTCTAACTGGGCCGGTTTCCCACAGCAACTGGGGAAGACAGAAAAGCTAATGAGCGGCCACCCAAAAAATATATACGCAGAATCCATCACCATTTTACCGAACCAGATAGACAGCATACAAGTTTATGGCTCCCCAACAAATTAAGGCTGGTGAAGATTTAGACAAAAATATAACTGGCTCATACATTAACTTGAATTAGCAAAAAACAATTGCCACAGTGAGATTCAGTGCTTAGCAATCCACTAACTTAGGTTTAAACTGACTTTGAACTACTGCTAACATTGAGCACAACTCTAATTCCAGCCAGTAATCTAAAAAAAAAAAAAAAGAAAAAGAAAAAAGCCAAGCAGATAGTCACAATGACCACAGAACATAGACAAATGAGCAAATTTGTCACCATTGCCAGCAAAGTAACTCGGAGGACATGCTCAAATAATGGTGGCAATGTTCATACTTTGAAGACTAGCATAAACTATGCTAGCTACCGGCTACCTAAGCAACCTGCTTCCTCTATACTATCACAAATTACAGCTGCTATATGCTTGCCAACTCTTAAACCAGAGCCTTATTTACCACTAAGGGCAAAAGGTTGGGGTAGTTTAAAAGGCTTTTCTATGCTGCTCTTCAGTACAAAAGCTTTCGCAGCCTTCAGAGAATCTTTCCTATGGGCAACTGTCTGTCTCCCAACTCCTTTTCCAGCCTGGTTCCATTTTAATTCTGAATATCAGGATAGCAATTAGCCAGTGAAGACTCCTGGGGATTGAGAAGAGAAACTGTTATTATAAACTTTAGCCTTCAGATTGGAATAAAACCTCAGAAATTAAAACAAAAATCAAGTTAAGCCAATATTGAAAATAAACAACAGAATCCTCAGGACTAGAAGGGTCATCTCAGGTGACATGGTCTAACCCCCTCATATTACCATGATTCAATCATGGTCAACACTAAGCACAAACTCCAAATTTTGAAATGCTAACTCTTTTTAAGGGAGCTGTAGGTAATTCTCCCATCTGTGGAACTCTTAGGATTCTCAAATAGATTTCAGCCTAGGAATTTTAGTGTCTGAAGTTTTATGTTTTGGATTTTCTCATAGTTACTAACCAAGGAATGCTTCTTTCGAGAAGAAAGTTCCAGCGTGGTATCATATAGGCTTTCAACAAAGTTTCTAAGGCAGGGAACATTGACTTCATTTTTAACAGCCTGAAATAGAGATACATGTTAATATTATGTTAATGAAATTGTTGATTTTCTAATCCAATTTGAAGAAGTTCTTAAAAGTGAAAATGTAACTCACGGCAGCAACTGGAACAAGAATTTCAACAAAAAGCCCAGCCAAGGCATGCTTGATATCTTTGTCTTTGACCTCAAGGAAATAATGTGCACATTCCTAGGAAGTAGAGAAAGAGTAGAGGGAGAATAGATTGAAATGTGCATATAAAAAGTACTTAAACAAATTTAAGTAAATAGCTCTTAATTCAATCATACATACTAACATAGCATATTCCACAATCTACTAAAAAAATCACTGGATCGAAGTATTTATATTTAAGTTCACAAAGATCCCAGTGCAAGGCTGGTTTTCTCACTCTCTTCCTACTTTTATCTCAGATCACTATGCTAAAAGGACAAAGCATCTATAACTAGCACACAGACATTCATCCACTGACTTAATGGGTGATTCCTTCAGTCATTCATTTCCAAGAAATTTATATTGACTACCTACTGTGTGGACCCCCGGGTCCTTGATTAACCCACAAACACAGATCCCCAGAGAAGGTAAACATGGGAAGAGAGGCAGAGGAGATTAAACTCATTTTAGGCCCTGAGAGCCCTGAGCTGTTTACTTGTTAGCCCTGACATTTTAGGTGTGTTTATCATTCAGCTAGTTTCATAAGCAAGTCTGGAATGCTTCCCTCCCCATCTCAGACAAGGAAACCTTTCGAATAGTTCCTCAAGCAACGATGTCTTTGCCTGTGGACTACTGTCTATGAAAGTGTATTTTTGGTTGCCCAGGGAATTATTTATTAGGAAAATTGGCCTGTCCAGAATTCTGCCAGCCCCTTTCTCCTTCCTGGCCTTTTTGATAATAACTTACTGTGGTCTTTATTAGGTATTGTTTGCACGGAAGAGTCCAAGGCTACACGTATTTTTGATAACATGCTAATATCTATATTAGCTATTACCACTTATTTTCAGTCAACATTGGAACCATTGCCAACAACAGTTAATAAAGTCCCCAGTGTATCAATATCATATTAAGACATGCATCTAAGGCAGGCATTGCCAGCATGGAAAGCCATTGAGACAGAATACAGAATGGAGCTTTATGGTTCCCAGAATTGTGGCCCTTTTCCTACATTATTTTGCATATGTATGTAAACTCTCCCTCAAATCATCATTCAAGTACATAGACACACAATTTATTAGTATGAGAGAGGGATAAAAATAGTTTACAGTTACTGAGTGCTTACCATGTGCCAAGAATCTTCAGAACCACCTTCTAAGGTTAGTGTCATTAAGACCACTTTGCAGACAACGCTGGGAGGGATTAAGTGTGACTTGCCCAAGGTCGCAGAGCTAGTTAAGTGCTGAAGCTTGAATTCAAACCCAAGAAGTCTGATACATGGCCTATGTTCCTTTTTTTTTAAAACTGCTTTATTGAGATATTAGTTCACGTACCATGCAATTTGCCCATTTAAAGTGTACAATTCAATGACTTTTAGTATATTCACAGTTGTACATCTATCACCACAATCAAATTTAGAATCTTTTCATTATCCCTCCCCAAATCTTGCACCCCTTAGCAGTCATCCCCAACCTTCCCATTGACATCCCTCTCCTCTAGCCCTATGCAACTGCTAATATACTTTCTATCTCTATGGATTTGCCAATTCTAGACTTTTCAAGTAAATTGGAATCATATAATCTGTGGCCTTTTGTGTCTGACTTCTTTCTCTTAGCATAATATTTTCAAGGTCCATCCATATATCAGTACTTCATTCCTTTTTCGCCCAAAAAATATTCCCTTGTATGGCTATACCACATTTTGTTTATCCATTCATCAGTTGATGGACATTTGGGTTGTACCCACTCCTTTGCTGTTATGAATAATGCTGCTATGAACATTTGCATTCAAATTTTTGTATGGGCATATATTTTCATTTCTCTTTGATATACACCTAGAAGTGGAGTTGCTGGATTATGGAGTAATTCTAGATTTAACCATTTGGGGAACTGCCAAACTGTTTCCCAAAGCTTCTCTGCCACTTTACATTCCCACCAGCAGTGTATGAGGGTTCTAATTTCCTCACCAGCACTCGCTGTTGTCTATCTTTTATAGCCATCCTAGTGGGTATGAAGTGGTACAGCCCATGTTCATAACCCCTATATCTAAGCTTTTTACTGATTAAGAACCTCACTAAATCTAATTCACAGCAACATTAGAAAAATCCCTTCAGATACTAAAGTTTTTAGAACTTAATAAGCTGCACCTTCTGTGAAATCCACATTTGCAATAATTCTTTGGTTCACACATAATGAGGCACACTGTGTACTAGACACCAAAACTTGTATAGTTTGCTGATTTTTTAAAGGTTGATTCCTTTTTATAGTACGAATAAAAAAGATTTCTTCATTATTTAAAGTTCTAATGCTATGAATGTTAACATAGCCAACTTAATGCTATCAGTCCTAAACAATAAAAAAATGAGCTATCTTTTAATTCACAGAACAATAGGTAGCTGATGGTTAAAAAAGAGAAAAAAGTCAATGAATAAGACATTTCACTGTACACCCTACTCCAAAGATGATATGAAAGTTTAGAAATGAAATTATGTGCCTGCAACTCTGTTATTTGGGTACAAAGCA
Source organism: Equus asinus (assembly GCF_041296235.1). Taxonomy (NCBI): domain Eukaryota; kingdom Metazoa; phylum Chordata; class Mammalia; order Perissodactyla; family Equidae; genus Equus; species Equus asinus. Next base: position 13,725,659 of record NC_091800.1, on the reverse strand, counting down.
TTTTTTTGAATTATTGAGGAAAAAGTAGGACTTTTTCCCACATTGACAAGAGAATGGATTTTCACATTCCAGGTCAGTCATTTTGATGGAGGGAGTTGCTCAAGTTGTTTGTCCCTTAGTTCTTCTGCCCAAGACATTACCTGCATAAACTGAAGAGAGGCCTCAAAGTCCTCCACTGGATACATCTTAATTCGAAAGAATTTCATCCCCATTATCAAGCTGATAATGCTTTGAACAACATATGGGCTCTGCTCTTTGTGCCGTAATTCTTTCAGCTCTGCCATAAATTTCTTCTTCACAGCGGGGAATCTAAGAAGAGAACATGAGTGATTTATCAAATAATGGGTAGGAAGGTGACTAACGGAGGCCTCCAGCATCTAGGAGTGGCAAGGCACAGTGACGGGGAGCCTTCAAATCAGTTGAAGTACAATGGCTGTCATTTTGTAAGGATTTGATATTGGGGATTTGGTGAAGAGTCCAATCTTCTCGTTTCTTCTCTTATTCTATGAGATGCTCAACATCTCCTTCAGGCTAGGGAGAAAATCCAGGGTTATTTAGACCTTCTCAAAATGGTCTAGCTCTTAAAATGAGCATGAGGAAAAGCTCCATGTCTTCAGTCTTAGCAATTTCCAACATACTTGCAGACCCAAGGGCCTAGGTATCCAATTGTGAGCATATAAGCAACAACATACTAGGCCAGCTATTTCTGACAGTGACAGCAAATAATGCCAAGAAACATTCCTACATCCACTTCTAAAGTTTTCTGTTATTGTTTCTTTTATAGTTTTAGGTTAATGATTATTGAAAAAAATATTTTTAGGTTGAAGGAAAATATAGTAATAGGAAAATTCAAATCAGATCTGAAAGATGAATAAGCTCTCTACTACATGTGTGGGGTTTCACAACTAAAAGGACACAGTCCCCAAGAAACTTAAGGTATTTGTTTTATTTGAAAGTAAAATAATATTTGTAAGTAATAATATTAATTACAATGACATTATCCTATAGGATTAAGAAAAGAATAGATCCTAAGAGGATGGAAAGTAGTAGCAGATCTTCAGAGTACCTAAGCCTAAAGGAACATACCCACACAAGTTATCCAAACTATTCCTGAGGTGGCTGGTTTGACTATTAGTTAAAAAAAGAAAAAACAAGGAAAGCTTTCTAAGACACATTGCTTCCTGAGACTATCAGCCTGAGGTCCCCTGTAGTGGAAAGGGTCGATTAGGAGCAAAGCATGATTACAGAGGGTAATTATGATTATAAAAGTTAAAGGCCAACTAATGAAATCCCAGAAGTTTGGAACAAAAACTCTTGACGCCTCAAAGAAGAAATTTTAGGACAAATAAAGCAGGCAGAAAACACACAGACATTGTTTCACCCAAAGCCAACACAAAAGGTGTATGACTGGCAAGTTGGGCATAAGGCACCTCGTGAGAATGGCAATTTTCTAGTTTTTGACTTGGGTAGAGGAGGTTACATGGTGTTCACTTGGTAACAATTTGTTAAAATTGTTTTTTTTTTAATTTACGGATTTTTATTTATGCTTGCTATATATATTCACAATTAAAAAGGTTTTAAGAAGGCAATGGAGTGAAAACATAAATTCCAAATTCCAATGTCATAATTCTTTTCTACTTCTTATAGAAAAAAAACGGATGATGATGATAGCAGCAAGTAGACAGACAGCACTTACGATATACCAGGCAAAGTTCAGTGAACCTTACACAGAGCTCATCTCTTATAGGGAACCATGATTACACTCTTTTTACAGAAGAGGAATTTGAGGCAGAGATTTCATAATGTGATAAAGTGACACAGCTGGTACATGGTGGAACCAGAATTTTAAACCAAGTGTCTGGCTCTGGAGTCCTTACTCTTAATCTCTATGCTATAGTATGTCGAGAACAGTCGTTCTCAAAGTGTAGTCCCCAGATCAGCAGCAGCAGCAGCAGCACTTAAGAACCTGTGAGAAATATACATTCTCTGGCCCTACCTTATAGTTACTAAATAAGAAACTCTGGGGGTGGGTTCAGTAATCTTGTTTAACAAGTCCTATAAGTGATTCTGACCTGCTAAAGTTTATGAATCACTGGTCTAGACTAGGAATAACTATGAGATGCATTTGTAAGATGTTTTACATTTTATGCACATTATATTCTTTCACATTTTATCTTCACAACAATCCATTGAGTCAGGCAGTGAATGCATTTCCATTCCAAATGAAGAAATAGATTTGGAAGATCAAAGTGACAAAGAAGAGGCTCAAACCTAGGTAGGTCTTCTGATGCAATCATGAACTATGAAATGTAGTCCCTGCTCTCACTAGAATGGTGTACAGTTTAATTGGGAAGATAAAACTATGTAGCAACGACCATGAGACACGTGAATAATAATAATAATAAGAAGAATAAGAATAATAACTATTATTATTATTTATGAGACTTATTAGCATGTGCCTGGCACTTTGCCTAGATCACTCTGATCCTTCAGCGACGCTGAATGCCCCAGGCCAGATCACTTTCTCATATTTCATATTGCCTTTTATGTGAGTAACATAGCTAAAGAGGCAACAGGGCATTGGAGAATGAAGGGGCTCTTTCTAGCTGGATAATTGGAGAAGATTTCAGAGGGGATTTGAGTTGAGGGGAAGATGGATAAAGGGTAGGAAGCAGAAAAGGCATGGCAAAGCAATGGAAGTGACACTTTCAATCTAGATTATAAAAATTTAATAATTCCAAACTAGATTTTTAAAAATTGTATTTTAATTCCTGTTATTTCTGAACAGTGAAAAAACTACCTATGGTTTTAATTTTGAAGTGTGAGAGTTTAAAAGGAAAAAGCGATCTTACAGGTTAGAGTTATATTATTTTAAAGACCACATGATATTTAGGAAAGTTTGTTTTCCATTTCTAATCCATGACTAAAACAAGGAGAGGTAGGAAAAGGCAGGTTATTTGTATAATTCACTATTTCAATATTCTCATGAGTTAGTGGCGAAAAGTCTATTTATTTCTCATTTAAAAATAAATATGGCTATCTTTTGCTTTAAAAAAGTCCCAAATGACATAAATATATTATTTTAGCATTAAAATAATCCAAAAATCTATTTGTACTTAAAATCTACTTTCCCTTAAAATAATTTTAGGGAAAAATAAATTTCTTTTCAATGACCATGTCTTGAGAGTTTAGCAATGTCTGTAGTAACTAAATGATTAGTCCAATCTTTGGTATACTATAACATTCCCATAAAAATAAACTTCTGCTTTAAAATGTATAGTACATATTATAAACGTGAGAATATAAGAATATATACATTAAGATTATATTATATAAAGAGAAAGCAGTTTTGAAATTTATGAATCTTAGAAGCCAATCATCACTATTTAAATGAATATATCAGATTTTAACCAAAAAATATACCTTTAAAAATTTAATTTTAACTTAGCTGACTTCGAGAAAGTCAACACTATGGGTGAATATGATTTAAGAGCAAAAAAATTTTCCCTTGATGACAGGAATTAAGTGCATTATCATTAGTAGGATTAAAAATAGTGATCCTGCTAAAACTTAAAGAACAAACTAGGTATTAATAACTAAAGAAATAACGAAGAAAATATTTCATATGCATTACCACTGGGAACTAGATATAAAACCTAAAATTAGAATTATTATATTACTCAAGTTTATTTTAAAAAAAGATAACCACCCCATACCAGATAAGCATACATCCTTTCTTCTCCCCCTGAGAACAAAGCAAGCTACTCTTCTAAGGCAGTGATAAAGTAATGGTCTTGATGTACCTATGAGAAGGAAGGAATGTGATAATTTGTAATATGATACCAGTTTCAGATTATACTACCTATCAATAAAGGATAACTACACAATGATTGGTTGAGAATATATCATTGCAATTACTCTATATTACTGGCCAAGGGATTCTCTTGTGACTGGAAAGCATTGGAGCATTGTCCAAATTGAGGCATTTCTTATATCTACTATTGCAACAGATAGACAAATACTGATGTCACGAAAATAAAAAAGCCACCGTTGGCAAGAAAACACTGGCTTGGTGGATCATAAATCTGACCTAATATGGAAATTCCTACAACCTTAGAATGTTGCTTAATTGTGTCACTGTTTCTCTACTTACTCACAACCAACTCAAAATCAATGTGGCTAAGGAAGGTCATTCTATAGTAAGCGATATTGGTATGCATAATTCACAAAAACTAAGTCAGACACAAAAAGTCATTTTTGGCATATTAAACTTTCCAAATGATAGCATAAGAGAATGATGCTGGGATAATTAGAAAGGAATTACAAAGGAATAGTTGAGAGTTTCAGGGTTTGACAAATCAGCCAAAAAAACATATTAAGAATTCATTTTTCTGATCTTTTCTAGGAATGAAGTAGACACACACAAATTAATTTACCAGATAATTGCAACTTATCCCTTCAAAATGCCAATACTTTTACTATTCAGTTGCAATGGAAATCTCTTCAAAATGCATTTTTTTTTCTTGATGACTTATGAACTGCAATTATTACAATGGGCTGTAATGAAAGTACACTATAGTCTCATGCAAAATGGCCCAGACAACTCTCTTGTTTACTTCTTATGTATGCTTTGCCAGTTTTTCTTTCCTCTCTGTGGCTGTCAGTCTTTGAGCTTGATATTTCTCACTGGAGTCATGTATCTGCTTCTCTTCCATCTAACGCTGATGTTTCATGTGTTAGAAAAAATAGGTAGTCAAGATGAATAGATAAACTGGGTTATATTAAATAAGTGATGTCAGGGATTTTTTTTGGGTTTGTTTCCTGAGTTCTTGTCTGTTTCAGCTTGGTAAGGTTGCTGAGTAAGTACTTTTTCTAAATTTTGTTTTTGGATAAATTGGGTATTTCCATGCTACTGAGTTAGGACATTCTATCTCTTGAAGATAAAAATCTCTTTCTGAGGGTTGCATTTCACAAGGCTCAGGGCATCACTGTGGCTTTAAACTGACCTCTTGGCTTAGATTCACATTACGTCTCTGGCTCCTGTTGCCTAACCTAGGCATTCAGGATCTTGCCTGATTTGCCTCAGGGCTGAATAAGATGAAGACAGGCAAATAGGATGTGACATCACTTTTGGAAGAAGCATATTATTCCTAATAGGCTAATACCACTTTGTGCTAGCCTGCTAAGTAGTGTTATGGGGCCAGATAAATTTAGCAATGAGAATGTTCCCCCCGACTTGTTTCCATGACAGAGTCTGGGACATTTTTAGCTCAGCTGAATTAAGTAAGGTCTATAGTAAAGGGACATTCTAGAATGGAATTTTCCCACTCACGGATGATATATCGGAACCACCCACTCATGGAATATAGAAAACAAAACTTTTAAAATTGATAAACTTCTTTGGAAAATTTAGGCAGAGAGAAAAGTAATTTGGTTAGTCCATCTCTTTCTTTGATGCAGTAGTCTGAAACTCATGGACTCTTGGTATGATCTGGCCCAATTGCCAAGTGAGAAAGACAGTGTAGAAAACCAATTGGAAAAAGCCTTGGTATTCGCCTTGGGGGAGCTTTGAGTCAGTTTCAGAGACAGGGCACACATGATAACAAAAAGAACCCTAGCTCCCTGTAGGCTCACATACTCCCCCTTCCTGAGGGTAGGGCTGGGGTGGGATAGAAGAGGCATTCATGCTCTTATGGTAAAATGTTCTGATGTTCACTTACTTAGCTTGTGCCAACACTCCAATGACTTCTGCATACAGGTCTGCCACAATGTGCATATTGCCAGTGTTAGGACCAAGGTACCTAAATAGGATAAAATTAGACAAGTTAGGGATCCCTAGTCATCCGAAAAGAGCCAACTTGATTTAGCTTTAAGTACCCAACTACTTCAAAATTTGAAGGTTAGAAATTACTTTACCCTTCTTTGTATTTAAAGTGCTTGAAAGCCAAGTTAATAACATCATGTATTAAACTGTCTATTACAGGATGAAGCGGAATCTGAAAAAAAAAAAAAAAGACAGCTCTTAAGTTGGAAAGGAAAAAGGAAGATCAAATCAGTAAGAGTACTTCCAATAACTATATATAGGCTTTAGCAATTGATAAATATAATTCATACGACCCAGTATTTGAAATTCATGCATAATTTAATAAAATTATATTTTAAAAACTTAAGTAGTTTTGAGATAAATAAATCTTATCTAAAAGTAACATTAAATTAATGACCTACCTGTTTCAAAACTTCTATTAAAACTAAAGAAAAAATAAAATCAATGGCGAGGTCCCGTCTTTCCATTAAATAATCTCGCTGCTGTTCATCACTGTAAAGTTTAAAATATTCACAATAAATGGCACTGAAGACACTTTCAGAATGATATAATGCATCAAACATCTAGGACTCACCCCCAATGGACTGAGAACTAATTTTGTTAGTACAAGATTGCAGTGGTAAATACATGCTAAAGCAATTCCTATTATCAGTGTGGTGCAGGGGACAAACACTGGAGCAGAATATTTGACTTCAGATTTAAAATTTTCAACCATGTCAACTTGAGTAGCTATTTGTGAGTCTATGACCTCATCCTATGGACTGTTCTAAGGTACTCTTCAACTCAGGAATTCTATCATCTGTAAAATGGACGCAAACATGAGGCAGGGTTACCAAATGAGAGGTGTACACTGAAGGCATCCTGTGAAAGGAGCTAAACAATGTAAGGAAATAATATGATCACCAACTGGAGCGGGACTACAGGGGGTGGAGAAAGGATCAGAATTGCCTTTCTTTTCTTTATTTTTGTTCCCTGTCCCTTTCCTCTTGACCTTTAGCCACTTGAGATTTATGAAAGGAAGAAAGAAGTGAAGGGGTGTTGAAAAGAGAAGGATTAAAAAGCAGATGGCAGAAGAGGTCGAAGGGGCAAAGTGGAGTCATTTGAACTCATTCAAAAGTTAGAGAGCAGAATTAAACACTGTCAAAAGGACGGAAATGTGAATCCACCCTGCAGCCCCCGTTTTTTCTTATCTAACATATCAACTGAGGGCTAATTTGGAATTGAACAAAGACAGACAAATGAAATGACTGCTGAGTTTCTTGGCACAGTATAGTGGCTCAGAGCATTGGTTCTGGTGTGGAACAGGCCTGGGTTAAAATTATGCCTCTTCTACTTACCAGTAATTTCTCCATCTACAAAATGGGAACAACCAGTACTTAAAGAAAGGTTTGCTTGAGTATTAAATAAGATAAAACATGTCAAGTATTTAGCATAGTCTCCCGAAAGCATAACTGCTCAATATACAAGTATTGTATATTAAATAAAACCTATGGGAAAGAATGACAGGATTTGAACTTTTCAGGCAGATATTTTCAAAATAAATCACAAATATTTTAAATATGGATTGCTTTTCTCTTCAGTCAAGATGGAATGAAAAGAAAGGAAGGTGATATAAAAAAAGATATAAAAAAGAACTTCTGGAGGAACTCTGTAACCCTGAGCAAGTGAAATTAAGGCTGGTGGATGACAGACTGGGTTAACAAGGGAAGTTATAACTTTAAGGTTCAAGGAGAAATGCATGGACAGGGTAGGAACTGTTCATTCAGTATCATTATGAACAGTCCTGTCAGAAAGAAGAGCACTGGACCAAACCATCTAACTGAAGTCCTTTGAGACCCACTAGAACTAGAAAGTGCTACTGCTAGCTGGAGGAAAGGAAAACATAATGGAACTGCATTAAAAAAAGAGGGCATGCACGATGCACCCCTATGTTCACTGCAGCATTATTCACAACAGCCAAGATGTGGAAGAAACCTAAGTGCCCATCAACTGATGACTGGAAAAAGAAGATGAGGCATATATATATACAACAGAATACTACTCAGCCATAAAAAAGGATAAAATTGTCCCACTCACAACAACATGGATGAACCTTGAGGGTATTATGTAAAGTGAAATAAGCCAGACAGAGAAAGACAAACTCTGTATGATTCCACTCATATGTGGAAGATAAAGAAACACATGGACAAAGAGCACAGATTATTGGTTACCAGGGGGAATAGGGGTGAGGGGTGGGCACAAAGGGTGAAGTGGTGCACCTATAATACGACTGACAAATAATAATGTACAAGTGAAATTTCACACGGTTGTAAACTATCATAACCTCAATTAAAAAAAAAAAAAAAGAGGCCATGCACAAGTCTGACCTAGAGATGATATCAGGGAATAAGGAAGCAAGAAGTTTGACGACCAGAGGGAGGAGAACCAGCAGAAGTAGACAGAAAATTTTTGTGTTGGACGGTTAATAAGGGTCTTCGAAAGGGGCCAGAGGACCTTGAGAAAGTAGCAGTTCTTGGTAGAAAAAAAATTTTTAAACCCCTGATTGTGTTTTATTTAATGTCAATTTATGCTTTCAAATAAAAGTAAGACATATACTTTCCTAATAAAGAATTCAACTTTATTGCTGGTTTGAGGTCTAACTGCCAGGAGCCAGAGGCATTTGACAAATTTTTTTGGCAGTCAAAATGTTGATATTATACTAATCTTAGAAATCATAACCCAAATACACATCCGTCACATTTGACTGTTTTCAGTTGCTTATGCTCCTCCCTAAAGTTCCTCTTTTCTTTTTTCTAGTAACAGAAACCCACATTATTAGCTACATCATGTTCTAAACTCTCTCATTCTTCTGGCTTTCTCCCAAGCACACATTCTCTCTCTCTTATTTTAAACTTTCAAATGCTAACTAAAATGCTACTGAGTTGAATTTCACTGTTCTGATTCTGTATTTGGTCTCAGCGATTACTCTGATCTTCTGAAAATAATCAGTAACATGATTAAAAAACCTAGTATTTTCAATCCATGAAGAAAGTTCATGAAAAATCCGGTTCTAGTAACTAAATTCTGATAAAACAGAGGAACAAAACTAAAACTCACTTAATTAAACTCACTAAAACTGCTCCACTCTCCACCCCCAGGAAAGTCTGCACATCTGTTCATAAGCTAACATGTAATATGGGAAAAAGAATCCCATTAATTTATTAATCACACCGTCTGAACCATTTTCAGACAGAACTGAAATTCCACCTTTAAAATTTGATACATTAAAACAGTATTTATGAGGAGGGACTGCTAATCGGTATGGGGTTTCTTTTTTGGGTGATGAAAATGTTCTGGATTTAGACAGTGGTAATAGTTGCATAACCATGTGAATATACTAAAAACAGAATTATACACTTTAAAAGAGTGAATCTTACAGTATGTGAATTATATCTCAATAAAAAAATTCCTTCTTTAACTATAAAAAATTATTCAAGGGGCTGGTCCGGTGGTACACTGGTTAAGTTCGTAAGTTCCACTTTGGCAGCCCAGGGTTTGCTGGTTCAGATCCTGGGTGTGGACCTACACACCACTTATCAAGCCATGCTGTGGCAGGCATCCCACATAAAACAGAGGAAGATAGGCACAGATGTTAGCTCAGGGCCAGTCTTCCTCAGCAAAGAGAGGAGGATTGCTGGAAAATGTTAGCTCAGGGCTAATCTTCCTCAAAAGAAAAAAAATGTTATTCAATATGAAAAAGTTATTAATTTCTCCCCAAACAAAATTATAAATAAACGATTGAATTTTGCATAAACTCAAGCATATTATAAAATGTAATTACAAGTTCAGATGAAATGCAATTTGGTAAAATTATAGGTCTTCAATTTCAAGAGAAGTCAATATTTAAAAACGTGTTAGGAGTATCAAGAAAAATGAGAGAGATAAATCACTCACAAGAAGTAGTTAATATCTGATTTTCTGAGTGATTAATTTCAGTTTACCTTCTTTAAAAAAATGCACAATCAATTCATGTGGAGAAATCTAACTGCTTTGAAAATAATCTCCCTTTTTTAAAAAAAAAAAGGTGAATATATCAAACTGTCTTATACTTATGACCTTGCTGTAGTAGGCTGCTTTCAAACATATGAATTACAAGTATTTACCTAAATTTTGGGGAGAGGCACATTCGACAGTACGAGAATCTTAAGTTTTATGGCTGCTGAAGTGCTCATTAGCACCAAGTTCCACTTTTCAAATCCACAGGAGAAGGGGACCACAGAACAAATAAACAAAATTCTCCACTGGAAGGGAAGTTGGAGATGGTGTAACCTGACTTCTCTGTTTTGCTCATGAAGAGAGTGAGGTACACAGAGGTGGTGAGTTGCCCAACGTCACCCGGCTCATTAGTGGCAGCTCCAGGACTACTGTTAATGTCCAGCGCAGCGTCCTTCCCATGACAGCACATTGGGCACTCAAGGTTACTACTGAAGACTAAAATATCCAGGCAGTGTCATTCAGGGCCCACAGCAGGCCTTCCGCTTTTAGGTGTAGACTGGAGGAGAGAGGGCCCAGGACAGAAGCAGGCAGGAGGGTAACCTGGGGCCCTTACACCCACCCCCACCAATGTGGAAATAAGGCCATGTGTGAACTTTCAACCTGTGACAGCTGGCAGTGACTAGTAGTCCCACTGCTAGACAACGGGCCTCCTACAGCGCCTGCTAGGTATTCATGTGAAGAGGCGGGAAGACTCAGAGGCCTTATAACTCTTATTCTGATTTATGTTTCTTTAAAAAAAAACCAAAAAAACCAAGAAACTATAATCCTCATAATTCCTACACCAAAGAAATGTACCTTTTTGATTTATTGCTTGTTCTTGGTCTGTATTCGTGTGATTCATCCTCAATGCCATTTTGCCTTTTATACCAGTCAAATAAGGTACGCAGAATGGAAGGCAGGCAGTACTCAGAAAGGGAGCTCATGGAGCTAATGACCTACAGAGAAAAACAAGTGATTAAAAGGCTTTGGTGGCAGTGCCCATTACCGAGAAACTTGCCATTTCACAAATAACTCTAAGCTATGTTCACTACGAGATTTTCTCATTTATCACAGTCTTTCCTTTAATAATCTTCGTTAGTACATCCCCAAGAGCCCAAGTCTCTTAAGGTTGACAGATGTTCCTCATATAATAACAATTTTGTGGTTCAAGAAAGTTAATTACTTTGACTCCCTTTCATTCTAGAAATTGGATGTTAATTGCATAAAGGTTATTCACGAACTGTAAAGAAATTATTTTCCCATACCATCTAAGAAATATAGTGCCTTGTACTTCTTAGGTCCTCAAAAATGCTTGTTGTATAAATAAATATATTAGTTAGTACAATTACATTAATTATTTAGGTGAAATAAGCAAATCTAGCCCCTAAACAAATAACCTAAATGGTAACATAATATATGGTTTTCTGCCAATAAGCATTCACCCACTAATCTGAGGTATGCCCCAAGTTTGACTCAAGATATGAATCAGTAGCAATAATTTACTCTGTATTATATTAAAGGCAAACTTCTCCCCTTTTCTTTAAATAACATACATGACTTTGATAGACCAGTTATTCTAATTTCCCTGTCTAGAAAGATTCCTGATCTTTTACTAATTATCATGAAAAAAATGAACCTCAATCCATATCTCATACCATATACAAAAATTAACTCAAAATGGATCATAGATCTAAGTACAAAACCTAAAACTATAAAACTTCTTAACAAAACATAGGGGAAAATCTTTGTGACTTTGGGTTAGGCAAGGATTTCTTAAGTATTGCCCCAAAAGCAAAGTCCGTGACAATTTGATATACTGAAATTCATCAAAATTAAAAGCTTATGCTTTTAGGAAGATACTGTTAAGAAAGTGATGAAAAGACAGGCCAGAGAATGGGAGAAAATATTTGCAAAATACCTATCTGATAAAGGCCTTATAACCAGAATATGCAAAACTACAATGAGATAGGTTTTAATTACCTAATTAACAAACAATATAAGCAAATTATAACACCTAATGCTGATGAGATGGTAATAAAATGGACATGTCCATACACTGCTGATAGAAGAAAAAATTGGCATAACACATCTGGAAGGTAATTTGGAAGCACATATCAAGAAACTAATAAAAATCATTCTCAATAAGCCCACTCTTAGGAATATGAGTAAGAATGTTCAGGACAGCATTATTTATTATAGCAAAAAATGGACACAACCTAAATGTCCAACTACGTGGAAATGCCTTAATACAATGTGGAATGTGATGTAGAGTATTGATGAAACCATTGAAAATCACATTTCAAAAAATGTAATGACATGAAAATGTTCATGATATGTTAAGTGGAAAATGAATGAAAAGTCATTTAATTGGTATGATCCCAATTTGGTATAGATACTATATAAGTACACATATACAGAAAATAAGACCAGGCGCAAATATACCAACATATTAAGAGTGCCCATTGAAACCAGGAGTTCTCAGGACATAGATCACTGAGGCACCAGGTAGGTGGGACGTCTAGGGGATGGAGGTGGGATTTTACCTGGGCCTTTTTTAGAAAGGGTAGAAATTTGAGAAATTGAGAGTCAAGAAAGAAACTAAGCAAAGACTCCAAGCAGGAAAACGTATGGTAGTGAAGGTGCAAAGTAACTGTTTGTTGGTAATGATTATAATGATTAATTTAATGAAGGTTCTGAGTCAACTGAAAGGAGACAATCTGGCTGGTGTAGGGACTTTGGTATACCAGAGTGGAGGGAAATAATGTTGACAATTTTAAGTTGGAACTAAATCATAGAAGGTATTTAACAGCAGTCTAAAAAATTTCAATTTTCTTCTTGAGAAAATTGGAAGCCCCTAAAGATTTTTGAATAGGGAAATCAGCCCATAAAAACGGTGTCTGGAGAGGTTTAATGTAGCAGGAAGGTGTAGGCTGGACTTAAGGGGTTTGCTAACAGAGGTGGCTAGAAGAATATACACACATGTGCTTGAATCGAATGATGCTACTGCGACAGTTCCAGACACGCAGCGATCATGGCCTGAGCTAGGGAGGTGGCAGAAGAAATGGAAAACCTTAGTTAATTCAAAATATTTCTATAGTTAAGCCAGCTAGGCCTAACTTCCTTTTAAAAAACAGGAAACTAGAGAATGGGAGCTAAAACACTCCATGTCAATAGAACTTTCCACTGTCATCTTTAAAAGAAGCTCTGAGGTTGAACGAAACAATTATTGCTTTCTTCCTCAGATTCTATTTCTTGATAGCCTATTTCATGCTCTCTCTCTTATAATTATGGCTATATGTACACTATCTTTAGTTATGGATTACTATAGGTTAAAAATGAACAGGCTATTGCATTCAGCCTGCCCTATGAACCGAGTCACCATTAGTTTTATTTTTAATTGAAGAATATCTATTTAAAAAAGAAGAGCCCTTCCTCCCACACTGTAATATCCACAGCCACAACATATTTTCCTGTTGTTCCTGTGGATATAACAGCAGTAAATTTTTGCAGGAAAGCAAATTATGGTGTGTCAAGGAGTAATTTACTAGTTCTCTCTTGAGTTACCCCAGTACAAGGAAGGATATTTCTCAAGTCACCACCATCTAAAATATTCTGAATTGGGAAATGAAGGGGGTTCTTCTCACAGCGGAAAAACAGATCAGAATTCTGAGTCCCTGACCATGGGTTAATTCAGTCTTAACTAGTGCATATGTAATAAAATCCCAAAGCATCTACTATTATATTTCAAAACTTTAAAAATACTTGTGTAAGTCTGGAGGAGACTTAAGGAGACATGATGTCTAAACATAAAGTAGTATCCTGAACAGAAGAGAAATCTTTGAAAAAAACAAACAAAATACAAATATAGAGTTTAGTTAATAATAAATGTATCCGTATTGATATGTATCTGTCTTGATTTCTTTGTTGTGACAAATATAATGTAAGATGTTAATAGGGAACCTAGGTGCGGGTGTATGATAACTGTCTATACTATCTTTGCAACTTTTCTGTAAATCCAAAACAATTCTAAAATAAAAAGTTTATTTTAAAAATACTTGTGTGGGATATTTACACGCTCCATTATCTATTTACAGACCTATAAACCTGTGATATAAACAGGTGATATAAACCTGTCTGACCCCTAAACATCTCAGTTCAGCACACAATGTTCAGCTACTTCACTTAGGTATGGCTCACATTCTCCATAGAGAACATCAACAGTGTTCTTCAAACATCAGCTATAATACTTTTTCTACCTATTAAAAAGTCATCCTGAAGCCATTCTTGGTATTATATCGACTGGGCATACTTTCCATGGCAAATATACTGAGACCATCTCAGAAGAGATGAAAGGTCAGCACTGGGTGGATGTGTGTGTTTTTTCCATCTCTGTTACCGCCCTTTTGAGTCCAGGCTTTCAGGAAGGAAGGGTGGAATTTGCAAAGACCTGGCCCTCAAAGCTCAGGAAGGGAGGAAGGTCTAGCTGGCTTCTTGGTTACTCAACTCCTTCACTTACGGGAAGCAGAGCCAATGGTGAGATGAATTCTAGCTCTGTGCTGCTGTTGAAAGGGGGCGGGCTCATTTACAAAGATGTTCTTGTTGCATTTAAATGATCATATTCTTCCATCATAGATGAGCTCAGTACTGTGCAGCTAGAGGAGACGAAGTGCACAGAATCACCGAACTATTTCATACTGCTGTTTTCTTTCGGGAGGGATAGAGGGCAATGTACTTTGCAAATGTTTCCTTAATGTTTATTTTGGCATTTTATGTATAAATAGACTAAAAGAGACTGTCTATTATGCTATAGCTAAGTCATTAATTTTTCATGAGCATTTTATTATATTTGCTGACTGCAAAGAAGGAAACTTCACATATAAATATTTGAATAATTACTCAGTAGGAGTCATTCTATATTTTACAGTAATAAGGCTGACTAGTCATGAGTGGTGCATTTAATGAACAATTTTAAAGTAACTTCATTGATGGTTTAATTTCTCAAACTAGTTCAGGGGGCCAAGCACCTGGGGGTCAGAGTTCTCACCATAAATACCACAAAATACTGATCTATTAAAGTAACTCAAATGCAATTTTTTTACTTGATCACATATCATACTATTGCTAGATTATAATATTTCATAAGTGATGACAGACACCAAAGACTTAAGAATAACATTATAAAAACTTAAAATTATAAAAATATTTATGTTAAATATATTTTTCCTTCAAAGTAGGAAAAGATCTTCATTATCTGATTTTGACATCTTGGTCCATTTTACAGAACACACTGTCCCACTGGAGAATAATGTAAGAAACACTAAATAACACTAACATGAATCCAATGCCAGTTAATTTGTTTTTACCCTTAATTGCTTATATTTTTCATTTACACAATTTAAATAGATTTTCACTGAGTTATAGCATTAGAATCAATGTTGAAACATTAGATTTCATCTGTTTCCTTTCCAGGAAAATTGTTACTATCCAAGATAGTAAAAAGTTATTTTAGCTCTATTATACATCTATGTATGGATTTATTTACCATGTGTTTTCTGTTTTATAGATGGCATTTTAACTTTTACTGCTAAGAAACTAAGGTTTCACAAAAGTACATAAACATAACATCTGGAGGGAAACCCCAATAGAAGTTACTTAGAATGTTTGAGCAAATTATCTGGAATTTATGGAGATGACACCAGTAAAGAATATGTCACACTGAACCAGAAATAGCTGCAACTTAAAGTCCTGTTCTCAGAACATGTATGTGATGACTGATCCTTCACAAACCATGTTTTCATAATTTCATCAGTATATTGATAAGATTAGATGGTCTGGGGTACAATTTACAGCTCTGCCCTTAACGGCTGTATGAGCCTGGGCCTGTTGCCATTTCTCTGAAGCTCTGTGTTTTCAGCTGTCAAATGGGACTTAAGGATATTTACCTCAGTGGGTTTTCATGAAGACTAAATGAAATACTATGACCTGTGGGCATATAACAGACCTTCAAAAATGTCTGTTTCTTTTTTCCCATCTTCCATTTTCAAATAATGAAACTGAAGCACAGACAAAAAAAATTTGACTTTGATTAGATTATAGGCTAAGTTAATGATAGAATGATAGAAGTTGATGATAGAATTTTATTTATCAGAACTGATAAATGTTGCTTTGAGGTATAATGTGGGGGAAAAAAAAGACCCACCTACCTCCTACCTAAGCACAAAATATCAGGGCCTCATTAGAACCCTTGTAGCTTAGTTTGCATTCCCAAGATTTTCTGGCTCCAACAAATGTAAACGCCGGCCTTCCAAATGCCTATTGAAGAGGTGGCTGAGCACCGACTATCCTACATTAGCTCCACAAGAGAAAGGTCGCGAACACCGGGCTCCCCAAATTTGCTGCGGGCAACAGCTCGCTCCAAAGCAAATGAGAAAGGACACTGAGATAGTAACTGTTCCGGAACCAGAATTAATCAGTTGAATAAAACCAATTATTTTAAATCCAACTCATCTCCACGCCAGACTCTCAGGAACCTCAACCATTCTGCAAAAAGGGTTGAGCCCAAATGTAAATGAAGAATGGGCACAACCGTTGGTAGAAAGACAGCACTAAGCTCTTGTATTGCATTCAGCATAAGAGGGTTCCATAAACAAACACAGCCCTCATTTGACTCTCCTCTCCTCTCTCTGACCTAATAACCTGTCCATCTCCCAGAAACTTCTCAGTCAGCAAGCACTGGTGATGCTTCCTCTTCCTGCCTCCCTTCTTCATCCCTCAAACCTGATTTCTGTTCTTCTCACAATACTGACACTTTCATATGAAAGATCAGAAAGGAGAAACCCAATAGCCAACCAATGGCCTTTTTGCAGTCATTTCCCTTGAAATTTCCTGAGCAAATGACACTATTTAGCAAGTTCTTCTTGAAATGCTTTCCTTCTCAGGATTCTCTGATGCTGCCAATCTTAGTTACCCCCATGAACTTTCTCTTGTCTCTCATATGGTTTCTTACGCAATGTCAAAGTACAGTGAGACAATTCACCTGTGAAAAGAAGGATCTGAATTCTAATTTTGGCTGTTCTGGCACAAGCTCCTTTGGAGAGTAATCATACTTTACTATGCAAAGAGGAAATAACTTCCACTTACTGTATGAGACTGTTTTAAGGAACAAAGTCAAAGCAATACTCCATGTAGAAAAACATCAATCAATGTACAATTGGTTGTATCATTTAACTTATTGCATGTTTATTTCATCATTATATATAAGCAAAGGTCTAAAAGCCAAGGGCAGAGAAAATCCACAAGAAAGCATACATAGCTGGAAGGTATATGAAATAATAAAAATTCAGTTATTATTTTATTCAACAGCCGGAATTTTCACCTTTGTGTGTAAATGTATCCAGTGACTATCATCAGTACATCCTCCACCAGGTAAGGGCTACATCCTCCCTCCAGTGAGCATTATTTGGGAGTGTTGTTTTTCACTTTTTCAAATGGATTAACTTGATATTTGAGCTGCATTTGACCACCGTCTACCCAGGTGCACACGCATCACAAGTTAGATGTTGTTTCATTGGAGAATCCAAAATAAAATGCCTTGGCCTTTATATTTAAAAAAGATGTCTGTCAACTTTGACAACAGAGGAAAGTCACTTGAAGTTAAAATGGGGAGCTCACCATGCCCTGCATTCTTAGGACTCTCTCCACAGATCACAGATAGGGAACTCATCCCTGGTACCATGACTGTGTTCTGGGGCACAGCTTTCCAATTTAAGTGTTGCCAACTATAATCAGCCACTATAACTTAGCAGTTAAAGTAAGGCTCTTAAACTGTGTAGCATTCATCTATCCACTATGAAAATGCATTCTACATGTCACTGAATAGCTACTGCAGCAAAAGGCTTTCTCAACGCTGGCTTCCAGTGAGCTCCTAACTGCTAACCCTTCATTCTTCTGTGAGGGTCTGCACAGGCTGCCATCATGGGCCATCCTGGAAAGTCACATCTTCTTAGGCTTCTCTCACTTTTTTGGTCACCTTTTTTCTAGGAATTCTTTTGTGGATCCCATTTTCTAAACATTCCTAAACTATGTTTCCCTATGATATTCTTCATCCATTTGCTCTACTCTCTTTCCAATCTTTTAGTGTTTGTTGAGTGACTATATAAATGAATGAGCCCCCGTTATTTCTTCTGAGATATTCTATACTCACTGAAAGTTCAGTATGTGTAAAACTGATTTATTACTTCTCCCCAAGCACAGCATTCCTCTGACTGAAGAAGTCCTTATCTATAGCAAATAGTTCAGACTCCTCAGTATGTCTCCTATGGCCAAGGGAGCAATGGGCTCCGGTCCGCCTTTCCAGCTTCATTCCAGGTCACTCCCCAGCACGTTGCTCTTCTCACCTTCAACTTCTTTGTCCACATGGCTCCTCCTGCCTGGCATGACCCAGCCCATCTTGTTCATTTGGATAACAAATATCTTTAAAACGTCACTGCTCCTTGATTGCTTCCTGTGACACATCTGTCCACCTTCCTAGCATCATTAACTGCTCCCTTACCTGAGTTCCCAGAGCACTTGAAATGTACCTCTATTATAGCATTGAAATTGTAGTGTTATTTGTTTAGATATTTGTCTTCCTCCTGAGAATTGAGAATTCCTTGACGGTAGGAACTCTGATTGCTTTTGTGAGCCCAGCACCTTGCCCAGATCCTAGTATGCTTCAGGCACTCAATATTTGTTAAACTGAACAGAAATGGCTCCAAATCACGGGTGAAAAACTATAGTTACCTTTCGTTTCTCCTTCTCTCACCAAATATTGATTTTTCTTTTATAATTTTGCTTATAATAATTCTTTCTTTCTAGTCCCATTCTCTCTGTTTCAGTTTGGGCCCTTTCACCCTCAAATGTTTATTAATGCCCAAACTCCCCAAAAACCTCCAAACGTCAAAGATCTCTCCACTCATGAACACTGCTTCCTCAAGGTTAACCTCAAGTCACCACTTTGATCACTCTGAGACTGGGATGTGTGGGATAGGCCCCACCCTGGCATTAATGTCTTCCACAGTCTGATCCCTTCCTACTTGATCTCTTCCCTCAACATGCCCTACACTCAGACTGTAGGGAAACTTCGTGTTCCAGTAGAAAACTATGCATTGTTTAGGGGTTATCTGATTCTGAGTCTATGGGGGCTCTGCACCTTTTAATGCCTTTGAATTATTTTAAAATTGCAGTACACATCTTCTGTCCCTGAAGCCTCAGAATGTTTATTGTCTGCATCCCTGCGGCACTTCTTACACACGTGGGCCTGTGTCAGAGCTGTTTGTGCACTCCCTTATCATCCTCTTCGAGATCTGAAGCTCCTGGAACGCAGGGACAACAGCTTTATAGCTCTTTGTCCCTTACAGAGCCTTGTGTGTATGTCGTATGTCACATACATACATACACACACACACACACACACACACCCCAGAAGCCCTCCCTGACTCCCGAGTGCAGGGCAAAGCTGGCGCTCCTGGAGCTCACACCATGCTTCGTCCTTCCACTGGGAGCTTACTTGCTTGCCTGAGGTTATAATTTATCTGATTACATGCTTCTTCTTCGTCTTTCCCACTAGACTGGGGGCCTCTCCATGGAGGCTTTCATGCTTCCTTCATGTTTATTGCCACAAGCTGGCTTAATGCTTGGCACATAGTTACCACATAGTAGGTGCTGTGTAAGAAGGGGTCAAGTTCATATTCATAAAATTTGTAGAAAGTGGAATTCTGGGCATGAGGGCACAAATTTTTAGCTCTCTAAAGTGTAAAGCAGTCACTAGCATGATTTTTCTCCCAGTAATACTGAGCTTAAAAAAGGATTAATCCTGTTTAGACATCTTGTCATTCATGAGACAATAAGGCTTTTTTTTCCAGTTCTATTCTATACAAGGTTAGATTGTAATTAGGTTAAATTAAGAGATAGTAAGCCAAACGTCAATTACATATAAAAGAAATATAAAAGAAAACTTAAGGAAATATGAAGTTTTACATATTTTTAAACTCAAACTGGAAAACTGGCAAATTCTAGGAGAATTTCACAGTGGGAAAAAAAAGAGGTGTAGAACCATAAATAGTACTCTTTATTGGGCACTGTGGTAAAAATAGGCTATATACTATCTAGTAGAGACAGGCAGTACCCAATACTCACTCTTCTCTTCTTCCTTAGATACAAAGTACCTCATTTTTAGATGGACACATGGTTGCTCAAAATAAAATTTCCCAATCTTTCTTACAGCTATATGTGGCTATGTGATGAAGATCTGGCCAACTGGACGTAAGCAGAAGAAGTGTGTGCAATGTTGGGAGGTTCTGTTTTTTTATTTATTTGAGTTTTCTTTTTCTATAATTCTTTTTCCATTTCTCCTTCCTGCTGCTTGAATACAGATGTAATGGTTGAGCTCCAGAAGTCAAATTGGACCATGAGATGACCTTGGAAATGTAAGCCATACACAGGAAAACAATAATAATATAAGGATACTGGACTGATTTTCTTTATACTTCTTGAACATGAGAGAGAACCTTCTATGTTGTTCAACCACTGTTATTTTATGTAATCTTTTGCAGCCAAAGCTAATCATAACTGATACAGGATCTTAGATCCTTTATCCATGGAAAACTCTCCTCTGAATTCTCACCAATTTAGTTTTTAGAAATATAAGCATGTTACACAGTACAAAGCATGGGCTTTATAGTCAGAACACATGGATTCCAGTCTTGGCTCCTTTAGGCTTTAGTCGTGTAATACTGGGCAACTTCTCTGAGACTCATTTCCATTAAATGTAATATAGAGATGATGATGATGATGATGATGACGATAAGGATGATGAGGAGAACTTCTTCTTGCGGTTATTGGAAGAATTGAGTGATGTCAGGTGAGATAATATGTGAGAAGGTGCTCGGCAAATTATAAAGTATCACATGATTTTTTTTCTTTTTTTTTTTTTGCTTCTATTTCTAGCAAGAGAAAAAATGCATCATAGGCTTGTTAAGTGGAGGAGTTAAACAGGGCTGCCCAGGATCAGGCACTGAAAGTGTATAAGCCCAGCTGTCTATAGCCTCTCATTCATGCCAGTGACAATGAAAAGGCAGAAATTTATAAAAATATTCTCTAGACAGGGACCAGTTGCACGCTGTTCAAAGGATGTACTTAGCATAGTGCCTACCCTATAGTAAGTACTAAACAAATGTTACTCCTACAATCCTACTGCTCCCATGATTATAGTGATGGAGTCTGTATCACGCAAGGTGGCAAAACCAGCGTGTTCTTTTCCCATAGACAGATCTCTGTGTGAATCCAGACAAAAACCCTACTCCTTGGAATTAGAACAAGGAGAATTACATAATTTGAACATTTAATATCAAAAGACTAAGAGAGCTTGATACATTCATGGCCTTGCCAATGGAACCACAATTTTTACAATTTGCTGTTGAAACAGCTGATGGGCACTTTCAAAGGTAACTGTGCTGACTTTTTTTTCATTGAACTCACAGATGGACCAACACAGTCAAGTTTCCTCATGGCCTGGGAGTCTTGCTCTCACTTTAAAATGAGATAGACTTTGTAGGTTGCCTTCTCTCACAGTTCTTGCATAAATTTATGATTTAATCATCAGAGGATAGTCTTATGTGTCTTATTTGAAAGTTCTCAGTGACCACTTCACTATTGGTTCACTCCCAAAGTGTCTTTAATACACAGAGATGTGTTACAGAGCAGTGCTTCTCAAGCTTTAACGTGTGTATAGGTCACCCAGGGATCTTGTTAAGGGGAAGAATCTGATTCAGTAGATCTGGGGCAGGGTAGAGAGTCTGCATGTCAACATTTTGAGCAGCAAGGTTAAAAGTATTACAGCTAACTATGTGGCAGCGTTGCGATTTAAACCCGGGTCTAATTCCAGAGGCTGTTTCTTTTCCACAATGCTGAAATGCAGAAATAGAGTGCTGAATAATAAATGAGAAAGGGTGTTTAAGCCAAATTATTTGGGATAAATACTATCTGCAATGTTGAAATTTATGAGTACTATTTCCCCAGAGAATAAAGAAAGACATAGCTGGAGAAAAATAACTTATTTTATTTTTTTTATTAATGTTATGATAGATTACAACCTTGTGAGATTTCAGTTGTACATTTTTGTTAGTCATGTTGTGGGTACACCACTTCCCCCTCCGTACCCTCCCCCCACCCCCCCTTTTCCCTGGTAACCACCGATCAGATCTCCTTCTCAATATACTAATTTCCACCTATGAGTGGAGTCATATAGAGTTCGTCTTTCTCTGACTGACTTATTTCGCTTAACATAATGCCCTCGAGGTCCATCCACGTTGTTGTGAATGGGCCAATTTCGTCTTTTTTTTTGGCTGAGTAGTATTCCATTGTGTATATATACCACATCTTCTTTATCCAATCATCAGTTTCTGGGCATGTAGGCTGGTTCCACGTCTTGGCTATTGTAAATAATGCTGCGATGAACAGAGGGGTGCAACGGACTCTTGAGATATCTGATATCAGGTTCTTAGGATAGATACCCAGTAATGGGATGGCTGGGTCATAGGGTATTTCTATTTTTAACTTTTTGAGAAATCTCCATACTGTTTTCCATAGTGGCTGTACCAGTTTGCATTCCCACCAACAGTGTATGAGGGTTCCTCTTTCTCCACAACCTCTCCAACATTTGTCGTTCTTGGTTTTGGATGTTTTTGCCAATCTAACAGGGGTAAGGTGATATCTTAGTGTAGTTTTGATTTGCATTTCCCTGATGATTAGCGATGATGAACATCTTTTCATGTGTCTATTGGCCATATTCATATCTTCTTTTGAGAAATGTCTGTTCATGTCCTCTGCCCATTTTTTGATCGGGTTGTTTGTTTTTTTGTTGTTAAGCAGTGTGAGTTCTTTGTATATTATGGAGATTAACCCTTTGTCGGATAAGTGGCTTGTAAATATTTTTTCCCAATTAGTGAGCTGTTTTTTTTGTTTCAATTCTGTTTTCCCTTGCCTTGAAGAAGCTCTTTAGTCTGATGAAGTCCCATTTGTTTATTCTTTCTATTGTTTCCCTCAACTGAGGAGTTACAGTGTCCGAAAAGATTCTTTTGAAACTGATGTCAAAGAGTGTACTGCCTATATTCTCTTCCAAAAGACTTATTGTCTCAGGCCTAATCTTTAGGTCTTTGATCCATTTTGAGTTTATTTTGGTGTGTGGTGAAAAAGACTGGTCAATTTTCAATCTTTTGCATGTGGCTGTCCAGTTTTCCCAGCACCATTTGTTGAAGAGACTTTCTTTTCTCCATTGTAGGCCCTCAGCTCCTTTGTCGAAGATTAGCTGTCCATAGATGTGTGGTTTTATCTCTGGGCTTTCAATTCTGTTCTATTGATCTGTGGACCTGTTTTTGTACCAGTACCATGCTGTTTTGATCACTGTAGCTTTGTAGCATGTTTTGAAATCGGGGATTGTGATTCCGCCGGCTTTGTTTTTCTTGCTCAGGATTGCTTTAGCAATTCGCGGTCTTTTGTTCCCCCATATGAATTTTAGGATTGTTTGTTCAATTTCTGTGAAGAATGTTCTTGGGATTCTGATTGGGATAGCATTGAATCTGTATATTGCTTTAGGTAGTATGGACATTTTAACTATGTTTATTCTTCCAATCCATGTGCAAGGAATGTTTTTCCATCTCTTTATGTCATCACCTATTTCTTTCAAGAAAGTCTTGTAGTTTTCATTGTATAGATCCTTCACTTCCTTGGTTAAGTTTATCCCAAGGTATTTTATTCTTTTCGTTGCGATTGTGAATGGGATAGAGTTCTTGAGTTCTTTTTCTGTTAGTTTATTGTTAGTGTATAGAAATGCTACTGATTTATGCACGTTAATTTTATACCCTGCTACTTTGCTGTAGTTGTTGATTATTTCTAATAGTTTTTCTGTGGATTCTTTGGGGTTTTCTATGTATAGGATCATGTCGTCTGCAAACAACGAGAGTTTTACTTCTTCGTTACCTATTTGGATTCCTTTTATTTCTTTTTCCTGCCGAATTGCTCTGGCCAGCACCTCCAGTACTATGTTGAATAGGAGTGGTGAAAGTGGGCACCCTTGTCTTGTTCCTGTCCTCAGAGGGATGGCTTTCAGCTTTTGTCCATTGAGTATGATGTTGGCTGTGGGTCTATCATATATGGCCTTTATTATGTTGAGGTACTTTCCTTCTATACCCATTTTACTGAGGGTTTTTATCATAAATGGGTGTTAGATCTTGTCGAATGCTTTCTCTGCATCTATTGAGATGATCATGTGGTTTTTGTTTTTCATTTTGTTGATGTAGTGTATCACGTTGATTGACTTGCGGATGTTGAACCATCCCTGTGTCCCTGGTATAAATCCCACTTGATCATGGTGTATAATCTTTTTGATGTATTGCTGTAATCGGTTTGCCAAAATTTTGTTGAGGATTTTTGCATCTATGTTCATCAGTGATATCGGCCTGTAGTTCTCCTTCTTTGTGTTGTCCTTGTCAGGTTTGGGGATCAGAGTGATGTTGGCTTCATAGAATGTGTTAGGGAGTTCTCCATCTTTCTCAATTTTCTGGAACAGTTTGAGGAGAATAGGTATTAAGTCTTCTTTGAATGTTTGGTAGAATTCTCCAGAGAAGCCGTCTGGTCCTGGACTCTTGTTTTTGGGGAGGTTTTTGATTACCGTTTCTATTTCCTTACTTGTGATTGGTCTATTCAGATTCTCCATTTCTTCCTGATTCAGTTTGGGGAGATTGTAGGAGTCTAGGAATTTCTCCATTTCTTCCAGGTTGTTCAATTTGTTGGCATATAGTTTTTCATAGTATTCTCTTATGATCTCTTGTATTTCATTGGTATCTGTTGTGATTTCTCCTCTGTCGTTCCTGATTTTATTAATTTGCGCTTTCTCTCTTCTTTTCTTGGTGAGTCTGGCTAGGGGTTTGTCAATTTTGTTAATTCTTTCGAAGAACCAACTCTTTGTTTCATTGATCCTTTCTATTGTCTTTTTTGTTTCAATATCGTTTATTTCTGCTCTTATTTTTATTATTTCCCTCCTTCTACTGACTCTGGGCTTTGTTTGTTCTTCTTTTTCTAGTTCCGTTAGGTGTCGTTTGAGGTTGCTTACGTGAGCTTTTTCTTGTTTAGTGAGGTGAGCCTGTATTGCGATGAATTTCCCTCTTAGGACTGCTTTTGCTGCATCCCAAATGATTTGGTATGTCGTGTTCTCATTTTCATTTGTCTCCAGATAATATTTGATTTCTTCTTTAATTTCTTCAATGATCCATTGTTTGTTGAGAAGCGTGTTGTTTAGTCTCCACATTTTTGCACCTTTCTCTGCTTTTTTCTTGTAGTTGATTTCTAGTTTAATAGCGTTATGATCAGAAAAGATGCTTGATATTATTTCAACTCTCTTGTATTTATTGATGTTTGCTTTGGTTCCCAAAATATGGTCAATCCTTGAGAATGTTCCATGTGCACTTGAGAAGAATGTGTAACCTGCTGTTTTTGGATGAAGTGTTCTATATATATCTATTAAGTCCATCTGGTCTAATTTTTCATTTAATTCTATTATTTCCTTGTTGATTTTCTGTCTGGATGTTCTGTCCATTGGTGTTAATGGTGTGTTGAGGTCCCCTACTATTATTGTATTGTTGTTGATGTCTTCTTTTAATTCTATTAAGAGTTGCTTTACAAATTTTGGTGCTCCTGTGTTGGGTGCGTATATATTTATAAGTGTTATGTCTTCTTGGTGGAGAGTCCCTTTTATCATTATATACTGTCCCTCTTTATCTTTCTTTATCTGTTTTGCTTTGAAATCTACCTTGTCTGATATTAGTATAGCGACACCTGCTTTCTTTTGTTCATTATTAGCTTGGAGTATTGTTCTCCATCCCTTCACTCTGAGTCTGTGTTTGTCTTTGGGGCTGAGGTGTGTTTCCTGGAGGCAGCATATTGTTGGATCTTGTTCTTTGATCCATCCTGCCACTCTGTGTCTTTTGATTGGGGAGTTCAATCCATTTACATTTAGAGTGATTATTGAGACGTGGGGGCCTACCACTCCCATTTTGTGTCTTGTTTTCCGGTTTTCTTCAGTTTCCTTTGTTTCTCGTCCCATGGTTTAATCTGTTCTGATGTAGAGCTGCTACTCTCTGTTGTTGTCCTTCTACTTATCTCCTCTGCTCTTGGTTTTGTCGCCCCTTTCCTTTTTTGGATTTTTCAGGAATGAGGGTTTTCCTGAGGATTTCCTGAAGAGGAGGTTTTGTGGCAATGAACTCCCTTAATTTTTGTTTATCTGGGAAAGTTTTTATTTCTCCATCGTATTTGAAGGATATTTTCGCTGGGTAGAGAATTCTCGGCTGTAGATTTTTGTCCTTCATATTTTTGAATATATCATTCCACTCTCTTCTAGCCTGTAAAGTTTCTGCTGAGAAATCTGCTGATAGCCTGATGGGGGTTCCTTTGTAGGTTAGTTTCTTTTGCCTGGCTGTCCTTAATATTTTCTCCTTGTCGTTGACTTTTGCTAGCTTCACTACTATATGCCGTGGAGTTGGTCTTCTTGCATTGATAAAGTTTGGAGATCTATTGGCTTCTGTCACCTGAAGATCCATCTCCCTCACCAGATTTGGGAAGTTCTCAGCCATTATTTCTTTGAATAGGTTTTCTGCCCCTTTCTCCTTCTCTTCTCCCTCTGGTATACCTATAATCCTTACGTTGCATCTCCTAATTGTGTCTGATAATTCTCGGAGAGTTTCTTCATTTCTTTTAAGTCTTGCTTCTCTCTCCTCCTCTGCCTGCAACAATTCTATATTGCCATCTTCCAAATTGCTAATTCTTTCCTCCATATTATCGGCCCTACTGTTCAGAGCATCTAGATTTTTCTTAATCTCCTCTATTGTGTTCTTCATTTCCAATATTTCTGTTTGGTTCTTCTTTATCGTATCAAACTCTTTTGTGACATAGCTCCTGAACTCATTGAGTTGTCGGTCAGAATTCTCTCTTAACTCATTGAGAATCTTAATGATGGCTGTTTTGAAGTCATCATCATTTAGGTTATATATCTCATTTTCTTTGGGATTGTTTTCTGTGTATTTGTTACTTTCTTTCTGTTCTGGAGATTTAATGTATTTTTTCATATTGCTTGATGTTGTTGATTTGTGCCTCCGCATGGAGATAGAGTTTAGTTGCTCCTTTCACTTGTTTCAGCTGCTGCGGTGGGGGGAGCAGCTGTTTATACTTCACCAACCAGGAACCCTGTCCGTAGTTGCTAACTGGGCCTGGGCCCCTCTTCGTAGCCACAGTGGCCCTTTGGATTCCCTCCTCTGCCGTGGGGGCCGTCACAGGGGGGCTTCAGGCTGCAGGTGCCTACTGTTGCAGCCCACCTAGATGTGCTCTCTCCTTGGGGTCTGCAACGGTGTTATGGGCTTTTCCAGCGGCCAGGGGTGGGATCACTTATATTTGTCGCTCCGTTGCTGTCGGCACCCACCAAATCTCACTTGTCCTCTATGGGTCGCAGGAGAGCTATTGGCATCTTCTACAGTCTGTGGTTAGTGCACCTAGCTATGCTGCTTTTGCCCTGGGGTCTTCCAGCCTTGTGGCTGGCGGCTGGGTGCCTTCTACTGGTGCTGTGCAGAGGCTTTCCCTAAGGCTGCTGTGGGCCTGTAGGGTTTCCCCCTAGGCTACTAAGCTGGGTCTCTGGAACTCTCTCCAGCCCCAGTCCTCTCCGAGATCTCCGGCAATCCCTAGCCTCACGGGGCGGGCAACGGCAGCTGGGGGTCGCCCCTCCCTCTGGGATTCTCTCCGGGCCTCTCCCGGAGCCGTGAATGCTCAGCATGGCCCCCCTGCTAACGGCAGACAGAGAGTTTTGTCTGCTGCCCGGGCGGAGCTCCGGCGCTTCCCCTCCGGGTCGCAGAACCGGCCTTTGAAAGTTCCCCCCACCCCGGTCCTCTCCTAACTTATTTTTTTTTGAGGAAACGACAGTGATAATCTAATAGGATAGAGACAAGAAATATAAAATAGAGTGAGAAATTATAGAAGACAGATGATAAATATTTACATTCTTAACGAGAACAGAAAGAGCCACAACTTGCCACATTTCCAAAATAATGACCCTAAACAGTCACCCAGGGTCTCTGACCACCCAAGCACTCACCAGGTGACAACTAAGGATGACATGACAAGAGAAGACAGCTCTATGACACAGAGAGATGAAGCCCATACTCCACATCACCAGCATTCTGGAAAAAAGCCAGCTCTGCCAGCAACAGAGCACAAACCCAAAGGCACACCAGCCTTCCGAGACTGGCCGTCATCATGAACTTGTGAGGTCTCCCTCAGTGAACAGCTTATAAGATAGAAAATGGAGAATTTTGTCACTACAGTCAGTCTTTACATTTTCAGATGGAACAAATCTGGACCTCAACAGCCTGAGAATTTCCCTCTTGATTCCACATTAAAGGCAATTTTGAAGCCCTGTAGAAAATGTACTCTCTCTGTGTCTCCATAAGACAATAAAAAACCCTACCACATTAGATCAGGCCACGGTGCATGCAGCAGTAGTCTGTCTCTGCCACTGGCACCAAGTGAGAGTTTTGAAGAGCACACTGTCCTCCTTGTCATTAACTGCGAAGTTTAGGAAACACCACAAACACATCCCCAGCTTCCTCCGATGTCCCGTTATCCATCTTCTTAAACATACCTAAAGCCACCCTGAAGTTACTAAACCAGGATCCTCTCTTTATTACCTGCTCTTTACAGTTGGAGTCCTTTTACTAGATCTGATCTATTTTCAACGGACTTTTAAAAAAAATTTATTCTGACTTAACTTGTTTTTTTCATGTATCACTTTCCCTATTAGAATCTCAGTTGCGACACTGTTTCATAATTATTGTTTAGGTGGTTTCTCTCTCACAGGTTTGTGAATTCTTTAAGTGCTAAAGCTGGTCCTAGATTTTGTATTACCAGTGTCTAGCACTGCGACAAGCAAATAGAAGGCATTTAAAAGAGGTGGATGAAAATATGAATAAGCTTTAGTGCAGAGAACAGATCATCACGTAGTGAGGATCTTTTATTCAGAAGAGTCTCAATACACTTTTGAATGGAAGTTCCTTTATCTTTTCTTAGTTTCTTTAATTCTGGTATACAAAGATTTAGGAAACAATACATTGAGGGCCTACTCACATTATTCCAACATTTTCCAGTTCTTTCCAATTTGTATCAATAGACATCTAGTGAATGTCCACTACAAGCCGTAACTGTAAAAGCTGCAGGACACAGTTCCTAAAAGCACAGCCCTGTGTGCTCTCTGAGGAAGTTCATCAATGCACCAATAGTGAGCATCCAGACCTTGCCTTTGTACACTTTGATAAAAATAAAAACCAGTCTATAACATATATAACATAGCACATACTTGATCAAACTGGGGGTCTTCTCCACGTTGTAGAGATTTTGTCAATGGCTTTTCCTAGAAAGAAAAAGAATAAATACAAGAATAATTATTAGAAGCTCTTAAATATTATAAAGGGAATGTCATTATTGTTATAATTTTTCTTATTTATTTCTCCTTTTTTGGGATGAAGAGATGCCAATTTTTAAATGAATGAGAAACTCTTCCTTAGCTATTCTGACTTTAAAATACAGTATTTGATCATTACCACCATGATTCTTGCTATCATCTTAATATATACCTCTTTGACCTAAACATTAAAAATCTGATGCTATAAGCGGTCCTGTGTTTTCAATGAAAACCACATAATAAAAACTATGAAATTCATTTGAAAAATTTTCGTACCTATCTTGGGACTTAACAGATAATAAAAAGTTGAAAGTGATACTCTATTTCAAGTCCCTAGACTTAGAAACAAAATAAGGTCTAATTATTAGACTGGAGCTGAGGGACAACCTATCAATAATACATTTATTAAGTGTAACTGGTGAATTTGGGGCATGTTATTTGACTTATGCCACATCCAAATCTCAGCAAAAATAATCTGGGTAGTGACAAAGGTCTATAGAAAGAATTTTTCCTAATCATTACATGTTTGTTTACATTAGGAAGCCTTAACTGATCTTCCAGCAGGGCATTTTATAACTACTTATCCTTATTTGTACCTTTTTTTTTTTTGGTATGGAAGTTAATACTGATCAAAAATTTGTTTCAGGATTAGAAACCATGTAAAAGTTACATATCAAAAAATAATGTTTTACTTTAGCCAATGTAGAAACCCTAGAAAGATTCCATCCACATTTTGCCAGTCATACAGACCTTCTGCCTGCCTCACTTCTCCAACCTTCTCCTCCACCTAAAAAGATGATGTACACCTAAGGCAGACACAAATCCACCCCCACCTCACAGAGACTTTGTTCTTGAAGAGATGCGCATGGAGGGCTCAGGCCAGGTATCTGATGTTTTATCAAGAGCCATATGAATCAGTTGCTCTGTCCCATTTCAAAATACAGAGCTTCAAAATGTGTATTCACTTAAGATACAGAGAATACTGCATTCTTAAGGGTTACTAAACACTTCCTCTTCAAAGTATAGTATCTAGAACATGCTAGTGGGAGAACAGATACAAAAATGTAGGTGAGAACCAAGAAGAACAATTAAAGAAGAAACAGATTCAGTTGATGGTTCAAGAAGACAAATTTAGCCATTAAATTGCAAAGCACTTCCTGTATATTTGAAGGTTTTACAGTAACATCATCTGAAATTCTTTGTAAAACTAATTAAAACACAAATGTGAAAATTACGCAAAAACAGGTGGTGCCAGTCCCATAGACATCCTTGGAACAAACCTAGTATAACAATTGCTACTCAATGTTTTACTTGTTCATCACTCGATAGTAACGAGGGCTCACAATGCAGTAAACACTACCTAAGGGTGGAAGGCTGATGAACACATGGTTCCTGCCATTGGGGAGAAGAATCTAAACGGTAAAAGTAGTCAATGACCTCTTATGAGTGTTAAGTAAAAGTAGTCAATGACCTCTTATGAGTGTTATCTATACTCGTTCATTATTCAAATCTCAGCCCAACTGTCACTTCCTTGGGGAAGCCTTTCTCTGAGTCCTCTCCCAATACCAGGTCTGCACCCGTCCCCTTATATGCCTGCAAAGCTCTATAGACTTTTCCTCTCATAGCACTTGCCATAGTGTAAAGTCACATCGCAGTATAGAAAAATGTTATGCAATTACACATTCATGAGTGAAAAGCTGAATGCCACCCCCACGAAACTATAGGCTCCAGAAACGCAGGACCCTCTACTTCTCCTAGCACTTAAATTTATGGGGCAGAACACTGCTTGGTGATGGCTAAACATTTGCCAAATTAATAAAAGCTCTAGGCCAATGACTTCCAGTTTCTTCAAATATGAGATCCTCTTATTTGCGTGTATGTGTGTTTTAAGTTAAAAAATTTTTTTAATATACTTCTTTATTGTGGCAAAATATACATAATGTAAGATTTACCATTTTAACCATTTTTAATTACACAATTCACTGGCATTAAGTACATTTACAATGTTGTTCAACCATCACTACTATCTATTTTATGAGGACCCATTTTAATGGCAAACATTTTCAAGACGTTCCCAACCACAAAACACACCCTCACACACCTAAAATATGACATAGTAATTCTATTTTAGTATCTGTTGTCTAAAACCATACATAATGACAGAGTTAATACTATAACATCACTGATATTTTTATATGGCTTTGCACTATAACAGCAATAATATTGATTTTATATACATTAGAAAAAAAGGGACACATCTATATGGGAGACTCTAATTTACTCAGCCAAAAGGTAATGCTCAGCACACATGTGTATCTGCAGACCCTTGCAACGACTCAGGAGTCCACACCTTGGGAAACTTCTTGCACTACTACTTGAAAGACAGGATCCTCCCGCAGTGGGGGGAGGAAGGTTACCATGTCTACCTACACACTGAAACTTCTCACGCCTAAACGTTATATTTCCCACTCTTAATTGGGTGGAAATGATGGTAAACATGATATTTTATGCTTAAACACATTTGCATAAATATGAAGGAAAGAACATAGTGCAAGTCTCACTTTCTCCAGCAGGCAAATTTGGTACGGTAAGTTGTTGCTAAACACAAAAGTCAAGTTCATTAGCCAAGAACTTGAGTTCAGTGCCTCAATAAAATAACACACCTTTACACTAAGCTTTTAACTGTTTTCATACAAACATGCTGTCTTAATCATATTCTTTGAAGATTTAGTTTAAACGTCACTTGCAAGATCAAGACCTTCCCCCAGTTCTCTCTGGCAGAGTCATCTGTTAGTTGTCATGTGGCACTTTGTTTGCATCTATTCTTGTCAGCATTTCCACTGTGTTGTAACTTGTCTGTCTCCCCACACCCTTAGAACATAGTTAGAATTTATTATCAGGGTTTGTTAAATGACTAAATGTATCCCTATGCATTTGGAAAGACAGCTTTGGGCACAGAGAATCAAGTTCACATTTTACCATCCCCAAGACTAGCTTTGCATCAACATAGGTTTTATCAGTGTCAGGAGGTTTAAAGTAGAGCTGGGGAAGAGAGTATCATGCTGGCTAAAAAGTAATGAGAAAAAGAGAGAAGGAAGGGAGGAAGGAAGGTAGGAAGGGAGGGAGGAAGGAAGAGGGCAAGGAAGAAAAAATAAAGGAAGGAAGGAAGGAGAGAGAGGAAGAGACAAGAGGACGGAGGCAAACTTGCTCCATCTCAGAAGAGAGCCATCTGAAGGTGGGAGCCATCTACAGAGGAGACCAGCCAGGCTCACGCCCACGCGAGGAAGGAGACCTGCAGAGCTGCATGGAATCCAAGGTCTGTAACAATCCAAGGTGGGCACGTGCAAGACACCCTGGTTCTCACAGAGCATTAAATAAGTAGTAAAGTGAAATTAACACAGAATAAACAATGGGCAGCTAAAGAAAAAGTAGAAATAGACTATGACAGAGGAGGCTCCAAACAATGGTCTCATTCATCCAATAAGAACAGTGTGTTTTTAAATTTTTAAAAAATTTGTCCTTGTTCTATATTTTAATAAAATTTTACTTTATACTTTTATACAATTTTACAATTATACTTTAATACAATTTTACTTATTTACTGAAAGTTCATTAATTGAATTGAATGACACACTTGTTTTTTAAAAATCATGAGAAACATAACGTTGGGGTGATGGATCCCAGGAAATTCTTAGTGGTCCAAAGTTAGCATTAGTGGGAGATGTCAGCCTGTGACTCAGCCTTGTCCAGAAGCTCCAGCTCACTGGGTGACAGTGAACAAAAGAGACGGGCAAACTGCAAACATGGGCACATCAATGGCTGCTGACAGCACAAAGCGCACACTAGATATTAGGTCCCTTCTGATGGAAGCAAACAATGTGAAACAGTCCTGACCAAAAAAAAAAAAAAAAAAGGAAATCAACCTTGAATCTGACCAAGGCTTTAGAGGCAATTTCCAACTTTTTGGGAAATACATGACTTAGGAAAGAGTTAGAGGAATATGTTACAAGATACCAAAAGGAGGTAACCAGTGAATCCAGATCAAAGGAAACTCTGAAGGAAAGAAAGACGTTACTTCAATGAATGAGTTCTAAGGGAAAAAAATGAGAAATGGAGGGGGATCCTATTGACTTTTTTAAAAGGCTATTGCAATGTGGATCTTATTTGCATTCTGATTCAAATAATCTGTTAAAAGAAAGGATGACATTCATGAGACTATTGGCAATTTGAAAACTTATTGAATATTTGATGATCTTAATGGATTATTGTTATTTTTTTAGGTGTAGTAATAATATTGCATTTTTGTTTAAAAATGAATCTTTATCTTTTAGAGATGCATGCTGAAATAATTAGCAATGAAATGATATGGTTTCTAGTATTTGCCTCAAATAATATTGGGGGAAGATACAGGGAGTGTGTAACAAATTGGCCATGAGTTGATAATTATTGAGGATGATCATACGGTGCATTCTGCTGTCTTACTACTTTAAGACATGTTTGAAATTCTCCATAAAAAACAAACAAAAAGTAAACACAGGAGAACACCATGCATCACTTCTCTCATGGTTTAAAAAAAGTTTACAATGTCTCACTTATCAAGATGGTGTAAGCCACTTCTGAAAACCTATTTCAATAGCACTTATCCAACTTTTTATCTTTTCCTAATGGAGGAGCAGAAGGGACTCGCTCTCCATTTCTTCCCATGTACAGATAGGATCTGGGTAGCAAATATCCTGCCTACTGTGTGAGAAGCAAGACGCAGTTCTCAGCCTGTACTCTGGGCTTTTCTTTGAGTTTGCTCCCCCTGAATCAAAGAACACTGCTGTCCTGACCCCTTCGGGAGGGATTTTCTCCTGTCATGAAGAATCCTGCAGGGTTTCAAGCATTTCCATAGGAAAAGAGAAAGGTCCCTGTTTGTGCTTCTCACACCTTGGGAAGTCCAACCTCTCCCACCCTCCCTTAAGAAAATACAAACTCTAAAAGCTCTTTGTGTCCATACCTACCTAAAAAGAGCAGAGGGGGGCCACTGACTTCTACCTCAATTTTCAAACAATTTCAGTGTATACTAGCTACACGTTCACTTGATAGTGTTTCACACTAGGCCTCTCTGTATTCTTTAAGAGAAAAGATGGCCATACATGACAGGACACAGGCACTTAGACAAGTCTAGAGAGAGTTTTAAGTATCAAAAGGTGTTTTATTTGTGCGATGCAAGGGGCTTATTTAAGAAATCACTTTCTACTTCTGAATATTTAGTGGCCCAAAAGAATCTCAAATGTGCCCCACATAGGTAGGACTTCACTAATCTAAAAAGACCCAGATTATTACTGCTCCCAGAGATATTTCAATAAACAAGTAACCCAGCAATGCCACAAGAGTTAATATGAGATTATTCAATTTGCTAAATATGTCACCAACCTTGCTTAAGATGCTACTGTAATGTTTTTTAATTATTAAAGCAGTTGGATGGAGTAGTTCAGTGCACAGGCTTTGGAGTCTGAGAGATTTGAGTTTGAATCCTGGGTTCCTGATGCACAACATATAGATCTTACTTAACCTCTCTAAGCTTCAATTAACTTGTGGGTAAGATAAGGATAAATAATACAACCTACCTCACAGGTTGAAAAATGAACGGCGTAGAATACTCACTAATTCATAGTCATAACAATTATTAAAATTCCTTTTAACATAATTATTATTGGAATTACATAAGATTAAAATGTGTAACCTGTTTCATAATGTTCAGGAGCTGAAACTAAGTTCCACCTGTTTTCCCGGGGCAGTGCACACTCCCACTAACATTCATTAAAGCTTTAATTATAGCTTCCTGGAAGTGTCCAAGTATGGGTAGAAAGCTTTATTACAGAAAGTAGGAAAAAACATTATAGAGAGTAATTGCCCTTCTCTCTTTAAAAAAGTCTAACATTATTACAATGACTTTAATTCTTAATATGTAATTTAGAGAAAACCTTGGGATGCCATAAAAATAACCAAGTTTTAAAAAAACAACCAGCAAACTTCTCAAGTCTCGAAACTTTGATTATAAGAACATGTTTACGTATAATTAACTCAGAGTTTTGATACCATCAGCAGTGAAATTTTATAATACGCATGTCTGGTCTGAATGGGGAACAAAGAATTTTCAGAACTGAGCTACCACAATCGGGATGTCTCTTCTTCCCTAGAACACGAGGCTGAGTAGTGAGCCGCCCCATCCCCATGGTGACAGTGTTCTTCAGGGCAGGGAGCTGTGGGCCGGACTGCTGAGACGCCACTGAAACATATCATCTAGAACGATCAGCACATAGCGGCAGGCACCCTACTCCTTCTGAACCAAAGCAAGACAGGGTTCTAAATATCTTCATGTCCGACACATATTTTTCTCTTCAGATCTTATTTGTGCCAGCTTTGACCCAACTTTGGAAACAGATCTAAGGAGTCAGCCTAAGAACTCACAGTTCTGAATACTGATCATTTTTCTCTCCAAACGACTCCCCGACACGAGGTGCAATCAGGGACCCAGGGATCTGAATCATCCTGAAGACACAGTCTGGTCAGCTGATTGCCTGCAGGAATCACTGAACTTCTGGCAGAAGACTAAGTCCCCTTGATGCCTGCCTCAGTTTGTCCACAGGTACAAATGGACATCACCCCATGACGTCCTAAGTTTCTAGTAGAAATAACAAGCACTAGATAAAACCTTTGGAGATCTGCAGAAGAAGGGTGCTTATAGAAACAGATGAAACTGTATTTCCCACTTATTCTATTCAGTTACTAAAATGAATTTCCCTAAAGAATATACGCTGATAGTCACCCAAAATATTGGGGAAAAAATCCAAAGATCAAGAGAATGACAGAGAGAGTATTTCAAATCAGCAAGTAAGATACTGTGTGGTGCCCTACGATACGAAATGTGAAGGTAGATTCAAACCTGGAAGAATATTTTGGCACTTTTTTTAAAACTAAAAACTCTTGAGAGAATCTATCCTATTTGCAGCTGGCTTTGCACATTTCAGTGAAGCCTATTTCTCTGCCAAATCTAACAGAGGCAAGTACAAATCCATTATTTGAACAGTGGAGGGGAAACTTCAATTAAATTCAGCTACAAAGTTAATCTTCATTTTAATTGAACAAAAGAGCAGCTCCCACAGGCTTCCTTTTTTTTCTTTTTTTTTTTTTTTTAAACTACAGCAGCTATGAAGAAATGTAAGATACGACCTTCACTAATCTGTTTCTGGGTTACATTCTATTTTGCTGGTATTTTCAATTTTTTTGTCCTGATAACTGTCCCCACTAACTGTGCATGCTATGTCCAGTAGACATCCAGTACACGTGGATGGATCTTTCCCTGCCTCCTCTGGGACCCCGCTCCTTCAGCCAGCTCCTCACTCCCTCAAACGTCAACCTTCCCCTCTTTTGGCTCCTTTTCTCAGCTATCAGCATGCTTAGCCCTTCTCATCTTAGTGCCCAACTTGACCACATATCCACCTCTGGCTATTGTTTTCTTTCTGCCCCTCCTGCTCATCTTTAGCTCTCCATGGAGTGAATGGTCTACACATCCTGTCTTCCCTTCCTCCCCTATTCTTCCTTCAACCACCTGCAATCTGACTTCTCCGTCACCACTAAAACTAGTCTCCCCCTCGAGGCCCCAGTGACTTTGCAAATGACAAATGTGGTGGCCATTTTTCAATACTTTTCTTTTTGGACCTTTCAGTTGCAACGAGACACTATTGATTACTCTCTTCTTTCCACTGGAATCATTCCATCCCCCACTTTCTCTCCTCCTCCTTCTTTACACATCCCTTCCCTGTGTCCTTCATAGGCTAATCTTTTTCCTTCAATGTTTATAGTCCCCAGGGCTGTCCTTGGGG
This sequence comes from Equus asinus, assembly GCF_041296235.1. NCBI lineage: Eukaryota > Metazoa > Chordata > Mammalia > Perissodactyla > Equidae > Equus > Equus asinus. Next base: position 13,688,416 of record NC_091800.1, on the reverse strand, counting down.
ACTCGAAATCAATCATGTTCTCACTTATCTTTTGGCACCACTAACACATTACACACACATACTCACCCTTCTCAGACCCAACCAAACCACCTCTGATCAAAAAATCCCACTTTTCCTTCAAGCTTCATTTATTCCACCACACTTTCCCTGATCACTCGGATAAGAAGTGGCAGCCCAGTCTGACTCTCCAATAGCTCTAGTGATGTTCCCTAGTTCTTACCTAACCGACGTCATCCTACTTCTTTATGTACACATCATTTCCCAAGTAGATTAGAGCTTGGACTTTGAAGTCAATAATACCAGGATTTGAGTCAGGGCATTAACCCTAACTACACCTTTGGTAAGTTTTATTACATCTCATGTCCAGCTTCTCTGACTAAAAATTAAGGAGGCCACGAGGGCAGCAGTTTAGAGCAATGATCCCAGACTTAGATGGTCTGTGTTGAACATCAGTTCCACCACTTACTGTGTGACTTTTGACAAGTCGTTTAACCTCTATGTCTCAGCTTGCTTGCATGTGAAGTGGGGTAGTAATAGCAGCTACCTCATGATGTTGATGTGAAGATTAGGTGAGTTAATATTATTCAAGTATTAAGAACAGTGCCCGGCACTCAGTAGGCACGGTATAAACATGAACTGTTATTATTGTTATTACCCACTTTCTAGGATTAATGAGAAGATCAGGGTGCCTGACACATGATAAATAAGCAAAAATAGTAGTTATTCTTACAAAAGTCTGTCCTCTCCTTCTTTGTGTAGTGTATAACCTCAAGTACAATCACTTGCTCTTGGAAGTTGGAAAGTGCTATCTATCTGTCGGTCTGTCTGTCTGTCTGTCTATGTATCTATCAGTAAGCTACTATCAGAAATTCCTTATAAAACATACATTATTACAATCAATAGCATGATGTTTAGAAATCAACACTTGTGCTGGTGAAAACTACACTCAAAAAGTATTTGTTGACCCAAATGCCCATCAAAATATGACTAAATGAGACACATTGTGGTATATACATTACATGCAATTCTGCTCAGCCATAAAGATGAATGAATTACTGATAAACAATAAAAAATGGATATACCTCAAATACACTATGCTGAATGAAAGAAACTGGACACAAAAGAGTACATACTGTTTGGCTTCCATTTATGTGAAATTGTAGAAAACAGAAATTAATCTATACACAGATCAACAGTTGCCTGAGGCCAGGGGTGGTGGTGTGGGCCGTCTGCACGGGGGCACAAGGGAACTCCTGGGGATGTTAGAAATGTCTGTATCCGGATCATGGTGGTGCTGACACAGGTGTATACATTTGTCAAAATGCATCAAACTGTAGATTTAAAATCCCTGTTAACTGTATGTAAATTACACTTGAATAATATTGATTTAAAATAAAACTTTTCATTGAATGAATGAAAAGAATCCCTAATCTGTCTGAAAGGCATTTATTTTCTTGGAGTCCACAAGGGAGGAGTGGAGGCAAATCTGATAGTAATGATCTAGCTTTAGGAACGGGGAGTCACTGCCTAGTCCCCATCCTCTGTTGCCATAGCTAGGCCATCCTGAGTATAACATGGCAGTTTTTACCTTAGAGGAGCTCATAATACGTTATGCAGCCCACTGGGAATCCTAGAAAACCTTGGGCAAGTGGGTATGCATGAAGCCACTGAGCTGATATTTATGAGGTAAGACATTGATCCCAATGTACTGGCTGGGAATCTCTGGAACTAGAACGTCTTGACTGACCAATTCAGCATGTACGGGGTATTATTTAGATGGGAAGGAATGAATGATACACATTTTCTACAAGCCTTCCTAGCCTAGTCCCTCTCAGGGTGCTACTGACAGGTAGGAAGCTTACACTGGAGAGTAAAGACCACCTCCCTCAGGGCTGCAGAGCTGTGTCTTCTTGGGTGGACTCTGTTCTCACATTAATGTCACCTGAAGCAGCAGCTAGAACCCTGAGTGAAGGGAGATGCTGCCATTCCTGAATCAGAATTTGGCTAATGCACATGGGTAAGCATTTTCATTTCTGTTCAAGCTCTACAGTCCATATGTATCTTGAATTTTTGTTTTCTACATGAGATGAAAGAGGCAATTTCAAAGCATCATCTTCTTCATGATTACCATTATATAGTATTTATGACATAACCAAATTTATGCAGCCAAACAAAACTTCTCAGTTAAAACTTAAATGATCCAGTTACTTTAAGAAAAAAAGTTTTGGTTTTCTGGCAAAATAAAAGGAAAATGCCACGGGGTAAAGAATAGATATATAAGTAAATAAAATCTAATTACCTACTCTATCTTTTACAGTACCATTTCAGGCAATGTTCTGGAATTAGATAGTGGTGAAGATTGCACAACTTTGTGAAAACACACTTTAAAGGGTGAACTTTATGGTATGTGAATATATGTGAATATATCTCAATAAAGAAAGCAATACATACATTTTATGTCAATCAAAAATATTTAAAGATTATAGTACCTGACTTTATTTTTGTTATCTTTTCTTGGGAATAGCTACTGAATCACCTTGGAAAATCCTACTAGAACATTCCAGCCCCACCTCCCCCAAACTTATGTGATTACAACCTATGAATCGAGTAGAAATCACGAAGGCATCAGGAAACACCATCAAATGGAATACTGTATTTTAAGAAATCATTTAAGTCAGAGAGTACTAGATATATACGGAAGCAACAATCAAAAATACTTAATAAAACGTGCCATTATTGTTAGCATGACTTGTGGCAGTCAAGACTCATGCTGGTTAAAATTACTACAACACTACAGTAAAGACTGCTGCTGTCTAAAAATGTATTAATGACTTTCAGGAATGTCAAAGTGCACGATGCTGTGTGGAAACAGCAATATTATATCATAGTGAGGACAAGAATGGGCTTCAGTGCTTATTACTATGTTATGTGACTGAACTTATTTTTATTGGCATTTTCTGTCACTTTAAAATGACATATTTTCAAAGAATCTTTTAATTGTGTTAAAAATGATGTCTCTATAAATAGTAAAAAGAGGCATATAATCAGAAAAAAACTAGATTGAAAATAACTTGAGGAATAACCTTCTACTGGGTTTGTATTCTCAAAAAGAAGGAACCCTGATAATCTTCTCATAAAGTCACTGGACATGAAAATCATGGTCTTATCCATAGATGAATTGAATTGGATACTATCAAGTTGAAGTAAAAAGTCCTTTGATTTTTTTTTATTACTTCATGATACTTTTCATTTCGTTTATTTGCTATAGAGTTCAATTGAACTTTTTCTATCATGGTACAGTAAATTCCATTTCACAGCTGAAAAAAATCCCATTTAATAGTCATAAAAGAAACGCTTTTCATTTATATGATTCCAAGCATATTCATAATATGGAAAACAAACTTTAAGTTGAACAG